>NC_141554.1:78825000-79496250 GCF_021556685.1 Rattus norvegicus | reverse complement strand
TTTTTGTGTCTCCTCTCTATGGGCTTCTACTTGTTTATTTATGTTTTCCTGGAATTCTTTCAGGCATTTTTGCAATTCCTCTCTGTAGGCTTCTACTTGTTCTCTAAGGGAGTTCTTCACGTCTTTCTTGAAGTCCTCCAGCATCATGATCAAAAATGATTTTGAAACTAGATCTTGCTTTTCTGGTGTGTTTGGATATTCCATGTTTGTTTTGATGGGAGAATTGGGCTCCGATGGTGCCATGTAGTCTTGGTTTCTGTTGCTTGGGTTCCTGCGCTTGCCTCTCGCCATCAGATTATCTCTAGTGTTACTTTGTTCTGCTATTTCTGACAGTGGCTAGAGTGTCCTATAAGCCTGTGTGTCAGGAGTGCTGTAGACCTGTTTTCCTCTCTTTCAGTCAGTTATGGGGACAGAGTGTTCTGCTTTCGGGCGTGTAGTTTTTCCTCTCTACAGGTCTTCAGCTGTTCCTGTGGGCCTGTGTCTTGAGTTCACCAGGCAGCTCTCTTGCAGCAGAAAATTTGGTCTTACCTGTGGTCCCAAGGCTCAAGTTCGCTCGTGGGGTGCTGCCCACGGGCTCTCTGCAGCGGCAGCAACCAGGAAGACCTGTGCCGCCCCTTCCAGGAGCTTCAGTGCACCAGGGTTCCAGATTGTCTTTGGCTTTTTCCTCTGGCGTCCGAGATGTGTGTGCAGAGAGCAGTCTCTTCTGGTTTCCCAGGCTTGTCTGCCTCTCTGAAGGCTTAGCTCTCCCTCCCATGGGATTTGGGTGCAGAGAACTGTTTATCCGGTCTGTTTCCTTCAGGTTCCGGCGGTGTCTCAGGCAGGGGTCCTGCCGCTCCTGGGCCCTCCCCCACGGGAGCACAGAGGCCTTATACAGTTTCCTCTTGGGCCAGGGATGTGGGCAGGGGTGAGCAGTGTTGGTGGTCTCTTCCCCTCTGCAGCCTCAGGAGTGCCCACCTGACCTGGCGGTTGGGTCTCTCTCTCATGGAGTCTCGAGATAAAATTTTTATGAACATTTATGATTGAAAGTATCACTTAAATTTATTTCTTCTGTTAGATTTACCAAAAGATAATGGTGAAATGAAAATTTCAAGTTACAGTTTAGAAGTTTGTGAAAATTCAGATGCTGGTAAGTCAACACAAATTTTAAAAGATTTTATTTTGAAATAATCTTATAATCATGTAGAATTTTTTCAAAATATAGTTCACAGGTCCAGTACAAATATTTCACTTGGATTCACCAAATAGAGGTGTCTCGTGTGAACATGGGACAATTACCAGTACAAGAAAATCTAGTTTAATCCACACTTATAAACCAAAACCCAGAACATATTTGGATTCCTTTGGATTTTAATAAGAAATTACTATTTACTGGTCACTTACAATTTTTCTTTAACTATTCTGGAATGAAATTATTTAACAATTATAAAAATATTATTGGGTTGGGTCTGGAGAGATGCTCAGTGATTAAGAGTACTGACTGCTAATGCAGAGGTCATGTGTTCAATCCCCAAGTCTCACAACCATCTGTAATGAGGTCTCGTGTGTCTGAAGACAGTGAGTATACTCAGATACATAAAACAAATAAATCTTTAAAAATACTATTGGATCCACTTATTTCCCAAACTGGTTGTTTCTTAGCATACATATGATATACAGATTGCGCATATATATATATGTATATATAAAAAATTTATACCATGCATACATTAACTATTATGGTGACCTACAACATTTATACATGATTGATGAAGGAATTGAACCAAATTTCTCTTCTTCCTTCAGGGAATCTCTGGAAAATAATCTACAGTGGCACACTGCAGGAATTCCTGTACGATGACCTCCAACCAGGCACCACTTATAAACTTAGGGTCTTTTGCACTTCACCTGCAGGCCAAAGCCGTGTAAGAAACCACAAAGCAAAGTTCTCCAATGGAGAATTGAACTAAAGTGTCCTATCAGTAAATGTTTTCTGACGCTGATCTTGAATTTAGTACAGTAGTAACAACACCTTGTGTTTCTCTCAGCCTTCAGATGTATTGACAATTCAGACACCTGCTCTTCCTCCTGAGTCTTGCAGTTCGCAGCCCTTACATAGTAAAACCAAGGGAAGGGATGTCAACCTTCTTGGTGAGTAAGGCTTCCTTATATGACTGACAACTGTCCCTAAACTTCCTATCCTGTGACTTTTGATTGGTGCGCACATGTTAATGTTAGCAAGTGGGGTTTCCTGTTAGAACAGAATTGAATAATTCTGAGCACACCAATCATTGGTAATTGACAACCCATCATTTTAATGTCAAAGTCAAGTTATGAAGTTACTTGACACAGTTTTAAAGAGTTGTCTTAACTCACTGTACAATATGTTTTATTGTTTTAAAGAAACACTGCTAAATCCTAGGGACTCCGTATGTAACCAAATGATGGTATTTGTGTTTAGTATTCACAAAACACTGGGTTACATCACTAGTACCAACCTAGATTTGAGGAGAAAAGGGAAACTGAGTAGATTTTACATATTTTGTAGACAATCGTTCTGTTAATGGGAAGTCTGAAGCACCTGTGCGAGGCAAAAAAGCAAAAGGTACTCATCATGACAAAAAGGAGTGCCCCAGCTCTGAAAAGACATGTGCAGTAAGTAAATTGATTTGTGAATACCAATAGTTTCTGGTTAAAAATATAAAACAGAAGTAGAAAAATATACTATGCAGGGATCAGGAAACGTTGATATATACAGAGAAAGGAGTCAGTGGGGCACATCCAGGCCCTGAACATCTAGGCCAACCCACAGATAGACCATTCTATTCCTCAGGGTGACAAAGTTTTTGTCTCAGAGATACCCTTGGCACTGGATGGTAGCATCCCCTTTGGACAATATGAATGCTTCAAGGAGGAGAGGGGAAAGCCTCTCACTGGTTATGGTGGTGACCATTGGTGTAAGGAAACTGCCGTTATCTAGGAGACAGAGTGAATGATGCTATATGTAAGTAGGTATAGAGACTCAGGGTAAATGAACACTGCAGTAGGACCCTGGCAAGTGCCATCTGCCTGCTTAAGGAGAAGGAAGTTTGCCTCTTCCTCTCAGAGAAGGGAAGCAGTTGAGATTCTCATGACATCCCTCATCAATGGGATTCAAACAGTGGGGTGTCTTTGAGGGAGCTACCCTCAATGAACCAATCCAGGGTCCCAGGAATTGGGGTGGAATTGAGCTGGTGGGAAACCTCAAGGGAGTCATCTACTGTCTCTGAGTAATGGTCAGATGTGTGTTTGTCACAAGAAGGGAGTTGTCTGTAGCTAGGAGCAGAGCGTCAGGGATATGGGAGGGAAGGGCTGTCTAGAGCCTGCAGGGTAGAAAACATATCAGACAAGACTGGAGGCAACAGACGAAATAGAGGAGAGGACAGGAAAAAACAACGTAGTAGGGATAGATTGAAGGCTGTGACGCACGACAGGAACAGGCTTTGCCTGAAGTTAGAAACATAAGGTGCCAGCTCTGATAGTTGCCATGAGTTCCTTTAGACAAAGACTACAGGCAGGAGGTAATCAGAGCAGTTGGGCTAGAATGCCTAAGGCCTGCTTGCAAGCACTGAAGAGGTAAAGGTGAAAGGCACTTAGAAAAGAAAGCACCCTTGAGATCGAACAGAGTGAAGTCAGTTTTTGAGGGGTCTGTGAGGTATGAAGGCAGTCAGAGTAAGAGGCCTGGGTTCATCTCCACTAAGAAGAATGTATAGAAATCACTAATTTCCGGATGAAAACAGCATTATTTTTACAAACAGAGAATAATTTTACATATATAAATGTGTACAAATGAAACTAGTCCTCAAAAGTTAAAAGTTCTAAACCTGAGCCTAGGTGATATAAATAACCCTGAAGTGATAAAGGAAATTAATTCTATATATTAAAAACACTCAGGGAGTTGGGGATTTAGCTCAGCGGTAGAGCGCTTGCCTAGCAAGCGCAAAGCCCTGGGTTCGGTCCCCAGCTCCGGAAAATAGAAAAGGAAAAAAAAAAACACTCAGAAATTCCAGGCCCCAAAAGGATTCACTAGAGAATTCTACAAATCATTTAATGATAAATTAACAGTGAGTTTAACAGTCTTCCTTTCCAGAGAATAGACACTAAAATAAAACCAGAAACCAAGGCAAGCAAAATGGCATGTACACGGAGTCTCGACTACTACTCAAGGTTGAAATTCTAGGATCCCTAACACTCAGAGGATTTGCTCCAACCTGAGGAACAGAGCAAGAAGCTCTGTCTTTAAACTTTTACTTCTCTACCGTCAAAACAGGATGAAAGTGAACTTAAAGGCTGGAGGATTATACTTGTGAAGTACGTGTGTGTGTGTGTGTGTGTGTGTGTGTGTGTGTGTGTGTGTGTCACAAAGGAATAGCACCTAAAAGTATAAACACCTCTCCAAATTCAACAGTGAATTGAAACATCGTTAGGAAATGGGTAAAGATTAGTGAGCAAAGAGAATATACAGATGGCAAATGAGTGCAAGAAAAGAGGGTCAGCAACATTGACTATTAGGGAAATGCACCAGGAAACACCTTTCCATCTCTTTCAGACCGCCTAAGCTAAGGAGTAATTAATGGTCCAACGAGTGCTGCCTGAGACATGAGGAAATCGATGTTACCAATGTGTTACCAATGAAAAGTATAGCCCTTCCCAAAGAGAGCACAGTAGCATCTAACGTTTACTTGTAGGACATAAAACTAAATGTAGCTCATACATCCTTCAACAAATGTGTGGTTAAATAAACTATGATACACCTACACTATGACACACTGTTCAGTAATAAAAGTGAATAAATTATTAGTATACACAATTGCTGAAAGCTCTCCACACCATTGGCATAACTGGAAACTGAGCCTGCATCGAAGTTTATCTGTAGCACTTTTTAATTTATATACTATTCTGAAAATGTCAAAATTGTAGTAATGATGGCTAACAATTAGTGGTTTCCAGAGGTGAGGAGATGGACAGTATAGGAATATTCTGTGGCTATAAGAGAAAGACACAGGAACCTGTAAGGAAAACTTCTTAAAATTGAGGATTGGGGATTTAGTACAGTGGTAGAGCGCTTGCCTAGCAAGCGCAAGGCCCTGGGTTCGGTCCCCAGCTCTGAAAAAAAGAAAAAAAATTGAAGTAGTCCTAGTCACTGGATAAAACTTAAATACTCACACAAGGGAGTGCACACAATTCTGACTAACACGAGTGGGTTTTATCAATGGCGATTTCCTGGTTGTGGTGTTGGTCTATACATATAGAAAACATTGTCTCCAGAAGAAAATAGGTACAGAATATATATATATATATATATATATATATATATATATATATATAAAACTATAATGTCAAACAACATGATAATGAATGCTTTCCCAAGGAAACTGAAATTGATTAACTGGATGGTATCGAAACAGAGATAGAAACTCAAGCATGAAGACTAATAGTGAACAGCTTAGTGTAGTGGTAGGTGACATTTTAGAGGTATAGTTTTCCAAAAATATCCACATCAACACCCTCAACTTTCTTTCCCTGGTGTGCTCACTTCTCATTCCTAAAAATGCAGCTTGCGAGTCTCACCTTTTATTCCTGCAGCATAGAAACAAAAGGTTAGAATATGAGTCTAAGACTCATGGTTTCCCTATGCCACAAAATGGTCCATGCACAGAAAATGGTTGAAGTGAATTGCTAACAAAGCATGTGTTTTTCAGGCTGTAAATATAGTTGGGGTTGGAATGTTTGGAGGAACTGCAAAAGTGACAACACCTGGAACGGTACCAGCAATGGTTCCAATGTTACAAGAAGTTGAAAACAAAGTGCCTGCCAAGCAGTCATCAACTTGCATAGCTATCCGGTGGGAGGAGCCAGACTGCCATGGCTCTCAGATCACTGGATATAACATTGAATATGGAGATAAAAAAATCGTGACTGTCAAAAGGGTAACCGAGTATGTTCTGAAAAATCTACAACCTAATACTACATACCGGTAAGTCACTATATCTTATTTTGGGTACATGAAGAGAGTGTTGAGAATTTTGAACACATACACATTTGTGTATTTCATACACTTCAGATGCCTTTTGAAAAGAGTTCTACTTAATTGGTGAGAGTTGATAGCAACAAGAGCCCATGTCTGCTTGCCATCAATATTCTCAATAGTAATTACTTCTTGGAAATCTGTCTTGTACTCAGTACCATCATCATTCTAATATAAATAGAGTGGGTTGGCGTATATGAAGAAAATAATTTTATTTACTAAATATCAACTCATACGTTTTACTTTTACCACTAGAATCAGAATTCAAGCTATCAATCATTATGGACTAAGCCCTTTTAGCCCATCAATAAGATGCAAAACCAAACCACTGCCACCAGAGCCTCCACAGCTTAATTGTGTGGTCTATGGACACCAGAGTCTCAGACTCAAATGGGGCACAGTCTCCAGCAAAAAGTCACGTGCGATCTTTATCAGCTACAACTTACTAATGGAAGACCGATCTGGCAGGTAAATACACTTCCCAATTAAAATCTACTGCAGTAGAAAGAAGATTAAACTGATTTATCCTGTCGGGCATGCTAGGTCTCTCTTTCCCTGTCTCTGTCTCTGTCTCTGTCTCTCTCTCTCTGTCTCTGTCTCTCTCTCTCTCTCTCTCTGTCTCTCTCTCTCTCTCTCTCTCTCTCTCTCTCTCACACACACACACACACACACACATACACACACACATATGCAACCATATTGATTTCTATTGGCCTTTTTGTTGTTGTTGTACCTTATTGGCTTAATTAGACTTCTCTGGGCTTCAGTGATGACTATAACACTGCCCCCCCCGATCTTTATCTTCTTTCTCTCAGGTTTTCTGTCATTTACCGTGGGACAGATGTGACTCACAAAGTGCAAAAACTGACTGAATATACACAATACAAGTTTAAAATCCAGGCGTGTAATGAAGCTGGGGAAGGACCAGAGTCTGACATCTACACTTTCACTACAACCAAGTCCCCACCAACTGCACTTAAAGGTAAATGGAATACACACAGTAGCCATTTTACTGGTGCTTCTACAGAACATATATTGAATTGAGACGTAATTAGAAAATACGAGATTAAGTCAGAAGACCCGGTTCAGAAAGACACAGGCTACATGTACTGTCTCATGAAAACTCTTCCTTTTGAGTTTTTATATCAATGTGTTTAGGTTACAGTAATTCTTGGTAGAGGCCAGGGCACTGGAAATCAAAAGGTGGAAGATAGGCTCTCAGGAAGGGGTACTGAGGGCATCAAACACATACTATGGAAGGGGGAAGGTTGGAGGTGGAGACGTCCCAGTAGCATGAGAGAGCAGGAAGCTGGATGAACAGCAAATGAGGAAATTAATCAATTCTAAAAGGGCATGAGAAGGCCATGAAGAAACCTGTTGTTTTGTTTGCTGACTAAAAATTAAATCTCATGGCTGGAGGGTTGGATCAGTGGTTAAGAACACTGGGTGCTCTTCCAGAAGACCAGGGTTTGATTCCCAGTGTCTGCCTACTTGGAAGATCACCAGTGTCTTAATTCCAGTTCCAGGGGACCTATTTACCCTTCTGGCCTCCATAGATTCATGGCACAAAGGTGGTGCAGACATTATCTTTCATGTATACAAAACACCCACACATGTGAAATAAACAGTTTAAAATTTTAAAAATTAAATCTTACTATAAAACTAGAAGTAATTTTTAAAAATTCACTACTAGGAAAATTCCACAAAAATATGCTTAACTGGGGATTTAAAGGGCAATGTAAGATTCTTGAAGATTTCAGGCCTGATAGTGGTGGGGCAAGCCGTTAATCCCATCACTCTGGGAGCCAGTCTCATCTACAGAGTGAGTTCAGGACTGCCAGGGCTTCACAGAGAATCCATGCCTTGGAAACCATAAAAATGGTTTAATAAAACTCCCACAATCAGTATTTTTAAATATCTTAGAGATCATCTACTTTCACCACTACACTTTTAAAAGTAAGACATGGAGCTGAAGCAATGTCTCAGACTTTAAAAGCACTTGTTCCTCTTTCAGAGGACCTGGGTTCGATTCCCATACCCACTTGCTGGTTCAAAAATATGCATTCATTATTCCAGTTCCAGGTCATCTCCTGCCCTCTCTGACCTCTAGGAACACCAGCATACACACTGCTACCCATAGATATCTGCAGGCAAACACACATAAAATAGAATTAATGATTCCAATAAAGCTTTAGAAAAAGAGTGAGACATTGAGTCCCACAGATGGGAGACACTCTGAGGAGTAAAGTGCTATATGTATCACACTAACAATGAGTACGAGTCTGCAGTTCTCAGAACCTTGGACTTGAGGATTGCTTTTCCATTTCCCAGTTGGGATGTCTGCTTGATCCTGTCTTTCCTCGTGAGTCGACTCATTGTTTATATTTACTCCTTGTGTATTAATGTTTCCCTTCATGTACAACTGTGACAAATCCCCTGTAACTGGAATTACAGACAGTTCTAAGCTGACATATGGTTCCTGTGAATTAAACCTCAGTTCTCAGAAAGAGGAGCCAGTGCCTTAACTTTGGACTCATCTCTCTAGGCCCCAAGTTCAACGTTGATATGAAATCATTCTTCTTTATTGCCCTGCTAACTGAAATGAATTCAATTTAAATAATCGTGCTTAGATGACAATAATGCCTTCTTCTGTTCTGACTACCGTACCTATATGTTTAGCTTCCATTTTCTTTTTTCTTTTTTCTTTTTAGATTCAATTGATAAGATATAATTGCCCACCTAAACATACAAAACCAAGTACTATCCATCCATTAAGAACATTGATAACAACCTGTAAATACACAGAGTGAGATTTTTATGTCACCCTCCATTGTCCTGCCATGGCTACTCTCCATTTTCTTAAAATATAGAGAATAATATCATGAAATAAATTATCCTCTCCTTTCTGTCTCACATAATTTCTGAACTCCTACAATAATGCTTTTATTAATACAAAAACACTTCTAAATGTACAATGTACTATGTAAATACAATGCAGATTATTCTAGAATTAAAGAGACACTATTAAAGTTTATATAACTTAAACAGAAAAGCACTATTAAGTTATAACTTTGTTAAGGATTTGCTACAATTATGGTACCTCATGGTATAACAAAATTATTTCCAATAATAATTATACTTTGTTGGATGTGGTAGCACATGCCTTTAAAGTCAGCACAAGATGGCCAAAGGCAGGTGAATATCTGTGACTTCAAAGCTGGTCTGGTCGTCACAGCGAGTTCCAAACCATCTACATCTACATAGCGAGACCGTCACTCAAAATACATAAATATCTTTCTAAAGTATGGCTATGTACTTCATATATTAGGTTGATTGTGTGATTGCATGAGTCTTTTTGCAATGCATTTGAAATCATTTTTTAAAAAGTAGAATTCATTTAGGAAAAAAAATAGAGCCTTCTAAAATGCAATTTTTTTCCCAGCACCCAAAGTACATCCACTGAATAACAACTGTTGCGAGATCAAATGGGAGACTTTAGAACCAATTAAAGGTGACCCCATTGTGTACTGTCTTCAAGTCAACACCGGAAAAAAGGCTCATCAGGTATATTGTCTCAAATTTAGTCTTTAACATTTTGCCAGGCATGGCAGTACATTTCTTTATCCTCAGCACTTGTTGGGTATAGGCAGTAGGATACAGACAGCTTTTCTTGACTACCTAGCAAGTTTGAGGTAGAGACCTTGCCTTAATAAAATGCCAGGTTGTGGAGGGACCTGCCTTTGATCCGAAGATTTGGGAAGCAGAGGCAGGTGGACCTTGGATTTGAGGCCAGCCTGGTCTAAGGAGTGAGGAGTTATAGGATAATCAGGATTAAGAAACTGATTTATAGTTCTATGTCCAGTGGAGGGTTGCCCTTTTGGCAGGGAGTAAGTCATTTCTAAAGGTGTTCAACTAAATCTTATCCCAAATTCCATCTCATCCATAAAATGTATGTCTTTATTTGGAGACAACTAACTTACTTATTTCATTGAATTATGCAGTATCTCTTGATTCCTACTAGCCTTAACCCATGGTTCACATACATAATGTATTTAAGCTTTAAAAGTTGTAGGGTTTGCTCTGCTTTATTGAATAAAATTATCTAAGCAATACTGAATCCTCTCAGGACATTAGAAATATTGAGTAAACTTCTTCTTTTGTTACAAACATGTTCATGAAATAATTTTCATTTTGCTTGTTATAAAATTCTATCTACTTTGAATTGAAAAGGAAACCATAATTTTCCTTTGATCCTTTTTCCCTAGATTTACAAAGGACCAAACACTTCCTTTTCCTTTTCGAACTATGATGCAAATTCACGCTACCGCTTCAAGGTCTGTGCAGGACGCCAATATGAAACCTTCAATGGTCTCCAAGAGCTGTGGGGGCCATATAGCCCCAGTGCTCTGTTCTCGACCTATAAGCATCACTCAGGGCATGACAAAGGCAGTGGGGGTAAAGGAAAAGGCAACCACAGTGAGAAAGGGGAAAAGTGCAAGGTAGGGTTTGCACTTATTGCTGTTTTGTGTGCTGTTGCAATTCAGTTCTTCTCGTTCATCTAGTCTATGATTAGGAAAAAAGAAAACAAACTATATCACATTTAGAAATCTTAGAGACATCTTAATGCTCATGTGTATACTTAATGCTTTTAGTTAGAAAGTAGATATATCTCAATGATTAATCATATACTTAATGCTTATTGATGCAAAGTAGTAGCAGAAAACAAACAAAACAGAAACCAAAATATTAAAAAAAAAAAACAAAAATCGCTATCTTCACTTTACAAGCTTTTATGACAGTAGAGAGATTTCTAAGGAAACATGTACCTTCAATTTTACCATTTCCATTGTTCTCTCAACAAACATTGTCTTGTTATATAAAACTCAGTTATTTGTGGAAAACACGTTTTGACTTCATTTTCAAGTTAACATTTTCAAAGAAAATTAGGACTATGAAATGACAACACTATTTTGAAATTATTTTAGAACAAAATAAGAAAGATCACTTCAATCTGTCCTGTTAACACCCACATGAATTAATAAAAATATATCTACCAAACTTCTTGTGTGTGCTTATTTGTACAAAATAATACATTCAGCTATTGCTTTCCACCCTGATCTGATGGTGAGTTTTTTTAGGATTTGCTAAAGAACAGAGCTAAATATATATATATATATATATATATATATATATATATATATATATATATTCACATGCACACACACACATACACACAGAATGCCTAGGAGCATATGTGGTCTGGATAGTCCAACACTGACTATCTCTTGACAAAAAAGTCAAGAATTAGTAGTTCATCCGCAGGGCAGATGTCTCAGCACTCTCAGTCTGGTGCGTGTGTCCCTGAGGATTCCAAGAGAGCTGCTGGATTTCTGATTGCATTGGAATCATGAAGAAGTTGAATTTAATATCAGATAGCAACAGGATAGATAAACTTGCCAGAAAGAGTAAGAGAAGGCAGGCAAAAGAAAACAACACTTCCTTGTCCTGTGTCCTTTGGTGTAATCATCCACCAGAAGGTTTGGGCAAAAGCTAGGATGGGTCTACCTGCTTGAAATAATCTAATTAAGAAAATGTTTCCCGGGAGTACCCAGAACCTTGGGTTTTACTTGACTCAAGATGCAGTCATTGTGACAACTAAGATTAGCCTTCATCCACTGTAGTGGGAAATAGTACTTATAGCACTTTGCTGTAATAGGAAGCAGGCAAAATGGAAAGGACAATGTAGAGAATAATTCTTTACCATTGTAAGCTCTTTAAAACAGCCTGTCCTTCCCATTGCTTGTGTCAAATATTGTAAACTTGCACAATTATATGCATTCATATTGACACGGAGTGTTATCTTTGTTTTCTCTCACCATAGATGGATTCACATCCATTTGTAGTCAGACACAAAGCATCTCACTACTGTTCCACAATTCCCACTGTTCACCCTCCAGGAACTTTGCTCGAAATAGTTCAAGAAACTTACAGCCCTCACTGAAAATGTTTAAGAAGCTGTTTCCTATTTCAGTAGTTTTTAACACTGAATATCTTATATTCAGGATAAAGATATCCACTTCTAAAGGCCAGTGACAATTCTGTTGTATTTTAAGACTAAGTCTTTTATTGGACACTGATAAGTGATATTATACAAGTATCACCACAGTTTGATACATATTGGTTCACTCTTCATTCTCTTATATTTTTGGTTGGAAGCCTTGTCGTTAATGGCTGAGCCATCTCTCCACTCCTCAGTCTTGCTACTCTATAAGCACTGTGTTGTTATCATGTGACAGAGACAATTTGATTCACAGTAAGCCAATACCAGATAGTCCAAAGTGACAATTGCAATAAATCCAGTTCCACATGTATTCCACCTGATCTCTGATATTAGATTGGAACACTTGCAATAAATTAGACATTTTAGGAAGAAACACTACTAAACAGCATTGCAACCCTATCCACAATAAATGCCCATTGATTAAAAAAATGTGACTGAACTGGGCAGCAGACAAGATTGGGACTATTGTCTTTATTTCCTTCACTCAGGACGCAGACTCAGGTGGATCGCTGAGTTTGATACTAGCCTGTTTCAGGAGAGACAGGGCTACACAGAAAAGCTATGTCTAGATTCTGACTCTCCAAAGGAAAAGAAGAGAAAGAAGGAAAGGAAGGAAGGAAGGAAGGAAGGAAGGAAGGAAGGAAGAAAGAAAGAAAGAAAGAAAGAAAGAAAGAAAGAAAGAAAGAAAGAAAGAGTGGTTGGTTTAGGTACACAATTGAGTATTACTCTGCCATAGACACAAAATCCTGTCATTTGTAGCAAAACTGTCAGAATTGAAGGACAGTCTCTTAAGTGACATAAGCCAAACACAGAAAAAGAAATATCACATGACTTTAGCTCATAGACAGAGACCTAAAGTAGTTGGATTGTACAACACAAGGAAGAAAGTGGACAAGAAGGAAAGATAAGATTGGTTAAGGGGTATTAAGAGACAGACAAATGTAATAGCTCATAGTGTTCTACAACATAGTGGGCTAAACGATAGTCAGAACATTTTGAGGAATTACAAAAGAGACCCTCAAATGCTCTAAGCATTCCTCTAAAACTCCAAAAGGAGGCTCAAAATATAAGTGTCAAAGAGATTAGGACAAGGCTTGATCAGTGTGTGCTGCATATATGTGTTAAAATGTCACTGTGTACAATTATTAAATGTTAACATGAAATAGCAGTTGAAAATATTCAAATGTGCAGTGCAGGAAATATAGGGTTGGCAGAAAGATGGCAGCTGAGGAAGATGATCCAGAGACAATGTCCCCCACCGATACACCAATTTAAACAGCTTTCCATGCACCAATGTGTGTGCACAATCTCCCAGGAAGCCAGGGGAAAGCCTCAACATTCCTGGTCTATAGACCAGGAATTCTTCTATAGAAGAATCCCTGAAGGAAGCCAACAGGAAAGAGTTGCCTGTGGTGCTCCATGATCAGCTCCATGCTGTCCACAAGAATCCTTCCACTTGGGAAACAGAATTAAATCCAGACTTGAGGCTTAAAACCCAATGCCAAGCAAGGCCCCACACCCCCTGACCCCAGGATTTATCCTCACACTGTCCATCTGGCCCCTCCCAAGCCTGATGGCTATGGGACCACCTCCATCATCAACCACCCCCTCAACCTCACGTGGCAGAGCAGTGAGAGCATCCAACCCGGTGAGATGCAAAGAAGTAAAGTCACACTAATATTTTTTCCTGGAGCTCAGTGCCAGGGCCACTACATGGAGACTTGATACCTGACAAGGCCCAAAGGTCCCTGTCTCCCAGACCAACATTTTTAGATGGACCCTCAAGACATGCCCAGCACCAAACAGGGACCTACAATTTGATGAGACTGACTTTCAAGCTGTATGACCACAAGCTGGGCACAGAGGAGAAAAAGGACCTGATACTGCTCCCAATCTTCCCCCCTTCCCTCTCCCCCTCAGGTCCCTCTCTCCCTTTGCCTCCCATGACTATTTTGTTCTACCTTCTAAGTGTGATTCTAGCATCCTCTCTTGGGCCTTCCTTCCTGTTTAATTTCTTTTTGTGAGTACATACCATGCATATCCTTTTGGGTCTGTGTTACCTCTCTGAAGCTTGGACAGAGGTCAGAGAGCCTTATAGAAGCCATGAGGGAAGGAGGGAAGGCCTAGAAGGGGAAAGGAACCCAAAAGGAAGACCAACAGTGTCAACTAACTTGGACCCCAGAGAGCTCTCAGAGACTAGCCACAAACCAAAGAGCATACACTGGTTAGAACGAGGCCCCTGCACATATGTAAGAGGGCTGCCTTGTTCTAATTAAGTTGGTCAAGATATTTCTACTCCTGAAGATAACTGACGCACTCTGGGGAAGATACCCAGAGAGAAGAATCCTCTGAGAGGGGAAGGGGACAGGGTGAGGGGTGGGATTCTGTGACAGAAGACCAGTAGTTCACAGTGATGGGATGATAATTAATTACCTACTTAAGTAATAAATATCTGGATGAGCTTCAGTAGAACAGAGATATAATCTAGTAGTAAACAGAATGATCTTAGAAAGCTATTTTCTATTAAAACTTTTTTATTTTTGGATACTTGTGCCCAGGCTAGCAAAATGCTCAAGATCAACTAGTCTCTGTGTCCTGAGAGCTGGGCATATAGATGTGATATGTGCCGCTACACCCAGCCTACAAAAGTTCTTGACCTGAAATATATACTAAGAAAAATTTAAAGCATGATAGAAAGTTTATGTGGGCGATCACATCAAAAATGAAACAAAATGAGGAAGCTTTAAGACAGATTACTTGGAAATACATAATCAGATGACAAAAAATGTTGGAGAAATAAAAAAGCATATGGCACAAGATAGCATTAGAAGACTAATATGTTTCGCAAAATGTTTGCCTTTAAGGAAAGCAAATGAGACAAGAAACCCAAAGTGGTAGAAACCTTATTCATACAGATGATGAGGGCGTGGTAGGGAGATGGATCAATACATGTTGCTGTTCATACAGAGGACCAGAGATGCTTTCAACTGTTCACAACAGTCTGTTAACTCCAGTTCCAAAAATAAGCCAGGGCCCTCTTCTGACCTAGTCAGCATGGCACATAAAGTGGTGGCACAGATACACATGCAGTCAAAACAGGCATACGGATGATATAAAAATAAATCTTTTTTTAAAGACATCCAGATTGGTGGCCTATATCTTTAATCCTGGCACTAAGGAGTCAAAGAGAAGCAGACCTCTGTGAGACCCAAGCTAGACAGAACAGGACAAAGCAAGAAGAGGACGAGGAGAAGGAGACGGGTGAGGGGAGGGGAGGAGAAGGTGAAAGGAGAGGGGGAAGTAGAAGAGGAGGAAGGGTTTCAAGATAAAGATACAACTAACTATACAAAATGATCAAGGCTCACCAGTTAGGTTCAACTTAAATAAATCTATCACAAGACATTTTATAATCTAGGTCCAATGGTGAATGGTTATAAATGAGCTATAAATGAATAAAGAAAAATAACATTTGAAAGTATTTTATTCACAATTGACCTAAAAGTCAAGTTCTTGACAGAAATCAAAGACAAGGAAAAAGTAAATAAAGATTTTCACTGTACCAAAGAAACAAAACAAAATTGCCAATTCCGAATAGTAATATCCAGTGAAGTTCTCTACAAATGAAAGAAAAATAAAAGTTCTCAGATAGTAAGGACCAAGCAAATTTAGGGCTCTCAGACCTATCCCATAAAAAATGCTAGAGGAAAAATATAAAAAAAAAACAAGAAAAAAGAAATGCTAGAGGACAGTATCCTTCCAGTTTCCATCTGTGCCTGGGGGCTAACCTTGTGCCACAGCTCTCCACAGTCCAATCCTCCCAGAGAGATTTGGTCTCCCAGGACTGCTGAAACACCTAAGATCACAGATTACACCACCACTACTACTCCAATACCTGGCCCAAATGGGACCTGCCAAGAGCCCACAGGACACAAGAACCAGGGAACAACCAGGGACAGGAACCTTGCAATTTCCATCTGTGCCCTGGAGCTAACCCTGTGCCACAGCTCTCTGCACAACAATCATCATGGAGAGAGTTTATCTCCCACAAATGACTGACACATGTAAAATAATAGGCTCACAGGCCAACTGGAGGGACAAGCTCCTGTCACAGACTGCAAGATCAGCTAACACAGAGATAACCAGATGGTGAAAAGCAAATACAAGAATGTAAGCAATAGAAACTAAGAATACATGACATCTTTAGAACACAGTTCTTCTACCAAAGCAAGCCCTGGATACCCCCAACACACCAGAAAAACTAGATTCTGATTTAAAATCACATCTCATGATGATTATAGAAAACTTTAAGAAGGACATAAATAACTCCCTTAAATAAATACAGGAGAATACAGATAAACAGGTAAAATACCTTAAAGAGGAAACACAAAATTCCCTTAAAGAATTTCAGGAAAATACAACCAAATTGAACAAAATCATCCAGGATCTAAAAATGGAAATTGAAACAATAAAGAAATCAAAAAGGGAGAAAATCATGGAGACAAAAAAACCTAGGAAAGAGTTCAGGAGTCATAGATGCAATCATCACCAACAGAATACAAGAGATGGAAGAGAGAATCTCGGGGGCAGGAGATACAACAGAAACCATTGACACAACAGTCAATGAAAATGCAAAATAGAAAGCTAGAAACACCCAGGGAATCCAAGACAAAATGAGGAGATCAAACCTGAGGATAATAGGTATAGAATAGAGTGAATACTCCCAACTTAAAAGGCCAGTAAACATCTTCAACAAAATTATAGAATAAAGCTTCAATAACCTGAGGAAGTGAAGAACGAGATGCCCATAACCATACAAGAAGCCTAAAGAAGTCCAAATACATTGGACCAGGAAAGAAATTCATCCTGTCATATAATACTCAAAACAACAAATACATAAAACAAGGAAAGAATATTAAAAGCAGTAAGGGGGAAAGGTCAAGTAACATAAAAAGGCAGACCTATCAGTATTACACCAGCCTTCTCAAAAGAGACTATGAAAGCTAGAAGATCTTAGACAGATGTCATATAGATACTAAGAAAACACAAAGGTCAGCTCGGGCTACTATATCCAGCAAAACTCTCAATAACCAGAGATTGAGAAACCAAGATATTCCATGACAAAAACAAATTTACACAATGTCTTTACACAAATCCAGGTCTTCAAAGGATAATAGATGGAAGACTACAACACAAGGAGGGAAACTACACCCTACAAAAAGCAAGAAAGTAATCTTTCAACTAACCTAAAAGAAGATAGTCACACAAACATAATTACACCTCTAACAACAAAAATAATAAGAAACAACAATAATTGTTCCCTAATATCTCTTAACATCAATGGACTCAATTCACAACCAAAAAATATAGAATAAGAGATTAGATTCATAAATAGGACCCGGCATTTTGCTACACACAGGAAACACAACTCAGTGACAAAGACAGACACTTCTTCAGAGTAAAAGGCTGGGGAAAATATTTCCAAGCAAATGGTTCCAAGAAACAAAGTGGAGTAGCAATTCTAATATTGAATAAAATCGACTTTCAACCAAAGATTATCAAAAAAGAGAACAGACACTTCATACTCAAAGAAAAAATCCACCAAGACAAACTCTTGGTTCTGAATATATATGGTCCAAATGCAAGGGCACCTTCATTCACAAAAGAAACTTTACTAAAGCTTAAAGCACACAGCGCACCTGGAATAATAATAATGGAAGACTTCAACACTATACTCTCAGCAATAGCCAGATCATGGAAACAGAAGTGAAACAGAGGCACACTGAAACTTACAGAAGTTATGAACCAAATGGATTTAATAGATATCTATAGAATATTTCATCCTAAAACCAAAGAATATACCTTCTTCTCAGCACCTCATGGTACCTTCTTCAAAATGACCATATAATCAGTGACAAAACAGACCACAACAGATACAAGAAAATTGAAATAATCCTATGCATCCTATCAGATCACCACAGACTAAGGCTGGTCTTCAATAATGAAAAAACAAAACAAAACAAAAAGCCCACATATACATGGAAGTTGAACAACACTGTACTCAACAATGAATTGATCAAAGAAGAAATAAAAAAGAAATAAAAGACTTTTTAAAGTTTAATGAAAATGAAGGCAAAACATACCCAAACTTATGGAACACAATGAAAGCAGTGCTGAAAGGAATACTCATAGCTCTGAGTGCCTCGAAAAAAGAAAGTGGACAGAACATATACTAGTAGCTTAACAGCACATCTGAAAAGAAAGAAAACAAATGAAAAAATGCACCCAAGAGGATTAGACACCAGGAAATAAACAAACTCAGAGCTGAAATCAACCAAATAGAAACAAAGGGAACTATACAAAGAATCGACAAAACCAGCAGCTGGTTCTTTGAGAAAATCAACTAGAGAGATAAACCTTTAGCCAGACTAACCCTTAGCACAGAGAAAGTATCCAAAATTACAAATTCAGAAATGAAAAGGGAGAGATTACAACAGAAACTGAGGAGATTTTTAAAAAATTATCAGATCCCACTATAAAAGCCTATACTCAAAAAAAAAAAAAAGCCCTGAAAATCTGGATGGAATGGATAATTTTCTACATAGATACCAAAGTTAAACCAGGATCAGAGAAACCATCTAAACAGTCCCATAACTCCAAAAGAAATATAAACAAGTCACTAAAATCTACCAACTAAAAAGAGCCCAGGAGGAGACAGGTTTAGTGCGGAATTCTACTGTAACTTCAAAGAAGACCTAACACCAATACTCTTCAAAATATTCCATGTAAATACAAAGAGAAAGAACACTATATAAAGCGTTCCACGAAGCAACATTTATGCTGATACCTAAGGAAGAACCCAAAAAGAGAACTTCAGACCAATTTCCCTTATGCATATCAATGCAAATATACTCAATAAAATTCTTGCAACCTGAACGCAAGAAAACATCACAATGATAGTTCGCCATGATCATGATGATAGGCTTCATCCCGGAGATACGGGGATGGTTCCATATAAGGAAGATCATGAACATAATCCACTATATGAACAAACTAAAAAAAACACATGATTATCTCATTAGATGTTGAAAATGAATGTGATAAATTTCAACACCCCTACAAGATAAAAGTCTTGAAAAGATCAGGAATTCAAGGTCTGTATCTAAACATGGTGTAAGCAATATACAGCAAACCAGTAGCCATCATCAAACTAAATGGAGAGAAACTTGAGCCAATCCCACTAAAATCAGGGGCTAGACAATGCTGCCCACTTTCTCACTACCTATTCAATATAGTATGTGAAGTTCTAGCTGAGTAATTAGACAAAAAAAAGGTGATCAAAGGGATATGAATTGGAAAGGAAGAAATCAAAATATCATTATTTGTAGATGATATGATAGTGTACTTAAGGGACCCCAAAAATTCCACTGGAGACATCCTAAACCTGATAAACAATTTCAGCAAAGTGACTGAATATAAATTTAACTCAAATGAAACAGTAGCCCTCTTCTACTCAAGGATAAACAGGCTGAAAAAGAAGTTAGAGAAATGACACACTTCATAATACTCAAAATTATAAAAAATACTTGGTGTGACTCTAACCAAGCAAGTGAAATATCTCTATGACAAGAACTTCAAGCCTCTGAAGAAATTGAAGATCTCAGAAGATGATAAGATCTCCCATACTCATGGGTTGGCAAGATTAATATTGTAGAAATGGCCATCTTGACAAAAGCAACTGACAGCTTCAATGCAATCCCCATCAAGATTCCAACTCAATTCGTCATAGAGTTAGAAAATTCTCAAATTCATTTGGAATAACAAAAAAAAACCAGAATAGTGAAAATTATTCCTTCTGGAGAAATCATCACCCTTGATCTCAAGCTGTATTACAAAGGAATAGTAATTTTAAAAACCTCCATAGTATTGGTACAGAGAAAAATGGATCAATGGAATACAATTGAGGACCCAGAAATGAACCCACACATCTATAGCCACTTGATCTTTGGAAAAGACGATAAAGCTACAAGTGCAAAAAAAGACAGCATTTTCTTTTTTAAATAACTGCATTATATTTTAATGCACAGTATGAGAAATGAACTTGTAAGTCAACTGAATTTTATGGAAAATGAAATAGCAAATAAATTAGTCCCATATTGAAAAGAGAAAGTCAGCTAAATGTACAAACTTAAGGCTGTCATGGACACGTCAATTCCACAGTCTTCTTAAAAGTGTGAGGTCTTTCAAATACAACTTTGCTAAGAACTGGTCCAGATTGAACACAATAAAGTACAGTAGTAACTGATCTCCCCCTCTTCCTGGATGAGTGAGGAGATGATTAAATGTTGATGTCAGCATCCTTGAGCATATTCAGATGAGCTTCTGCTTCTGTTGAAAAGGATGCTGTGTTTGATTGTGGTCCGAAGCTTTGAAGCACTACTTGGCATCTCCTTCCTTGGAGGTCTCACTGTTTAAACATAACAGATTTGATAGCTTGTTGGTAAGGTGAGGTCCAGCTTGTCTCCACTAGGTCATCTTCATGTGAATCCGGTGGTTATACGGTTTTGTTCTAGGGATATTTCATTTTTTTAATAACGGTTTTAGCTGACATTCATGGAGAGAATGAATCCTTAGAACGTGCCACTAGTGAAAGGAAATCCTGTCTAGAGTATGTTTCTTTACAAAGCTGTGTCACACCATCCTTTGGGCCCTCTGCTGGAAAAGTAGAATCAAGTCTCAAATAATGCCTTTTAAATTGTATCCTCTAGTATTATAGATGTAGGACAGTACTGTATCATACCTCTGTGGATGTAAAATAGCTTGTACCTGCTTTATGATACGTAGTAGTGACCGTGCTTTATCAGAGCTGTTTTTAATGATGTTGCTCAGAATGTTTTCTTTCCAGATGATGATTGAGAAGCTAATTTTAAAAAAAAATGGTGCCAGGTACCACAAGAGTAACAGAACTGTGCTGTTTTCTCGGGTTTTGTTTTTTTACTTTTTTTTTTTAATGGAGTGTGCTGGATGTCTCTACAGTTTTGTTCAGATGACTGCAGAACCTGGAAAAGCTGTTGCTGCTGTTGATGCATAACACACTGCTATTATTGGTCTTTTTATATAAATATAAATATATATATACAGATATATAATTTGAATTTTTTGAAACTTTACCTGTGCTGTCAACTTTCGAAAAAAGTATCCCCGTTTACTGTGTTGAGTTGGCACTGTACAGAAATTAACAGCCATATTGGTCTAGAAATGTTGAACTTAAGTTTTTTCCATTTGTACAGGGGTAACACACTGTATTAAATATGTAAGGTCTTATCTACGTGGGTTTGATTACAAAAACTAATAAAGTATTCTCTAAATAAGAAAAAAAAAAGAACTGGTCCAGAGTTCAACAGCAAATGGGAATGCTTAACAAGGGTAGGGATCCGGCACACTTCTTCAGTGTTACAACTTCTTTTCCTGGGGTTCCACTGGCAAGCTTTGTCACAACATGAGCCATCAGCAACTCCAAACAACCTCCTCCATAAACTGTTCTAGGATCTTTTACAATCTGAGCAAGAACACAAAGGGCATCATACAAAGTTCTTTCAGCTTCATCCAAAATGTCTTGAGTGGCACCATGAAGCACAATGGTACAAACGTCACCAACAGCAAGCCCAGGAAACTGCATTAGTTTACCTTCTCAGATCAAAACTTCCTAAATGAGTTTGCAAATTCCAAGCTTCACGAGTTCTGCGTGATCAATGTTAGAGGCAATTTCATCACCTGTGACAAGAGCTAGGAACTCCACACCCCCAAAATCTGCATGCTCAATGGCGATGACACCAGCAGTACTGAAGATTTCTTCAGGATAATTATAAATTAACTGTCTGCTAACAAAGCAATTTATTCCATGCTTAAGAATACATTCATGAACACTTTAAACCAGAAACTTTCTCTTCCTTAAATGTTTTTATACAACCCAGCCAGTTTTTTTGCTTTTTGCTGCCACTCTCGTAGTTCTCTCGTTATCCCACCCCTCCCTAGGGAATCAGGTCCTCACAACACAGTCTCAGGCATGCTGCCCTAGACCTGCTCTGCAGGGCTCCACCAACCAAGCTTGCTGCCAGCTAGGCCAGAACAGAATCTGTTTTTTATATGGTGGATTATTTTGATCGGTTTTTGGATATTGAACCATTCCTGCAGCCCTGGGGAAAAGCATACTTGATATTCATGGATGATATGTTTGATGTGTTCCTGGATTTGCTTTAAAATTGTCCAGGCACTCCAGACACCACCTGGACCTGAAGGGACGCAGTCAACACTTCTCTGCACCCAAATCCCATGGGAGGGAGAGCTAAACCTTCAGAGGGGCAGACACGCCTGGGAAGCAAGAAAAGACTACATTCTGCCCACATTTCTGACTTCAGAGGAAAACACCTAACACCATCTGGGACCCCAGTGCACGGGGCCTCCCAGAAAAGGCTGTGCAGGCCCTCCTGGTTGCCACCCTCACAGAGAGCTCAAAAGCAGCCCCCATCGAGCAAACTTGAGCTGCAAGACCACAGGTAAGACGAACTTTCTGCCCCAAGCGACCTGCTTGATGGTCTCAGGACACACAGAGGCAAAATTCCTCTGGGATTGGACACTTCCAGTTTTTACCTGGAGCCCCAACCTCGCTGATTCTGGCCCACAGCTCACTGCTCCCAAACCCCTTGGGAGAGAGAGCTCACCGCCCAGACAGGTGGGCACTCCTGAGACTGCAAAGAAGAAGAGACCACCAACACTGCCCACCCCTGCTCACATCCCTGGCCCGAGAGGAAACTGTATACAGCCTCTGGAAACTAAAAGATAGGGGCACTCGAACAGCAGGTCCCCCACGCTCCAGACACCACGTGGACCTGAAGGGACGCAAACAACAGTTCTCTACACCCAAATCCCATGGGAGGGAGAACTAAACCTTCAGAGGGGCAGACATGCCTGGGAAGCCAGAAGAGACTACACTCTGCCCACATTTCTGACTCCAGAGGAAAACACTTAACGCCATCTGGGACCCCAGTTCATGGGGGCTCCCAGAAAAGGTGGTGCAGGCCCTCAGGGTTGCTGTTCTCACTGAAAGCTCAAAAGCAGCCCCACACGAGCAACTTGAGGAGGTAAGGCCGACTTTTCTACTCCAAGCCACCTGCCTGGTGGACTCAAGACACAGGCCCACAGGAACAGCTGAAGACCTGTAGACAAGAAAGACTACACACCTGAAAGCAGAACACTCTGTTCCCATAACTGGCTGAAAGAAAACAGGAAAACAGGTCTACAGCACTCCTGACACACAGGCCTATAGGACAGTATAGCCACTGTCAGAAATAGCAGAACAAGATTAACACCAGAGACAACCTGATGGCGACAGGCAAGCACAGGAACCCAAGCAACAGAAACCAAGACTACATGGCATCATCGGAGCTCAATTCTCCCACCAAAGCAAACACTGAATATCCAAACACACAGAAAAGCAAGATCTAGATTTAAAATCATATTCGATCATGATGCTGGAGGACTTCAAAAAAGACATGAAGAACTCAGAGAAATGCAGGAAAACACAAATAAACAAGTAGAAGACTACAGAGAGGAATCACAAAAATCCCTGAAAGAATTCCAGGAAAACACAATCAAACAGTTGAAGGAATTAAAAATGGAAATAGAAGCAATAAAGAAAGGACACAGGAAAACAACCCTGCATAAAGAAAACCAAAGGAAGAGACAAGAAGTCATAGATACAACCATCACGAACAGAATACAAGAGATAGAAGAGAGAATCGAAGGAGCAGAAGATTCCATAGAAATCATCGATACAACTAGACTATGGGGGGAGGGTGGCAATGGGGGGAGGGTTGGGAGGGGAACACCCATAAGGAAGGGGAGGGGGGAGGGGGATGTTTGCCCGGAAACCGGGAAAGGGAATAACACTTGAAATGTATATAAGAAATACTCAAGTTAATAAAAAAAAATAAAATAAAAAAAAAGAAATCATCGACACAACTATCAAAGATAATGTAAAACGGAAAAAGCTACTGGTCCAAAACATACAGGAAATCCAGGACTCAATGAGAAGATCAAACCTAAGGATAATGGGTATAGAAGAGAGTGAAAACTCCCAGCTCAAAGGACCAGTAAATATCTTCAACAAAATCATAGAAGAAAACTTTACTAACCTAAAGAAAGAAATGCCCATAAACATACAAGAAGCCCGCAGATCTCCAAATAGATTGAACCAGAAAAGAGACTCCTCCCGTCACATCATACTCAAAACAGCAAAGGCACAAAATAAAGAAAGAATATTAAAAGGAGGAAGGGGAAAAGGTCAAGTAACATATAAAGGCAGACCTATCAGATTCATACCAGACTTCTCACCAGAGACTATGAAAGACAGAAGATCCTGGACAGATGTCATACAGACCCTAAGAGAACTCAAATGCCATCCGACCTTACTATATCCTGCAAAACTCTCAATTAACATAGGTGGAGAAACAAAGATATTCCATGACAAAACCAAATTTACACAATATCTTTCTACAAATCCAGCCCTACAAAGGAGAATAAATGGTAAAGCCCAACATAAGGAGGCAAGCTACACCCTAGAAAAAGCAAGAAACTAATAGTCTTGGCAACAAAACAAAGAGAAGAAAAGCACACAAACATAACCTCACATCCAAATATGAATACAACCAGAAGCAATAATCACTATTCCTTAATATCTCTCAACATCAATGGTCTCAACTCTCCAATAAAAAGACATAGATTAACAAACTGGATACGAAATGAGGACCCTGCATTCTCCTGCCTACAGGAAACACACCTCAGAGACAAAGACAGACACTACCTCAGAGTAAAAGGCTGGAAAACAACTATCCAAGCAAATGGTCTGAACAAGCAAGCCGGAGTAGACATTTTAATATGGAATAAAATTGACTTTCAACTAAAAGTCATCAGAAAAGATAAGGAAGGACACTTCATATTCATCAAAAGAAAAATCCACCAAGATGAACTCTCAATCCTAAATATCTATGCTCCAAATACAAGGACACCTACATACATAAAAGAAACCTTTGTAAAGCTCAAAGCACACATTATACCTGACAAAATAATAGTAGGAGAATTCAACACTCCACTCTCATCAATGGACAGATCATGGAAACAGAAATTAAACAGAGACATAGACAGACTATGAGAAGTCATGAAACAAATGGACGTAACAGATATTTATAGAACATTCTATCCAAAAGCAAAAGGATATACATTCTTCTCACGACCTCACGGTACTTTCTCCAAAATTGACCATATACTTGGTGATAAAACAGGCCTCAACAGATACAGAAAGACAGAAATAAGCCCATGTGTCTTATCAGACCACCACAGGCTAAAGCTGGTCTTCAATAACAGTAAGGGAAGAACGCCACATAGACATGGAAGTTGAACAATGCTCTACTCAATGATAACCTGGTCAAGGAAGAAATAAAGAAAGAAATTTAAGACTTCTCAGAATTTAATGAAAACGAAGGTACAATATACCCAAACTCATGGGACACAATGAAAGCCACGTTAAGAGGAAAACTCATACCTCTGAGTGCCTGCATGAAGAAACAGGAGAGAGCATATGTCAGCAGCTTGACAGCACACCTAAAAGCTCTAGAACAAAAAGAAGCAAATATACCCAGGAGGAGTAGAAGGCAGGAAATAATCAAACTCAGAGCTGAAATCAACCAAGTAGAAACAAAAAGGACCATAAAAAGCATCAACGGAACCAAAAGTTGGTACTTTGAGAAAGTCAATCAGATAGATAAACACTTAACCAGACTAACAAGAAGACACAGAGAATGTGTACAAATTAACAAAATCAGAAATGAAAAGGGAGACTTAACTACAAAATCAGAGGAAATTCAAAAAATCATCAGATCCTACTACAAGGCCCTATATTTAACAAAACTTGAAAATCTGCAGGAAATGGACAATTTTCTAGACAGATACCAGGTACCGAAGTTAAATCAGGAACAGATAAACCAGTTAAACAACCCCATAACTCCTAAGGAAATAGAAGCAGTCATTAAAGGTCTCCCAACCAAAAAGAACCCAGGTCCAGACGGGTTCAGTGCAGAATTCTATCAGACCTTCATAGAAGACCTCATACCAATACTATCCAAACTATTCCACAAAATTGAAACAGATGGAGCCCTACCGAATTCCTTCTATGAGGCCACAATTACTCTTATACCTAAACCACACAAAGATGCAACAAAGAAAGAGAACTTCAGACCAATTTCCCTTATGAATATCGACACAAAAATACTCAATAAAATTCTGGCAAACCAAGAGCACATCAAAACAATCATCCACCATGATCAAGTAGGCTTCATCCCAGGCATGCAGGGATGGTTTAATAAGTGGAAAACCATCAACGTGATCCATTATATAAACAAACTGAAAGAACAAAACCACATGATCATTTCATTAGATGCTGAGAAAGCATTTGACAAAATTCGATACCCCTTCATGATAAAAGTCCTGGAAAGAATAGGAATTCAAGGCCCATACCCAAGCATACTAGACGCCGTATACAGCAAACCAGTAGCCAACATCAAACTAAATGGAGAGAAACTTGAAGCAATCCCATTAAAATCAGGGACTAGACAAGGCTGCCCACTCTCTCCCTACTTATTCAATATAGTTCTTGAAGTTCTAGCCAGAGCAATCAGACAACAAATGTAGATCGAAGGGATACAGATTACAAAGGAAGAAGTCAAAATATTACTATTTGCAGATGATATATTAATATATTTAAGTGATCCCAAAAGTTTAATCAGAGAACTACTAAACCTGATAAACACCTTCAGCAAAGTGGCGGGTATAAAATTAACTCAAAAAAATCAGTACCCTTCCTCTACACAAAAGAGAAACAAACCGAAAAAGAAATTAGGGAAATGACACCCTTCATAATAGTCCCAAATAATATAAAATACCTTGGTGTGATTATAACCAAGCAAGTGAAAGATCTGTATGATAAGAACTTCAAGCCTCTGAAGAAAGAAATTGAAGAAGACCTCAGAAGATGGAAAGATCTCCCATGCTCTTGGATTGGCAGGATTAATACAGTAAAAATGGCCATTTTACCAAACGCGATCTATAGATTCAATGCAATCCTCATCAAAATATCAATCCAATTCTTCATAGAGTTAGACAGAACAATTTGCAAATTCATCTGGAATAACAAAAAACCCAGGATAGCTAAAACTATCCTCAACAATAAAAGGACTTCAGGGGGAATCACTATCCCTGAACTCAAGCACTATTACAGAGCAATAGTGATAAAAACTGCATGGTATTGGTACAGAGACAGACAGATAGACAAGTGGAATAGAATTGAAGATCCAGAAATGAATCCACACACCTATGATCACTTGATTTTTGACAAAGGAGCCAAAACCATCCAATGGAAAAAAAATAGCATTTTCAGCAAATGGTGCTGGTTCAACTAGAGGTCAGCATGTAGAAGAATGCAGATCAATCCATGCTTATCACCCTGTACAAACCTTAAGTCCAAGTGAATCAAGGACCTCCACATCAAACCAGATACACTCAAACTAATAGAAAAAAAGTGGGGAAGCATCTCGAACACATGGGCACTGGAGAAAGTTTCCTGAACAAAACACCAATGGCTTATGCTTTAAGATCAAGAATCGACAGATGGGATCTCATAAAACTGCAAAGCTTATGTAAGGCAAAGAACACTGCTGTTAGGACAAAATGACAACCAACAGATTTGGAAAAGTTCTTTACCAATTCTACAACTGATAGAGGGCTTATATCCAAAATATACAAAGAACTCAAGAAGTTAGACCACAGGGAGACAAATAACCCTATTAAAAAATGGGATTCAAAAAAAAATGGGATTCAGAGCTAAACAAAGAATTCACAGCTGAGAAATCCCAAATGGCTGAGAAACACCTAAAGAAATGTTCAACATCTTTAGTCAGAAGGGAAATGCAAACAAAAACAACCCTGAGATTTCACCTCACACCAGTGAGAATGGCTAAGATCAAAAACTCAGGTGACAGCAAATGCTGGTGAGGATGTGGATAAAGAGGAACACTCCTCCATTGTTGGTGGGATTGCAGACTGGTACAATCATTCTGGAAATCAGTCTGGAGGTTCCTCAGAAAATTGGACATTGAACTACTGAGTATCCAGCTATACCTCTCATGGGTATATACCCAAAAGATGCCCCAACATATAACAAAGATACATGCTCCACTATGTTAATAGCAGCCTTATTTTTAATAGCCAGAAGCTGGAAAGAACCCTTCAACAGAGGAATGGATACAGAAAATGTGGTACATTTACACAATGGAATATTACTTAGCTATCAAAAACGATGACTTTATGAAATTCATAGTCAAATGGAGGGAACTGGAAAATATCATCCTGAGTGAGATAACCCAATCACAGAAAAACACACATGGTATGCTCTCCTTGATAAGTGGATATTAGCCCAAATGCTTGAACTGCCCTAGATGCACAGAACACATGAAACTCAAGAAGAATGACCCAAATCTAAATGCTTCAGTCCTTCTTTAAAAGGAGACAAGAATACTCTTCGCTGAGAATAGGGAGGCAAAATTTAGAACAGAGGCAGAAGGAACACCCATTCAGAGCCTGCCCCACATGTGGCCCATACATATACAGCCACCAAACTAGGTAAGATGGATGAAGCAAAGAAGTGCAGGCTGAAAGGAACCAGATGTAGATTTCTCCTGAGAGACACAGCCAGAATACAGCAAGTGCATAGGAGAATGCCATCTTTAAACTGCTGAACTGCCATCAGCAGATCACTGAACTGAGAACGGGACCCTTGTTGAGGATTTTTAGAAAGGACTGAAAGACCTTGAAGGGGCTTGAGACCCCATATGAACAACAATGTCAAGCAACCAGAGCTTCCAGGGACTAAGCCACTACCCAAAGACTATACATGGACTGACCCTGGGCTCCAGCCTCATAGGTAGCAATGAATGGCCTAGTAAGAGCACCAGTGGAGGAGGAAGCCCTTGGTCCTGCCAAGACTGAACCCCCAGAAAATGTGATTGTTGGGGGGAGGACAGTAATGCAGGTAGGATGGGTAGGGGAACACCCAGAGAGAAGGGGAGGGGGAGGGGTAAGTGTATGTTGGCCCCAAAACCGGGAAGGGGAATAACAATGGAAATGTAAATAAGAAATACTCAAGTTAATAAAGATGAAAAAATACAACAACAACAACAACAAAATATTTAAGTTGACCCTCAACCAATGTATTTGGTAAAACCCTTCCATCAATACCTCTTTTCAGTTCCTCATAGGAGTACTATCCACATCTCTAATAATATCATTCCTCTTTTGTTACTAATAAGTTCTTGAGTCCAATGTGTGCTTCAACTATGCATGGATGTGGGGCCAGCTGCTGGCAGATGGGCCACCTACCAGCAGCCATATAACCCAAAAGAGAGTGATTCTCTTTTATTCAACAGCCAACAACTATCAATTTTTCCACCACAAAGAGGAAATCCAGTATGGAAATTTTAACTAGTTAGGTGTTGTACAGGTAGGTACAGATGATGTGAGATATTGTATTTGTGTGCAGTAGCCGTGACAAACCCAGGGGTCACCTTTTCATGACTCTACTATTTACTAGTCCTTACATTCTTTCCATTGATTCTTCTAAGATGCTCCTTGAGTCCTGCATCAGGAAAGGTTTATAGAGATGGTTCATCCACAGCAGATTACTGGACATTCACCCTCAGTTGTCTGTCCATGGCACTGTGTCCCTTAGGATCCTCTGTTGCAAAAACAATTATCTCTGACCAAATTTGAGAATAATACAAATTGAGAGTATAGACCTAAGGATATAAAAAGCAGTTTGATAGCAGAGCCTAGGAGGACAGAGTAGCTACAGGGAGATCAGCATGAAAGGGGCAGTCAAAGACAGCATTAGGGCCACAAGGATGTGGACAACTGACATAATACAGTAGCCCTGATCATCCATAAGTGCACATATTCCCCTATGGGTGGCCTCCAGGTAACCAGATCCTGCATGACCAACAGCAGCTAGGGAACACATTTGGACATGGACTGCCAGGAGGTGATGTGCAACATCACATCCTGGTGAACAAGTATTGAGACTTTCTAATACTTGTTTGAAAGTCCTGTGCCCACATTTCTCAGACCCCCAAGATTGGTCGGAGGAAGACCACCTTGACAGCCCAGTACCCCCTAACACAATGCAGAATCTGGATTGGGATTTGTGTGTCATAAGGGAAGAGTTGGATTGTGGGTTAGAGGAAGGTAAGAGAACACTCTTATCTGATAAAAGGAAGAGATATGTATGCCTGGGTGCTGCAAATCCAGAAGGTTCCAGTGCTGTATGACAAACAGCCAGGTAGAAAGGTTAAAGCAGGATATCTGAAACAGCTTCCTGTGTGTCTTAATTTGGTACAAAGAATGAGTATGCCAAAGGAAGGTGGAGTGGCAAAAAGCTGGTGTTGTGACAAGCTACATAGGTTGGCATGAAAATCTGAAGGGGATACCTCTAAGATTTTCTTGAAAATACTTGTTTACTGAAACAGGATTTCAGAGAAATCATGAGTATGCATTTAATAGCAAGGGGTGGTGCATTTGTGGGGAGGGAGTAACACAAGGAAAGGATCAGAAAGCCAATTAATTCTGGGACATTTGATGGACCTGGGTTTTAGTTTCTGACTGACTAGTGGTGGGTGGTTCAGTTGGTCTAAGGAGTTCTTCAGATTAAGCAAGGAGAGACATGTTAATATAGTGAGTTGCGGCAAAAGTGTTTAAATTAAGGTAGCAAAGATCAGATTGCAAGCTGCCAGAAGTTGCATAGGGGCCTCGGTAGGCCAGGCAAAGGCCTTTTTATTATAGCGAGTGATGAGACGCTAAGGAGGTTATAGGTAGGTATGCGATCTCTGGAAATAATTGTAATGGCCGACTAGAAGAAACCTTTGCCTCCATTTCAGCGACCCAGTGGTGTCCTTGTCAGATGGGGTGGAGTCCCACTGCTGAGGCAGGCCAGGCAGCAGTGGACAGCAGGAAAGCATAGTCAGTTTTGTGAGACAAGTGAAGTCAGACCCAACAGGAAGAGTGGATGGAGTCATTAAAGCTCTTCAGGAGATTGGGAATGAGTGAGGCAGTCTGGTTTACCTATCAGGTAAGGACCTGGAACCCATATGAGAAAGAGGAATGAAGAAAGAGTGGAGACAGTGGTAGGTGGTAAACTGGAGAAGTGCATTTGTCCATATTCTCTATGAGGCAAATAAGGCACACCTATGCTGATGGGAGAGTATTTAATAACTAGTATGTTCAGGTTCCCAGGGTCAGAAGGAGCCTCCTTATGGAGGAGTAATAATGCCAGTGGGGAAAATAGTAGAGATTGGATGTGGGAGGATCATTCTGTTAGAATCATTGTGTGTGATCAATCCCTTGTGGGCTTAAGAGGGTTTATTGAAGTGAGAATCAAAACAAGATCTCAAGGTAGGAAGAACAAGGAGTAGTCTTTTAAGTCAGGGATAGAGGAAGGATCACAGAAATTAGAAAAGGTCTATAAAGGATCTGAAATAACTATAATAGAGATGTATTCAATGAAGCAGAACAGTCCTTGATGGCTTCCAATTGAAAGGATGTATGGACAAAAATGGGTGCTAATACATTATCTCAGGAAGGCAGAAAATGAGAGGGTTATAAAGACCCTCAGGAAGTTTCAGTTAGTGCCAAGAAAAAAATCAAGTCCATGTGTAGCTGGAGGGAGAAGCAGGCTAGATGGTTTTGAAGATTCCATTCACTCTCTTCCTCCTTTGCTAGAGGCCTGGGTATGACAAAAAATATAGAAACTTCTGGAAATATTTAGCATACTTCCAATCCACTGTGGTATTTGATAAACAAATTCAGAGCCATTGTCAAACTGAACGAGATGCATGAGAAATGATTTCTCTTAGTTAGCCTTGAGGCCACAATGGAGAGACATTGGTTAGAAGTGGGGAAAGCCAACCGACATCCTTTGAAACTGTCAACTACAACTACTACAAGGAAGTATTTGGTACATCTTATGGGAGGAAGCCATAAGATGCACAGTAAGTAGATGAGTCAGGAAACACGGGTGCCTAATATTAGTTGGTGCTGAGACCGTTTGACAGGTGTTGCACATTGTTGCCAGAGAGCCTGTAAGCATTCTTCCATAAGAGGGCTAAGATGAGCATGTGTACTAAGAATATTTCAGAAGGGAAAGTAGTTGGCCTGGAAAGTATGAATGGCTCTCATGAAGGAAGGAAAAGCTTTGCAGGTGAGGAAGAAACTACTATGTGTAGAGGGCCGCAATAACATTCGCCACCACTAGATGGCGCTGGCTTCCACTGAGCCCCACGTGGAAGGCCGAACTAGACAAGGTGGCGCTGGCCTCCGCCGCGCCAGCCGACTTCCTTTCAGGAAGTTAACTGTGTGCACATGTGCAAGAGTGCCTTCATGCCAGGTCTTTGCCCACTCTGGGGCGTGCCTAATGAGATCATGAGTAAGCAACCAATCAGGTGTGGATGCGCCGCGCTAGGATGTATATAAGCCGCACCATGCCGGCGCGCGGGGCTCTCCTTAAGATTCAATAAACGTTTATCTGTAGCAAGGATTCGTATGTCCCCGCGTGTTTTCTTGCTGGCGAGGTCGCGCGGGACATTTGGTGCCGAGAACCCGGGACAAACACCTCACCATCACCGGCGCTGAGGAGAGCCTCCGTTCACAGAAAGGGTCCAGAAGCTACAGGACGCGGGTGAGACCCCGAGAGACAATGTTTAGCCTTGATCTGTTCCACCTCACTCCCTTGCTAAATGCGGCGGAAGCCTTTATTATTGTTTTGGCAGCCCTCGGGTTTTTTCTATTGGCCTTCGAGTTTCTAGCTACTGCCAGGCAGCGTCAGAGGTCGCATGGGAGCTGCCCAGCTGTAACAGCAAATCAAAGAGCGCAGGAGGAGGGGCAAGGCGGCATGTCAGAAACAGTGTTGGATAAAAAATTAAAGAGCTCAAGGAAAAATAACAAGCAGACAGTCCCCTCCAATGCGGAGGCGAGAGAGTGGGGAAAAAACGCCCCGGAAGAGATAAAACAGAGAAGGGAGAAAAAGGTCTTGAAAAGGAGAAGTCTTTATCCGGTAAAGGATTCAAAGACTTCAGAGCTTGATAGCTCAGAGACAAACGAGCTTAGCTCCTCTGAGGAAGAGGATTTAGAAGATGAGGCAGCTCGCTATGAAAAAGAAGGATACTACCCAGATGAACAATGAGCTAACAGCTTGGGTAAATAAAAGGAAGTGGGAGGTGGAAACCATGCGGTTTCCCAGCCTATAAGCCCCAGCGCCCCTCCATCTTATATGGAGAGATTTCACTCAGATTCCTTCCTCACTAAAGAGGAACAGAAAAAGATACAGCAGGCATTCCCGGTGTTTGAGGCCGCCGATGGAGGCTGTGTTCACACACCAGTAGAATATGTTCAAATTAAGGAACTTGCCGAGTCGGTCCGTAACTATGGAGTTAGTGCCAATTTTACTATTGCTCAAGTCGAAAGGCTTGCTACTCTGGCCATGACTCCAAGAGACTGGCAGACAACAGTGAAGTCTGCGCTCCCTAATATGGGACAATATATGGAATGGAAAGCCTTGTGGTATGACGCCTCTCAGGCACAGGCCAAAGTCAATGCCATTGCTGAAGGCAATCAGAGAGACTGGACGCTTGATCTGCTAACAGGACAAGGGCAGTATGCCAATAATCAAACTATGACTGGGGAGCATACGCTCAAATCTCCGCTGCCGCCGTTAAGGTGTGGAGGGCACTTTCCAAGAAGGGAGAGTCCGGGGGACACTTAACGAGAATTATACAAGGCCCCCAGGAGCCATTCTCAGACTTCGTGGCTAGGATGACAGAGGCAGCAGGCAGGATCTTTGGAGACCCTGAACAGGCAATGCCTTTAGTGGAACAGTTGGTCTATGAGCAAGCCACACAGGAATGCAGAGAAGCTATTACACATAGGAAGAGCAAAGGATTACAGGACTGGCTGCGAGTTTGCCGAGAACTTGGAGGCCCGCTTACTAATGCCAGCCTCGCGGCTGCTATCCTACAGGGCCAAAAGTGCTCAGGTACAGGTGATCGCAGGGTCTGCTATAACTGTGGCAAACCAGGACATTTGAAAAAGGAGTGTCAAGCCCTCACAAGGAAGAGAGCACCAGGACTGTGTACTAAGTGTGGGAAAGGCTATCATTGGGCTAGTGAGTGTCACTCAGTTAAAGATATCAGAGGCAGGCTTATTCAGCCCGGGCCTCCCCAGGCAGAAGGGGGTGAAAACACTCCAAAAAATGGGTATCTGGGCCCCAAGTCTCAGGGCCCCAAAACATATGGGACTCCAGCTTACAACAGAGGTACACCACGGTTCGCAGAGCCACAAAAGGCTCAGTAGGAGTGGACCTCTGTTCCACCACCCAATTCATATTAATGCCACTGATGGGTGTGCAACCTTTCCCCACTGACTACAAAGGCCCCCTACCCGTGGGAAGTGTTGGCCTTATTATGGGTCGGTCCTCCTTAACCTTAAAGGGACTTATTGTTCACCCTGGAATAATAGATCAAGATTACACGGGAGAACTTCAAGTTCTCTGCTCTTGCCCTCAAGGCGTTTTTTCCATTTCCTCAGGTGACAGGATTGCTCAGTTGATTATTCTTCCAAGCTTACATGATCATTTTCCTTCTTCCGGGGTCCCTAGAGGCACCACGAAGTTTGGCTCTTCCGGGACTGATTCTGCTTATTTAATGATGGACCTTAATTCCAGACCCTCTTTAGAGTTGAATATAGAAGGGAAAACTTTTACGGGAATTTTAGATACAGGGGCTGATAAGAGCATTATCTCCTCTAGTTGGTGGCCTAAGGCATGGCCTGTCACTCAATCATCCCATTCCTTACAAGGACTAGGGTATGAAGCCAGCCCCACTATCAGCTCACGCTCCTTGATCTGGCATGCTTCAGAAGGCCAATCAGGAAGGTTTATTCCTTATGTCCTCCCTCTTCCTGTTAACCTTTGGGGGAGGGATGTCTTACAGGGTCTAGGTCTGACATTGACCAACGAGTACTCTCAACAAGCTGTCGAGATTATGAAGAGAATGGGCTACGAGGAAGGGAAGGGATTAGGAAAAAAGGAGCAAGGAAAATTAGAACCGGTCCCACAAGAAGGTAATATAGGAAGGCAGGACCTGGATTTTTCCTAGGTGCCATTGAGGGTTCTATGCCCATACCCTGGCTCACAGAGGAGGCAAAATGGGTTCCTCAATGGCATCTATCCTCTGAAAAATTAGAAGCTGCCACTAAATTGGTTGATGAACAATTACAGCTTGGTCATTTAGAACCGTCCATTTCACCATGGAATACTCCTATTTTTGTGATAAAAAAAAATCAGGAAAATGGAGACTTCTCCATGATTTGAGAGCCATTAATGCACAGATGCGTTTATTTGGCTCGATCCAACGAGGCCTACCCTTACTCTCCACCTTACCTAAGCAATGGAAGATAATAATAATAGACATTAAGGATTGTTTCTTTTCCATCCCCTTGTGTCCACAAGACAGACAGAGGTTTGCATTTACTATACCAGCTATTAATCATCTTGAACCTGATAAGAGATTTCAGTGGAAGGTCCTGCCTCAAAGCATGGCCAATAGCCCCACTATTTGCCAACTATATGTGCAATGAGCCCTTGAACCTATAAGGAAGCAATTTCCATCTTTGCTTCTGGCTCATTACATGGATGATATTTTAATGTGTGATAAAGATTTAACAACCTTACAGACCTCATATCCCATCTTAATCAAAACATTGGGACAATGGGGACTGCAAGTCACTACAGAAAAGGTTCAAATTGCAGAAATTGGCTCATTTCTGGGATCGGTCATTTATCCTGAAAAAATAGTTCCCCAGAAATTAGAGATTCGCAGAGATCATTTACATACCTTAAATGATTTCCAAAAATTATTGGGAGATATAAATTGGCTGAGACCATTTTTAAAGATTTCCTCTGCTGAGTTGAAACCTTTATTTGATATTTTGGAAGGGGACTCTCATATCTCCTCTCCGAGAGCATTGACGCCAGCCGCAAACCAGGCCTTACAAGTTGTAGAAAAAGCCTTACAGGATGCTCAATTGCAGCGCATTGATGAAACCAAGCCTTTTGATTTGTGTGTTTTCAAAACTATGCAATTACCAACAGCTGTCTTGTGGCAGGATGGGCCTTTATTATGGGTCCATCCCAATGCATCTCCCACTAAGATTATTGACTGGTATCCCGATGCGGTTGCTCAGCTTGCACTCCACGGATAGAAGGCAGCTATTACTCATTTTGGGAAAGAACCCAAAACTTTGATAGTACCATATACAGCCATTCAGGTTCAAACATTAGCTGCTACCTCAAATGCTTGGGCAGTGTTAGTTACTTCCTTTGCTGGACAGATTGATAATCATTATCCAAAACACCCGATCCTACAATTTGCTTTAAGCCAAGCCATTGTGTTCCCACACATAATGTCTCAGAAACCACTCGTTGATGGGGTTGTAGTGTATACAGATGGGTCAAAAACTGGTATAGGTGCTTATGTGGTCAATAATAAGGTAGTATCTAAGCAGTATAATGAAACCTCACCTCAAGTTGTGGAATGTTTAGTGGTGCTAGAGGTCCTCGAGACCTTCCCAGGCCCGCTTAACATTGTGTCAGATTCCTCCTATGTGGTTAATGCAGTTAAGGTTCTTGAGGTGGCTGGATTAATCAGGCCTTCCAACAAACTTGCTCAAATTTTTCAACAAATTCAATCTACCCTTCTCGGCAGGAGATCCCCTGTATTCATAACACATATTAGAGCTCACTCGGGCCTTCCTGGGCCAATGTCCCGTGGAAATGACCTAGCGGACAAAGCTACAAGAGTGATTGCAGTTGCCTTGTCCCCTCAATTAGATGTAGCAAAAGAATTTCACAGACAATTTCATGTGACGGCTGAAACTTTACGCCGCCGATTTGCTTTGACTAGAAAAGAAGCTAGGGAGATAGTTACCCAATGTCAAAATTGTTGTCAATTCCTGCCTATACCCCATGTGGGTGTTAACCCATGAGGAATCCGACCGCTACAGGTCTGGCAAATGGATGTTACTCATATCCCTTCTTTTGGAAGACTTCAGTATCTGCATGTTTCTATTGAAACATGCTCTGGCATTATGTTTGCTACACCTCTAACAGGAGAAAAGGCCTCGCATGCAATTCAACATTGCCTCAAGGCGTGGAGCGCTTGGGGTAAACCCAAACTCCTTAAGACAGACAATGGACCAGCTTATACTTCTCAAAAATTTCAACAATTCTGCCACCAAATGGATGTGACTCATCTGACTGGTCTCCCGTATAATCCTCAGGGACAGGGCATTGTAGAACATGCCCATCGCACTCTCAAATCCTATTTAATTAAACAAAAAGGGGGAGTCGAGGAGGCTCTACCCTCAGTACCAAGAGTAGCTGTTTCCATGGCACTCTTCACCCTTAATTTTTTAAATCTTGATGCCCAAGGCCATACTGCGGCCAAACGTCACTATTCAGAGCCTGATAGACCAAAAGAGATGGTAAAATGGAAAGATGTTTTGACTGGTCTATGGAAAGGCCCAGATCCTATTTTAATAAGATCCAGGGGAGCGGTTTGTGTTTTCCCGCAGGAAGAAGACAACCCATTCTGGCTACCGAAACGACTGACACGGAAAATTCTGATGCCTAGAAATGACTCCCGGATGGATCCCTCGGAAACTACCTCTAGCCCTCACACTGCCTCTTTGGATTTGGATTCCTAGTACTTCAAAAAATGGGTGGGGGTGGCTCTGTTTGATGCAGCCCTATGCTGTGGATTAGTGTTCATGCTATGGTTGATTTGCAAACTCAGATCTCAACAGAAACGTGACAAGGCCGTTATCACTCAAGCACTTGTGGCCATTTGAACAAGGGGCCTCCCCTAAAATTTGGTTATCTATCTTCAAAAATTAGTCGGTATCTGAGTTCTCTGCTCTTGCACCCTATGGATCTGTGGATCCATTGCACTGGGATGAGAGAGACTCAATGATTCTTTGATCAGCCCTTCTACATCACTGAGGTTTCCTCATTGCACGCGATAGGGTGATCATGATCTCCCCACTAACTCACCTTCTGGCTGGCCTCTCTTTAGAGTTTGACCTAGGTCATTAACAGTTACTGTCACACAGCACTGTGGTATCCAGAGACGGACAACTTTCCTCATGCACAGACCAATCTAAGACACAGGGCCCGGTGGCGATAGGGTTACCCTTCGACGGATAAGGCTGTGACATAGAGGAATGACTTAAGACAGGAGCCACAGCAGATGGACGTAACTGCAGGGACCTAGACCAGCCTCGACAATAATTTACTGTTATTAATTAATAAAATAATAAGGGGGAGATGTAGAGGGCCGCAATAACATTCACCACCACTAGATGCCGCTGGCTTCCACTGCGCCCCACGTGGAAGGCCAAGCTAGACAAGATGGCGCCGGCCTTCGCCACGCCAGCTGACTTCCTTTCAGGAAGTTAACTGTGTGTGCATGTGCAAGAGTGCCTTCGTGCCAGGTCTTTGCCCACTCCAGGGCGTGCCTGATGAGATCATGAGTAAGCGACCAATCAGGTGTGGATGCGCCGCGCTAGGGTGTATATAAGCGCGCCATGCCGGCGCGCGGGGCTTCCTCCTTAAGATATCACTAAAGTTTGGTCACACCTAGGATTCCTATGTCCACGCGTGTTTTCTTCCTGGCGAGGTCGCGCGGGACAACTATGTTGTTAAGATACATATTGGGATTTCAAAGGTTAGCTTTGCTGGATCTGAAGGGTTCTAGTGGTATGAAAAGATAAATTTGTAAAGAGAAGAAGCTAAATAAAACAGTCAGAGGGGCAACACATGTCCCTTGACCAGCTAGTAAGGAACCTACTGAATATGGGGCTGCCTGAATGAGACATGGGAGACATTTCCATTTAATAACAGGTACCCTTTGATGTGAGAAAACAGTACTCACTTCAAGTTTGGATGATTGAATGAATGATCCCATAGAAATGTTGAAAGTGATCATAGATGTAACTGTGGTATTTTTAGCTAGGTGTAGTACACCATTGAGGAATGAGCTCTGCCTGCTACAGTCAAAGTCATCTGAAAAGAGAGGGGCCTTGCCTCTGTCACCCACTGGGGGAAGCAGTCAAAATCATCATGGCAGTACTCTAAGATGGTCATCATAGCCAGCTGGATGTGGAGCTTCCTGGAGAAAACTACCATCACTGAACCTATACAGAGGTCCAGGAATTGGAAGTGATACAAATCCATAAGGGCCTATCCATTATCTTGTAATAATTGTGAAGTATTTGGGCCACAAGGAAGATGTTTCTTGTATTTGTATAGACAGCAGAGTGGTTAGAGTTGAGTAGATTCCAGGGATGAAGAGAAACTGCACATTGGAGAAGGGAAGTATTACAAGACTGGGAAAAAAAGGAGGAAGTGGAGGAGAGTGCAGAGGGGATGATCATGTTGCACAGTGGTGGAGGACAAAGCAGAGGTTGAAGGAATTAACCATAAGAGGTGTGGGGATGAGCAAAATGGCAAGTTTCTAGAACTTGAAACATAAGGGGCCAGCTCTGGTACAGAGTTCAATTTGTTTAGTGTAAGTGGCAATAGTTCAGAGTTAGTCTTCTACAGGTTGGACTAGAAGAACTGCAGACGTAAAGAAGGAGAATGGTCAGAAAGAATTGGAGGAGTCCATGGGCATGAGTTTCTGAGGGTCTGCCTCAGGGATATAAAACCTTACTGTTTGTCTGGACTGCAAACCAGATGACTATGACATCATCTTTAAATGTGTGATAATAAAGTTGGGAGACAGTAGCAAAACTGAGACCTACACTAGTAATAAAAGTAAATAAATGGGGTCTCTGTCATTGGAGTTAAGTCTACCACACGAATAGTATATCTGGAGAAGCATGTTGTGGGGAGAGGGGGATGTTTGGAAGGAGGAAGAGTCAGAGGGAAAGAGAGGAAAGAATAAACAAAAGACCCTGACTGCCACTAAAGAACATCCCAGAAATGATAGCAGCTGGTTCTGAATCCCTGCTGAGAACCTGCACGGTAAGTTGCTGGGAGAAGTTATACTCAGGGTCAGTCCCAGTGAAACCAAAAGAGTTCAAGATTTGGCTAGAGGAAAATGGTGGACAAGGCAACTTTGAGCTCCAAGATGGGAAATGAAGATGATGTCTGTCTCAGATGGGGGATCTGGGAGGTGGGTCTGGATGCTCGAGAGTTGGGGGCTGCATGGGTGCACGGAAAATCTTCCTGCCTAAGGTCTAGAAAAGGGTAGGAGGGGCAGTGGGCTTTCAAATAGTAAGGGTAGCCATGTTGTCAGTAGTCGCAGAGTTTGTGGACATTGGGATATTCATAAGGAGGTGAGAGGTGATGTGCCTGAGTTCCTCCAGTCCAGCAAAGGAAAATAGGTGCTGCAGAACTGAGATATATCAAGGATATCCATGGGAAAATGAGCACCAATTAATGATGTTGGGCATTTGTTGGGAAGCTTGTGTCCTATAAAATGGGGATGACTTTAGACAGGAACAATATTGAGGAATGAGTGCAGGAGTCACCTACATGTACAACTACAACAGGAGGATTAGTTAAAAACAATTTCACTGCTAACAGATCCTATCTAAGTGTATGGAGCAAGTTTCTTCCTAGTAAAGGAAATGGACACTGGGGTATGATGAGGAATGAGTGCAAGAGACATGTGTCCTAGAAGACACAAGCAAATGGGGGAATGATATGTGGAATCCTTGGTTAGTTGTTAATGCCAGTAACAGGAGTGGGCTCTTAAGAAGCAGTACAGAAGACGTGGGCAACAAGAGTACTCTGTACTTCCTTACCTTGTGGTCAGGCTCACTGAGCAACTCACCAGGCTCAACAGCTGCAGGACAGGCATCAGGTTGGAGATGGGGAGGGTGGGGAGTCAATACCAGCTCCAAAATTGGAATCCCCAAAGGATAAAGTAGTGGTCTCTCTAAAGGACACAATATATGGGTAGGAGAACAGGGCTGACTCAGGAAAAACCAACACGGGGCAGAAGTCTTGTAAAGGGGGAGCTTCCTACCACTTTCTAGTTCTGATTCTAAAGTGATCAAGGCCCTGATAATTTTCCAAGTCTTGTGTGCCATTCAGACCACAGAGAGATGTTCAATTTATATCGGTACTGGGTCATTTACTAGCTCAGATTTCACTCCTAAGAACCAATTTAGAGACATGAGAAAAAAGGGTACCTCAAAGAGATGTTGAAGGTATTGGAGGGAAATTTGGAAACCCATGGTGCTTAGGAGAGCCCAAGATGCTCTGAAAACCCTTGACCATGTGTCTCTGTCAGAATGCCAGTCAACTGTCAGACATTTCCTGGAAAGGTAAGAATAGGAAATGGGAGGCATCCCAGTAAAAAGACCTTGTCCTCTCAAAAAAAGAAAGTCCCCAAGAGACAGACTTCCTAGGGATTGAAACGCAGAGAAGAGAATCACTGAATGCTTCCAATGACAGAACAAGAAGACGTCACAATGCCAGACATACCACAGTGGGGAATATGGGAAGAAGTGATGGAGAGAGGTGAGGGGGAGGAGAAGGAACAGAGGAAATGAGAGGAGAAACATAGGAGAGAGAGACAAAACAAAAGGGAAAGGAAAGGGAGGAGAGAGACGAGAGAGAAAAAGAAAAAGAGGGATCCAGCACAGGGAGTCAACTAGTGCTTAGAGTGTTTGGAGAGGGGCTACATGGTGCAGAGGGTTTGGGGTGTCCTGACCAGGATTCCATACTTCGACAAAGTGTTCAGTCATCTTCATGCAAACACAGAGCAAGGCTGAAAGAAAGAAGGACTGGAAGAAAACAGGGAGAGAGAGCCAATGACTCCTCAGAAAGAACGCAGGATAATCTACCACAGTCAGTGGCTTTCTGGGTTGCAAGAAGACCCTGACACTCAGGAAGCAGATCCACAGAGGTGGGGACAGGTTAATTTTGAAGTAAACCTAAGGGGGCCTCTCATCACAGAAGGTGAGAGAACAAATGTCTCTCACAGGCTATGGTTTTATCAAAGATGGGGAAGAGGCTGAGGTCATGTTGGACAAGTAAACATCGTGGTCACACAGAGATGCACAGGAATAATGTTAGTGTTCTAAACTTGGGGAAGCTGACTATGGGAAATTGAAACTGTACTCCACAGGAAGGGGGGACTATTCAAACTGGAGTTTATTGACAGGAGGAGACGGGTTTTAATGAAGGCTGCCACTGAGTCATGTTCTAGTTCTCTCCCAAATCATGGGCAGTTGTCCTAATGCAGGTTTGCTCTGAAGAAGAGTTTGTGTGGAGGTTGCTGTTCCCTCACATGACAGACAGCTACTTTCTTGCATGCAATTGCTCTGTACTTTGTTGATGGACATGTCCCAAGGGACGTGTATAGCTTAGTAACTTTTAGAACTCAAGGTTAAAAACTCCTGGCTAACAATACCAATAACAGGAAAGACTGTTTTGGCCCTTAAATAAGCTGGTTCTTGTGAATAAGCAGAGTGACCACTAGATAGAGCTCTAGGGCTTCCTGAGATAAGCAGGAATAGACAATTTGTCATGCATGAACTGACCTTGCTGTGTTTCTCTTTAATCTTCAAATATTCAACCTTAGCTATAAATGTCTCCTTATGGCTTTAAAGACCCTGAGGGCCATGTCTAATAAACTGAAGGAAGACTGTACAATTCCTTTAAGCTTATCTGTCTTTAAACATTTGACTTGTAAAATGTACAGCCAAGCTTTCTGATGTGCAGTCACATTAGTGTACTTCTACATGGTTTCAACTGGCCTAGTTTGAAAGTAAGTAGGGTTCTTGAGAGAATGCCTGTATTATCTCACACAAAGGGTTATAGTTATTAACTTTGACAATGACCCTTTTCAAAATTCATAGACAACATAACATAGATAACATAGATAACACAGTCTTGGCATATCCTTCCCCATCAGTTTCTACTTCAGTGTCCTGCTAGGGCCAGAGGAGATGCATCACAGAGCAGGCACTACAGTCTAGCCTGGCCTAACTAACCATAGATGAGCAGAGCCTTGGGAACCCACAAATGAAGACTTCTCAAGGGTACCACCTACAACTAAATTCAGAGGTCATGGAATAGTATAGAAGAATCTATTAAGGAATATCAGACATCTCTCTCACAACTGAACATCATGTGACAGAGTCATGGAGACTTGGATATAACAGACCTCAAACCCTTTTTATAAATTATAACTAGATAGATCTAATTATAGGAAGCAGTTATACCTTGACATGGCATGAAGGGGCAGACATCCAGTATCTGAGAGTGTGTATAAACCCCAATTTTTATTACAACTGAAAATAAGGATTGTTTTTCTATTAAGAGTGATGACCAACCCAGAAATGAACCCACACACGTATGGTCAATTTATCTTTGACAAAGGAGATAAAACCATCTATTGGAAGAAAGGTAGCATTTTCAACAAATAGTGCTGGTTCAACTGGAAGTCAGCACATAGAAGAATGTAAATCAATCCATATGAACAGCAATGCAAAACAACCAGAGCTTCCAGGGACTAAGCCACTACCCAAAGACTATACATGGACTGACCCTGGGCTCCAACCTCATAGGTAGCAATGAATAGCCTAGTAAGAGCACGAGTGGAAGGGGAAGCCCTTGGTCCTGACAAGACTGAACCCCCTGTGAATGTGATTGTTGGGGGGATGGTGGTAATGGGGGAGGATGCGGAGGGGAAGCACATATAAAAGGGGAGGGGGAGGGGTTAGGGGTATGTTAGCCCGGAAATCGGGAAGGGGAACAACAATCGAAATGTAAATAAGAAATACTCAAGTTAATAAAGATTAAAAAATAAAAACAAAAAAAAACATACAAGAAGCCTACAGAAAGCCAAATAGATTCGACCAGAAAAGAAACTCGAACTGTCACATAATAATGAAAACACCAAATGCACAAAAGAAAGAATAAATATTAAAATTAGTAAAGGAAAAAGTTCAAGTAACATATAAAGGCAGACCTATCAGAATCAAACCAGACTTCTCACCAGAGACTATGAAAGCCAGAAGATCCTGGACAGATGTCATACAGACCCTAAGAGAACACAAATGCCAGCCCAGGTTACTGTATCCAGCAAAACTCTCCATTAACATAGATGGAGAAACCAAGATATTCCATGACAAAACCAAATTTACATAATATCTTTCTACAAATCCAGCCCTACAAAGGAGAATAAATGGTAAAGCCCAACATAAGGAGGTAAGCCTCACCCTAGAAAAAGCAAGAAACTAATCATCTTGGCAACAAAACAAAGAGAAGAAAAGCACACAAACATAATCTCACATCCAAAGACGAATATAACAGGAAGCAACAATCATTATTCCTTAATATCTCTCAACATCAATGGACTCAATTCCCCAATAAAAAGACATAGATTAACAAACTGGATATGCAATGAAGACCCTGCATTCTGCTGCCTACAGGAAACACACATCAGAGACAAAGACAGACACTACCTCAGAGTGAAAGGCTGGAAAAAAATTTTTCTAAGCAAATGGACTGAAGAAGCAAGCTGGAGTAGCCATTCTAATATTGAATAAAACTGATTTTCAACCAAAAGTCATCAACAAAGATAAGGAAGGATACTTCATATTCATCAAAGGAAAAATCCACCAAGATGAACTCTCAATCCTAAATATCTATGCTCCAAATACAAGGGCACCTACATACATAAAAGAAACATTACTACAGCTGAAAGCACACATTGCACCTCACACAATAATAGCAGGAGATTTCAACACCCCACTCTCATCAACGGACAGATCATGGAAAGAGAAATTAAAGAGAGACATAGACAGAATAAGAGAAGTCATGAACCAATGGACTTAACAGATATTTATAGAACACTCTATCCTAAAACAAAAAGATATACTTTCTTCTCACCACTTCATGGTACTTTCTCCAAAAATGACCATGAAACAGGCCTCAACAGATACAGAAAGACAGAAATAAGCCCATGTGTCTTATCAGACCACCACAGGCTAAAGCTGGTCTTCAATAACAGTAAGGGAAGAACGCCCACATAGGCATGGAAGTTGAACAATGCTCTACTCAATGATAACCTGGTCAAGGAAGAAATAAAGAAAGAAATTAAAGACTTCTTAGAATTGAATGAAAATGAAGGTAAACATACCCAAACTTATGGGACACAATGAAAGCTGTGCTAAGAGGAAAACTCATACCTCTGAGTGCCTGCAGAAAGAAACAAGATAGAACATATATCAGCAACTTGACAGCACACCTAAAAGCAATAGAACAAAAAGAAGAAAATGAACCCAGGAGTAGTAGAAGGCAGGAGATAATCAAACTCAGAGATGAAATCAACCAAGTAGAAACAAAAATGACAATTACAGAGAATCAAAAGAACCAAAAGCTGACTCTTTGAGAAAATCCAGAAAAAAGATAAACCCTTAGTCAGACTAATGAGAGGACACAGACAGTGTATCTAAATTAACAAAATCAGAAATGAAAAGGGAGATATAACTACAGACTCAGAGGAAATTCTAAACATCATCAGACCCTACTACAAAAGCCTGTATTCAACAAAACTGGAAAATCTGGAGAAAATGTACAATTTCCTAGACAGATACCAGGTACCAAAGTCAAATCAGGAACAGATACACCATTTAAACAAAACCATAACTCCTAAAGAAGAGAAGCAGTCATTAAAACTCTCCCAACCAAAAAGAGCCCAGGTCCACATGGGTTCAATGCAGAATTCTATCAGACTTTCATAGAAGGCCTCATACCAATACTATCCAAACTATTCCACAAAATTGAAACAGATGGAGCACTACTGAATTCCTTCTATGGAGCCACAATTACTCTTATACCTAAACCACACAAAGACCTAACACAGAAGGAGAACTTCAGACCAACCTCCTTAATGAATATCAGCACAAAAATACTCAATAAAATTCTTGCAAGCCGAATCCAAGACCACATCAAAACAATCATCCATCATGATCAAGTAGGCTTCATGCCAGGCATGCAGGAATGGTTTAATATACAGAAAACCATCAATGTAATCCACTATATAAACAAACTGGAAGATAAAAACCACATGATCGTTTCATTAGATGCTGAGAAAGCATTTGACAAAATTCAATACCCCTTCATGTTAAAAGGCATGGAAAAAAAGGAATTCAAGGCTCATACGTAAACATAGTAAATGCCATAGACAGCAAGCCTGTAGCTAATATTAAACAAATTGGAGAGAAACTTGAAGCAACCCCACTAAAAGAAGGGACTTCACAAGGCTGCCCTTTTCTCCCTACTTATTCAATATACTTCTTCAAGTTTTAGCCAGAGCAATCAGACAACTAAAGGAGATCAAAGAGATACAGATTGGAAAGGAAGAAGTCAAAATATCACTGTTGGCAGATGATATGATAGCATATTTAAGTGATCCCAAAAGTTGTACTAGATAACTACTAAACCTGATAAACACCTTCAGCAAACTCGCTGGGTATAAAATTAACTCAAATAAATCATTAGCTTTCTGCTACACAAAAAAGAAAGAAGCCGAGAAAGAAATTAGGGAAACAACACCCTTCATAATATCCCAAATAGTGATAAAATACCTTGGTGTGACTCTAACCAAGCAAGTGAAATATCTGTATGATAAAAATTTCAAGCCTCTCAAAAAAACTAAAGAAGATCGCAGAAGATGGAAAGATCTCCCATGCTCATGGATTGGCAGGATTAATATAGTAAAAATGGCCATTTTACCAAAAGCAATCTACAGATTCAATGCAATCACCATCAAAATACCAATCCAATTCTTCAATGAGTTTGACAGAACAATTTGCAAATTCATCTGGAATAACAAGAAACCCAGGATAGCTAAAACTATCCTCAACAATAAAAGGACTTCAGGGGGAATCACTATCCCTGAACTCAAGCACTATTACAGAGCAATAGTGATAAAAAAAACTACATGGTATTGGTACAGAGACAAACAGATATACAGATACAGGGGAATAGAATTGAAGACTCAGAACTAAAACCACACACCTATGGTCACTTGATTTTTGACAAAAGAACCAAAACCATCCAATGGAAAAAGATAGCATTTTCAGCAAATGGTGCTGGTTCAACTGGAGGTCAGCATGTAGAAGAATGGAGATCAATCCATGCTTATCACCCTGTAAAAAGCTTAAGTCCAAGTGGATCAAGGACCTCCACATCAAACCAGATACACTCAAACTAATAGAAGAAAAACTAGGGAAGCATCTGGAACACATGGGCACTGGAGAAAACTTCCTGAACAAAACACCAATGGCTTATGCTCTAAGATCAAGAATCGACAAATGTGATCTCATAAAACTGCAAAGCTTCTGTAAGGCAAAGGACACTGTTGTTAGGACAAAACGACAACCAACAGATTGGGAAAGGATCTTTGCCAATCCTACAACTGATATAGGGCTTATATCCAAAATACATGAAGAATTCAAGAAGTTAGACTTCAGGGAGACAAATAACCATATTAAATTGGGGTTCAGAGCTGAACAAAGAGTTCACAGCTGAGGAATCCTGAATGGCTGAGAAACACCTAAAGTAATGTTCAACATCTTTAGTCAGAAGGGAAATGCAAATCAAAACAACCCTGAGATTTCACCTCACACCAGTGAGAATGGCTAAGATCAAAAACTCAGGTGACACCAAATGCTGGCGAGGATGTGAAGAAAGAGGAACACTCCTCCATTGTTGGTGGGATTGCAGACTAGTACAACCATTCTGGAAATTAGTCTGGAGGTTCCTCAAAAATTGGACATTGAAATACCTGAGGACCCAGCTATACCTCTCTTGGGCATATACCCAAAAGATGCCCCAACATAGAACAAAGACACATGCTCCTCTATGTTCATAGCAGCCTTATTTATAATAGCTGGAAACTCGAAAGAACCCAGATGTCTTTCAACAGGGAAATGGCTACACAAAATGTGGTACAGCTACACAAGGGAATATTACTCAGCTATCAAAAACAATGACTTTATGAAATTCATATAGCCAAATGTATAGAACTGGAAAATATCATTCTCAGTGAGGTAACCCAATCATAGAAAAACACACATGGTATGCACTCATTGATAAGTGGATATTAGCCCAAATGCTCGAATTACCCTAGATGCACAGAACACATGAAACTCAAGAAGGATGACCAAAATGCAAATGCTTCAATCCGTCTTTAAAGGGGGAACAAGAATACCCTTGGGAAGGAATAGAGACACAAAGTTTAGAACAGAGGCTGAAGGAACACCCATTCAGAGCCTGCCCTACATGTGGCCCGTACATATACAACCACCAAACTAGGTAAGATGGATGAAGCAAAGAAGCGCAGGCCGACAGGAACTGGATGTAGATCTCTCCTGAGAGACACAGCCAGAATATGGCAAGTGCATAGGCGAATGCCAGCAGCAAACCACTGAACTGAGAACAGTACCCCTGATGAAGGAATCAGAGAAAGAACTTGAAGAGCTTGAAGGGTCTCGAGACCCCATATAAACAACAATGCCAAGCAACCAGAGCTTCCAGGGACTAAGCCACTACATAAAGACTATACATGGACTGACCCTGTACTCTGACCTCATAGGTAGCAATGAATATCCTATTAAGATCACCAGTGGAAGGGGAAGCCCTTGGTCCTGCTAAGAATGAACCCCCAGTGAATGTGACTGTTGGGGGGAGGGCGGCAATGGGGGGAGGATGGGGAGCGGAACACCCATAAAGAAGGGAAGGGGGAGGGGCTAGGGGGATGTTGGCCCAGAAACCGGGAAAGGGAATAACACTCGAAATGTAAATAAGAAATACTCAAGTTAATAAAAAAAAAAAAAAAGAAAAGAAAAAAAACTGACTTGAAATAAAGAAAAAAATCAAATAAAAAAAAAAAGACGGATCAGCAGAACCCCTGCACCTGAGACACCGCCGGAACCTGAGGGGACAGACCGGATAAACAGTTCTCTGCACCCAAATCCCGTGGGAGGGAGAGCTAAACCTACAGAGAGGCAGACACGCCTGGGAAACAAGAAGAGACTGCACTCTGCACACATCTCTGACGCCAGAGGAAAACACCAAACGCCATCTGGAACCCTGGTGCACGGAGGCTCCTGGAAAGGGCGGTGCAGATCTTCCTGGTTGCTGCCGCCGCGGAGAGCTCGTAGGCAGCACCCCACGAGCAAACTTGAGCCTCGGGACCACAGGTAAGACCAACTTTTCTGCTGCAAGAGATCTGCCTGGTGAGCCCAGGACACACAGAGGCAAAATTCCTCGGTACTTCCTGTGTTTACCGGGAGTCCCAAACCCGCGGATCCCGGCCCGCAGCAGCTCTCTGCTCCCAGACCCCGTGGGAGAGAGACCTCACCACCTGGTCAGGTGGGCACTCCTGAGGCTGCAGAGCGGAAGAGACCACCAACACTGCCCGCCCCTGCCCACATCCCTGGCCCAAGAGGAAACTGTATACAGCTTCTGGGTTCCTCTGGGGGAGGGCCCAGGAGCGGCAGGACCCCTGTGCCTGAGACACCGCCGTAACCTGAAGGGACAGACCAGATAAACAGTTCTCTGCACCCAAATCCTGTGGGAGGGAGAGCTAAACCCACAGAGAGGCAGACACGCCTGGGAAACCAGAAGAGACTGCACTATGCACACATCTCTGACGCCAGAGGAAAACACCAAACACCATCTGGAACCCTGGTGCATGGAGGCTCCCGGAAAGGGTGGCGCAGATCTTCCTGGTTGCTGCCACCACGTAGAGCTCAAAGGCAGCACCCCACGAGCAAACTTGAGCCTCGGGACCACAGGTAAGACCAACTTTTCTGCTGCAAGTGACCTGCCTGGTGAACACCAGACACAGGCCCACAGGAACAGCTGAAGGCCTGTAGATAGGAAAAACTACACGCCCGAAAGCAGAACACTCTGTCCCCATAACTGGCTGAAAGAAAACAGGAAAACAGGTCTACAGCACTCCTGACACACAGGCTTATAGGACAGTCTAGCCAATGTCAGAAATAGCAGAACAAAGTAACACTAGAGATAATCTGATGGCGAGAGGCAAGCGCAGGAACCCAAGCAACAGAAACCAAGACTACATGGCATTATCGGAACCCAATTCTCCCACCAAAGCAAACGCGGAATATCCAAACACACCAGAAAAGCAAGATCTAGTTTCAAAATCATAGTTGATCATGATGCTGGAGGACTTCAAGAAACACGTGAAGAACTCCCTTAGAGAACAAGTAGAAGTCTACTGAGAGGAATCGCAAAAATCCCTGAAAGAATTCCAGGAAATCATAAAGAAACAAGTAGAAGCCCATAGAGAGGAGTCACAAAAATCCCTGAAAGAATTCCAGGAAAACACAGTCAAACAGTTGAAGGAATTAAAAATGGAAATAGAAGCAATCAAGAAAGAACACATGGAAACAACCCTGGATATAGAAAACCAAAAGAAGAGACAAGGAGCTGTAGATACAAGCTTCACCAACAGAATACAAGAGATGGAAGAGAGAATCTCAGGAGCAGAAGATTCCATAGAAATCATTGACCCAACTGTCAAAGATAATGTAAAGCAGAAAAAGCTACTGGTCCAAAACATACAGGAAATCCAGGACTCAATGAGAAGATCAAACATAAGGATAATAGGTATAGAAGAGAGTGAAGACTCCCAGCTCAAAGGACTAGTAAATATCTTCAACAAAATCATAGAAGAAAACTTCCCTAACCTAAAAAAAGAGATACCCATAGGCATACAAGAAGCCTACAGAACTCCAAATAGATTGGACCAGAAAAGAAACACCTCTTGTCACATAATAGTCAAAACACCAAACGCACAAAATAAAGAAAGAATATTAAAAGCAGTAAGGGGAAAAGGTCAAGTAACATATAAAGGCAGACCTATCAGAATTACACCAGACTTTTCACCAGAAACTATGAAAGCCAGAAGATCCTGGACAGATGTCATACAGACCCTAAGAGAACACAAATGCCAGCCCAGGTTACTGTATCCTGCAAAACTCTCAATTAACATAGATGGAGAAACCAAGATATCCCATGACAAAACCAAATTTACATAATATCTTTCTACAAACCAGCACTACAAAGGATAATAAATGGTAAAGCCCAACATAAGGAGGCAAGCTATACCCTAGAAGTGTAGAGGGCCACAATAACATTCACCACCACTAGATGGCACTGGCTTCCACTGCGCCCCACGTGGAAGGCCAAGATAGCCTCCGCCATTACAAGATGGCGCCAGCCTTCGCCGCGCTAGCCCGCCCCCCTTTCAGGAAGTTAACTGTGCGCATGTGCAAGAGTGCCTTTGTGCCATGTCTTTGCCCACTCTGGGGCATGCCTTATGAGATCATGGGTAACAACCAATCAGGTGTGGGTGTGCCGCACTAGGGTTTTATAAGCGCGCCATGTTGGCGCAGCGGGGCTTTTCCTCTTCTAAGATTAATAAAGTTGATCACAGTGAGGATTTCTAAATGTCCGCGTGCTTCTTGCCGGCGGAAAGTCGCGCGTGGGACATAGAAGAAGCAAGAAACTAATCGTCTTGGCAACAAAACAAAGAGAAGAAAAGCACACAAACATAACCTCACATCCAAATATGAATATAACAGGAAGCAATAATCACTATTCCTAAATATCTCTCAACATCAATGGCCTCAACTCCCCAATAAAAAGACATAGATTAACAAACTGGATACGCAACGAGGACCCTGCATTCTGCTGCCTAGAGGAAACACACCTCAGAGACAAAGACAGTCGCTACCTCAGAGTGAAAGGCTGGAAAACAACATTCCAAGCAAATGGTCAGAAGAAGCAAGCTGGAGTAGCCATTCTAATATCAAATAAAATCAGTTTTCAACTAAAAGTCATCAAAAAAGATAAGGAAGGACACTTCATATTCATCAAAGGAAAAATCCACCAAGATGAACTCTCAATCCTAAATATCTATGCCCCAAATACAAGGGCACCTACATACGTAAAAGAAACCTTACTAAAGCTCAAGACACACATTGCACCTCACACAATAATAGTGGGAGATTTCAACACCCCAATCTCATCAATGGACAGATCATGGAAACAGAAATTAAACAGAGACGTAGACAGACTAAGAGAAGTCATGAGCCAAATGGACTTAACAGATATTTATTCAACATTCTATCCTAAAGCAAAAGGATATACCTTCTTCTCAGCTCCTCATGGTACTTTTCTCCAAAATTGACCATATAATTGGTCAAAAAACGGGCCTCAACAGGTACAGAAAGATAGAAATAATCCCATGCGTGCTATCGGACCACCACGGCCTAAAACTGGTCTTCAATAACAATAAGGGAAGAATGCCCACATATACGTGGAAATTGAACAATGCTCTACTCAATGATATCCTGATCAAGGAAGAAATAAAGAAAGAAATTAAAGACTTTTTAGAATTTAATGAAAATGAAGGTACAACATACCTAAACTTATGGGACACAATGAAAGCTGTGCTAAGAGGAAAACTCATAGCGCTGAGTACCTGCAGAAAGAAACAGGAAAGAGCATATGTCAGCAGCTTGACAGCACACCTAAAAGCTCTAGAACAAAAAGAAGCAAATACACCCAGGAGGAGTAGAAGGCAGGAAATGATCAAACTCAGAGCTGAAATCAACCAAGTAGAAACAAAAAGGACCATAGAAAGAATCAACAGAACCAAAAGTTGGTTCTTTGAGAAAATGAGCAAGATAGATAAACCCTTAGCCAGACTAACGAGAGGACACAGAGAGTGCATCCAAATTAACAAAATCAGAAATGAAAAGGGAGACATAACTACAGATTCAGAGGAAATTCAAAAAATCATCAGATCTTACTATAAAAACCTATATTCAACAAAACTTGAAAATCTTCAGGAAATGGACAATTTCCTAGACAGATACCAGGTACCGAAGTTAAATCAGGAACAGATAAACCAGTTAAACAACCCCATAACTCCTAAGGAAATAGAAGCAGTCATTAAAGGTCTCCCAACCAAAAAGAACCCAGGTCCAGACGGGTTTAGTGCAGAATTCTATCAGACCTTCATAGAAGACCTCGTACCAACATTATCCAAACTATTCCACAAAATTGAAACAGATGGAGCACTATCGAATTCCTTCTATGAAGCCACAATTACTCTTATACCTAAACCACACAAAGACACAACAAAGAAAGAGAACTTCAGACCAATTTCCCTTATGAATATCGACGCAAAAATACTCAATAAAATTCTGGCAAACCGAATCCAAGAGCACATCAAAACAATCATCCACCATGATCAAGTAAGCTTCATCCCAGGCATGCAGGGATGGTTTAATATACGGAAAACCATCAACGTGATCCATTATATAAACAAACTGAAAGAACAAAACCACATGATCATTTCATTAGATGCTGAGAAAGCATTTGATAAAATTCAACACCCCTTCATGATAAAAGTCCTGGAAAGAATCGGAATTCAAGGCCCATACCTAAACATAGTAAAAGCCATATACAGCAAACCACTTGCTAACATTAAACTAAATGGAGAGAAACTTGAAGCTATCCCACTAAATCAGGGACTAGACAAGGCTTCCCACTCTCTCCCTACTTATTCAATATAGTTCTTGAAGTTCTAGCCAGAGCAATCAGACAAAAAAGGAGGTCAAGGGGATACAGATCGGAAAAGAAGAAGTCATAATATCACTGTTTGCAGATGATATGATAGTATATTTAAGTGATCCCAAAAGTTCCACCAGAGAACTACTAAAGCTTATTGATAAACAACTTCAGCAAAGTGGCTGGGTATAAAATTAACTCAAATAAATCAGTAGCCTTCCTCTACACAAAAGAGAAACAAGCCGAGAAAGAAATTAGGGAAACGACACCCTTCATAATACACCCAAATAATATAAAGTACTTCGGTGTGACTTTAACCAAGCAAGTAAAAGATTTGTACAATAAGAACTTCAAGACTCTGAAGAAAGAAATTGAAGAAGTCCTCAGAAGATGGAAAGATTTCCCATGCTCATGGATTGGCAGGATTAATATAGTAAAAATGGCCATTTTACCAAAAGCGATCTACAGATTCAATGCAATCCGCATCAAAATACCAATCCCATTCTTCAAAGAGTTAGACAGAACAATTTGCAAATTCATCTGGAATAACAAAAAACCCAGGATAGCTAACACTATCCTCAACAATAAAAGGACTTCAGGGGGAATCACTATCCCTGAACTCAAGCAGTATTACAGAGCAATAGTGATAAAAACTGCATGGTATTGGTACAGAGACAGACAGATAGACCAATGGAACAGAATTGAAGACCCAGAAATGAACCCACACACCTATGGTCACTTGATTTTTGACAAAGGAGCCAAAACCATCCAATGGAAAAAAGATAGCATTTTCAGCAAATGGTGCTGGTTCAACTGGAGGGCAACATGTAGAAGAATGCACATCGATCCATGCTTATCACCCTGTACAAAGCTTAAGTCCAAGTGAATCAAGGACCTCCACATCAAACCAGACACACTCAAACTAATAGAAGAAAAAGTGGGGAAGCATCTGGAACACATGGGCACTGGAAAAAATTTCCTGAACAAAACGCCAATGCCTTATGCTCTAAGATCAAGAATCGACAAGTGGGATCTCATAAAACTGCAAAGCTTCTGTAAGGCAAAGGACACTGTGGTTAGGACAAAACGGCAACCAACAGATTGGGAAAAGATCTTTACCAATCCTACAACACATAGAGGCCTTATATCCAAAATATAGAAAGAACTCAAGAAGTTAGACCGCAGGGAGACAAGTAACCCTATTAAAAAATGGGGTTCAGAGCTAAACAAAGAATTCACAGCTGAGGAATGCCGAATGGCTGAGAAACACCTAAAGAAATGTTCAACATCTTTACTCATAAGGGAAATGCAAATCAAAACAACCCTGAGATTTCACCTCACACCAGTGAGAATGGCTAAGATCAAAAACTCAGGTGAAAGCAGATGCTGGCGAGGATGCGAAGAACGAGGAACACTCCTCCATTGTTGGTGGTATTGCAGACTGGTACAACCATTCTGGAAATCAGTCTGGAGGTTCCTCAGAAAATTGGACATTGAACTGCCTGAGGATCCAGCTATACCTCTCTTGGGCATATACCCAAAAGATGCCCCAACATATAAAAAAGACACGTGCTCCACTATGTTCATCACAGCCTTATTTATAATAGCCAGAAGCTGGAAAGAACCCAGATGCCCCTCAACAGAGGAATGTATACAGAAAATGTGGTACATCTACACAATGGAATATTACTCAGCTATCAAAAACAATGACTTTATGAAATTCGTAGGCAAATGGATGGAACTGGTAAATATCATCCTGACTGAGCTAACCCAATCACAGAAAGACATACGTGGTAAGCACTCATTGATAAGTGGCTATTAGCCCAAATGCTTGAATTACCCTAGATGCCTAGAATAAATGAAACTCACGACGGATGATCAAAATGTGAATGCTTCACTCCTTCTTTAAAAGGGGAACAAGAATACCCTTGGCAGGGAATAGAGAGGCAAAGATTAAAACAGACACAGAAGGAACACCCATTCAGAGCCTGCCCCACATGTGGCCCCTGCGTATACAGCCATCCAATTAGACAAGATGGATGAAGCAAAGAAGTGCAGGCCGACAGGAGCCGGATGTAGATCTCTCCTGAGAGACACAGCCAGAATACAGCAAACACAGAGGCGTATGCCAGCAGCAAACCACTGAATTGAGAATAGGACCCCCGTTGAAGGAATCAGAGAAAGAACTGGAAGAGCTTGAAGGGGCTCAAGACCCCATATGTACAACAATGCCAAGCAACCAGAGCTTCCAGGGACTAAACCACTACCTAAAGACTAAACATGGACTGACCCTTGACTCTGACCTCATAGGTAGCAATGAATATCCTAGTAAGAGCACCAGTGGAAGGGGAAGCCCTTGGTCCTGCTAAGACTGAACCCCCAGTGAAATAGATTGTTGGGGGGAGGGCGGCAATGGGGGGAGGGTTGGGAGGGGAACACCCATAAGGAAGGGAAGGGGGGAGGGGTATGTTTGCCCGGAAACCGGGAAAGGGAATAACACTTGAAATGTATATAAGAAATACTCAAGTTAATAAAAAAAAAAGGCTGAAAATCTTTATTACACCTTGGTCAGCTGGTATACTATCTGATAACTGTCTAATAAAATAAGTATATTCTGAGTTAAATAGCCTGATAGGCTATGAGGCTATAATCAGTCTTCAACTCCATCAGAAATCTGAGAATAAGCAAATATCTATACACATAGCAAGCCTAACCTGGCTTCCAGAACTGAGAGGTTGTAGAGACAAATCTCCACTAGCACAGTCTCCTGTTAACAACATGTGAGTGAAAGTCTTCAGCCTTCTGGCCCAAAATGAACTGACAGACTTTTAAAATGCAGATTTTGAAGGGCTGATCACAGTGTCTTGGTAGGGTTTATCTGTCAACTATTCTGCATAATTTGTCCTTTTCTGGACAGTACTAGTCTGCAGATGAAACAGGCAGTTTTGTCCAGTGGCTGCCTAGCCACAAAGTATTGCCTCACCTGGAGGTAGAGATGTTCACATTCTTCATTAAATCCACCAAAGGGGAACTGTTATGAGCAGATATGTCTCAACAAAAGATAAATAACTTTAAATCTCAAATTTTGTAGATTTCTAACGTTTTTGAAAACCATCTACCTATATAAGACAATCTGTACTGTTGTCTTTATATCCTAATAATATCTTGAAAGTTCTCTCACAAAGTCAGCAATATGTTTTCTATTTGGCCCTTAACTCACATGTGTATAATCAACTCAGAATTTTGTAATGACATCAATAGAAGGACTGGCTCTAAATCTTGTACTTTTAAACTTTTATCAAATAAATTCTATATCAAAGCAAAGATATTATTTTAGCTCAGTTAACAAATGAGATTACAACTGTGCAACTCATTATAGCTAAATCCTCCCCGTTAAATTTCAACCATTTTTAAATTCCTCATAAAACAACTTTATAATAACCACTTTCAGCCACCAAAAAGTCCAGGGAATTGGAGTGATGACTTCTCCATAACTTCCTCAACCTGCACATGGGCATTGAGATATCCTTGGGGGTAGGGGGTAGGAAGAATGAAGCAAATTCTGTAGCTGATGTGTCCTGACTGGACACAGCTGAAAGTCCTTGAGACCAGGAATACAAGTAGGCACACTTTGTAAAATACAACTCTCAAGACAAAACTTTAGAATCGAGATTATCTTTTTGTTTGATTCTCCTGACTAAGTTTTTCAGGCGGTCTACTTCTCTCAAATCTGATCAGTATGACTCTGTGAGGTTTCCAGAGCCTAATTACACTTTTTAAAAACACAAAGACAAAAATCTTTCTCCCAAAATACTGTGTTTCTTAGTCTGAAACCAGAAAAAGCGTGTATCTTGCACTCTCTCCCAGAGTAATAATATAAACATAAAACTCAAAGTCACACCCATCATGAAGACTAAACAATTTTTTATTTTTTTTTGGTTCTTTTTTTTTTCGCAGCTGGGGACCGAACCCAGGGCCTTGCGCTTCCTAGGCAAGCGCTCTACCACTGAGCTAAATCCTCAACCCCTAAACAATTTTTTAAAAAGGAAGTAAGCTAAACAATGAGCCTGATAGGGTTTTGTATTCTGTGATATCAGGAAATTAACCCAAAATTCCCATGGAGCCCATGTTAAAAGAATCTGAGCTTCCTGTTGCGGTAAATATCAAAAGTAACCATAAACGCTTGCTAGCCAGTATCAATGAGCCATATGGCCTTTAGCAGGGTAATTCATAAAACCAACCAAATACTTTCAATCAATTCCAATATCAATAAGCAACATACCAAACCGGGACTTTAGCCCAAAATATCTCAATCTGTCAAGCTATCTACCCAGAGCCACATATTTTTATTTAACCTTAATAACTTCTGTAATATATGTCTGCATTCACTCTCCCTGGTGTTACAGACATTTATCACAACTCTCTACTTGGAGTTAGTGACCAATTTTTCCCTATCTAAGTTCTGAACCATAGATGAAAATCCCCACGTGATTTGGGTAATCTCTTTACTCTCCTTAAAACAAACTTAAACACCTTCTATCAATTCTAAAACCAATAAGCAACTTAAAACTCAGGACTTTAGCCCAAAATATATCCATCTGTTAAGCTTTCTACCCAGAGCCACAGATTTTTAATAACTTCTATAATATATGCCTGCATTCACTCTGCCTGGTGTTACAGACATTCATCATAACTCTCTACTTGGAGTTAGTGACTAATTTTTCCCTATCTAAATTCTGAACCATGGATGAAAATCCCCGCCTGATTCAGGTAATCTCTTTACTCTCTTCTTTCTAAAAACAAACTTAATCACCTTTTAATAATACTTGTAATTAAGAAGTAGCTTGTCTAACTAGGATTTCAACCCAAAATTCCCATGGAGCCCACTTAAAAAGAATATGCGTATCCTGAAAGACTTTCTAAACAACTTTCTTTAAAAAGCAGCTTTTAATCTCTAACTCTCTGAGCTGCCACTACTTATCACATAGTAGGGGACCTTCAGCCTGATAGTCTAGGCTGCTTCCCCTTCTTTGTTTGAATTCCTGCCCTAGAGATATCACATGACTTAACATGGCGCCAGCCTCCACTTAGAAAATAAAAACTTTCTCTCAACTCCTAGGAATTCTAGTGGATTCTTGCCCATCACATTAGTTCGCCATCTGTTGTTGTAAAAATATAAAAATAAATAAAGTATAGTTGTCTTTTACCTCCCTAGGTCCAGCACCGCGGTGCCCCAAGATATCTGCTAGATATCTTGGCAGAAACACATCCCAACTCTTCGGCAGCCCAGTGTCTCCTGCCACCACACACTTTCTTACACTCAAACCGTCACATAAAAGAACACACAACACAATAATCTTAGATCCAATTGATAAGATATAATTGCCCACTTAAATATACAAAGACCGGTACCATCCATCCCTTAGGAACATTGATAACAACCTGTAAATACATGGAGAGAGATCTTTACGTCAGCCTCCATTGTCCTGCCATGGCTTCTCCCCTCTTTCTTTCCTGTCTCTCTTGTTATTAATGTTCTTAAGGGATGGGTGTGTATTGTACTTTGTATGTTTAAATGAGCAATAATATCTTATCAATTGTGCCAAAAAAATCATTGGATCAAGTTATTTCCCAAACTTTTTGTTCCTTAGCATATATATGATATCCTGATTGTATATATATAATTTATATTATGCATACATTAACTATTTTGGTGACCTACAACATTTATACATGATTGATGAAGAAATTGAACCAAATTTCTCTTCTTCCTTCAGGGAATCTCTGGAAAATAATCTACAATGGCACACTGCAGGAATTCCTGTACAATAACCTCCAACCAGGCACCACTTATAAACTTAGGGTCTTTTGCACTTCATCTGCAGGCCAAAGTTGTGTAAGAAAACACAAAGTAAAGCTCTCCAATGGAGAATAAATTAGCTTTCCTATTACTAAATGTTTTCTGAAGCTGATTTGAATTTAGTACAGTAGTAAAAATACTCTGTATTTCTCAGAGCCTTCAGATGTATTGAGAATTCAGATGCTTAATCTTCCTCCTGAGTCTTGGAATTTGCAGCACTTAAGTGGTAAAACCAAGGGAAAGGATGCCAACATTCTTGGTGAGTAAAGCTTCATTATATTATTGACAACTATCCCTAAATTTCCTATCTTGTGACTTTTGATTTGTGTGCATATGTTAATATTAGCAAGTAGGGTTTCCTGTTAGAACAGAATTGAATAATTCTGAGCACACCAATCCTTGGTAATTGACAACCCAGCATTTTAATGACAAAGTGAAATTATGAAGTTACTTGACCCGGTAAGCTATCAGAATCTAAGCATTTTTAAAGAGTTGTCTTAACTCACTCTACAGTATGTTTTATTGTTTTAAGGAAACACTGCTAAAACCTAGGGACCCTGTATGTAACCAAATGATTGCATTTGTGTTTAGTATTCGCAAAACACTGGGCTACATCACTAGTGCAAAGGTAGATTTGAGGGGGAAAGGGAAACTGAGTGGATTTTACATATTTTGGAGACAATCGTCCTGTTAATGGGAAGTCTGAAGCACCTGTGCGAGGCAAAAAAGCAAAAGGTCCTCATGACAAAAAGGAGTGTCCCAGCTCTGAAAAGACATGTGCAGTAAGTAAATTAATTCGTGAAGACCAATGGGTTTCTGGCTAAAAACATAAAACAGTAGAAAAAGTATCAGGATCAGGAGAAAAGTGGTGTATACAAAGGAAGTGGGGCATATCCAGGCCCTGAACATCTAGGCCAGCCCACAAATGGACTATTCTATACCTCAGGGTGACAAAGTTTTTGTCTGGGAGATACCCTTGGCACTGGATGGTAGCATCCCCTTTGGACAATATACATCCTTCAAGGAGGAGAGGGGAAAGCCTCTCACTGGTTATGGTGGTGGCCATTGGTGTAAGGAAACTGCCGTTATCTAGGAGACAGAGTGAATGATGCTTATAGGTATGTAGGTATAGAGACTCAGGGTAAATGAACACTGCAGTAGGACCCTGGCAAGTGCCATCTGCCTGCTTAAGGAGGAGGAAGTTTGGGGTTGGGGATTTAGCTCAGTGGTAGAGCGCTTGCCTAGGAAGCGCAAGGCCCTGGGTTCGGTCCCCAGCTCCAAAAAAAAGAACCAAAAAAAAAAAAAAAAGGAGGAGGAAGTTTGCCTCTTCCTCTCAGAGAAGGGAAGCAGTTGAGATTCTCATGACATCCCTCATCAATGGGATTCAAACAGTGGGGTGTCTTTGAGGGAGCTACCCTCAATGAACCAAATCCAGGGTCCCAGGAATGGGGGTGGAATTGAGCTGGTGGGAAACCTCAAGGGAGTCATCTACTGTCTCTGAGTAATGGTCAGATGTGTGTTTGTGTCACAAGAAGGGAGTTGTCTGTAGCTAGGAGCAGAGCGTCAGGGATATGGGAGGGAAGGGCTGTCTAGAGCCTGCAGGGTAGAAAACATATCAGACAAGACTGGAGGCAACAGACGAAATAGAGGGGAGGACAGGAAAAAACAACTTAGTAGTGATAGATTGGAGGCTGGGCTTTGCCTGAAGTTAGAGACATAAGGTGCCAGCTCTGATAGTTGCCATGAGTTCCTTTAGACAAAGGCTACAGGCAGGAGGTAATCAGAGCAGTTGGGCTAGAATGCCTAAGGCCTGCTTGCAAGCACTGAAGAGGTAAAGGTGAAAGGCACTTGGGAAAGAAAGCACCCTTGAAATCAAACAGAGTGAAGTTAGTTTTTGAGGGGTCTGAGAGGTGTGGGGGCAGTCAAAGTAAGAGGCCTGGGTTCATCTCCACTGTTTTATGTGCTGTTGCAATTCAGTTCTTCTCGTTCATCTACTCTATTATTAGTAAAAGGAAAGCAAATTATATCACATTTAGAAAACCCTAGAGACATCTAAATGCTCATGCTTGTAAGTAATGCTTACAGTTAGAAAGTAGATACATCTGAATGATTAATCATATACTTAATGCTTATTGATGCAAAGTAGTAACAGAAAACAAACAAAACAAAAATCAAAATATTAAAAAAACACAAAATCTGCTATCTTCGTTTTGCAAGCTTTTATGACAATAGAGAGACTTCTAAGGAAATATGTACCTTCAATTTTACCATTTCCATTGTTCTCTCAAAAAACATTGCTTTGTTATATAAAATTCAGTTATCTGTGGAAAACACTTTCTGCCTTCACTTTTTAAGTTAACATTTTCAAAGAAAATTAGGACTATGAAATGACAACACTATTTTGGAATTATTTTAGAACAAACTAAGAAAAATCACTTCAATCGATTGGGTTAATGTCCATATGAAGTAATAAAAATGTATCTACCAAAATTCTTGTGTATGCCTATTTGTACAAAGTAATATATTCAGCTATTGGTTTCTACCCTGATAAAGATATGGTGAGTTTCTTAGGATTTGCTAAAGAAGAGAGCATACACACACACACACACACACACACACACACACACACACACACACACACAAACAGAATGCCTAGGAGCATATGTGGTCTGGATAGTCCAACACTGACTGTCTCCAGACAAAAAAGTCAAGAATTAGTAGTTCATCCGCAGGGCAGATGTCTCAGCACTCTCAGTCTGGTGGTGGCATCACTGAGGATTCCAAGAGGGCCGCTGCACTCCAGATAACATTGGAATCCTGAAGAACTTGGATTTAATATCAGATAGCAACAGGATAGATAAACTTGCAAGGAAGAGTAAGAGAAGGGGGGCTAAAAATAACACTCTTTTCCTGTGTCCTTTGTTGTAATCTGCCACCAGAATGTTGTGGCAAAGCCTAGGATGGGTCTACCTGCTTGTAATAATCTAATTAAGAAAATGTTTCCCGGGAGTACCCAGCACCTTAGGTTTTACCTGACTCAAGATGCAGTCACAGTGACAACCAAGATTTGCCTTCATGCTTTATAGTGGGGAAATAGAACTTTGTAACACTTTGCTGTAATAGGAAGTAGGCAAAATGGAAAGGAAAATGTAGAGAATAATTCTATACCATTGTAAGCTCCTTAAAACACCCTGTCTTGGCTACCTTCCCATTGCTATTGTCAAATGTTGTAGACATGCACAATCATATGCATTCATATGAACACAGAGTGTTATATTTGTTTTCTCTCACTGTAGATGGATTCGCATCCATTTCTAGTTAGACACAAAGCATCTCACCACAGTTCCCACAGTTCACCCTCCAGGAACTTTGCTCAAAATAGGTCAAGAAATTTATAGCTCTCACTGAAAATGTTTAAGATACTATTTCCTATTTCAGTGGTTTTTAACACTGAATGTCTTATATTCAAGATGAAGATATCCACTTGTAAAGACCATTGACATTTTTGTTGAATTTTTAGATAGAGTCATTATTGGACACTGATAAGTGATATTATACAAGTATCATGACAGCTTGATACACATTGGCTCAGTCTACCTTTTCTTATATTTTTTATTGGAAGCCCTGTCGTTAATGTCTGAGCCATATCTCCACTCCTCAGTCTTGCTGCTCTATTAGCACTGTGTTGTTATCTTGAGACAGAGACAATTTGATTCACAGTAAGCCAATACCAGTTAGTCCAAAGTGACAATTGCAATAAATCCAGTTCCACATGCATTCCACGTGATCTCTGATATTAGATTAGAACACTTGCAGTAGATTAGACATTTTAGGAAGAAACACTACTAAACAGTATTGCAGCCCACAATAAATGCCCATTGATTAAAAAAAACTGTGACTGAACTGGGCAGAAGATGATTGGGACTATTACCTTTATTCCCTTCACTCAGGAGGCAGACTCAGGTGGATCTCTGAGTTTGAGACTAGCCTGTTTCAGGAGAGACAGGGCTACACAGAAAAGCTATGTCTAGGCTCCGACTCTCCAAAGGAAAAGAAAGAAAGAAAGAAAGAAAGAAAGAAAGAAAGAAAGAAAGAAAGAAAGAAAGAAAGAAAGAAAGAAAGAAAGAAAGAGAGAGAGGAGGGAGGGTGGTTGGTTTAGGTACACAATTGAGCATTACTCAGCCATAGACACAAAATCCTGTCATTTGTAGCAAAACTGTCAGAACTGAAGGACAATCTCTTAAGTGGCATTAGCCAAACACAGAAAAAGAAACACCACATGATTGTAGCTCATACACAGAGACCTAAAGCAGTCAGATGGTACAAGACAAAGAAGTTAGGAAGTGGACAAGAAGGAAAGATAAGATTAGTTAAGGGGTATTAAAAGCCAGACAGAAGTAATAGCTCCTAGTGTTCTACAGCATAGTGGACTAAATGATAATTAGAACATTATGAGGAATTACAAGAGAGACACTCAAATGTTCTACGCATCCTTTTAAAAATCCATAAGGAGGTTCAAAACATAAGTGTCAAAAAGATAAGGATGTGTGCTGCATACATGTGTTAAAATGTCACTGTGTACAATTATTAAGTGTTAATGTCAAATAGCAGTTGAAAGTATTCAAATGGAGAAGTGTAGGAAATACAGGATTGGCAGAAAGATGGCAGGTGAGGAAGATGATCCAGAGACAATCTCCCCCACAGATACACCAATTTAAACAGCAATCCATGCACAATGTGTGTGCACAATCTCCCAGGAAGCCAGGGGAAAGTCTCAACATTCCTGGTCTATAGAAGAATCCCTGAAGGAAGCCAACAGGAAAGAGTTGCCTGTGGTGCTCCATGATCAGCACCATGCAGACCTCAAGAAAACTTCTACTTGGGAAAGATAATTAAATCCAGACTTGAGGCTTGAAACCCAAAGCCAAGCAAGGCCCCACACACGCTGACCCCAGCCTTTATCCTCACACTGACCATCTGGCCCCTCCCAAGCCTGATGGCTAGGGGACCACCTCCACCAGGCCCCTACTCCTCTCAACATCAGGTGGCAGAGCAGTGAGATCATCCAACCCGGTGAGATGAAAAGAAGTAAAGACTAATGCTTTTCCTTGGAGCTCAGTGCCAGGGCCACTACATGGAGACTTGATATCTGACATGGCCCAAAGGCACCTGTCTCCCTGACCAACATTTTAAAATGGAGCCCCGAGACATGTCCAGCACCAAACAGGGACCTAGAATTTGGTGAGACTGACTTTCAAGCTGTATGACCACAAGCTGGGACAGAGGAGAAAAAGGACCTAATTCTACCCTAATTCTTCGCCCTCCCCTCTTCCACTCAGGTCTCTCTCTCCCTCTGCCTCCCATGACTATTTTGTTCTACCTTCTACGTGTGATTCCAGCATCCTTTCTTGGGTCTTCCTTCATGTTTAACTTCTTTGTGTGAGTACATACCATGCATGTCCCTTTGGGTCTCTGAGGCTGGAACAGAGGTCAGGGAGCATGATAGAAGCCATGAAGGAAGAAGTGAAGGCCTAGAAGGGGATAGGACCCCAAAATGAAGACCAACAGTATCAACTAACTTGGACCCCAGAAAGCTCTCAGAAACTATCCACCAACCAAAAAGCATAGACTGGCTTGACCAAGGCCTCCTACATATATGTAGCAGAGGGCTGCCTTGTTCTAACTAAGTTTGTGAAGATATATCTACTCCTGAGGAAAACAGATGCACTTAGGTTGGGAAGAAACACAGAGAGAAGAATCCTCTCAGGAGTGAAGAGAACAGGGTGAGGGGAGGGATTCTTTAACTAATTAAAATCTGTATGAGCTTCAATAGAAAAGAGATATAATCTAATAGTAAACTAGATGAGCTTAGAATGCTTTTTCTCTAGTGATTTTTTTTTATTTTTGGTTATTTGTGCCAAGGCTAGCAAAATGTTCTAGATCTACTGTTCTCTGCATCCTGAGAGCTGGGTGTATAGATATAATATGTGCCGCTACACCCAACCTATAAATGTTCTTGACCTGAATTACATATTAGGTAAAATGTAAATCATGATAGAAAGTTTGTGTGGGAGATCACATCAAAAATGAAACAAAATGAGGAAGCTTTAAGTCAGATTACTTGGACATACATAATCAGAAGACAAAGAAAGCTAGGAGAAATGGAAAAGCATATGGCACTAGACAGCATTAGGAGACCAAAATGTTTGACTTTAAGGAAAGCAAATGAGACAAGAAACCAAAATGGACAGAGAGCTTTTTCATAAAGATGATGAAGTGGTGGTAGTGAGATGGATTAATACATGTTGCTGTTGCCAGCCCATGTTACTGTATCCAGCAAAACAGTCAACTAACATAGATGGAGAAACCAAGATATTCCATGGCAAAACCAAATTTATGCAATATGTTTCCACGAATCCAGCCCTACAAAGGATAATACATGGAAAACTTCAACACAAGGAGAGAAACTACACCATACAGAAAGCAAGAATATAATTTCCTTGCAATGAAACCAAAAGAGAGACAAACATAATTCCAAATCTAAAAACGAAAATAACAGGAAGTGACAGTCAACATTCTTTAATATCTCTCAACATCAATGGTCTCAATTCCCCCAATAAAAAGACATAGACTAACAGACTGGATACATAAAGAGGACCCAACATTTTGCTGCATGCAGGAAACACACCACAGAGACAAAGACAGACACTACCTCAGAGTAAATTGCTGGAAAACAACTTTCCAAGCAAAAAGCCCGAAGAAAAAAGCTAGAGTTGCCATTCTACTATCAAATAAAATTGACTTTCAAGCAAAAGTCATCAAAAAAGATAAGGAAGGACACTTCATATTCATCAAAGAAAAAATCCACCAAGATGAACTCTCAATCCTAAATATCTATGCTCCAAATATAAGGGCATCTACATTCATAAAAGAAACCTTCCTAAAGCTCAAAGCACCCATAGCACCTCACATGATGATAGTAGGACATTTCAATGCCCTACTCTCATCAATGGACAGATCATGGAAACAGAAATTAAACAGAGATGTAGAGAAATTAACAGAAGTTATGAACCAAATGGATTTTAACAGATATTTATAGAACATTCCAACCTAAAACAAAAGGATATACCTTCTTCTCAGCTTCTCATGGAATCTTCTCTAAAACTGATCATATAATCGGTCAAAAACAGGCCTAAACAGATACAGGAAATTAGTAATAATCTGATGCATCCTATCAGATCAACATGCTCTAAGACTTGTCTTCAATATCAAAAATAATGAGAGAAAGCCCACATATACATTGAAGTTGAACAATGCTCTACTCAATACTCTACAACTTGGTCAAGGAAAAAATAAAGAAAGAAATTAAAGACTTCTTAGAATTTAATGAAAATGAAGATACAACATTCCTAAACTTAGGGGACACAATTAAAGCAGGACTGAGAGGAAAACTCATAGCGCTGAGTGCCTGCAAAATGAAACAGAAAAGAGCATTATGTCAACAGCTTGACATCACACCTAAAAGCTCTAGAACAAAAAGAAATAAACAAACCCAAGAGGAGTAGAAGGCAGGAAATAATGAAACTCAGAGCTGAAATCAACCAAGTAGAAACGAAAGAGACTATACAAAGAATCAACAAAACCAGGAGCTGGTTCTTTGAGAAAATCAACAAGATAGATTAAACCCTTAGCCAGACTATTCAGAGGTCACAGAGAGTATACCCAAGTTAACAAAAATCAGAAAAGAAAAGGGAGACATAACAACAGAATCTGAAGAAAGTAAAAAATTCATCAGATGCTACCTCAAAAGCCTATTTTCAACAAAACTGGAAAATCTGGAGGAAATGGACAATTTCCTAGACAGATACCAGGTACCAAAGTTAAATCAGAAATAAATAAACCATCTAAGCAACCCCATAAATCCTAAAGCTATAGAAGCAGTTATTAAAGTCTCCCAACCAAAAAGAGCCCAGGTCCAGATGGGTTCTGTACAGAATTCTATCAGACCTTCATAGAAAATGTCATACCAATACTGTCCAAATTATTAACAAAATTGAGACAGAGCACAACCAAATTCCTTCTATGAAGCCAAAATTACTCTTATACCTAAACCACACAAAGACCCAACAAAGAAAAAAAACTTCAGACCAACTTACCTTATAAATATCGACGCAAAAATACTCAATAAATTTCTTGCAAACCGAATCCAAGAACACATCAAAATGATCATCCATCATGATCAAGTTGGCTTCATCCCAGGGATGCAGGGATGGTTTAATATAAGAAAATCCATCAACGAAATCCACTATGTAAACAAATGCAAAGCTATGAACCACATGATGATTTCATTAGATGCTGAGAAAGCATTTGACAAAATTCAACATACCTTCAGATAAAAGTTCTGGAAAGATCAGAAAGTCAAGGCCCATATCTAAACATAGTAAAAGCAATATACAGCAAACCAGTAGCTAACATCAAACTAAATGGAGAGAAACTTGAAGCAATCCCACTAAAATCAGGGACTAGACAAGGCTGCCCACTCTCTCCCTACTTATTCAATACAGTACTTGGAGTCCTACCCAGAGCAATCAGACAGCAAAAGGAGGTCAGAAGGATACAATACGGAAGAGAAGAAATCAAAATATCACTATTTGCAGATGATATGAGAGTGTACTTAACTGACCCTAAAAGTTACACCAGAGAACTACTTAACCTGATAAACAACTTCAGCTAAGTGTCGGGGTATAAAATTAACTCAAACAAATCAGTAGCCTTCCTCTACTGAAAGGATAAACAGGCTGAGAAAGAAATTAGTGAAATGACACCCTCACAACAGTCCAAAATAACATAAAATAACTTGTTATGACTTTAACCAAGCAAATAAAAGATCTGTATGACAAGAACTTCAAGTCTCTGAAGAAAGTGAGGAAGATCTGAGAAGATGGAAAGATCTCCCACGCTCATGGATTGGCAGGATTAATATAGTAAAGATGGCCATTTTGCCAAAAGTGATCTACAGATTAAATACAATTCCCATCAAAGTTCCTACTCAGTTCTTTATAGAGATAGAAAGAGCAATTTGTAAATTCATTTGGAATAACAAAAACCCAGAATAGTGAAAACTACACTCAACAATAAAAGAACTTCTGGGGGAATCACCACCCCTGACTTCAAGCAGTATTACAGAGTAATAGTCATAAAAACTGGGGCTCAAGACCCTATATGAACAACAATGCCAACCAACCAGAGCTTCCAGGGACTAAGCCACTACCCAAAGAATATACATGGACTGACCCTGGACTCTAACCTCATAGGTAGCAATGAATAGCCTAGTAAGAACACCAGTGGAAGGGGAAGCCCTTGGTCCTGCCAAGACTAAACCCCCAGTGAACGTGATTGTTGGAGGGAGGGTGGTAATGGGGGGAGGATGGGGAGGGGAAGCCCATATAGAAGGGGAGGGGGAGAGGTTAGGTGGATGTTGGCCTGGAAATCGGGAAAGGGAATAACAATCGAAATGTAAATAAGAAATACTCAAGTTAATAAAGAAAAAAATTTTTAAAAAGAACTATATCAGATACTATAGTGATTACATACTGTTGTCAGCTTAATGGGATTAATTAATTAATTAATTAATTTAGGAAGGGAGGCCCACCTTGGATGTATGTTACATCATCCCATATGAATGGGTACCCAATCTGAGCATAAGGTAGTAAAGAAGAGAGTCATCTGAATGGCTGCCTGTCTTTTTCTCTGTTTCCTGGTCTTTCAAGACATTGGAAAACAGCTTTATTCGTCTGTGGACACAACTAGGGGTCATGCCTGCCACTGCGCCTTCCCCACCATGATGGTATCTCTCCTCTCAAATCATCTGGCAAAATGAACTCTTCCTCCCTATAGTTACTTCGTATCATATCTCAGTCAGGACATCACGAGGCAGAGCTATAACAGGTTTCAAAGGCTTTGTTTCTCCAAATCTTTGTATGGCTACCTCCTTCAGCAAAACTCAGGGTTTGTACCTTGCTAACTTTCACTGGACTTGTTTCAAACTTTCTGCCCACCTGTGCCACACTGGCTCATCCTCCTGGCCAGATAATTTTCTATCATCTTTACTGAAAGATATTTATAAATATGTGGATGCATATTTGTTTATTTTCCATTTCTCCACCAGAATAAAATTTACAAAGAGGAAAAGAAAAAAATGGGGTTCAGAGCTAAACAAAGAATTCACAGCTGAGGAATGCCGAATGGCTGAGAAACACCTAAAGAAAGGTTCAACATCTTTAGGCATAAGGGAAATGCAAATGAAAACAACCCTGAGATTTCACCTCAAACCAGTGAGAATGGCTAAGATCAAAAACTCACGTGACAGCAAATACTAACAAGGATGTAGAGAAAGAGGAACACTCCTCCATTGCTGGTGGGACTGGAAACTATTACAACCATTCTGGAAATCAGTCTGGAGGTTCCTCAGAAAATTGGACATTGAACTATCTGAGGACCCAGCTATACCTCTATTGGACATATACCCAAAAGATGCCCCAACATAGAACAAAGACACATGCTCTACTATGTTCATAGGAGCCTTATTTATAATAGCCAGAAGCTGGAAAGAACCCAGATGCCCTTCAACAGAGGAATGGATACAGAAAATGTGGTACATCTACACAATGGAATATTACTCAGCTACTAAAAACAATGACTTTATGAAATTCATACCAAATGGATGGAACTGGTAAATATCATCCTGAGTGAGGTAACCCAATCACAGGAAAACACGCATGGTATGCACTCATTGATAAGTGGATATTAGCCCAAATGCTCGAATTACCCTAGATGCACAGAACACATGAAACTCAAGACGGATGATCAAAATGCGAATGCTTCACTCCTTCTTTAGAAGGGGAAAAAGAATACCCTTGGCAGGGAATAGGGAGGCAAAGATTAAAACAGAGACTGAAGGAACACCCATTCAGAGCCTGCCCCACATGTGGCCCATACATATACAGACACCAAACTAGATAAGATGGATGAAGCAAAGAAGTGCAGGCTGACAGGAACCAGATGTAGATCTCTCCTGAGAGACACAGCCAGAATACAGCAAATGCATAGGTGAATGGCATCATTAAACCGATGAACTGCCATCACCAGACCACTGAACGGAGAACGGGACCCTCGTTGAAGGAATCTTAGATAGGAATGAAAAAGCTTGAAGGGGCTTGAAACCCCATATGAACAACAATGCCAACAAACCAGAGCTTCCAGGGACTAAACCACTATCCAAAGATTATACATGGACTGACCCTGGACTCCAACTACATACGTAGCAAGGAATAGCCTAGTAAGAGCACCAGTGGAAGGGAAAGCCCTTGGTGCTGCCAAGACTGAACCCCCAGAAAACGTGATTGTTGGGGGAAGGACGGTAATGGGGGGAGGATGGGGATGGGAACACCCATAGAGAAGGGGAGGGTAAGGGTAAGGGGGATGTTGACCTGGAAACCGAGAAGGGGAATAAAAATTGAAATGCAAATAAGAAATACTCAAGTTAATAAAGATGAAAAAAATACAACAACAACAACAACAACAACAACAAAACATTTAAGTTGACCCTCAACCAATGTATTTGGTAAAACCCTTCCTCTTTTCAATTACTCGTAGGAGTACTACCCAGATCTCTAATACCGTCATTCCTCTTTTGTTACTAATAAGTTCTTGAGTCCAATGTGTGCTTCAAGTATGAATGGGTGTGGGGCCAGCTGCTGGCAGATGGGCCACCTACCAGCAGCCATATAACCCAAAAGAGAGTGATTCTCTTTTATTCAACAGCCAACAACTATCAATTGTTCCACCACAAAGAAGAAATCCAGTATGGAAATTTTAACTAGTTAGGTGTTGTACAGGTAGGTACAGATGATGTGAGATATTGTATTTGTGTGCAGTAGCCATGACAAACCCAGGGGTCACCTTTTCATGACTCTACTATTTACTAGTCCTTACATTCTTTCCATCGATTCTTCTAAGATGCTCCTTGAGTCCTGCATCAGGAAAGGTTTATAGAGATGGTTCATCCACAGCAGATTACTGGACATTCACCCTCAGTTGTCTGTCCATGGCACTGTGTCCCTTAGGATCCTCTGTTGCAAAAACAAGTATCTCTGACCAAATTTGAGAACAACACAAACTGAGAGTATAGACCTAAGGATACAAAAAGCAATTTGATAGCAGAGCCTAGGAGGACAGAGTAGCTACAGGGAGATCAGTATGAAAGGGACAGTCTGGGCTGGGGATTTAGCTCAGTGGTAGAGCGCTTACCTAGGAAGCGCAAAGCCCTGGGTTCGGTCCCCAGCTCAAAAAAAAAAAAAAAAAAAAAAAAAGAAAGGGACAGTCAAAGACAGCATTAGGGCCACAAGGATGTGGACAACTGACATAATACAGTAGCCCTGATCATCCATAAGTGCACATATTCCCCTATGGGTGGCCTCCAGGTAACCAGATCCTGCATGACCAACAGCAGCTAGGGAACACATTTGGACATGGACTGCCAGGAGGTGATGTGCAACGTCACATCCTGGTGAACAAGTATTGAGACTTTCTAATACTTGTTTGAAAGTCCTGTGCCCACATTTCTCAGACCCCCAAGATTGGTCGGAGGAAGACCACCTTGACAGCCCAGTACCCCCTAACACAATGCAGAATCTGGATTGGGATTTGTGTGTCATAAGGGAAGAGTTGGATTGTGGGTTAGAGGAAGGTAAGAGGACACTCTTATCTGATAAAAGGAAGAGACATGTATGCCTGGGAGCTACAAATCCGAAAGATTCCAGTGCTGTATGACAGGCAGCCAGGTAGAAAGGTTAAAGCAGAATATCTGAAATAGCTTCCTGTGTGTCTTAATTTGGTCCTAAGAATGAGTATGCCATTTGATCATGATGCTGGAGGACTTCAAGAAAGACATGAACACACTTAGGGAAGCACAGGAAAACATTAATAAACAAGTAAAAGCCTACAGAGAGGAATCGCAAAAATCCCTGAAAGAATTCCAGGAAAACACAATCAAACAGTTGAAGGAATTAAAAATGGAAATAGAAGCAATCAAGAAAGAACACATGGAAACAACCCTGGATATAGAAAACCAAAAGAAGAGACAAGGAGCTGTAGATACAAGCCTCACCAACAGAATTCAAGAGATGGAAGAGAGAATCTCAGGAGCAGAAGATTCCATAGAAATCATTGACTCAACTGTCAAAGATAATGTAAAGGGGAAAAAGCTACTGGTCCAAAACATACAGGAAATCCAGGACTCAATGAGAAGATCAAACCTAAGGATAATAGGTATAGAAGAGAGTGAAGACTCCCAGCTCAAAGGACCAGTAAATATCTTCAACAAAATCATAGAAGAAAACTTCCCTAACCTAAAAAAAGAGATACCCATAGACATACAAGAAGCCTACAGAACTCCAAATAGATTGGACCAGAAAAGAAACACCTCCCGTCACATAATTGTCAAAACACCAAACGCACAAAATAAAGAAAGAATATTAAAAGCAGTAAGGGAAAAAGGTCAAGTAACATATAAAGGGAGACCTATCAGAATCACACCAGACTTCTCGCCAGAAACTATGAAGGCCAGAAGATCCTGGACTGATGTCATACAGACCCTAAGAGAACACAAATGCCAGCCCAGGTTACTGTATCCAGCAAAACTCTCAATTAACATTGATGGAGAAACCAAGATATTCCATGACAAAACCAAATTTACACAATATCTTTCTACAAATCCAGCACTACAAAGGATAATAAATGGTAAAGGCCAACATAAGGAGGCAAGCTATACCCTAGAAGAAGCAAGAAACTAATCGTCTTGGCAACAAAACAAAGAGAATGAAAGCACACAAACATAACCTCACATCCAAATATGAATATAAAGGGAAGCAATAATCACTATTCCTTAATATCTCTCAATATCAATGGCCTCAACTCCCCAATAAAAAGACATAGATTAACAAACTGGATACGCAATGAGGACCCTGCATTCTGCTGCCTACAGGAAACACACCTCAGAGACAAAGACAGACACTACCTCAGAGTGAAAGGCTGGAAAACAACTTTCCAAGCAAATGGTCAGAAGAAGCAAGCTGGAGTAGCCATTCTAATATCAAATAAAATCAATTTCCAACTAAAAGTCATCAAAAAAGATAAGGAAGGACACTTCATATTCATCAAAGGAAAAATCCACCAAGATGAACTCTCAATCCTAAATATCTATGCCCCAAATACAAGGGCACCTACATACGTAAAAGAAACCTTACTAAAGCTCAAAACACACATTGCACCTCACACAATAATAGTGGGAGACTTCAACACCCCACTCTCATCAATGGACAGATCATGGAAACAGAAATTAAACAGAGATGTAGACAGACTAAGAGAAGTCATGAGCCAAATGGACTTAACGGATATTTATAGAACATTCTATCCTAAAGCAAAAGGATATACCTTCTTCTCAGCTCCTCATGGTACTTTCTCCAAAATTGACCATATAATTGGTCAAAAAACGGGCCTCAACAGGTACAGAAAGATAGAAATAATCCCATGCGTGCTATCGGACCACCACGGCCTAAAACTGGTCTTCAATAACAATAAGGGAAGAATGCCCACATATACGTGGAAATTGAACAATGCTCTACTCAATGATAACCTGGTCAAGGAAGAAATAAAGAAAGAAATTAAAAACTTTTTAGAATTTAATGAAAATGAAGATACAACATACCCAAACTTATGGGACACAATGAAAGCTGTGCTAAGAGGAAAACTCATAGTGCTGAGTGCCTGCAGAAAGAAACAGGAAAGAGCATATGTCAGCAGCTTGACAGCACACCTAAAAGCTCTAGAACAAAAAGAAGCAAATACACCCAGGAGGAGTAGAAGGCAGGAAATAATCAAACTCAGAGCTGAAATCAAACAAGTAGAAACAAAAAGGACCATAGAAAGAATCAACAGAACCAAAAGTTGGTTCTTTGAGAAAATCAACAAGATAGATAAACCCTTAGCCAGACTAACGAGAGGACACAGAGAGTGCGTCCAAATTAACAAAATTAGAAATGAAAAGGGAGACATAACTACAGATTCAGAGGAAATTCAAAAAATCATCAGATCTTACTATAAAAACCTATATTCAACAAAATTTGAAAATCTTCAGGAAATGGACAATTTCCTAGACAGATACCAGGTATCGAAGTTAAATCAGGAACAGATAAACCAGTTAAACAACCCCATAACTCCTAAGGAAATAGAAGCAGTCATTAAAGGTCTTCCAACCAAAAAGAGCCCAGGTCCAGACGGGTTTAGTGCAGAATTCTATCAAACCTTCATAGAAGACCTCATACCAATATTATCCAAACTATTCCACAAAATTGAAACAGATGGAGCACTATCGAATTCCTTCTACGAAGCCACAATTACTCTTATACCTAAACCACACAAAGACACAACAAAGAAAGAGAACTTCAGACCAATTTCCCTTATGAATATCGACGCAAAAATACTCAATAAAATTCTGGCAAACCGAATTCAAGAGCACATCAAAACAATCATCCACCATGATCAAGTAGGCTTCATCCCAGGCATGCAGGGATGGTTTAATATACGGAAAACCATCAACGTGATCCATTATATAAACAAACTGAAAGAACAGAACCACATGATCATCTCATTAGATGCTGAGAAAGCATTTGACAAAATTCAACACCCCTTCATGATAAAAGTCCTGGAAAGAATAGGAATTCAAGGCCCATACCTAAACATAGTAAAAGCCATATACAGCAAACCAGTTGCTAACATTAAACTAAATGGAGAGAAACTTGAAGCAATCCCACTAAAATCAGGGACTAGACAAGGCTGCCCACTCTCTCCCTACTTATTCAATATAGTTCTTGAAGTTCTAGCCAGAGCAATCAGACAACAAAAGGAGATCAAGGGGATACAGATCGGAAAAGAAGAGGTCAAAATATCATTATTTGCAGATGACATGATAGTATATTTAAGTGATCCCAAAAGTTCCACCAGAGAACTACTAAAGCTGATAAACAACTTCAGCAAAGTGGCTGGGTATAAAATTAACTCAAATAAATCAGTTGCCTTCCTCTATACAAAAGAGAAACAAGCCGAGAAAGAAATTAGGGAAACGACACCCTTCATAATAGACCCAAATAATATAAAGTACCTCGGTGTGACTTTAACCAAGCAAGTAAAAGATCTGTACAATAAGAACTTCAAGACACTGAGGAAAGAAATTGAAGAAGACCTCAGAAGATGGAAAGATCTCCCATGCTCATGGATTGGCAGGATTAATATAGTAAAAATGGCCATTTTACCAAAAGCAATCTACAGATTCAATGCAATCCCCATCAAAATACCAATCCAATTCTTCAAAGAGTTAGACAGAACAATTTGCAAATTCATCTGGAATAACAAAAAATCCAGGATAGCTAAAGCTATCCTCAACAATAAAAGGACTTCAGGGGGAATCACTATCCCTGAACTCAAGCAGTATTACAGAGCAATAGTGATAAAAACTGCATGGTATTGGTACAGAGACAGACAGATAGACCAATGGAATAGAATTGAAGACCCAGAAATGAACCCACACACCTATGGTCACTTGATTTTTGACAAAGGAGCCAAAACCATCCAATGGAAAAAAGATAGCATTTTCAGCAAATGGTGCTGGTTCAACTGGAGGGCAACATGTAGAAGAATGCAGATCGATCCATGCTTATCACCCTGTACAAAGCTTAAGTCCAAGTGGATCAAGGACCTCCACATCAAACCAGACACACTCAAACTAATAGAAGAAAAACTAGGGAAGCATCTGGAACACATGGGCACTGGAAAAAATTTCCTGAACAAAACACCAATGGCTTATGCTCTAAGATCAAGAATCGACAAATGGGATCTCATAAAACTGCAAAGCTTCTGTAAGGCAAAGGACACGGTGGTTAGGACAAAACGGCAACCAACAGATTGGGAAAAGATCTTTACCAATCCTACAACAGATAGAGGCCTTATATCCAAAATATACAAAGAACTCAAGAAGTTAGACCGCAGGGAAACAAATAACCCTATTAAAAAATGGGGTTCAGAGCTAAACAAAGAATTCACAGCTGAGGAATGCCGAATGGCTGAGAAACACCTAAAGAAATGTTCCACATCTTTAGTCATAAGGGAAATGCAAATCAAAACAACCCTGAGATTTCACCTCACACCAGTGAGAATGGCTAAGATCAAAAACTCAGGTGACAGCAGATGCTGGTGAGGATGTGGAGAAAGAGGAACACTCCTCCATTGTTGGTGGGATTGCAGACTGGTAAAACCATTCTGGAAATCAGTCTGGAGGTTCCTCAGAAAATTGGACATTGAACTGCCTGAGGATCCAGCTATACCTCTCTTGGGCATATACCCAAAAGATGCCTCAACATATAAAAGAGACACGTGCTCCACTATGTTCATCGCAGCCTTATTTATAATAGCCAGAAAATGGAAAGAACCGAGATGCCCTTCAACAGAGGAATGGATACAGAAAATGTGGTACATCTACACAATGGAATATTACTCAGCTATCAAAAACAACGAGTCTATGAAATTCGTAGGCAAATGGTTGGAACTGGAAAATATCATCCTGAGTGAGCTAACCCAATCACAGAAAGACATACATGGTATGCACTCATTGATAAGTGGGTATTAGCCCAAATGCTTGAATTACCCTAGATCCCTAGAACAAACGAAACTCAAGACGGATGATCAAAATGTGAATGCTTCACTCCTTCTTTAAATGAGGAAAGAGAATACCCGTGGCTGGGAAGGGAGAGGCAAAGATTAAAACAGAGACTGAAGGAACACCCATTCAGAGCCTGCCCCACAGGTGGCCCATACATATACAGCCACCCAATTGGACAAGATGGATGAAGCAAAGAAGTGCAGACCGACAGGAGCCGGATGTAGGTCGCTCCTGAGAGACACAGCCAGAATACAGCAAATACAGAGGCGAATGCCAGCAGCAAACCACTGAACTGAGAATAGGTCCCCCGTTGAAGGAATCAGAGAAAGAACTGGAAGAGCTTGAAGGGGCTCGAGACCCCAAAAGTACAACAATGCCAAGCAACCAGAGCTTCCAGGGACTAAGCCACTACCTAAAGACTATACATGGACTGACCCTGGACTCTGACCCCATAGGTAGCAATGAATATCCTAGTAAGAGCACCAGTGGAAGGGGAAGCCCTGGGTCCTGCTAAGACTGAACCCACAGTGAACTAGTCTATGGGGGGAGGGCGGCCATGGGGGGAGGGTTGGGAGGGGAACACCCATAAGGAAGGGGAGGGGGGAGGGGGATGTTTGCCCGGAAACCGGGAAAGGGAATAACACTCGAAATGTATATAAGAAATACTCAAGTTAATAAAAAAAAAAAAAAAAAAAAAAAAAAAAAAAAAAAGAATGAGTATGCCAAAGGAAGGTGGAGTGGCCAAAGGCTGGGAATGTGACAGACTACTGAAAACACTTGTTTTCTGAAACAAGATTTCAGAGAAATCATGAGTATGCATTTAATAGCAAGGGGATATGTATTTTGGGGAGGAAGGAATAGCAGAGGACTAGAGGGTGGAATAAAAGTCATGAGGAAGGGATCAGAAATCCAATCAGGCAGTGAATAGATCTGGGTTTTTGTTTTCTGACTGACTAGTGGTGGGTGGTTCAGTTGGTCTAAGGAGTTCTTCAGATTAAGCAAGGAGAGACATGTTAATATAGTGACTTGGGGCAAAAGTGGATAAATTAAGGTGGCAAAGATCAGATTCCAAGCTGCCAGAAGTTGCATAAGGGGCTTTGGTAGGCCAGGCAAAGGCCTTTTTATTATAGCAAGTGTTGAGACGCTAAGGAGTTTATAGGTAGGTATGTGATGTCTGGAAATAATTATAATGGCCGACTAGAAGAAACCTTTGCCTCCCTTCCAGTCATCCAGTGGTGTCCTGTCAGGCAGGGTGGAGTCCCACTGCTGAGGCAGGCCAGGCAGCAGTGGACAGCAGGAAAGCATAGTCAGTTTTGTGAGACAAGTGAAGTCAGACCCAACAGGAGGAGTGGATGGAATCATTAAAGCTCTTCATGAGATTGGTAGTGAGGGAGGCAGTCTGGTTTAGCTATCAGGTAAGGACCCGGAACCCATATGAGAAAGAGGAATGAAGAAAAGAGTGGAGACAGTGGTAGGTGGTAAACTAGGGAGATGCATTTGTCCATATTCTCTAGGATGCAAATAAGGCACACCAAGGTAGGCCCTATGCACATGGGAGAGTATTTAATAACTAGTGTGTTCAGGTTCCCAGGGTCAGAAGGAGCATCCTTATGGAGAAGGAATAATAGTGCCAATGGGAAAAATAGTGGAGTTTGGATGTGGGAGGATCTTTCTGTTAGAATGATCTTGTGTGGGCCCTCCCTTGTGGGATTTAAAGGGTTTATTGAAGTGAGAATCAAAACAAGATCTCAAGGAAGGAAGAGAAAGGTGTAGTCTCTTGAGCCAGGGATAAAGGTGGGATCACAGTATTAACAAAGGTCTGTAGAGGATCTGAAATAACAAAAATAGAGACTTATTCAATGAAGCAGGACGGTCCTTGATGGGTTCCAATTGAAAGGATGTGTGGGCAAAAGTGGGTGTTAATACATTATCTCAGAAAGGCAGAAAATGAGAGGGATATAAAGACTCTCCAGAAGTTTGAAGTAATAAAAAATATTCTTGTCCATATGTAGCTGGAGGGAGATGCAGGCTAGATGGTTTTAAAGATTTCATTCTCTCTCTCTCTCTCTCTCTCTCTCTCTCTCTCTCTCTCTCTCTCTCTCTCTCCCTTCCCCCACCCCCTCTCCCCTTTCCTAGAGGCCTGGGTATGATAAGAAATATAGAAACTTCTGGAGATGTTCAGCATACTACCAATCCACTGAGGTATTTGATAAACAAATTTAGAGCCATTGTCAAATTTCATGAGAGACATGAGAAATTATTTCTCTCAGTAGCCTTGAGGCCACAATGGAGACACATTGTGGGGAAAGCCAACACCCATCCTTTGAAAGTGTCAACTTCAACTACTAGCAGGAAGTATTTGGTGCATCTTATGGGAGGAAGGCATGAATTACACAGTAAGTGGATCAGTCAGGAAATGTGGGTGCCTAATATTAGTTGGTGCAGAGACCCTTTGACAGGTGTTACATTGTTGCCAGAGATCCTGTACGCATTCTTTTTTTTTTTTAAATACACAGAGCAGAATCTTTTTTTTTTATTAACTTGAGTATTTCTTATATACATTTCAAGTGTTATTTCCTTTCCCGGTTTCCGGGCAAACATCGCCCTCCCCCCTCCCCTTCCTTATGGGTGTTCCCCTCCCCATCCTCCCCCCTTGCCGCCTTCCCCCCAACAAACTAGTTCACTGGGGGTTCAGTCTTAGCAGGAGCCAGGGCTTCCCCTTCCACTGGTGCTCTTACTAGGATATTCATTGCTACCTATGGGGTCAGAGCCCAGGGTCAGTCCATGTATAGTCTTTAGGTAGTGGCTTAGTCCCTGGAAGCTCTGGTTGCTTGGCATTGTTGTACATATGGGGTCTCGAGCCCCTTCAAGCTCTTCCAGTTCTTTCTCTGATTCCTTCAACGGGGGTCCTATTCTCAATTCAGTGGTTTGCTGCTGGCATACGCCTCTGTGTTTGCTGTATTCTGGCTGTGTCTCTCAGGAGAGATCTACATCTGGCTCCTGTCGGCCTGCACTTCTTTGCTTCATCCATCTTGTCTAATTGGATGGCTGTATATGCAGGGGCCACATGTGGGGCAGGCTCTGAATGGGTGTTCCTTCTGTGTCTGTTTTAATCTTTGCCTCTCAATTCCCTGCCAAGGGTATACTTGTTCCCCTTTTAAAGAAGGAGTGAAGCATTCGCATTTTGATCATCCATCTTGAGTTTCATTTGTTCTAGGCATCTAGGGTAATTCAAGCATTTGGGCTAATAGTCACTTATCAATGAGTGCATACCATGTGTGTTTTTCTGTGATTGGGTTACCTCACTCAGGATGATATTTTCCAGTTCCGACCATTTGCCTACAAATTTCATAAAGTCATTGTTTTTGATAGCTGAGTAATATTCCATTGTGTAGATGTACCACATTTTCTGTATCCATTCCTCTGTTGAAGGGCATCTGGGTTCTTTCCAGTTTCTGGCTATTATAAATAAGGCTGCGATGAACATAGTGGAGCACGTGTCTCTTTTATATGTTGAGGCATCTTTTGGGTATATGCCCAAGAGAGGTATAGCTGGATCCTCAGGCAGTTCAATGTCCAATTTTCTGAGGAACCTCCAGACTGATTTCCAGAATGGTTGTACCAGTATGCAATCCCACCAACAATGGAGGAGTGTTCCTCTTTCTCCGCATCCTCGCCAGCATTTGGTGTCACCTGAGTTTTTGATCTTAGCCATTCTCACTGGTGTGAGGTGAAATCTCACCGTTGTTTAATTTGCATTTCTCTTATGACTAAAGATGTTGAACATTTCTTTAGGTGTTTCTCAGCCATTCGGCATTCCTCAGCTGTGAATTCTTTGTTTAGCTCTGAACCCCATTTTTTAATAGGGTTATTTGTCTCCCTGCGGTCTAACTTCTTGAGTTCTTTGTATATTTTGGATATAAGGCCTCTATTTGTTGTGTTGTAGGATTGATAAAGATCTTTTCCCAATCTGTTGGTTGCCGTTTTGTCCTAACCACAGTGTCCTTTGCCTTACAGAAGCTTTGCAGTTTTATGAGATCCCATTTGTCGATTCTTGATCTTAGAGCATAAGGCATTGGCGTTTTGTTCAGGAAATTTTTTCCAGTGCCCATGTGTTCCAGATGCTTCCCTAGTTTTTCCTCTATTAGTTTGAGTGTATCTGATTTGATGTGGAGGTCCTTGATTCACTTGGACTTAAGCTTTGTACAGGGTGATAAGCATGGATCGATGTGCATTCTTCTACATGTTGCCCTCCAGTTGAACCAGCACCATTTGCTGAAAATGCCATCTTTTTTCCATTTGATGGTTTTGGCTCCTTTGTCAAAAATCAAGTGTCCATAGGTGTGTGGGTTCATTTCTGGGTCTTCAATTCTATTCCATTGGTCTGTCTGTCTCTGTACCAATACCATGCAGTTTTTATCACTATTGCTCTGTAATACTGCTTGAGTTCAGGGATAGTGATTCCCCCTGAAGTCCTTTTATTGTTGAGGATAGTGTTAGCTATCCTGGGTTTTTTGTTATTCCAGATGAATTTGCAAATTGTTCTGTCTGACTCTTTGAAGAATTGGATTGGTATTTTGATGGGGATTGCATTGAATCTGTAGATCGCTTTTGGTAAAATGGCCATTTTTACTATATTAATCCTGCCAATCCATGAGCATGGGAGATCTTTCCATCTTCTGAGGACTTCTTCAATTTCTTTCTTCAGAGTCGTGAAGTTCTTATTGTACAAATCTTTTACTTGCTTGGTTAAAGTCACACCGAGGTACTTTATATTATTTGGGTGTATTATGAAGGGTGTCGTTTCCCTAATTTCTTTCTCGGCTTGTTCTCTTTTGTGTAGAGGAAGGCTACTGATTTATTTGAGTTAATTTTATACCCAGCCACTTTGCTGAGGTTGTTTATCAGCTTTAGTAGTTCTCTGGTGGAACTTTTGGGATCACTTAAATATACTATCATATCATCTGCAAATAGTGATATTTTGACTTCTTCTTTTCTGATCTGTATCCCCTTGACCTCCTTTTGTTGTCTGATTGCTCTGACTAGAACTTCAGGAACTATATTGAATAAGCAGGGAGAGAGTGGGCAGCCTTGTCTAGTCCCTGATTTTAATGGGATTGCTTCAAGTTTCTCTCCATTTAGTTTAATGTTAGCAAGTGGTTTGCTGTATATGGCTTTTACTATGTATAGGTATGGGCCTTGAATTCCTATTCTTTCCAGGACTTTTATCATGAAGGGGTGTTGAATTTTGTCAAATGCTTTCTCAGCATCTAATGAAATGATCATGTGGTTTTGTTCTTTCAGTTTGTTTATATAATGGATCACGTTGATGGTTTTCCACTTATTAAACCATCCCTGCATGCCTGGGATGAAGCCTACTTGATCATGGTGGATGATTGTTTTGATGTGCTCTTGGATTCGCTTTGCCAGAATTTTATTGAGTATTTTTGCGTCGATATTTATAAGGTAAGTTGGTCTGAAGTTCTCCTTCTGTGTTAGGTCTTTGTGTGGTTTAGGTATACGAGTAATTGTGGCTCCATAGAAGGAATTCAGTAGTGCTCCATCTGTTTCAATTTTGTGGAATAGTTTGGATAATATTGGTATGAGGTCTTCTATGAAGGTCTGATAGAATCTGCACTAAACCTGTCTGGACTTGGGCTCTTTTTGGTTGGGAGACCTTTAATGACTGCTTCTATTTCCTTAGGAGTTATGGGGTTGTTTAACTGGTTTATCTGTTCCTGATTTAACTTTGGTACTAGGATTTAACTTTTGGTGTCTAGGAAATTACCCATTTCCTGCAGATTTTCAAGTTTTGTTGAATATAGGCTTTTATAGTAAGATCTGATGATTTTTTGAATTTCCTCTGAATCTGTAGTTATGTCTCCCTTTTCATTTCTGATTTTGTTAATTTGGATACACTCTCTGTGTCCTCTCGTTAGTCTGGCTAAGGGTTTAATCTATCTTGTTGATTTTCTCAAAGAACCAACTTTTGGTCCTGTTGATTCTTTCTATGGTCCTTTTTGTTTCTTCTTGGTTGATTTCAGCTCTGAGTTTGATCATTTCCTGCCTTCTACTCCTCCTGGGTGTATTTGCATCTTTTTGTTCTACAGCTTTTAGGTGTGATGTTAAGCTGTTGACATAATGCTCTTTTCTGTTTCATTTTGCAGGCACTCAGCGCTATGAGTTTTCCTCTCAGTCCTGCTTTAATTGTGTCCCCTAAGTTTAGGAATGTTGTATCTTCATTTTCATTAAATTCTAAGAAGTCTTTAATTTCTTTCTTTATTTTTTCCTTGACCAAGTTGTAGAGTATTGAGTAGAGCATTGTTCAACTTCCATGTATATGTGGGCTTTCTCTCATTATTTTTGATATTGAAGACAAGTCTTAGAGCATGTTGATCTGATAGGATGCATCAGATTATTACTAATTTCCTGTATCTGTTTAGGCCTGTTTTTGACCGATTATATGATCAGTTTTAGAGAAGATTCCATGAGAAGCTGAGAAGAAGGTATATCCTTTTGTTTTAGGTTGGAATGTTCTATAAATATCTGTTAAAATCCATTTGGTTCATAACTTCTGTTAATTTCTCTACATCTCTGTTTAATTTCTGTTTCCATGATCTGTCCATTGATGAGAGTAGGGCATTGAAATGTCCTACTATCATCATGTGAGGTGCTATGGGTGCTTTGAGCTTTAGGAAGGTTTCTTTTATGAATGTAGATGCCCTTATATTTGGAGCATAGATATTTAGGATTGAGAGTTCATCTTGGTGGATTTTTTCTTTGATGAATATGAAGTGTCCTTCCTTATCTTTTTTGATGACTTTTGCTTGAAAGTCAATTTTATTTGATAGTAGAATGGCAACTCTAGCTTTTTTCTTCGGGCTTTTTGCTTGGAAAGTTGTTTTCCAGCAATTTACTCTGAGGTAGTGTCTGTCTTTGTCTCTGTGGTGTGTTTCCTGCATGCAGCAAAATGTTGGGTCCTCTTTATGTATCCAGTCTGTTAGTCTATGTCTTTTTATTGGGGGAATTGAGACCATTGATGTTGAGAGATATTAAAGAATGTTGACTGTCACTTCCTGTTATTTTCGTTTTTAGATTTGGAATTATGTTTGTCTCTCTTTTGGTTTCATTGCAAGGAAATTATATTCTTGCTTTCTGTATGGTGTAGTTTCTCTCCTTGTGTTGAAGTTTTCCATGTATTATCCTTTGTAGGGCTGGATTCGTGGAAACATATTGCATAAATTTGGTTTTGCCATGGAATATCTTGGTTTCTCCATCTATGTTAGTTGACTGTTTTGCTGGATACAGTAACATGGGCTGGCAACAGCAACATGTATTAATCCATCTCACTACCACCACTTCATCATCTTTATGAAAAAGCTCTCTGTCCATTTTGGTTTCTTGTCTCATTTGCTTTCCTTAAAGTCAAACATTTTGGTCTCCTAATGCTGTCTAGTGCCATATGCTTTTCCATTTCTCCTAGCTTTCTTTGTCTTCTGATTATGTATGTCCAAGTAATCTGACTTAAAGCTTCCTCATTTTGTTTCATTTTTGATGTGATCTCCCACACAAACTTTCTATCATGATTTACATTTTACCTAATATGTAATTCAGGTCAAGAACATTTATAGGTTGGGTGTAGCGGCACATATTATATCTATACACCCAGCTCTCAGGATGCAGAGAACAGTAGATCTAGAACATTTTGCTAGCCTTGGCACAAATAACCAAAAATAAAAAAAAATCACTAGAGAAAAAGCATTCTAAGCTCATCTAGTTTACTATTAGATTATATCTCTTTTCTATTGAAGCTCATACAGATTTTAATTAGTTAAAGAATCCCTCCCCTCACCCTGTTCTCTTCACTCCTGAGAGGATTCTTCTCTCTGTGTTTCTTCCCAACCTAAGTGCATCTGTTTTCCTCAGGAGTAGATATATCTTCACAAACTTAGTTAGAACAAGGCAGCCCTCTGCTACATATATGTAGGAGGCCTTGGTCAAGCCAGTCTATGCTTTTTGGTTGGTGGATAGTTTCTGAGAGCTTTCTGGGGTCCAAGTTAGTTGATACTGTTGGTCTTCATTTTGGGGTCCTATCCCCTTCTAGGCCTTCACTTCTTCCTTCATGGCTTCTATCATGCTCCCTGACCTCTGTTCCAGCCTCAGAGACCCAAAGGGACATGCATGGTATGTACTCACACAAAGAAGTTAAACATGAAGGAAGACCCAAGAAAGGATGCTGGAATCACACGTAGAAGGTAGAACAAAATAGTCATGGGAGGCAGAGGGAGAGAGAGACCTGAGTGGAAGAGGGGAGGGCGAAGAATTAGGGTAGAATTAGGTCCTTTTTCTCCTCTGTCCCAGCTTGTGGTCATACAGCTTGAAAGTCAGTCTCACCAAATTCTAGGTCCCTGTTTGGTGCTGGACATGTCTCGGGGCTCCATTTTAAAATGTTGGTCAGGGAGACAGGTGCCTTTGGGCCATGTCAGATATCAAGTCTCCATGTAGTGGCCCTGGCACTGAGCTCCAAGGAAAAGCATTAGTCTTTACTTCTTTTCATCTCACCGGGTTGGATGATCTCACTGCTCTGCCACCTGATGTTGAGAGGAGTAGGGGCCTGGTGGAGGTGGTCCCCTAGCCATCAGGCTTGGGAGGGGCCAGATGGTCAGTGTGAGGATAAAGGCTGGGGTCAGCGTGTGTGGGGCCTTGCTTGGCTTTGGGTTTCAAGCCTCAAGTCTGGATTTAATTATCTTTCCCAAGTAGAAGTTTTCTTGAGGTCTGCATGGTGCTGATCATGGAGCACCACAGGCAACTCTTTCCTGTTGGCTTCCTTCAGGGATTCTTCTATAGACCAGGAATGTTGAGACTTTCCCCTGGCTTCCTGGGAGATTGTGCACACACATTGTGCATGGATTGCTGTTTAAATTGGTGTATCTGTGGGGGAGATTGTCTCTGGATCATCTTCCTCACCTGCCATCTTTCTGCCAATCCTGTATTTCCTACACTTCTCCATTTGAATACTTTCAACTGCTATTTGACATTAACACTTAATAATTGTACACAGTGACATTTTAACACATGTATGCAGCACACATCCTTATCTTTTTGACACTTATGTTTTGAACCTCCTTATGGATTTTTAAAAGGATGCGTAGAACATTTGAGTGTCTCTCTTGTAATTCCTCATAATGTTCTAATTATCATTTAGTCCACTATGCTGTAGAACACTAGGAGCTATTACTTCTGTCTGGCTTTTAATACCCCTTAACTAATCTTATCTTTCCTTCTTGTCCACTTCCTAACTTCTTTGTCTTGTACCATCTGACTGCTTTAGGTCTCTGTGTATGAGCTACAATCATGTGGTGTTTCTTTTTCTGTGTTTGGCTAATGCCACTTAAGAGATTGTCCTTCAGTTCTGACAGTTTTGCTACAAATGACAGGATTTTGTGTCTATGGCTGAGTAATGCTCAATTGTGTACCTAAACCAACCACCCTCCCTCCCTCTCTCTCTTTCTTTCTTTCTTTCTTTCTTTCTTTCTTTCTTTCTTTCTTTTCCTTTGGAGAGTCGGAGCCTAGACATAGCTTTTCTGTGTAGCCCTGTCTCTCCTGAAACAGGCTAGTCTCAAACTCAGAGATCCACCTGAGTCTGCCTCCTGAGTGAAGGGAATAAAGGTAATAGTCCCAATCATCTTCTGCCCAGTTCAGTCACAGTTTTTTTTAATCAATGGGCATTTATTGTGGGCTGCAATACTGTTTAGTAGTGTTTCTTCCTAAAATGTCTAATCTACTGCAAGTGTTCTAATCTAATATCAGAGATCACGTGGAATGCATGTGGAACTGGATTTATTGCAATTGTCACTTTGGACTAACTGGTATTGGCTTACTGTGAATCAAATTGTCTCTGTCTCAAGATAACAACACAGTGCTAATAGAGCAGCAAGACTGAGGAGTGGAGATATGGCTCAGACATTAACGACAGGGCTTCCAATAAAAAATATAAGAAAAGGTAGACTGAGCCAATGTGTATCAAGCTGTCATGATACTTGTATAATATCACTTATCAGTGTCCAATAATGACTCTATCTAAAAATTCAACAAAAATGTCAATGGTCTTTACAAGTGGATATCTTCATCTTGAATATAAGACATTCAGTGTTAAAAACCACTGAAATAGGAAATAGTATCTTAAACATTTTCAGTGAGAGCTATAAATTTCTTGACCTATTTTGAGCAAAGTTCCTGGAGGGTGAACTGTGGGAACTGTGGTGAGATGCTTTGTGTCTAACTAGAAATGGATGCGAATCCATCTACAGTGAGAGAAAACAAATATAACACTCTGTGTTCATATGAATGCATATGATTGTGCATGTCTACAACATTTGACAATAGCAATGGGAAGGTAGCCAAGACAGGGTGTTTTAAGGAGCTTACAATGGTATAGAATTATTCTCTACATTTTCCTTTCCATTTTGCCTACTTCCTATTACAGCAAAGTGTTACAAAGTTCTATTTCCCCACTATAAAGCATGAAGGCAAATCTTGGTTGTCACTGTGACTGCATCTTGAGTCAGGTAAAACCTAAGGTGCTGGGTACTCCCGGGAAACATTTTCTTAATTAGATTATTACAAGCAGGTAGACCCATCCTAGGCTTTGCCACAACATTCTGGTGGCAGATTACAACAAAGGACACAGGAAAAGAGTGTTATTTTTAGCCCCCCTTCTCTTACTCTTCCTTGCAAGTTTATCTATCCTGTTGCTATCTGATATTAAATCCAAGTTCTTCAGGATTCCAATGTTATCTGGAGTGCAGCGGCCCTCTTGGAATCCTCAGTGATGCCACCACCAGACTGAGAGTGCTGAGACATCTGCCCTGCGGATGAACTACTAATTCTTGACTTTTTTGTCTGGAGACAGTCAGTGTTGGACTATCCAGACCACATATGCTCCTAGGCATTCTGTTTGTGTGTGTGTGTGTGTGTGTGTGTGTGTGTGTGTGTGTGTGTGTATGCTCTCTTCTTTAGCAAATCCTAAGAAACTCACCATATCTTTATCAGGGTAGAAACCAATAGCTGAATATATTACTTTGTACAAATAGGCATACACAAGAATTTTGGTAGATACATTTTTATTACTTCATATGGACATTAACCCAATCGATTGAAGTGATTTTTCTTAGTTTGTTCTAAAATAATTCCAAAATAGTGTTGTCATTTCATAGTCCTAATTTTCTTTGAAAATGTTAACTTAAAAAGTGAAGGCAGAAAGTGTTTTCCACAGATAACTGAATTTTATATAACAAAGCAATGTTTTTTGAGAGAACAATGGAAATGGTAAAATTGAAGGTACATATTTCCTTAGAAGTCTCTCTATTGTCATAAAAGCTTGCAAAACGAAGATAGCAGATTTTGTGTTTTTTTAATATTTTGATTTTTGTTTTGTTTGTTTTCTGTTACTACTTTGCATCAATAAGCATTAAGTATATGATTAATCATTCAGATGTATCTACTTTCTAACTGTAAGCATTACTTACAAGCATGAGCATTTAGATGTCTCTAGGGTTTTCTAAATGTGATATAATTTGCTTTCCTTTTACTAATAATAGAGTAGATGAACGAGAAGAACTGAATTGCAACAGCACATAAAACAGTGGAGATGAACCCAGGCCTCTTACTTTGACTGCCCCCACACCTCTCAGACCCCTCAAAAACTAACTTCACTCTGTTTGATTTCAAGGGTGCTTTCTTTCCCAAGTGCCTTTCACCTTTACCTCTTCAGTGCTTGCAAGCAGGCCTTAGGCATTCTAGCCCAACTGCTCTGATTACCTCCTGCCTGTAGCCTTTGTCTAAAGGAACTCATGGCAACTATCAGAGCTGGCACCTTATGTCTCTAACTTCAGGCAAAGCCCAGCCTCCAATCTATCACTACTAAGTTGTTTTTTCCTGTCCTCCCCTCTATTTCGTCTGTTGCCTCCAGTCTTGTCTGATATGTTTTCTACCCTGCAGGCTCTAGACAGCCCTTCCCTCCCATATCCCTGACGCTCTGCTCCTAGCTACAGACAACTCCCTTCTTGTGACACAAACACACATCTGACCATTACTCAGAGACAGTAGATGACTCCCTTGAGGTTTCCCACCAGCTCAATTCCACCCCCATTCCTGGGACCCTGGATTTGGTTCATTGAGGGTAGCTCCCTCAAAGACACCCCACTGTTTGAATCCCATTGATGAGGGATGTCATGAGAATCTCAACTGCTTCCCTTCTCTGAGAGGAAGAGGCAAACTTCCTCCTCCTTTTTTTTTTTTTTTGGTTCTTTTTTTTGGAGCTGGGGACCGAACCCAGGGCCTTGCGCTTCCTAGGCAAGCGCTCTACCACTGAGCTAAATCCCCAACCCCAAACTTCCTCCTCCTTAAGCAGGCAGATGGCACTTGCCAGGGTCCTACTGCAGTGTTCATTTACCCTGAGTCTCTATACCTACATACCTATAAGCATCATTCACTCTGTCTCCTAGATAACGGCAGTTTCCTTACACCAATGGCCACCACCATAACCAGTGAGAGGCTTTCCCCTCTCCTCCTTGAAGGATGTATATTGTCCAAAGGGGATGCTACCATCCAGTGCCAAGGGTATCTCCCAGACAAAAACTTTGTCACCCTGAGGTATAGAATAGTCCATTTGTGGGCTGGCCTAGATGTTCAGGGCCTGGATATGCCCCACTTCCTTTGTATACACCACTTTTCTCCTGATCCTGATACTTTTTCTACTGTTTTATGTTTTTAGCCAGAAACCCATTGGTCTTCACGAATTAATTTACTTACTGCACATGTCTTTTCAGAGCTGGGACACTCCTTTTTGTCATGAGGACCTTTTGCTTTTTTGCCTCGCACAGGTGCTTCAGACTTCCCATTAACAGGACGATTGTCTCCAAAATATGTAAAATCCACTCAGTTTCCCTTTCCCCCTCAAATCTACCTTTGCACTAGTGATGTAGCCCAGTGTTTTGCGAATACTAAACACAAATGCAATCATTTGGTTACATACAGGGTCCCTAGGTTTTAGCAGTGTTTCCTTAAAACAATAAAACATACTGTAGAGTGAGTTAAGACAACTCTTTAAAAATGCTTAGATTCTGATAGCTTACCGGGTCAAGTAACTTCATAATTTCACTTTGTCATTAAAATGCTGGGTTGTCAATTACCAAGGATTGGTGTGCTCAGAATTATTCAATTCTGTTCTAACAGGAAACCCTACTTGCTAATATTAACATATGCACACAAATCAAAAGTCACAAGATAGGAAATTTAGGGATAGTTGTCAATAATATAATGAAGCTTTACTCACCAAGAATGTTGGCATCCTTTCCCTTGGTTTTACCACTTAAGTGCTGCAAATTCCAAGACTCAGGAGGAAGATTAAGCATCTGAATTCTCAATACATCTGAAGGCTCTGAGAAATACAGAGTATTTTTACTACTGTACTAAATTCAAATCAGCTTCAGAAAACATTTAGTAATAGGAAAGCTAATTTATTCTCCATTGGAGAGCTTTACTTTGTGTTTTCTTACACAACTTTGGCCTGCAGATGAAGTGCAAAAGACCCTAAGTTTATAAGTGGTGCCTGGTTGGAGGTTATTGTACAGGAATTCCTGCAGTGTGCCATTGTAGATTATTTTCCAGAGATTCCCTGAAGGAAGAAGAGAAATTTGGTTCAATTTCTTCATCAATCATGTATAAATGTTGTAGGTCACCAAAATAGTTAATGTATGCATAATATAAATTATATATATACAATCAGGATATCATATATATGCTAAGGAACAAAAAGTTTGGGAAATAACTTGATCCAATGATTTTTTTGGCACAATTGATAAGATATTATTGCTCATTTAAACATACAAAGTACAATACACACCCATCCCTTAAGAACATTAATAACAAGAGAGACAGGAAAGAAAGAGGGGAGAAGCCATGGCAGGACAATGGAGGCTGACGTAAAGATCTCTCTCCATGTATTTACAGGTTGTTATCAATGTTCCTAAGGGATGGATGGTACCGGTCTTTGTATATTTAAGTGGGCAATTATATCTTATCAATTGGATCTAAGATTATTGTGTTGTGTGTTCTTTTATGTGACGGTTTGAGTGTAAGAAAGTGTGTGGTGGCAGGAGACACTGGGCTGCCGAAGAGTTGGGATGTGTTTCTGCCAAGATATCTAGCAGATATCTTGGGGCACCGCGGTGCTGGACCTAGGGAGGTAAAAGACAACTATACTTTATTTATTTTTATATTTTTACAACAACAGATGGCGAACTAATGTGATGGGCAAGAATCCACTAGAATTCCTAGGAGTTGAGAGAAAGTTTTTATTTTCTAAGTGGAGGCTGGCGCCATGTTAAGTCATGTGATATCTCTAGGGCAGGAATTCAAACAAAGAAGGGGAAGCAGCCTAGACTATCAGGCTGAAGGTCCCCTACTATGTGATAAGTAGTGGCAGCTCAGAGAGTTAGAGATTAAAAGCTGCTTTTTAAAGAAAGTTGTTTAGAAAGTCTTTCAGGATACGCATATTCTTTTTAAGTGGGCTCCATGGGAATTTTGGGTTGAAATCCTAGTTAGACAAGCTACTTCTTAATTACAAGTATTATTAAAAGGTGATTAAGTTTGTTTTTAGAAAGAAGAGAGTAAAGAGATTACCTGAATCAGGCGGGGATTTTCATCCATGGTTCAGAATTTAGATAGGGAAAAATTAGTCACTAACTCCAAGTAGAGAGTTATGATGAATGTCTGTAACACCAGGCAGAGTGAATGCAGGCATATATTATAGAAGTTATTAAAAATCTGTGGCTCTGGGTAGAAAGCTTAACAGATGGATATATTTTGGGCTAAAGTCCTGAGTTTTAAGTTGCTTATTGGTTTTAGAATTGATAGAAGGTGTTTAAGTTTGTTTTAAGGAGAGTAAAGAGATTACCCAAATCACGTGGGGATTTTCATCTATGGTTCAGAACTTAGATAGGGAAAAATTGGTCACTAACTCCAAGTAGAGAGTTGTGATAAATGTCTGTAACACCAGGGAGAGTGAATGCAGACATATATTACAGAAGTTATTAAGGTTAAATAAAAATATGTGGCTCTGGGTAGAGAGCTTGACAGATTGAGATATTTTGGGCTAAAGTCCCGGTTTGGTATGTTGCTTATTGATATTGGAATTGATTGAAAGTATTTGGTTGGTTTTATGAATTACCCTGCTAAAGGCCATATGGCTCATTGATACTGGCTAGCAAGCGTTTATGGTTACTTTTGATATTTACCGCAACAGGAAGCTCAGATTCTTTTAACATGGGCTCCATGGGAATTTTGGGTTAATTTCCTGATATCACAGAATACAAAACCCTATCAGGCTCATTGTTTAGCTTACTTCCTTTTTAAAAAATTGTTTACTCTTCATGATGGGTGTGACTTTGAGTTTTATGTTTATATTATTACTCTGGGAGAGAGTGCAAGATACATGCTTTTCTGGTTTCAGACTAAGAAACACAGTATTTTGGGAGAAAGATTTTTGTCTTTGTGTTTTTAAAAAGTGTAATTAGGCTCTGGAAACCTCACAGAGTCATACTGATCAGATTTGAGAGAAGTAGACCGCCTGAAAAACTTAGTCAGGAGAATCAAACAAAAAGATAATCTCGATTCTAAAGTTTTGTCTTGAGAGTTGTATTTTACAAAGTGTGCCTACTTGTATTCCTGGTCTCAAGGACTTTCAGCTGTGTCCAGTCAGGACACATCAGCTACAGAATTTGCTTCATTCTTCCTACCCCCTACCCCCAAGGATATCTCAATGCCCATGTGCAGGTTGAGGAAGTTATGGAGAAGTCATCACTCCAATTCCCTGGACTTTTTGGTGGCTGAAAGTGGTTATTATAAAGTTGTTTTATGAGGAATTTAAAAATGGTTGAAATTTAACGGGGAGGATTTAGCTATAATGAGTTGCACAGTTGTAATCTCATTTGTTAACTGAGCTAAAATAATATCTTTGCTTTGATATAGAATTTATTTGATAAAAGTTTAAAAGTACAAGATTTAGAGCCAGTCCTTCTATTGATGTCATTACAAAATTCTGAGTTGATTATACACATGTGAGTTAAGGGCCAAATAGAAAACATATTGCTGACTTTGTGAGAGAACTTTCAAGATATTATTAGGATATAAAGACAACAGTACAGATTGTCTTATATAGGTAGATGGTTTTCAAAAACGTTAGAAATCTACAAAATTTGAGATTTAAAGTTATTTATCTTTTGTTGAGACATATCTGCTCATAACAGTTCCCCTTTGGTGGATTTAATGAAGAATGTGAACATCTCTACCTCCAGGTGAGGCAATACTTTGTGGCTAGGCAGCCACTGGACAAAACTGCCTGTTTCATCTGCAGACTAGTACTGTCCAGAAAAGGACAAATTATGCAGAATAGTTGACTGATAAACCCTACCAAGACACTGTGATCAGCCCTTCAAAATCTGCATTTTAAAAGTCTGTCAGTTCATTTTGGGCCAGAAGGCTGAAGACTTTCACTCACATGTTGTTAACAGGAGACTGTACTAGTGGAGATTTGTCTCTACAACCTCTCAGTTCTGGAAGCCAGGTTAGGCTTGCTATGTGTATAGATATTTGCTTATTCTCAGATTTCTGATGGAGTTGAAGACTGATTATAGCCTCATAGCCTATCAGGCTATTTAACTCAGAATATACTTATTTTATTAGACAGTTATCAGATAGTATACCAGCTGACCAAGGTGTAATAAAGATTTTCAGCCTTTTTTTTTATTAACTTGAGTATTTCTTATATACATTTCAAGTGTTATTCCCTTTCCCGGTTTCCGGGCAAACATACCCCTCCCCCCTTCCCTTCCTTATGGGTGTTCCCCTCCCAACCCTCCCCCCATTGCCGCCCTCCCCCCAACAATCTATTTCACTGGGGGTTCAGTCTTAGCAGGACCAAGGGCTTCCCCTTCCACTGGTGCTCTTACTAGGATATTCATTGCTACCTATGAGGTCAGAGTCCAGGGTCAGTCCATGTTTAGTCTTTGGGTAGGGGCTTAGTCCATGGAAGCTCTGGTTGCTTGGCATTGTTGTACATATGGGGTCTCGAGCCCCTTCAAGCTCTTCCACTTCTTTCTCTGATTCCTTCAACGGGGGTCCTATTCTCAATTCAGTGGTTTGCTGCTGGCATACGCCTCTGTGTTTGCTGTATTCTGGCTGTGTCTCTCAGGAGAGATCTACATCCGGCTCCTGTCGGCCTGCACTTCTTTGCTTCATCCATCTTGTCTAATTGGATGGCTGTATACGCAGGGGCCACACGTGGGGCAGGCTCTGAATGGGTGTTCCTTCTGTGTCTGTTTTAATCTTTGCCTCTCTATTCCCTGCCAAGGGTATTCTTGTTCCCCTTTTAAAGAAGGAGTGAAGCATTCACATTTTGATCATCCGTCGTGAGTTTCATTTATTCTAGGCATCTAGGGTAATTCAAGCATTTGGGCTAATAGCCACTTATCAATGAGTGCATACCATGTATGTCTTTCTGTGATTGGGTTAGCTCAGTCAGGATGATATTTACCAGTTCCATCCATTTGCCTACGAATTTCATAAAGTCATTGTTTTTGATAGCTGAGTAATATTCCATTGTGTAGATGTACCACATTTTCTGTATACATTCCTCTGTTGAGGGGCATCTGGGTTCTTTCCAGCTTCTGGCTATTATAAATAAGGCTGTGATGAACATAGTGGAGCACGTGTCTTTTTTTATATGTTGGGGCATCTTTTGGGTATATGCCCAAGAGAGGTATAGCTGGATCCTCAGGCAGTTCAATGTCCAATTTTCTGAGGAACCTCCAGACTGATTTCCAGAATGGTTGTACCAGTCTGCAATCCCACCAACAATGGAGGAGTGTTCCTCGTTCTTCGCATCCTCGCCAGCATCTGCTTTCACCTGAGTTTTTGATCTTAGCCATTCTCACTGGTGTGAGGTGAAATCTCAGGGTTGTTTTGATTTGCATTTCCCTTATGACTAAAGATGTTGAACATTTCTTTAGGTGTTTCTCAGCCATTCGGCATTCCTCAGCTGTGAATTCTTTGTTTAGCTCTGAACCCCATTTTTTAATAGGGTTACTTGTCTCCCTGCGGTCTAACTTCTTGAGTTCTTTCTATATTTTGGATATAAGGCCTCTATCTGTTGTAGGATTGGTAAAGATCTTTTCCCAATCTGTTGGTTGCCGTTTTGTCCTAACCACAGTGTCCTTTGCCTTACAGAAGCTTTGCAGTTTTATGAGATCCCACTTGTCGATTCTTGATCTTAGAGCATAAGGCATTGGCGTTTTGTTCAGGAAATTTTTTCCAGTGCCCATGTGTTCCAGATGCTTCCCTAGTTTTTCTTCTATTAGTTTGAGTGTGTCTGATTTGATGTGGAGGTCCTTAATTCACTTGGACTTAAGCTTTGTACAGGGTGATAAGCATGGATCGATCTGCATTCTTCTACATGTTGACCTCCAGTTGAACCAGCACCATTTGCTGAAAATGCTATCTTTTTTCCATTGGATGGTTTTGGCTCCTTTGTCAAAAATCAAGTGACCATAGGTGTGTGGGTTCATTTCTGGGTCTTCAATTCTGTTCCATTGGTCTATCTGTCTGTCTCTGTACCAATACCATGCAGTTTTTATCACTATTGCTCTGTAATACTGCTTGAGTTCAGGGATAGTGATTCCCCCTGAAGTCCTTTTATTGTTGAGGATAGCTTTAGCTATCCTGGGTTTTTTGTTATTCCAGATGAATTTGCAAATTGTTCTGTCTAACTCTTTGAAGAATTGGATTGGTATTTTGATGCGGATTGCATTGAATCTGTAGATCGCTTTTGGTAAAATGGCCATTTTTACTATATTAATCCTGCCAATCCATGAGCATGGGAAATCTTTCCATCTTCTGAGGACTTCTTCAATTTCTTTCTTCAGAGTCTTGAAGTTCTTATTGTACAAATCTTTTACTTGCTTGGTTAAAGTCACACCGAAGTACTTTATATTATTTGGGTGTATTATGAAGGGTGTCGTTTCCCTAATTTCTTTCTCGGCTTGTTCTCTTTTGTATAGAGGAAGGCTACTGATTTATTTGAGTTAATTTTATACCCAGCCACTTTGCTGAAGTTGTTTATCAGCTTTAGTAGTTCTCTGGTGGAACTTTTGGGATCACTTAAATATACTATCATATCATCTGCAAACAGTGATATTATGACTTCTTCTTTTCCGATCTGTATCCCCTTGACCTCCTTTTGTTGTCTGATTGCTCTGGCTAGAACTTCAAGAACTATATTGAATAAGTAGGGAGAGAGTGGGCAGCCTTGTCTAGTCCCTGATTTTAGTGGGATTGCTTCAAGTTTCTCTCCATTTAGTTTAATGTTAGCAAGTGGTTTGCTGTATATGGCTTTTACTATGTTTAGGTATGGGCCTTGAATTCCGATTCTTTCCAGGACTTTTATCATGAAGGGGTGTTGAATTTTATCAAATGCTTTCTCAGCATCTAATGAAATGATCATGTGGTTTTGTTCTTTCAGTTTGTTTATATAATGGATCACGTTGATGGTTTTCCGTATATTAAACCATCCCTGCATGCCTGGGATGAAGCTTACTTGATCATGGTGGATGATTGTTTTGATGTGCTCTTGGATTCGGTTTGCCAGAATTTTATTGAGTATTTTTGCGTCGATATTCATAAGGGAAATTGGTCTGAAGTTCTCTTTCTTTGTTGTGTCTTTGTGTGGTTTAGGTATAAGAGTAATTGTGGCTTCATAGAAGGAATTCGATAGTGCTCCATCTGTTTCAATTTTGTGGAATAGTTTGGATAATGTTGGTACGAGGTCTTCTATGAAGGTCTGATAGAATTCTGCACTAAACCCGTCTGGACCTGGGTTCTTTTCGGTTGGGAGACCTTTGATGACTGCTTCTATTTCCTTAGGAGTTATGGGGTTGTTTAACTGGTTTATCTGTTCCTGATTTAACTTCGGTACCTGGTATCTGTCTAGGAAATTGTCCATTTCCTGAAGATTTTCAAGTTTTGTTGAATATAGGTTTTTATAGTAAGATCTGATGATTTTTTGAATTTCCTCTGAATCTGTAGTTATGTCTCCCTTTTCATTTCTGATTTTGTTAATTTGGATGCACTCTCTGTGTCCTCTCGTTAGTCTGGCTAAGGGTTTATCTATCTTGTTCATTTTCTCAAAGAACCAACTTTTGGTTCTGTTGATTCTTTCTATGGTCCTTTTTGTTTCTACTTGGTTGATTTCAGCTCTGAGTTTGATCATTTCCTGCCTTCTACTCCTCCTGGGTGTATTTGCTTCTTTTTGTTCTAGAGCTTTTAGGTGTGCTGTCAAGCTGCTGACATATGCTCTTTCCTGTTTCTTTCTGCAGGCACTCAGCGCTATGAGTTTTCCTCTTAGCACAGCTTTCATTGTGTCCCATAAGTTTAGGTATGTTGTACCTTCATTTTCATTAAATTCTAAAAAGTCTTTAATTTCTTTCTTTATTTCTTCCTTGATCAGGATATCATTGAGTAGAGCATTGTTCAATTTCCACGTATATGTGGGCATTCTTCCCTTATTGTTATTGAAGACCAGTTTTAGGCCGTGGTGGTCCGATAGCACGCATGGGATTATTTCTATCTTTCTGTACCTGTTGAGGCCCGTTTTTTGACCAATTATATGGTCAATTTTGGAGAAAAGTACCATGAGGAGCTGAGAAGAATGTATATCCTTTTGCTTTAGGATAGAATGTTGAATAAATATCTGTTAAGTCCATTTGGCTCATGACTTCTCTTAGTCTGTCTACATCTCTGTTTAATTTCTGTTTCCATGATCTGTCCATTGATGAGATTGGGGTGTTGAAATCTCCCACTATTATTGTGTGAGGTGCAATGTGTGTCTTGAGCTTTAGTAAGGTTTCTTTTACGTATGTAGGTGCCCTTGTATTTGGGGCATAGATATTTAGGATTGAGAGTTCATCTTGATGGATTTTTCCTTTGATGAATATGAAGTGTCCTTCCTTATCTTTTTTGATGACTTTTAGTTGAAAACTGATTTTATTTGATATTAGAATGGCTACTCCAGCTTGCTTCTTCTGACCATTTGCTTGGAATGTTGTTTTCCAGCCTTTCACTCTGAGGTAGCGACTGTCTTTGTCTCTGAGGTGTGTTTCCTCTAGGCAGCAGAATGCAGGGTCCTCGTTGCGTATCCAGTTTGTTAATCTATGTCTTTTTATTGGTGAGTTGAGGCCATTGATGTTGAGAGATATTTAGGAATAGTGATTATTGCTTCCTGTTATATTCATATTTGGATGTGAGGTTATGTTTGTGTGCTTTTCTTCTCTTTGTTTTGTTGCCAAGACGATTAGTTTCTTGCTTCTTCTATGTCCCACGTGCGACTTTCCGCCGGCAAGAAGCACGCGGACATTTAGAAATCCTCACTGTGATCAACTTTATTAATCTTAGAAGAGGAAAAGCCCCGCTGCGCCAACATGGCGCGCTTATAAAATCCTAGTGCGGCACACCCACACCTGATTGGTTGTTACCCATGATCTCATAAGGCACGCCCCGGAGTGGGCAAAGACCTGGCACGAAGGCACTCTTGCACATGCTCACAGTTAGTTAACTTCCTGAAAGGGGGGCGGGCTAGCGCGGCGAAGGTGGAGGCTATCTTGGCCTTCCACGTGGGGCGCAGTGGAAGCCAGCGCCATCTAGTGGTGGCGAATGTTATTGCGGCCCTCTACATCTCACCCTTATAATTTATATAATTTTATAGCAGTCATGATCACCCTATCGCATGCAATGAGGAAACGATGTGCAAGGGCTGATCAAAGGATCACTGAGTCTCTCTCATCCCAGTGCAATGGATCCACAGATCCATGGGGTGCAGGAGCAGAGAACTCAGATACAGAGAGAGTCCTGAGCAAGATAACCAAATTCCAGGGGAGGCCCCTTTTTTTACAATGGCCACAAGTGCTTGAGTGAATAACGGCCTTGTCACATTTTTGTTGAGATCTGAGTTTGCAAACCAACCATGGTATGAACACTGATCCATAGCATAGGGCTGCACCAGACAGAGCCACTCCCGATAAGTAGTGGGCACCTCATTTGGTCCTCCTCAGCTGTTACCACCAAGGGCCGTAGTCAAGCTGCTCCTATAATAAAATTTAGAATTCCCAATTGTTAGTAACTACTCCAGAAAGTTCACCCACTGTACTTGTCTAACAATAGATTGGGGGAGGATAACTCCAGACACTGCAGACACAATGTCTGCAGCAGTAATGGCTGCTACAATAGCAGTGAAAGTGTCAAGGTCTTTTCTAGGACAGTTCAGGATCAGTCATTTTTCTCTGGAACAACCAGCAGACAATGGAACCATTTCTGAGATCTGTATAACCAGGACAGAGTTCCCCAGTCTACTGTAGCTTTAGTCTGTAAAATGACCAGTTAAGGCAGCAAGAGTCACCAGGGAAAATGAAGGGACAGCAACGGCTGGAGTCCAGTCTTCCCCAGCAAGCAGCAGTGTGCAGAGGGTCAGAGAGCAGGCCATAGTGGGACGGGAACAGGCAGCAGTAACACTGACTGCAGCAACGGCAAAATCTCTGTGATGACAAAGGATGAAGGGGAATCTTCTATCTTCCTCTCAGGGCAGAGGAATGACTCCAGGGACCCGAACCAGGAGAGCTGAATCTTTATGCAACGAGGATCAGCAAGTCTCAGCAACCACTCAGGCAGCTGGCACACTCTTGTAGCATCCTGTAGAAAAAACACAAACATTCCCTCTTCCCCATATAAAATATCTGGACAGGATCATGTCAATACGTGGATCTCTCTATTTCACCTAGGCAGAAGTATGCCTAGTTGTAGGGTGCCATAAACTTTGGCATCCAAAATTTTAAAATTGAAATAAAAGGAGCATTATTTAGCATACAGGGATAACTCCCCCCTTTTTATTTATTAAGATATAGTAAAGATATTATTTATTAAGGTAAGTCCTCGAGGATTAAATTGAGGACACTGAGCATTTGTATTTATAAATTGACTTGTATACCAAATTATTGTCTCTAGCATAATTGTATTGGATATATAAAGAATTAGATTTTTTCACTAATTGTTCTTATGTAAGACCTATAATCTGTCTGGTATCTTGTCCTCCCTTGTTAAGGAGCCCAGGCAATCCAGTTTGAGTTCTTAAATGTCCTATAAAGGAACAGTATTTAGTGCTCTTAACCACTAAGCCATTTCTCTAGCACCTCACAAACTTTATTTACCTAAACATAAGCATTAATTAGAAATGTCAAATCTTGTAAATATTGTCCAGATTCAGTCTTACTAGAAATCCCTGAGCTGGCAGGGTGAGGCTGGGAGTTGAAAGTAAGCAAATGGAGTCTTCCTCTTTTCGTGAGGGTGTGTTAACAACTCCATTACCATTTTTAAAGAGCTGGGTCTATGGTTTTGTTTAGTTGTCTGAGCCAGAGCATCGAAAGGACAGTGAGTTGTCAGACAATTTACACTGAAATCACTCACTGATTTTAAGTAGAAAACCTGTCTCTAATAAAGCATTAAGTAATTGAAATCAATTGTAAACCACAAGCCACACATTGGCTATCAGTATGTGAATAGAAAGTTTGATTTAAAAACAGTGGCTAAACTACGGAATTTAATAATCTGTGTTGAAGCAATAGAAACTCAAGAGAATAAACAAGTGATCCAATCATACCTGTAGCCTTTTCATTAGATGAACCACCTATAAATACAGTAAGCGCATTTCCTATGGGTTGTACGCACAAATATGCAGGAAGTACAAAAGCATGTAAAGAGTAAAATTATCAATTTCGTCTGAAAAATTTGTATATGTAATAGGCCAAATATCAGTATTTTGTAATAACCAATTAACTGTTGTTTGGAATAAGATATGTTTTATCAGGTTTCTTTTCTTTTTTTTTAATAAAAAAATTATATTTACTTAGAAGCATTCAGAATGTCAACAAAACAGCCGCCATTTTTTTGCAATTACAGAGTGGTATTCAGTTAACAGAACAACAATTACCTTCGTATAAGCTGCATCAGAGACAACTGAAGATGGAAAAAAAAAACCAAAGGAAAAAAACAAAAAAAGAAACCAAAAACCAAACTACTGTCCCCATATATAACTAATTTGTGCTGTGCACCAACAAGAACCTGCTTTAATTTCCATGCCAATTTACAACCCCCAGACTGTACCAGGCAAGGTTAGTGGCTATTGAAAATACCACCAGGACAGGGCTAGCTAAAGACACATTCGGTAGTGTGTTAACTATACAAAAAAAGACACTGTACAGTTTAAAAACAAATCTTACACAGCCTTACATTTCAATTTTTTTCTTTAAAAGGAGTGAGTTGTGTACAGGGGGGTTAAATGCTTTATAGACAAGAAAAAAAACTGCGCTAGAACCAACTTATTCATCATCATCATCTTCTTCTTCATCTTCGTCTTCCTCTTCTTCCTCCTCTTCCTCATCCTCTTCATCCTCCTCGTCGTCTTCCTCTTCCTTCTTTTTCTTGCTCTTCTCAGCCTTGACCACCCCCTTTTTCGCTGCATCAGGTTTTCCTTTAGCTCTGTAGGCAGCAATATCCTTCTCATACTTCTCCTTCAGCTTGGCGGCCTTCTTTTCATAGGGCTGCTTGTCATCCGCAGCAGTGTTGTTCCACATCTCTCCTAGTTTCTTCGCAACATCACCAATGGATAAGCCAGGATGCTCGCCTTTGATTTTTGGGCGGTACTCAGAACAGAACAAGAAGAAGGCCGAAGGAGGCCTCTTGGGGGCATTGGGGTCCTTGAACTTCTTTTTGGTCTCCCCTTTGGGGGGGATGTAGGTTTTCATTTCTCTTTCATAACGAGCCTTGTCAGCCTTTGCCATATCTTCAAATTTCCCCTTTTCTTTAGCAGACATGGTCTTCCACCTCTCTGAGCACTTCTTGGAGAACTCTGAGAAGTTGACAGAAGCATCCGGGTGCTTCCTCTTGTGCTCCTCCCGGCAGGTTTGCACAAAGAATGCATATGAGGACATTTTGCCTCTCGGCTTCTTAGGATCTCCTTTGCCCATGTTTAGTTGATTTTCCTCCGCGAGGCACAGAGTCGCCCAGTGCCCGTCCGGCTCTCGCTTGCCCCGGCGCTGTCTCTATGGAGCTCAATGTACTGCAATGGCTCCAGGTTTCTTTTCAAAAATACTTCCATGACTTTAGTCCACAACTCTGTACTAACACAGCTGAAGCTTTATCTCCAATGTGCATAACAAAGACCTAAGTCCTCTAGTATGGTGAGGTACTTGGCCAATTAACATATCCTTAGAAGCTTAAAATTAGCTTCAAATATTCTTATCTGGAGTAGTGTAACAGCTACTCCCCAAATATCAAAGCTCATTTTGAGAGCAAAGGTTCGTAGTAAAAATTTCCATATACATTGAAAGATTTAAGTTCTAACTTCTTATACTGAAGAAGCAACAAAATTACCTAATATGAGGCTGTTAGCAATCCTCTAAATCTATCCTGAAATGGCAGTTGGAGTAAGTAAACTGGCTGTAATGTTCTCACAAGTTCCAAAACCTCATCAATCCTTCGTAAATCTTGTAACAATCTCTACCTGTTTGATTTTTCCTTAATTGAAAATAAGTTTGAGTTAGTCAATGTAACACTAGCAATCCTAAATCACAATCTTTAAGTTCTCCTTGTAACACCAGAGCACCACCACAAGGTCACCTGAGTTCTGAGTACGTGACTAGGCAGCTGTTCTCTGGGCAGTGGAAATTAGCATTAAAATACAGATAACTTCAGGGCAAGCCACAACTTTGGAAAGCAAAACTCAACCTCCAACAAACAATCTAGTCTCCAAGGCACCCCAGGTCTATCTATTATGTTACAAAGTTTGACTGTCAATTCTTACATTTGGACGCACAATGGTGCGGTCTCCAATACCTCAACAAAGAGACAATGTCCTAAATTCTTTTAGAAGCCTGGTTCCTAGAATAAGAATTCCATAAAAACATTACCTCAATTTAGACCTGTCTCCCTAGGTTGGCCCATGTCACACGCTATCTAGAATGACTCCATCCAGATTACCAGCTTTATGTCAACTTTCTGTTACCAATATTATACCCTTATAACCATATCCAATAACTTAAAAGCCAATAGTCCATAACCAAGGCATGTAGAGCATATTTATACATTTAAAACCAATGAGAAACAAAATTGAAGTGGCTACACATATCTTTAATATTTAGACCAAGCACCATTTTTACCTTTTTAGCTATGATTTTAAGAGAAGCACCTTGTCACCTGTTGAGTCAAATAATAAGTCAGGGATTTTTCTAAGAGAAACAGCTATCAGCTCTTGTACCAAAGAAGCTGAGGAGCTGCTGGTGCCTTTAAGATCAGCTCGTGCAGACGCTTAGCCCCTGGGCAGCTTCTCCAGCTGACCTAGACTCCTGGCTGTAGGTACAGGGCTCTAAAGGCCTGATTGAAACTGCTTTTTATTCATTTGTTCCTTTTTTGAAACGAGTTAAAACCAAGTCAAGGTGTGCACGACCGGCAGATAAAGTTTTTACCATTTTCTCTTTTGAACATGAAACATAAAACATTTAAGCAACAAGAAACAAAAACCACAGATATAAACTGACATATAAGGACAGCTTGGTGCACCAAGGGCAGACAATACATATAGAGGGAAAAACTAGATGGTGTCAGCAGAGAGGTAGGATTTTCTCTTTCCCACCACTTTCACGGTGACTATCCACTCGAGTGGAGTTGATATGGACAATGGATTGTCTCAATTCCTGGACTAGTCCATCAACGTGTTGAAACCCAATTCCTGTAAGATACTGAGATATATTATGGGATATCTGAGCAGCACGACTGACATTCACAAATGGTATGGAAGTGAAACACAGTCCTGAATATTTTTACTCACAACCCAATTACATTAACTCCATCAAGCTGTGCATGGGCATTGAGATGTCCTTTTGTTTGATTCTCCTGAATAAATTTTCAGGCGGTCTACCTCTATCAAGTCTGATCAGTATGACTCTGTGAAGCTTCCAGAGCCTAATCACACCTTTTACAAGCACAAAGACAAATTCTTCTCCCAAAATACTGTGTTCCTTTTATCTCCTCCCTTTTTCTCTCCCGGGGCGTTTTTTCCCCAACCTCTCGCCTCCGCAGAGGGGACTGTCTGCTTATTATCTTTTTTCCTTGAGCTCTTTAATTTTTTATCCCACCCTGTTTCTGACATGCTGCCTTGCCCTTCCCCCAGCCCTCTCCGCTTTGCTATTACAGCTGGGCGGCTCCCATGTGACCTCTGACGCTGTCTGGCAGTAGCTAGAAACTCAAAGGCCAATAGAGAAAGCATGAGGGCTGCCAAACGATAATAAAAACTTCCGCCGCATCTAGCAGGGGAGTGAAGTGGAACAAATCAAGACGCATGTCTCTCAGGACCTTACCTTTAAACACTACAGTTCTGGATTTCTTCCGCAGATGGAAGACCCCCTCTTGGCGCCTGGCGGTGCTGTGGCGTTTCTTCCGGGTTTCAGCACCAGATGTCCCGCGCTGTCTCTCGCCAGCAAGAATACGCGGGAACACACGAATCCTTCTGTAGCCAAAATGCTTATTCTTTATTAATAATAGAGAGGGCACCGGGACGCCAGCATGCGCGGCTTATATACACCCTAGCGCGGCGCATCCACACCTGATTGGTTGCTTACCCATGATCTCATTAGGCACGCCCCGGAGTGGGCAAAGACCTAGCACGAAGTCACTCTTGCACATGTGCACACAGTTAACTTCCTGAAAGGAAGTCGGCTGGCGCGGCGGAGGCCAGCACCATCTTGTAATGGCAAAGCTACCTCGGCTTTCCACGTGGGGCGCAGTGGAAGCCAGCGCCATCTTGTGGTGGCAAATGTTATTGCGGCCCTCTACAATAGAGTACTACTCAGCTATAAAAAACAATGGCTTTGTAAAATTTGCAGGCAAATGGATGAACTAGAAAATATCATCCTCAGTCAGGTAACCCAGTAACAAATGAACACAAATGGTATGCAATCACTGATAAGTATATATTAGCCCAAAAGAAGCTTGGAATAACCACAATACAACCCACATAACACATGAATCCCAAGAAGAGAAAAGATGACAACAAAATGTGGATGCTACAGTCCTACTCAGAAGGGGGAAGAAAAAATTCTATAGAAATAGAGAGAGAAAGGGATTTGGGAGGGAGACAGACACAGGAGGCAAAGCAGGGACGGTTCAGATACAGAAGATAAGAGCGAAATATAAAAGATGAGGAATTTGAAAGTAGGTGCGTAGAAGTGGGGGAGGGGATGTAGGGGTAGCCACCAGAAAGTCCCAGATGCCAAGAAGCAAGAGGCTCCCAGGACCCAATGGGGATGACATTAGCTATAATACACAACAAATGGGAAAGAGAAACAATAGAGTCCATTTACAGAGTTTCAACATGGCTCCCAATTGTGGGATAAGGCCACCTCCCGATCTCTAAAATTTTAACCCAGAATTGCTCCTGTCTAAAGGAAATACAGGGACAGAGAGTGGGGCAGAAACTGAGGGAAAGGCTATCCAGCGACTGCCTCAACTGGGGATCCATCCCATATGCAGACTTCAAATACAGACAATATTGTTGATGCTAAAAAGCACATGATCACAGGAGACTGGTATAGCTGTCTCCAGAGAGGCTCTCTCAGACCCTGACAAATGCAGATGCTGATGCTCAGATGATTGCAGCCAACCATCTGAATAAATGTAGGGACCCTCAGGGAAGAGATAGGGGAAGGACTTGAGGAACTGAAGGAGTTTGCAAACCCATAGGAAGAACAAAAATATCAACCAACCAGAACCCCCTGGAGACTAAATCAACCAAAGAGTACATATGGAGAGGCAGACACGCCTGGGAAACCAGAAGAGACTGCTCTCTGCACATACATCTCGGACGCCAGAGGAAAACACCAAAGGCCATCTGGAACCCTGGTGCAGGGAAGCTCCCGGAAAGGGCGGCACAGATCTTCCTGGTTGCTGCCGCCACAGAGAGCCCGAGGGCAGCACCCCGCGAGCGAACTTGAGCCTCGGGACCACAGGTAAGACCAACTTTTCTGCTGCAAGAAAGCTGCCTGGTGAGCTCGGGACACACGGAGGCAGAATTCCTCTAGGACCGGGCACTTCCTGTGTTTACCTGGAGTCCCACACCCGCGGATCCCGGCCCGCAGCAGCTCGCTGCTCCCAGACACCGAGAGGGACCTCACCGCCTGGTCAGGTAGGCACTCCTGAGGCTGCAGAGCGGAAGAGACCACCAACACTGCCCACCCCTGCCCACATCCCTGGCCCAAGGGGAAACTGTATAAGGCCTCTGGGCTCCCGTGGGGGAGGGCCCAGGAGCGGCAGGACCCCTGCCTGAAACACCACCGGAACCTGAAGGAAACAGACCGGATAAACAGTTCTCTGCACCGAAATCCCGTGGGAGGGAGAGCTAAACCTTCAGAGAGGCAGACAAGCCTGGGAAACCAGAAGAGACTGCTCTCTACACATACATCTCGGAAGCCAGAGGAAAACACCAAAGGCCATCTGGAACCCTGATGCACTGAAGCTCCAGGAAAGAGCGGCGCAGATCTTCCTGGTTGCTGCCGCCACAGAGAGCCCGAGGGCAGCACCCCGTGAGCGAACTTGAGCCTCAGGACCACAGGTAAGACCAACTTTTCTGCTGCAAGAAAGCTGCCTGGTGAACTCAAGACACAGGCCCACAGGAACAGCTGAAGTCCTGTAGAGAGGAAAAACTACACGCCCGAAAGCAGAACACTCTGTTCCCATAACTGACTGAAAGAGAGGAAAACAGGTCTACAGCACTCCTAACACACAGGCTTATAAGACAGTCTAGCCACTGTCAGAAATAGCAGAACAAAGTAACACTAGAGATAATCTGATGGCAAGAGGCAAGCGCAGGAACCCAAGCAACAGAAACCAAGACTACATGGCATCATCGGAGCTCAATTCTCCCACCAAAGCAAACGCGGAATATCCAAACACACCAGAAAAGCAAGATCTAGTTTCAAAATCATATTTGATCATGATGCGGGAGGACTTCAAGAAAGACGTGAAGAACTCCCTTAGAGAAACACAGGAAAACATTAATAAACAAATAGAAGCCTACAGAAAGGAATCGCAAAAATCCCTGAAAGAATTCCAGGAAAACATAAATAAACAAGTAGAAGCCCATAGAGAGGAGACACAAAAATCCCTGAAAGAATTCCAGGAAAACACAATCAAACAGTTGAAGGAATTAAAAATGGAAATAGAAGCAATCAAGAAAGAACACATGGAAACAACCCTGGATATAGAAAAACAAAAGAAGAGACAAGGAGCTGTAGATACAAGCTTCACCAACAGAATACAAGAGATGGAAGAGAGAATCTCAGGAGCAGAAGATTCCATAGAAATCATTGACTCAACTGTCAAAGATAATGTAAAGCGGAAAAAGCTACTGGTCCAAAACATGCAAGAAATCCAGGACTCAATGAGAAGATCAAACCTAAGGATAATAGGTATAGAAGAGAGTGAAGACTCTCAGCTCAAAGGACCAGTAAATATCTTCAACAAAATCATAGAAGAAAACTTCCCTAACCTAAAAAAAGAGATACCCATAGGCATACAAGAAGCCTACAGAACTCCAAATAGATTGGACCAGAAAAGAAACACCTCCCGTCACATAATTGTCAAAACACCAAACGCACAAAATAAAGAAAGAATATTAAAAGCAGTAAGGGAAAAAGGTCAAGTACCATATAAAGGCAGACCTATCAGAATCACACCAGACTTCTCGCCAGAAACTATGAAGGCCAGAAGATCCTGGACTGATGTCATACAGACCCTAAGAGAACACAAATGCCAGCCCAGGTTACTGTATCCTGCAAAACTCTCAATTAACATAGATGGAGAAACCAAGATATTCCATGACAAACCAAATTTACACAATATCTTTCTACAAATCCAGCACTACAAAGGATAATAAATGGTAAAGCCCAAAATAATGAGGCAAGCTATACCCTAGAAGAAGCAAGAAACTAATCGTCTTGGCAACAAAACAAAGAGAATGAAAGCACACAAACATAACCTCACATCCACATATGAATATAACGGGAAGCAATAATCACTCTTCCTTAATATCTCTCAACATCAATGGCCTCAACTCCCCAATAAAAAGAAATAGATTAACAAACCGGATACGAAACGAGGACCCTGCATTCTGCTGCCTACAGGAAACACGCCTCAGAGACAAAGACAGACACTACCTCAGAGTGAAAGGCTGGAAAACAACTTTCCAAGCAAATGGTCAGAAGAAGCAAGCTGGAGTAGCCATTCTAATATCAAATAAAATCATTTTCAACTAAAATTCATCAAAAATATAAGGAAGGACACTTCGTATTCATCAAAGGAAAAATCCACCAAGATGAACTCTCAATCCTAAATATCTGTGCCCCAAATAAAACGGCACGTACATACGTAAAAGAAACCTTACTAAAGGTCAAAACACACATTGCACCTCACACAATAATAGTGGGAGATTTCAACACCCCAATCTCATCAATGGACAGATCATGGAAACAGAAATTAAACAGAGATGTAGACAGACTAAGAGAAGTCATGAGCCAAATGGACTTAACGGATATTTATAGAACATTCTATCCTAAAGCAAAAGGATATACCTTCTTCTCAGCTCCTCATGGTACTTTCTCCAAAATTGACCATATAATTGGTCAAAAAACAGGCCTCAACAGGTACAGAAAGATAGAAATAATCCCATGCATGCTATCAGACAACCACGGCCTAAAACTGGTCTTCAATAACAATAAGGGAAGAATGCCCACATATACGTGGAAATTGAACAATGCTCTACTCAATGATAACCTGGTCAAGGAAGAAATGAAGAAAGAAATTAAAGACTTTTTAGAATTTAATGAAAATGAAGGTACAACATACCCAAACTTATGGGACACAATGAAAGCTGTGCTAAGAGGAAAACTCATAGCGCTGAGTGCCTGCAGAAAGAAACAGGAAAGAGCATATGTCAGCAGCTTGACAGCACACCTAAAAGCTCTAGAACAAAAAGAAGCAAATACACCCAGCAGGAGTAGAAGGCAGGAAATAATCAAACTCAGAGCTGAAATCAACCAAGTAGAAACAAAAAGGACCATAGAAAGAATCAACAGAACCAAAAGTTGGTTCTTTGAGAAAATCAACAAGATAGATAAACCCTTAGCCAGGCTAACGAGAGGACACAGAGAATGTGTCCAAATTAACAAAATCAGAAATGAAAAGGGAGACATAACTACAGATTCAGAGGAAATTCAAAAAATCATCAGATCTTACTATAAAAACCTATATTCAACAAAACTTGAAAATCTTCAGGAAATGGACAATTTCCTAGACAGATACCAGGTACCGAAGTTAAATCAGGAACAGATAAACCAGTTAAACAACCCCATAACTCCTAAGGAAATAGAAGCAGTCATTAAAGGTCTCCCAACCAAAAAGAGCCCAGGTCCAGACGGGTTTAGTGCAGAATTCTATCAAACCTTCATAGAAGACCTCGTACCAATATTATCCAAACTATTCCACAAAATTGAAACAGATGGATCACTACCGAATACCTTCTACGAAGCCACAATTACGCTTATACCTAAACCACACAAAGACACAACAAAGAAAGAGAACTTCAGACCAATTTCCCTTATGAATATCGACGCAAAAATACTCAATAAAATTCTGGCAAACCGAATTCAAGAGCACATCAAAACAATCATCCACCATGATCAAGTAAGCTTCATCCCAGGCATGCAGGGATGGTTTAATATACGGAAAACCATCAACGTGATCCATTATATAAACAAACTGAAAGAACAAAACCACATGATCATTTCATTAGATGCTGAGAAAGCATTTGATAAAATTCAACACCCCTTCATGATAAAAGTCCTGGAAAGAATAGGAATTCAAGGCCCATACCTAAACATAGTAAAAGCCATATACAGCAAACCACTTGCTAACATTAAACTAAATGGAGAGAACCTTGAAGCAATCCCACTAAAATCGGGGACTAGACAAGGCTGCCAACTCTCTCCCTACTTATTCAATATAGTTCTTGAAGTTCTAGCCAGAGCAATCAGACAACAAAAGGAGATCAAGGGGATACAGATCGGAAAAGAAGAGGTCAAAATATCACTATTTGCAGATGATATGATAGTATATTTAAGTGATCCCAAAAGTTCCACCAGAGAACTACTAAAGCTGATAAACAACTTCAGCAAAGTGGCTGGGTATAAAATTAACTCAAATAAATCAGTTGCCTTCCTCTATACAAAAGAGAAACAAGCCGAGAAAGAAATTAGGGAAACGACACCCTTCATAATAGACCCAAATAATATAAAGTACCTCGGTGTGACTTTAACCAAGCAAGTAAAAGATCTGTACAATAAGAACTTCAAGACACTGAGGAAAGAAATTGAAAAAGACCTCAGAGGATGGAAAGATCTCCCATGCTCATGGATTGGCAGGATTAATATAGTAAAAATGGCCATTTTACCAAAAGCGATCTACAGATTCAATGCAATCCCCATCAAAATACCAATCCAATTCTTCAAAGAGTTAGACAGAACAATTTGCAAATTCATCTGGAATAACAAAAAACCCAGGATAGCTAAAGCTATCCTCAACAATAAAAGGACTTCAGGGGGAATCACTATCCCTGAACTCAAGCAATATTACAGAGCAATAGTGATGAAAACTGCATGGTATTGGTACAGAGACAGACAGATAGACCAATGGAACAGAATTGAAGACCCAGAAATGAACCCACACACCTATGGGCACTTGATTTTTGACAAAGGAGCCAAAACCATCCAATGGAAAAAAGATAGCATTTTCAGCAAATGGTGCTGGTTCAACTGGAGGTCAACATGTAGAAGAATGCAGATCGATCCATGCTTATCACCCTGTACAAAGCTTAAGTCCAAGTGGATCAAGGACCTCCACATCAAACCAGACACACTCAAACTAATAGAAGAAAAACTAGGGAAGCATCTGGAACACATGGGCACTGGAAAAAATTTCCTGAACAAAACACCAATGGCTTACGCTCTAAGATCAAGAATCGACAAATGGGATCTCATAAAACTGCAAAGCTTCTGTAAGGCAAAGGACACTGTGGTTAGGACAAAACGGCAACCAACAGATTGGGAAAAGATCTTTACCAATCCTACAACAGATAGAGGCCTTATATCCAAAATATACAAAGAACTCAAGAAGTTAGACTGCAGGGAGACAAATAACCCTATTAACAAATGGGGTTCAGAGCTAAACAAAGAATTCACAGCTGAGGAATGCCGAATGGCTGAGAAACACCTAAAGAAATGTTCAACATCTTTAGTCATAAGGGAAATGCAAATCAAAACAACCCTGAGATTTCACCTCACACCAGTGAGAATGGCTAAGATCAAAAACTCAGGTGACAGCAGATGCTGGCGAGGATGTGGAGAAAGAGGTACATTCCTCCATTGTTGGTGGGATTGCAGACTGGTACAACCATTCTGGAAATCAGTCTGGAGGTTCCTCAGAAAACTGGACATTGAACTGCCTGAGGATCCAGCTATACCTCTCTTGGGCATATACCCAAAAGATGCCTCAACATATAAAAGAGACACGTGCTCCACTATGTTCATCGCAGCCTTATTTATAATAGCCAGAAACTGGAAAGAACCCAGATGCCCTTCAACAGAGGAATGGATACAGAAAATGTGGTACATCTACACAATGGAATATTACTCAGCTATCAAAAACAACGAGTTTATGAAATTCGTAGGCAAATGGTTGGAACTGGAAAATATCATCCTGACTGAGCTAACCCAATCACAGAAAGACATACATGGTATGCACTCATTGATAAGTGGCTATTAGCCCAAATGCTTGAATTACCCTAGATCCCTAGAACAAATGAAACTCACGACGGATGATCAAAATGTGAATGCTTCACTCCTTCTTTAAATGAGGAAAAAGAATACCCTTGGCAGGGAAGGGAGAGGCAAAGATGAAAACAGAGACTGAAGGAACACCCATTCAGAGCCTGCCCCACATGTGGCCCATACATATACAGCCACCCAATTAGACAAGATAGATGAAGCAAAGAAGTGCAGACTGACAGGAGCCGGATGTAGATCGCTCCTGAGAGACACAGCCAGAATTCAGCAAATACAGAGGCGAATGCCAACAGCAAACCACTGAACTGAGAATAGGACCCCCATTGAAGGAATCAGAGAAAGAAGTGAAAGAGCTTGAAGGGGCTCGAGACCCCATATGTACAACAATGCCAAGCAACCAGAGCTTCCAGGGACTAAGCCACTACCTAAAGACTATACATGGACTGACCCTGGACTCTACCTCATAGGTAGCAATGAATATCCTAGTAAGAGCACCAGTGGAAGGGGAAGCCCTGGGTCCTGCTAAGACTGAACCCTTAGTGAACTAGACTGTGGGGGGGGGCGGCAATGGTGGGAGGGTTGGGAGGGGAACACCCATAAGGAAGGGGAGGGGGGAGGGGGATGTTTGCCCAGATACCGGGAAAGAGAATAACACTCGAAATGTATATAAGAAATACTCAAGTTAATAAAAAAAAAAAAGAGTACATATGGAGGGACCCATGGCTCCAGGTGCATATGTAGCAGAGGAAGGACTGTGTGGCATCAATGAGAGGGGAGGCCCTTGGTCCTGTGAAGGTTCAATGCCTCAGCATTGGGGAATGCTAGCATGATGAGGTGGGAGTGGTTTGGTGGAAGGGGGAGCACCCTCATAGAAGTGGGGAGAGGAGGAGTGGGAGAGGGAGGCAAACAGGAAAAGGGATAACATTTAAAATGTAAAATAAAAAATATCTCATAAAAGAAAAGAAAAAAGTATCATAGCATGCATGAACATATTCGTCATGAGCTCACATAGAGCACTGACTAAGGGAGACCACATTCTGAGCCACAAGACAAAACTAAAACATTTAAGTTGAACCTCAACCAATGTATTTGGTCATATTCATCCATCAATACCTCTCTCCAATTCCCCATAGGGCTACTACCCACATCTCTAATACCGTCATTCCTCTTTTGTTACTAAGAACTTCTTGAGTCCAATGTGTGCTTCATGTATGCATGGATGTGGGGCCAGCTGCTGGCAGATGGGCAACCTACCAGCAGCCATATAACCCAAAAGAGAGTTAACAGCCAACAACTATCAATTGTTGCACCAAAAAGAGGAAATCCAGTATGGAAGTTTTAACTGACTTAATGTTGTACAGATAGGCACGGATGGTGTGAGCTATTGTATTTGTGTGCAGTAGCCATGACACACCCAGGGGTCAGCTTTTCATGACTCTCTTATTTCCCAGTTCTTACATTCTTTCCATCCATTCTTCTAAGAGACCTGCATCAGGAAAGGTTTATAGAGATGGTTCATCCACAGCAGATTACTGGAAATTCATCCTCAGTTGTCTGTCCATGGCACTGTGTCCCTTAGGATCCTCTGTTGCAAAAACAAGTATCTCTGACCAAATTTGAGAACAACACAAATTGAGGAGTATAGACGTAAGGATATAAACCAGTTTGATAGCAGACCCTAGGAGGACAGAGTATTTACAGAGAGATCACTATGAAAGGGGCAGTCAAAGACAGCATTAGGGCCACAAGTATGTGGACAACTGAGATAATACAGTGGCCCTGATCATCCATAAGTGCACATATTCCCATATTGGTGGCCTCCAGGTAACTGAAACCTGCAAGACCAACAGCAGCCAGGGAACAAATCTGCACATGGGCTGCTAGGAGTGGATGCGCAACGTCACATCCTGGTGAACAAGTATTGAGACTTTCTAATATTTGTTTAGAAGTCCCTGTCCCCACTTTCATCAGACCCCCAAGATTGGTAGGAGGAAGATCACCTTCATAGGGCAGTGAGTCCTGACAGGAGGCAAGATCTGAATTGGGATTCATGTGTCATAAGGGAAGAGTTGGATTGTGGGTTAGAGGAAGGTAAGAGGACACTCTTATCTGATAAAAGGAAGAGACGTGTATGCCTGGGAGGTGCAAATCCAGAACGTTCCAGTGCTGTATGACAGGCAGCTAGGTAGAAAGGTTAAAGCAGGATATCTGAAATAGCTTCCTATGTGTCTTAATTTGGTCCTAAGAATGAGTATGCCAAAGGAAGGTAGAGTGTCCAATGACTGGGGCTATGACAGTCTATATAGGGTGGCATGACAATCTGAAGGGGACATCTCCAAGATTAAGTTGAAAATAGATCTTTTTTTTTTTAGGAACAGGATTTCAGAAAAATCATGAATATGCATTTAATAGCAGAGGGAGAAGTATTTGGAGGGAGGAAGGAATAGCAGAGGACTAGAGGATGGAAAAGGAAAGATACAATCAAGGGATCAGAAAGCCAATCAGTTCCCGGGCAGTCAGTGGATCTGGGTATTAATTTCTGACTGACTAGTGTGTCTGGTTCAGTTAGTCGAAGGAGTTCTTCAGATTAAGCAAGGAGAGACATGTTAATATAGTGAGTTGGGGCAAGAGTGGTTAAATTAAGGTGGCAAAGATCAGATTCCAAGCTGCCAGAAGTTGCATAAGGGGCTTTGGTAGGCCAGGCAAAGGCCTTTTTATTAAAGCAAGTGATGAGACGCTAAGGAGGTTATAGGTAGGTATGTGATCTCTGGAAATAATTATAATGGCCGACTAGAAGAAACCTTTGCCTCCCTTCCAGTCATCCAGTGGTGTCCTGTCAGGCAGGGTAGAGTCCCACTGCTGAGGCAGGCCAGGCAGCAGTGGACAGCAGGAAAGCATAGTCAGTTTTGTGAGACAAGTGAAGTCAGACCCAACAGGAGGAGTGGATGGAATCATTAAAGCTCTTCATGAGATTGGTAGTGAGGGAGGCAGTCTGGTTTAGCTATCAGGTAAGGACCCGGAACCCATATGAGAAAGAGGAATGAAGATAGAGTGGAGACAGTAGTAGGTGGTTAAACTGGAGAGATGCATGTGTCCATATTCTCTAGGATGCAAATAAGGCACACCAAGGTAGGCCCTATGCACATGGGAGAGTATTTAATAACTAGTGTGTTCAGGTTCCCAGGGTCAGAAGGAGCATCCTTATGGAGAAGGAATAATAGTGCCAATGGGAAAAATCTTGGAGATTGAATGTAGGAGGATCTTTCTGTTAGAATGATCTTGTGTGGGCCCTCTCTCGTGGTCTTTAGAGGGTTTTTTGAAGTGAGAATCAAAACAAGATCTCAAGTTAGGAAGAGCAAGGAGTAGATCTGTTGAGCCAGGGTTAGAGGTGGGAACACAGAAATTAGCAAAGGTCTGTAGAGGATCTGAAATAACAAAAATAAAGACTTATTCAATGACGCAGGACGGTCCTTGATGGGTTGCAATTGAAAGGATTTGTGGGCAAAAGTGGGTGCTAATAAATTAACACAGAAGGGCAATGAAGGAGAGGGTTATAAGGATCCTCAGGAAGTTCAAAGAATTCTAGGCTCAAGAAAGAAATCCAGTCCATAAGTACCTGGAGGAAAGAGCAGGATATATAGTTTTGAAGATTTCATATTCATTGATATTCTCTCTCTCTCTCTCTCTCTCTCTCTCTCTCTCTCTCTCTCTCTCTCTCTCTCTCTCTCTCTCTCTCTCTCCCCTTTCCCAGAGGACTGTGTATGACAAGAAATATAGAAGCTTCTGGAAATGTTTAGCCTCTACCAATCCACTGAGGTATTTGATAAACAAATTCAGAGCCATTGTCAAATTGCATGAGAGTCAAGAGAAATGATTTCTCTTAGTTAGCCTTGAGGCCACAAGGGAGAGACATTGGTTAGAAGTGGGGAAAGCCAACCAACAACCTTTGAAAGTGTCAACTACAACTCTACAAGGAAGTATTTGGTACATCTTATGGGAGGAAGCCATAAGATGCACAGTAAGTAGATGAGACAGGAAATGCGGGTGCCTAATATTAGTTGGTGCCGAGACCCTTTGACAGGTGTTACATGTTGCCAGAGAGCCTGTATGCATTCTTCCATAAGAGGGCTGAGATGAGCATGTGTACTAAGAATATTTCAGAGGGGAAAATGGTTGGCCTGGAAAGTATGAATGTCGATCTTGAAGGAAGGAAAAGCTTTGCAGGTGAGGAAGAAACTACTATGTTGTTAAGATACCAGTAGGGTTCGCAAAGATTGGCTTTGCTGAATCTGAAGTGTTCTGGTGGTATGAGAAGATAAATTTGAAATGGAGAGAAGCTAAATAAAACAGTCAGAGGGGCACCTCATGGCACTTGACCAGGTAGCAGGGAAACCTTCTGGAAATGAGGCTGCCTCAGTGAGACATGGGAGACATTTCCAGTTAATAACAAGGTACCCTTTGATGTGAGGAAACAGTACTCACTCCAAGTGTGAGGATTTGAATGAATGATGCCAGAGAAAATGTTAAAAGTGAGCGTAGATGCTAACTGTGGTATTTCTAGCTAGGTGTAGTGCCCCATTGAGGAATGAGCTCTACCTGCTACAGTGAAAGTCCTCTGAAAAGGGAGGGCTCTTGCCTCTGCCTCCCACTGGGGGAACCAGTCAAAATCATCATGGCAGTACTCTAAGATGGTCATCATAGCCAGCTTCCTGGAGAAAACTAACATCACTGAACCTATCCAGAGGTCCAGGAATTGAAAGTAGTACCAATCCATGAGGGCCTATCCATTCTCTTGTAGTAATTGTGAAGCATTTGGGCCACAAGGAAGATGAATTTGTATAGAAAGCAGAGTGGTTAGGGTGGGATGGATTACATGGCTCAAAGGAATGAACAATGGAGAAGGGAAGTGTTAGAAACTGGGAACAAAAGGAGGAAGTGGAGGAGAATGCAGATCATACTGCACAGTGGTAGAGGACAAAGTAGAGGTTGAAGGAACTAGCCTTAAGTGGTGTGGGAATGAGCAGAATGGCAGCTTGTAGAACTTGAAGGTATAAGGGGCCAGCCCTGAAATATAGTTGAATTTGTTTATAGAAATGGGCAACAAGTCAGACTGAGTCTCCAACTGTTTGGACTAGATGGACTAAGGCCTAGTTATGAGCACAGAGAGGTAGAGGTCAGGAATGGTCAGGAAGGGCTGGGAAGCCCAAGGGCAGGAGGTCCTGAGGGCCTGTTTCAGGGTTATAAAACCTTGCTGTTTGTCTGGACTGGAAACCAGATGACAATGAGATCATCTTTGGATGCAGCATAAGAAGGTTGGGAGACAGAAGGAATTCTAGCGACGCTGGAACCTCCAACTGTAAGTAGCCTCTGTGGCATAAAACTGAAAGGGGGTCCTCTCTGACTTAGGAAAAGGAAATGAGTCTAATACAGGAATAATATATCTGGAGGAGCAGGCTGTGGGAGGAGGGGGATTTTTGGAAGGAAGCAGAGACAGAGGAAAGGAGAGAAGAGAAGAAATGACCCTGAATACCACTAAAGAACCTCCCAGAAACAATAAGAGCTGCTCTGAATCTCTGCTGACAACCTTCCAGGTAAGTTGCTGGAAGAAGTTATAGTCAGGGTCAGGTCAAGTGAAGGCAGAAAGAATTCATGATTTGGCTGGAGGAAAATGGTGGACAAGTCAACTTTGAGGTCCAATACGGAAAATGGAGATGAAGTCTGTCTCAGATGGGGGATCTGGGAGAAAATGGTAGACAGTTGACGGATACATGAGTACACGGAAAGTAGGAGACTATCTCCCTTTAAAAGATCTAGGAAAAGGTGGTATGAACATGGGGCTTTCAAATGGCAAGGATAGGCGTGTTGTCCGTGCTTTGAAACTTGGTGGGCATGAGAATATTAAGAAAGAGGTAAAAATAACAGGATTGACACAAGAAAAGCCAACAAGTATGGCAGAAGAAATGCAAAAGTGGGCCTTCCTACCTCTTTCTGGTTCTGATATTAAAATGATCAAGGCCCTGAACATTTGCCAGGTCTCATGTGTCATTCAGACCACAAAGAGATGTTGAATTTATCTTGGAACTGGGTCATTTGTAGATCTGAGTTCCCTCCTAAGACCCAATTTAGAGACATTAAACAAAGGGCACCATAAAAAACATGCTGAAAACATTGGGGGGAAATTTGGAAACCCATGATGATTAGGGGAGTCCAGGATGTTCTGAAGATTCCTCTTCTGTGTCTCTGTCAGAATGTCAGTAAACTGTGGGACATTTCCTGGAGAGGTCAGAAAAGGAAATGGTAGGCATCCCAGTAATAAGGTTATGGCCTCTCAATAAATCAAGTACCCAAGGGACAGACTTCCTAGTCTCCTTGGGATTGAAGCATTGACCGCTTCCAAGGACAGAACAAGAAGATGTCACAATGCCAGACATACCACAGTGGGGAATATAGGGAGGAAATGATGGAGAGAGGTGAGGGGGAGGAGAAGGAACAGAGGAAATCAGAGGAGAAACACGGAAGACAGACACAAGACAAGAGGGAGAGGAAAGGGAGAAGAGAGAGATGAGAGAGAAAAAGAGAAAGAGGGATCCAGCCCAAGGAGTTGACTAGTGGTTAGAGTGTTTGGAGAGGGACTTCATTGTGCAGAGGGTTTGGGGTGTCCTGACCAGGATTCCATACTTCGACAAAGTGTTCAGTCATCTTCATGCAAACACAGAGCAAGGCTGAAAGAAAGAAGGACTGAAAGAAAACAGGGAGAGAGAGCCAATGACTTCTCAGAAAGAGCACAGGATAACCTACCACAGTCAGCAGCTTCCTGGTTGCAAGAAGACCCTGACACTCAGGAAGCAGATCCACAGAGGTGGGGACAGGTTAATTTTGAAGTAAACCTAAGGGGGCCTCTCATCACAGAAGGTGAGAGAACAAATGTCTCTCACAGGCTATGGTTTTATCAAAGATGGGGAAGAGGCTGAGGTCATGTTGGACAAGTAAACATCGTGGTCACACAGAGATGCACAGGAATAATGTTAGTGTTCTAAACTTTGGGAAGTTGACTATGGGAAATTGAAACTGTACTCCACAGGAAGGGGGGACTATTCAAACTGGAGTTTATTGACAGGAGGAGACGGGGTTTAATGAAGGCTGCCACTGAGTCATGTTCTAGTTCTCTCCCAAATCATGGGCAGTTGTCCTAATGCAGGTTTGCTCTGAAGAAGAGTTTGTGTGGAGGTTGCTGTTCCCTCACATGACAGACAGCTACTTTCTTGCATGCAATTGCTCTGTACTTTGTTGATGGACATGTCCCAAGGGACGTGTATAGCTTAGTAACTTTTAGAACTCAGGGTTTAAAAATCCTAGCTAACAACACCAATAACAGGAAAGACTGTTTTGGCCCTTAAATAAGCTGGTTCTTGTGAATAAGCAGAGTGACCACTAGATAGAGCTCTAGGGCTTCCTGAGATGACCAGGAATAGACAATTTGTCATGCATGTACTGACCTTGCTCTGTCTCTCTTTAATCTTCTAATATTCAACCTTAGCTTTAAACATCTCCTTGTGGCTTTAAAGACCCTGAGGGCCTTGTCTAATAAACTGAAGGAAGGCTGTACAATTCCTTTAAGCTTATCTACTATCTTGAAACATTTGACTTGTAAAATGTGCAGCCAAGCTTTCTGATGTGCAGTCACATAGGTGTACTTCTACATGGTTTCAACTGGCCTAGTTTGAAAGTAAGCAGGGTTCTTGAGAGCATGCCTGTATTATCTCACACAAAGGGTTATAGTTATTAACTTTGATAATGACCCTTTTCAAAATTCATAGACAACATAACATAGATAACATAGATAACATAGTCTTGGCATATCCTTCCCCATCAATTTCTACTTCAGTGTCCTGCTGGGGCCAGAGGAGATGCATCACAGAGCAGGCACTACAGTCTAGCCTGGCCTAACTAACCATAGACGAGCAGAGCCTTGGGAACCCACAAATGAAGACTTCTCAAGGGTACCACCTACAACTAAAATTTAGAGGTCATGGAATAGTATAGAAGAATCTATTAAGGCACAAAAGACATCTCTCTCACAACTGAACATCATGTGACCGAGTCATGGAGACTTGGATATAACAGACATCAAAGCATTTTCATAAATTACAACTAGATAGATCTAACTGTAAGTAGCAGTTATACCTTGACATGGCATGAAGGGGCAGACATCCATGATCTGAGAGTGTGTATAAACCCCAAATTTTGTTACAACTGAAAATAAGGATTGTTTTTCTATTACTAGTGACAGTCAAATTTAGACCAGACCCATTTCATGGGTGTAACATGAGCTGCAATGTTCACCCAGAAGGTATTTCTCAAGGCCAGTAGACTTCCCCAGTGCAGTCATAGATGAGGTTCAGTTTCAGCACGCTGTCCAGTCTGAGGCATGTCTCAGTTAGGGCATCCTCTGAGAACAGAAACACTGCCAGCATTCAGAGGTGAAACGATTTTATGACAGAACCATATGCATCTCTTTAGTCAGGCTAGACAAACCTTGAAAGGAAATAACACATAGTTGTGAGGCACTATATGGGAGCCAAGAATCGAACCCAGGTCCTCTGGAAGATCAGCCAGTGCTCTCAAACACTGACCCATCTCTCTAGGCACCTGCTTCCCTTTTTAAATTATTTCTTTTATTTTGAGATTACAATAGAATTGTATAATTTCCCATATACATGTATGTGTTAAACTTTAATAGTATGGGAAGAAGACCTAATATAAAATTTCATTTCATTTTTATCAGATAATATAACTGCAAGAAATGATTCTATGACACAAAGCAAAACTTTAGGCAACATAAGCATGCTAATGAGAGAATACCACCAGAAAGCTGCAGTGAACTTGCCAGTAGCTTTTATAATATACATTTTGCCCAGTACTCATTGGATCCCCTGATTATATTCCATTGCTTGACATGAATTTTTGGTGATTACATCTATACTTGGGCAATAGGCTTTGTGTATATGCAGCAATATTCTTTCAAAATGGCTATTTTAAAGCTCAATGCTAGTTAACTGGAATTCTGTAATGGACTTTGCTTAAAATTCATTAATAATTCTCTTAGGACCTGCAGATGTACCTCTGATAGCACCATCTGGTAATCTGCCACCAATATACCTTCCCCCTGGTTACATATCTCAAGTGGACTAATGTCAATTTTCTTTGGTGGTTAGCTCTTTACTATCTTTTAATATTTTTACTATGTCACTGTATGATAATAGACTTTCTGAAACATGTATTTATTTACTATTACTATTTCTTTAAATTTCGCCTTTAACTAAACCTTTAACTGAAATTATTTCAAATGAATGACTTCAACCAAATGTCCCTTAGATTGCACCATACATGATTCCTAATTGTTTAGCAAACTTATCTTCCATTGCTTTATAGACTCTGTTAATCCACCTTAAGAAATAACATAACACAGACAGCAATGGCTTCTGGTAATGTATAGTCTTGAGTCCTTAAAAGTAATTACAATTTTCAACCAAGTAGTATTTTATTATTAAAGGTCTGAGAAAACTTATTTTAAGAATCCATAAATAATATTTCTTGTGCTCTTAAAATGGGGAGGCAGATAACCCCCCATTATGATTTAAAAAATATTCAATGGCTGTGGAACTACAATACTTGGGAAGACGTCTTGTTATTCTTCCTCCTAGCCTTTGTGTTCATGGCTTGGGAGTTTTGCATAGTGCATAATCCTGCAGTTGCATATCAACATTTAATTCAAAACAGAATGGCTTGTAAGAAAATATCTAGTGCAAGTAAGTGCACACGTGCCTGCAATCAGCAATTTCACCTCAAAAATTGGTCAGTCAGATATTTCTACAAATTTTTAATGACATAATAGGATATGCATAATATTCTCTGCAAGGTTGTTTATAAGCACAAAAATATTTGAAATCATATATAATACCTACATGTGAGTGACTATATGATATATGGAGATGGTGGAGGATTAGAAAACCACTGTATTTGCTCATTTTTTCTGTACTTATCAGTATATTCTAAACACATATACATAAAACATATATATAAATACCAAATACTTGTACTGAAGCAAAGTAAGAAAAACTTTTTTTTTTTTTTTTGGTTCTTTTTTTCGGAGCTGGGGACCGAACCCAGGGCCTTGCGCTTCCTAGGTAAGCGCTCTACCACTGTGCTAAATCCCCAGCCCCAAGAAAAACTTTTAAAGTCAACTGTGATTTATCAGTGTTCTTTGGATGGTTAGGTGAAAGAACGTGAGAGAATGAGATGACTACTAAACTTTATTGCATTTATTTTCTCTCTTAGAGACCTATCCTCACAGAAGACTGAATCATAGCCTGTTTGGTGAAAGGACTGTAACGATTGGAGTATATTCAAGAAAGAAACAAGAGATCACCAATTTGGTGAACACAAGACTAGCTCCACGTTTAGTGACACCCCTTTGATTCTGAACAAAGTCATTGACATATCTGCTCCTTCTGGTACACTCTGTCCTTACACTGTGGATACTGCTCCAAGCACTAACACTGATACCAGTCCTCTGGACACTTACTCTCTGAATACTGTCTTAAACGCTTGCACTACTGACAGCACTCCAAGAAACATGGCTGACAATATTCCAGACACTAACACTACTGACAGAAACATGAGTTCTTCTGGTCGCGCCCCAAGTATTCCTACTTTAAATGCTGGTTTTTACACTGACATCAATAGCAAAATCATAGGCCCTTCCATAAGTACTTACAATGTAGTCACCACTGATGAAACTCACGAACCACCAGATACTAAGAGTATTCCGAGCTATACTTCTGAGAGTGCTTGCAATGCTCTCATCACTGAAAATGCTCAGACCTGCTCCTCAATTAAAGATGGTCTCAGACCATCTGGTGCAGCAACCACTTCTGAAGAAAATCGTGGAGAGACAGAGACTAACATGGGAGCTGGAGTCAATAAGCAGATATCAGGTGAAAAGCAAAAGAAGAGACAGTCATCAAATGCATCACTGAGAGGTAAATCAGGAAGCCCAATTTGTTGCCAATGAGGATGCAAGCCAAATAATTTGCACACTTGGTTCATTTTTAAATAAATTTCTATTAAACGTAATTGTTTATTTAGTCTCTCTGTGTAAGTGAATGAGGAAAATCAGAGGGCAACTTCTGGGAGTTTGTTCTCCTTTGAAAGATGCAGGCCCCTGATTCAAACTCAGGTTACAGTGCTTGGTGGGAAGCACATTTACACCCAATGTCAACTTTCCAGACAATTCAAAATATTAGAGTGACATTCTCTGCTTCTGTTTCCTCTGTAACCCATTAAGCCGTACCTCCGGGTTTCTAATTTATTATTAATTGGCAAATAATAAGCCTAAACTCATGAAGTGACATGAAACATTTTGACACATACTTATATATGGAATATATAAATATGATGTGGAATTATTAAATGAAGCTAAAACAATCATCTCACTTATCAATTTGGACTATTTTTTACGTTGAAACATATGAAATGTCTGTCTCCAGTATTGAAATATACCTTATAATGACTACCTCACCCTGCTGCTCAAGAGCTCCCAGAACCTCTTCCTCCTATATGAAGTTTACTCCCTTGGATAAGCAATTCCTCCCTGCTCCTATGCCATGATTATTATGCGTCTTTCAACTTCATTAAATTCTTCTTACAAGTGAGATCATGACATATTTGTTTTTCTAAGCCTGGCTTATTTCATTTAGTATAATGTCCTTCAGGTTTTATATGTAGCAAATGAAAGGACACTTAGTGCACTCTTAAAGTCCAAATATCATAGGTAAAGTCATACCGAGGCTGCCTTTTAAAACCATGAGGAATGTTAGGATCAATGTCAGTGCTAGAGTGCTTGTATAGTATGCCAAAGGCCATGAACTAGATTCCTACCAACACACACACACACACAACTATACATATTAAATAAAGAAATATGCCCTTGGACCCTTTCTAGTTGTCTTCTAATGAATAATTATACATTTCAATCCTACATAATTTGTCTGATTTTATTTAAATTCAGAAGTTTTGTAAATATCCTATTAGAGTTTATATTAATATAAATCTTAGTTGGGTCTTACTACTTCTCATAGTAATGATATATTTATAATGTGAACTAACTCTATTCTCTTGTTGTCAATGTATTATTTTGTTTGAGGTGTTTTTTTCTTACTTTTAGGACACAATACAAAATATGGAACAAAGCCATGTTGTTTAAACATTGAAAGACCCGTGGTAAGTAACAAAACTGAAAATTTAATGCTCCCCCAACTTTTCTATCTAAACCCTCCAAAATCACTGCTATTTTTCTCTAGAGTGTTTACTACGTTAATATTTTCATAATCTTCTGGAGTGATACATTAACATCCAATGTGGTATCATTAAAGATAGGAATGGTGGCTAACTATTAATGAGTATTTAAGCACATAATATGGGAATTGAACCTAGTCTCAAACAACTAAAGAAAAGTTTGCATTCAAGAGTACATATTATGATTTTGAAGTATACTTCTTGTATTTCTACATTTTAGGTTTCTAATATTCAAACACGATCGGCTACAGTTTCATGGACTCTGAACAATACTGAAAAATATGATATTAATCTTCCTATGACATTTGAATTGGCACTGTCCAGCAGTGGTAAAAACAGAATCTATAAACACATTTATACGTAAGTCTTTTTAATTGTTTCATATTAATTAATTCAAATGTACAATAGAAACATATAGTCATTGTGCCCCAAGTTATACATAGGATGACTTCTTCATATTCTCCTAAATTCTTTTTGAGTGGGGCAAGTTCTTAGTAGTAGGTTACCAAACCAATCCACAAATCACGATAAGGTCAAACTATGTTTTGACAATATCTGCTCACCAGCCAGCCAGTGCTGGTGCTCACCTTTAATGTTAGCACTAAAGAGGTAGAGGCAGGCTGATCCCAGAGTTCAAGGCCAGCATGGTCTATAGAGTGAGGACCAGGACAGCCAGGGCTATACTCAAGAGAAACCATAACTTGAAAACCTAGATGGATGGATGGATGGATGGATGGATGGATGGATGGATGGATAAATACAAATTTATTTTGACACTTTTTCTTCTTTAGTCAGAGACTTGATAAGAAAATGTGATTTTATTTGAAAAAGAGAAAAAAAGAAAAATGTGACATTATGTAAAGTTTTATTTCTTTGATAATTAGCACTTAAAGGTGTGCAATTTAATAATCCCAAAGTACAGTCATCTGTGCTGCATAGCAGAGATGCGGATATGCAAACTTGGCTTGCATCGAAATCTTTCTGTATGACATGTACTTGACAAGCACCACTATCTTAAAAAGATATAACGTAGCTCTCAGTACTGAGAGAGGAAGGACGGTGAAGAGGAGGAGCTACAGCAGAAGGAGGAGATTGCCTGTTTGCTTCCTCCTTGATTACCGTTAGCTTTTGAGTAGCCTTTGCTTAAAACTATCAATACCTTCCATTTTAGAGGGGGCTTTATGGGATCTGGAGGTAGAACAAATTCCTTGGTGTCTGCTCAGGAAGACAAAGGGAATATAATCCCTCTGTTCATGTGACAGACAGGATCTCACCCAGAAAGTGCCTCATAAAATGAATGAATGAACTGTGCGAGAAGTGTGTTCTTCAAAGCATTTGCTATCTGCACTCTAAATTAACTACTAAAAGCAGATCTGTACTAGTATCGTTAAATATATTCAGTAGTACAATACAAATTGACTGCTTTGAATGAGTAACATCATTGCTGGTTTGTAGTATTAAAATTTAATGAATGAAGGGACAAGACAAACTGAGAACTTGTGGGAGCTGCCTTCCTGATGACTACTTTGTTCAGCTCCTTCAGCTTCCTCTGGGTGCAGGTGTGCACATGGGCAGATGACTGGTTTTGCAGATGTGTATCCGCACCAACCGAACTTAAGTAGCTGCCTTAGAGACCCAGAGCAGCTCTGTTGTGTGTCCACTAGATGGTGGAAAAAACCACATACCTCCCAGATCATACCATCCCCCAAAAACTTGATATGCTCCTAAATGGAGGCTACAGCCTACAAACAATACTATATTGCTCAAATATAAAGGGGTTTAAAGTGATAAAAACTTCAGGAATTCTTGTGGTTCTTTATCAGTTATTCAGTTACTATGAGACTAGGACTGGTTACTTTGCTGTTAAACATATGTGAGATCCCATATAAACAAACGTTGTCTTCACAGTGGTGATGGCGTTACTGTGGTCCTACATGATCTACAGCCTTGCACGGTCTACTTCTTAAGGTAGGAACTGTGTCCCACACAACCTACCAGCAGCCTGTAGCCATCCAAGACTCCTTAATCTATATGAATTTAGTACTTAGAATTCCTGAAGGCAGCCTAGCTACTTATTTGCTAGCAAAGTGCCCATAAGTACTCAGATAAGCTACCATAGTTTAAACTCATAAGGCTAGCAAAGAAAGTAAGGAAGAAAAACCAAGAAAGTAGAAAGCAAGTGAGTAGTTGCGAAGAAAAAGGGGATCAGTGAGCATGGGAAGGGACCAAAGAGCTTTAAGGGGAGGGAGGAGGATGGTCATATATGAGAATGCCATAATGAAAGCCGTTACTATGTATACTCAATAAGTGTCAACAAAAGAACAAAGAATAAGTCTAGAAAAACAAACATACAACTCAGGACCTTACCTCTTACAACAATTTCTGTTCCCCTTTCAGAGTTGCAATCATAAGAGATGGAGAACACAGAAATGTGTCTGAAGTGGTTAGCTTCACAACACCAGGCTGTGAACCAGACCCTCCTCTTGCACCCACACTGATTAGCAGAACCAAGAACAGCCTGAACTTACAATGGAAAGTAAGGATTTTACTGTGAAAAGAATCTCAATGCATATCTTAAACTTAAATCTAAATTGTTATTAAAACAAATATCCTTATACAAAATTTTGCAGTACAAATTCACTGCATAAACATATACTCAATATATGTGCAGGATATATGAGTGCTGTATAACAATAAATGATCACAAATTAATCGTTCTGACCTTTTCAGGGTTGCAATGATAATGGATCCAAAATAAGCCGCTTTCTATTGGAATGGGATGAGGTATGGTCATTTATTATTAAAAAGAAATTGTTTTTCATACAATATACTCTGATTACTGTTTCCTTTCTACCAATTCCAGACACCTGCACTCCAGCCCACCCGTAGGCAAATCCACACCTTTGATTTCTCTTTAGAAAATAGGCCTCTCACAAGACATGGGAATAAAATAATAGAATAAGATACGGTTAAAAATGAAACCACAACAGAACAAAATAACCAGGTGACCACAAGAAATTAGAGCTAAGAAAAAACCAAAGGATCACATATAGACCCAAAGACACACACTTGGGCACACACAGAAGTCTCATAAAGACACAAACTCAGAAACCATAATATATACTTAAAAGACCTGTAGGTAATGCTAGGCAATGAATTATATGCCCCCCCTAAAACATTCCAAATTACCATCGAGTTCATTTTGTGTTGGCCAACTACTGCTGGTCAGAGGACCTGCCCTTATCTCTGGTTTGGACATCCTGTGAGGTTCAATGGGAAGAAACTAACAGTTAACACTGTGGGTTAGGGATGGGGACTTGTGTCCAGTTCCCTCAGTCAAGGGACTTGTGTCCAGTTCCCTCAGTCAATGTTAAGAACCCATGTAGCTTAGACCTGGTACACTGGTATCTTTTAAAAATCACCTGAATTTGAATGGTTAATGCTGTGGTGAACATGTGTTAAGTGTGGTATTTTTAAATTTGGTAATATTTTGTGTGCATTGTCTAGGGCATAGGTGAAGACTTCAAAAGCTGTTACACTGGGCCCAGGAAACAGCACAAGCTCTTTAAACTGAGTCCTTTGACAAAGTATTCCTTCAGATTGGCTGCCAAAAATCACTTCGGCTGCAGGTACACTGAATTATTTGCACCACCGGAAAGGCTATCCTACCATGAGGTCCTAAGAATAATGCTTTCATTTCAACTTGTTGTTCCAGTAATTTCAGTGAAACAGCAGTCTTCTATACGTCGGGAAACACGCCTTCAGCACCTCTGCCACCTAAGTTGAAAGAGGCAGGAGTCTACAGTTTGTCTCTAGAATGGTGTGCCCCAACAAACCCAAACCCTAATGATACCCTTACTTATGTGCTAGAGATGGAGGAAGCAAAGTCTGTAAGTCTCCTTTTCCTTCTTTTTTACTCTATGATCTTCACCTCATCTTTCAATAACTTTTTAGACTTCTCACTTGGAAAACAAACAAACCTTGAGTCCCTGTGTTCAGAGTGGAATCAATGCAGAGACAGTGTTGTGTAGGTCTGCATAGGCCTCCTTGATCCCACAACGAGCTGAATGCAAGAGGTCCATGCTCTATTCAGTCTCTATACAAAGAAGCCTGTTAGCATCTTCAACTCCAGGCCTGTTCTAGGTGACTCTCTGTGGCCACACTTATCTTTAAGCACCTTCAAATTAATTCTCAAGTCCTGGCCTTTCTTATCTAGTTTCCTCATGTGTGAGCAACTACTTCCGTTAGAAATTCCAAATCTGTGTCAAAGAGCTAGTCAATTAGTACGAGTTACTGTGCACATGTTACCAAAGTTTGAATTAAGCTCATAACATTGAGATGAGTTCCGGATTGTAACTAATAGGCTACCTGCTTTCACATGTTCTACCTCATTACTTCCTGAAAAAGTGACCTTTGGAAAACAAAAATTACCTCCATTTTCTATTGAAAAATAGATCTTTCTCTCACAGAATACAGTACACCCAAAACACAGTTTCTCCTCCTCCATTTGTCCCAGCTTTTCCAACCTGTGTCTTCCCCAGATACACACAATCCCATTCCATCAGAAAATGGTAGCCCTCCAAGGATGTCAACTGAATATGGCATATCAAGTTACCATAAGACTAGAGGCAAAACCTCATACTAAGGTGGGATGAGGCAACCCAACAAGAGGAGAAAGGGTCCCAGAAGCAGGCAAAAAGTCAGAGACATCCCCTCACTCCCTCTGTTAGGAGTCTCTCAGAACACCAAGCTAACATCATAACATAGAAGCAGAGGACCTGATGCAGACCACGTTGGGGTTCAAAACCTTTCAGGTGGACAGTAAATTCAAGCTAAGCCTTGAATTTAGTCTTTTTTGATAAATTTACTCTCCTGCATTTTTAGGGATTAGGTTTTAAACCTAAATACAATGGAGAGGACCTCTCTTGCACCGTGAAAAATCTTCAGAGAAATACTACATACAAGTTTCGGGTATGTAGCATGACTTATAAGTTGGTTTTTTCTCTTGAAATGAAACTTTATTTGGCAATTAATTCTTGGAGATTCTCATACACCAGGTACTCCATACATTATTAAACCACACAGTAATTTCCATTGATCAATAAAATGATCTCTTTCACTCAAACAGATTTTTGCCTACAATCTGGAAGGAAGGAGCAACCCCAGTAGAGAAGTAAAATATACTACCCGTCCAGCTAGGCCTGGATGCCCTAATAAACCACACGTAGTGGGAACGATCCATGCCCGCCAAGTGACAATTGGATGGGGTAAATAATGCTTCTCTGTGGAAACTTTGTTCTCTCTATACTAGTATTTACTATTGAGAAAACGTCTTCCTTCACTTTCACTAAGCAAATAGTCTCATTTGCAAGGGAACTACTCTGCCCTACAAGTGAGTTTACTTGTAACCCCTATAATGTCTTTATAATTTAATATAGAATTTCCTATTGATGGCTTAACTATTCACAAGTGAGCAAATTGTTGAAGTTTATATCAGTCTGTGGAAAACCATCATCCAAGTAAGATGTATTTATATCCAAAATAAGGACCATGGATAGAAGTATGTGTAACAGGTGAATGTCAACTTAACCAGAATTTATATTTATACAAATTTATTACCTATAAACAAGGTAAATGTTAATTATTCACTATATGCTTTTTATTTTAGTTCCTTCATCAAAATTTGGAAATGGTTTCTAAATGCTTGATGGTTGATAATGCATGTATATAGATTCTATTATGTTTAGGCATTATTATTATAGAGATAGTAATATAACAATTTTTGAAAAGTTATAATTTATGAGATAAAATTTTTATGAACATTTATGATTGAAAGTATCACTTAAATTTATTTCTTCTGTTAGATTTACCAAAAGATAATGGTGAAATGAAAATTTCAAGTTACAGTTTAGAAGTTTGTGAAAATTCAGATGCTGGTAAGTCAACACAAATTTTAAAAGATTTTATTTTGAAATAATCTTATAATCATGTAGAATTTTTTCAAAATATAATTCACAGGTCCAGTACAAATATTTCACTTGGATTCACCAAATAGAGGTGTCTCGTGTGAACATGGGACAATTACCAGTACAAGAAAATCTAGTTTAATCCACACTTATAAACCAAAACCCAGAACATATTTGGATTCCTTTGGATTTTAATAAGAAATTACTATTTACTGGTCACTTACAATTTTTCTTTAACTATTCTGGAAAGAAATTATTTAACAATTATAAAAATATTATTGGGTTGGGTCTGGAGAGATGCTCAGTGATTAAGAGTACTGACTGCTAATGCAGAGGTCATGTGTTCAATCCCCAAGTCTCACAACCATCTGTAATGTGATCTCGTGTTTCTGAAGACAGTGAGTATACTCAGATACATAAAACAAATAAATCTTTAAAAATACTATTGGATCCACTTATTTCCCAAACTGGTTGTTTCTTAGCATACATATGATATACAGATTGCATATATATATATATATATATATATATATATATATATATATATATATAATTTATACCATGCATACATTAACTATTATGGTGACCTACAACATTTATACATGATTGATGAAGGAATTGAACCAAATTTCTCTTCTTCCTTCAGGGAATCTCTGGAAAATAATCTACAGTGGCACACTGCAGGAATTCCTGTACGATGACCTCCAACCAGGCACCACTTATAAACTTAGGGTCTTTTGCACTTCACCTGCGGGCCAAAGCCGTGTAAGAAACCACAAAGCAAAGTTCTCCAATGGAGAATTGAACTAAAGTGTCCTATCAGTAAATGTTTTCTGACGCTGATCTTGAATTTAGTACAGTAGTAACAACACCTTGTGTTTCTCTCAGCCTTCAGATGTATTGACAATTCAGACACCTGCTCTTCCTCCTGAGTCTTGCAGTTCGCAGCCCTTACATAGTAAAAGCAAGGGAAGGGATGCCAACCTTCTTGGTGAGTAAGGCTTCCTTATATGACTGACAACTGTCCCTAAACTTCCTATCCTGTGACTTTTGATTGGTGCGCATATGTTAATGTTAGCAAGTAGGGTTTCCTGTTAGAACAGAATTGAATAATTCTGAGCACACCAATCATTGGTAATTGACAACCCAACATTTTAATGTCAAAGTCAAGTTATGAAGTTACTTGACACAGTTTTAAAGAGTTGTCTTAACTCACTGTACAATATGTTTTATTGTTTTAAAGAAACACTGCTAAATCCTAGGGACTCCGTATGTAACCAAATGATGGTATTTGTGTTTAGTATTCACAAAACACTGGGTTACATCACTAGTACCAACCTAGATTTGAGGAGAAAAGGGAAACTGAGTAGATTTTACATATTTTGTAGACAATCGTTCTGTTAATGGGAAGTCTGAAGCACCTGTGCGAGGCAAAAAAGCAAAAGGTACTCATCATGACAAAAAGGAGTGCCCCAGCTCTGAAAAGACATGTGCAGTAAGTAAATTGATTTGTGAATACCAATAGTTTCTGGTTAAAAATATAAAACAGAAGTAGAAAAATATACTATGCAGGGATCAGGAAACGTTGATATATACAGAGAAAGGAGTCAGTGGGGCACATCCAGGCCCTGAACATCTAGGCCAACCCACAGATAGACCATTCTATTCCTCAGGGTGACAAAGTTTTTGTCTCAGAGATACCCTTGGCACTGGATGGTAGCATCCCCTTTGGACAATATGAATGCTTCAAGGAGGAGAGGGGAAAGCCTCTCACTGGTTATGGTGGTGACCATTGGTGTAAGGAAACTGCCGTTATCTAGGAGACAGAGTGAATGATGCTATATGTAAGTAGGTATAGAGACTCAGGGTAAATGAACACTGCAGTAGGACCCTGGCAAGTGCCATCTGCCTGCTTAAGGAGAAGGAAGTTTGCCTCTTCCTCTCAGAGAAGGGAAGCAGTTGAGATTCTCATGACATCCCTCATCAATGGGATTCAAACAGTGGGGTGTCTTTGAGGGAGCTACCCTCAATGAACCAATCCAGGGTCCCAGGAATTGGGGTGGAATTGAGCTGGTGGGAAACCTCAAGGGAGTCATCTACTGTCTCTGAGTAATGGTCAGATGTGTGTTTGTCACAAGAAGGGAGTTGTCTGTAGCTAGGAGCAGAGCGTCAGGGATATGGGAGGGAAGGGCTGTCTAGAGCCTGCAGGGTAGAAAACATATCAGACAAGACTGGAGGCAACAGACGAAATAGAGGAGAGGACAGGAAAAAACAACGTAGTAGGGATAGATTGAAGGCTGTGACGCACGACAGGAACAGGCTTTGCCTGAAGTTAGAAACATAAGGTGCCAGCTCTGATAGTTGCCATGAGTTCCTTTAGACAAAGACTACAGGCAGGAGGTAATCAGAGCAGTTGGGCTAGAATGCCTAAGGCCTGCTTGCAAGCACTGAAGAGGTAAAGGTGAAAGGCACTTAGAAAAGAAAGCACCCTTGAGATCGAACAGAGTGAAGTCAGTTTTTGAGGGGTCTGTGAGGTATGAAGGCAGTCAGAGTAAGAGGCCTGGGTTCATCTCCACTAAGAAGAATGTATAGAAATCACTAATTTCCGGATGAAAACAGCATTATTTTTACAAACAGAGAATAATTTTACATATATAAATGTGTACAAATGAAACTAGTCCTCAAAAGTTAAAAGTTCTAAACCTGAGCCTAGGTGATATAAATAACCCTGAAGTGATAAAGGAAATTAATTCTATATATTAAAAACACTCAGGGAGTTGGGGATTTAGCTCAGCGGTAGAGCGCTTGCCTAGCAAGCGCAAAGCCCTGGGTTCGGTCCCCAGCTCCGGAAAATAGAAAAGGAAAAAAAAAAACACTCAGAAATTCCAGGCCCCAAAAGGATTCACTAGAGAATTCTACAAATCATTTAATGATAAATTAACAGTGAGTTTAACAGTCTTCCTTTCCAGAGAATAGACACTAAAATAAAACCAGAAACCAAGGCAAGCAAAATGGCATGTACACGGAGTCTCGACTACTACTCAAGGTTGAAATTCTAGGATCCCTAACACTCAGAGGATTTGCTCCAACCTGAGGAACAGAGCAAGAAGCTCTGTCTTTAAACTTTTACTTCTCTACCGTCAAAACAGGATGAAAGTGAACTTAAAGGCTGGAGGATTATACTTGTGAAGTACGTGTGTGTGTGTGTGTGTGTGTGTGTGTGTGTGTGTGTGTGTGTGTGTGTCACAAAGGAATAGCACCTAAAAGTATAAACACCTCTCCAAACTCAACAGTGAATTGAAACATCGTTAGGAAATGGGTAAAGATTAGTGAGCAAAGAGAATATACAGATGGCAAATGAGTGCAAGAAAAGAGGGTCAGCAACATTGACTATTAGGGAAATGCACCAGGAAACACCTTTCCATCTCTTTCAGACCGCCTAAGCTAAGGAGTAATTAATGGTCCAACGAGTGCTGCCTGAGACATGAGGAAATCGATGTTACCAATGTGTTACCAATGAAAAGTATAGCCCTTCCCAAAGAGAGCACAGTAGCATCTAACGTTTACTTGTAGGACATAAAACTAAATGTAGCTCATACATCCTTCAACAAATGTGTGGTTAAATAAACTATGATACACCTACACTATGACACACTGTTCAGTAATAAAAGTGAATAAATTATTAGTATACACAATTGCTGAAAGCTCTCCACACCATTGGCATAACTGGAAACTGAGCCTGCATCGAAGTTTATCTGTAGCACTTTTTAATTTATATACTATTCTGAAAATGTCAAAATTGTAGTAATGATGGCTAACAATTAGTGGTTTCCAGAGGTGAGGAGATGGACAGTATAGGAATATTCTGTGGCTATAAGAGAAAGACACAGGAACCTGTAAGGAAAACTTCTTAAAATTGAGGATTGGGGATTTAGTACAGTGGTAGAGCGCTTGCCTAGCAAGCGCAAGGCCCTGGGTTCGGTCCCCAGCTCTGAAAAAAAGAAAAAAAATTGAAGTAGTCCTAGTCACTGGATAAAACTTAAATACTCACACAAGGGAGTGCACACAATTCTGACTAACACGAGTGGGTTTTATCAATGGCGATTTCCTGGTTGTGGTGTTGGTCTATACATATTGAAAACATTGTCTCCAGAAGAAAATAGGTACAGAATATATATATATATATATATATATATATATATATATATATATATATATAAAACTATAATGTCAAACAACATGATAATGAATGCTTTCCCAAGGAAACTGAAATTGATTAACTGGATGGTATCGAAACAGAGATAGAAACTCAAGCATGAAGACTAATAGTGAACAGCTTAGTGTAGTGGTAGGTGACATTTTAGAGGTATAGTTTTCCAAAAATATCCACATCAACACCCTCAACTTTCTTTCCCTGGTGTGCTCACTTCTCATTCCTAAAAATGCAGCTTGCGAGTCTCACCTTTTATTCCTGCAGCATAGAAACAAAAGGTTAGAATATGAGTCTAAGACTCATGGTTTCCCTATGCCACAAAATGGTCCATGCACAGAAAATGGTTGAAGTGAATTGCTAACAAAGCATGTGTTTTTCAGGCTGTAAATATAGTTGGGGTTGGAATGTTTGGAGGAACTGCAAAAGTGACAACACCTGGAACGGTACCAGCAATGGTTCCAATGTTACAAGAAGTTGAAAACAAAGTGCCTGCCAAGCAGTCATCAACTTGCATAGCTATCCGGTGGGAGGAGCCAGACTGCCATGGCTCTCAGATCACTGGATATAACATTGAATATGGAGATAAAAAAATCGTGACTGTCAAAAGGGTAACCGAGTATGTTCTGAAAAATCTACAACCTAATACTACATACCGGTAAGTCACTATATCTTATTTTGGGTACATGAAGAGAGTGTTGAGAATTTTGAACACATACACATTTGTGTATTTCATACACTTCAGATGCCTTTTGAAAAGAGTTCTACTTAATTGGTGAGAGTTGATAGCAACAAGAGCCCATGTCTGCTTGCCATCAATATTCTCAATAGTAATTACTTCTTGGAAATCTGTCTTGTACTCAGTACCATCATCATTCTAATATAAATAGAGTGGGTTGGCGTATATGAAGAAAATAATTTTATTTACTAAATATCAACTCATACGTTTTACTTTTACCACTAGAATCAGAATTCAAGCTATCAATCATTATGGACTAAGCCCTTTTAGCCCATCAATAAGATGCAAAACCAAACCACTGCCACCAGAGCCTCCACAGCTTAATTGTGTGGTCTACGGACACCAGAGTCTCAGACTCAAATGGGGCACAGTCTCCAGCAAAAAGTCACGTGCGATCTTTATCAGCTACAACTTACTAATGGAAGACCGATCTGGCAGGTAAATACACTTCCCAATTAAAATCTACTGCAGTAGAAAGAAGATTAAACTGTTATATCCTGTCGGGCATGCTAGATCTCTCTTTCTCTGTCTCTGTCTCTCTCTCTGTCTCTGTCTCTCTCTCAATCTCTCTCTGTCTCTGTCTCTCGCTCTGTGTCTCGCTGTCTCTGTCTCTCTGTCTCTGTCTCTGTCTCTGTCTCTCTCTCTCTCACACACACACACACACACACACACACACATGCTACCATATTGATTTCTATTGGCCTTTTTGTTGTTCAATACTGGCTTAATTAGACTTCTCTGGGCTTCAGTGATGACTATAACACTGCCCCCGATCTTTATCTTCTTTCTCTCAGGTTTTCTGTCATTTACCGTGGGACAGATGTGACTCACAAAGTGCAAAAACTGACTGAATATACACAATACAAGTTTAAAATCCAGGCGTGTAATGAAGCCGGGGAAGGACCAGAGTCTGACATCTACACTTTCACTACAACCAAGTCCCCACCAACTGCACTTAAAGGTAAATGGAATACACACAGTAGCCATTTTACTGGTGCTTCTACAGAACATACATTGAATTGAGACGTAATTAGAAAATAGGAGATTAAGAGAGGAGACCCGGTTCAGAAAGACACAGGCTACATGTACTGTCTTATGAAAACTCTTCCTTCTGAACTTTTATATCAATGTGTTTAGGTGACAGTAATTCTTGGTAGAGGCCAGGACACTAGAAATCATAAGGTAGAAGATAGGCTCTCAGGAAGGGGTACTGAGGGCATCAAACACATACTATGGAAGGGGGAAGGTTGGAGGTGGAGACGTCCCAGTAGCATGAGAGAGTAGGAAGCTGGATGAACAGCAAATTAGGAAATTAATCAATTCTAAAAGGGCATGAGAAGGCCATGAGGAAACCTGTTATTTTGTTTGCTGACTAAAAATTAAATCTCATGGCTGGAGGGTTGGATCAGTGGTTAAGAACACTGGGTGCTCTTCCAGAAGACCAGGGTTTGATTCCCAGTGCCTGCCTACTTGGAAGATCACCAGTGTCTTAATTCCAGTTCCAGGGGACCTATTTACCCTTCTGGCCTCCATAGATTCGTGGCACAAAGGTGGTGCAGACATTACCTTTCATGCATACGAAACACCCACACATGTGAAATAAACAGTTTAAAATTTTAAAAATTAAATCTTACAATAAAACTAGAAGTATTTTTTTAAAAATTCACTACTAGGAAAATTCCACAAAAATATGCTTAACTGGGGATTTAAAGGGCAATGTAAGATTCTTGAAGATTTCAGCCCTGGTAGTGGTGGGGCATGCCGTTAATCCCATCACTCTGGGAGCCAGTCTCATCTACAGAGTGAGTTCAAGACTGCCAGGGCTTCACAGAGAATCCATGCCTTGGGAACCATAAAAAATGGTTTAATAAAACTCCCACAATCAGTATTTTTAAATATCTTAGAGATCATCTACTTTCACCATTACACTTTTAAAAGTAAGACATGGAGCTGAAGCAATGTCTCAGACTTTAAAAGCACTTGTTCCTCTTTCAGAGGACCTGGGTTCGATTCCCATACCCACTTGCTGGTTCAAAAATATGCATTCATTATTCCAGTTCCAGGTCATCTCCTGCCCTCTCTGACCTCTGGGAACACCAGCATACACACTGCTACCCATAGATATCTGCAGGCAAACACACATAAAATAGAATTAATGATTCCAATAAAGCTTTAGAAAAAGTGTGAGACATTGAGTCCCACAGATGGGAGACACTCTGAGGAGTAAAGTGCGATATGTATCACACTAACAATGAGTACGAGTCTGCAGTTCTCAGAACCTTGGACTTGAGGATTGCTTTTCCATTTCCCAGTTGGGATGTCTGCTTGATCCTGTCTTTCCTCATGAGTCGACTCATTGTTTATATTTACTCCTTGTGTATTAATGTTTCCCTTCATTTACAACTGTGAGAGGGTGACAGATCCCCTGTAACTGGAGTTACAGACAGTTCTAAGCTGACATATGGATCCTGCGAATTAAACCTCGGTTCTCAGAAAGAGGAGCCAGTGCCTTAACTTTGGACTCATCTCTCTAGGCCCCAAGTTCAACACTGATATGAAATCATTCCTCTTTAGTATCCTGCTAACTGAAACACATTCAATTTAAATAATCGTGCTTAGATGACAATAATGCCTTCTTCTGTTCTGACTACCGTCCCTATATGTTTAAGTTCCTTTTTCTTAAAATATATAGAATAGGGGCTGGAGAGATGGCTCAGCGGTTAAGAGCACTGACTGCTCTTCCAGAGGTCCTGAGTTCAATTCCCAGCAACCACATGGTGGCTCACAACCATCTGTAAAGAGATCCGATGCCCTCTTCTGGTGTATCTGAAGACAGCTACAGTGTACTTATATATAATAAATTAATAAATCTTTAAAAAATATATATATATAGAATAACATCATGAAATAAATTATCCGCTCCTTTCTGTCTCACATAATTGCTGAACCCCTACAATAATGCTTTTATTAATACAAAAACACTTCTAAATGTACAATGTACTATATAAATACAATGCAGATTATTCTAGAATTAAAGAGGCACTATTAAACTTTGTATAACTTAAATAGAAAAGCACTATTAAGTTATAACTTTGTTAAGGATCTTCTACAATTATGGTGCTTCATGGTATAACAAAATTATTTCCAATAATAATTATAGTTTATAGGGTGTGCTAGTACATGCCTTTAAAGTCCGCAAAAGATGGGCAAAGGCAGGTGAATATCTGTGACTTCAAGGCTGGTCTGGTCATCACAGCGAGTTCCTGGCCAGGCACTACAACATAGTGAGACATTCGCTCAAAATACATAAATATCTTTCTAAAGTATGTCTATGTACTTTATATATTAGGTCTAATTGTTATTGTAATGATTGTGTGATTGCATGAGTCTTTTTGCAATGTATTCGAAATCATTTAAGAAAAAAATAGAGCCTTCTAAAATGTAATATTTTCCCCAGCACCCAAAGTACATCCACTGAATAACAACTGTTGTGAGATCAAATGGGAGACTTTGGAACCAATTAAAGGTGATCCCATTGTGTACTGTCTTCAAGTCAATACCGGAAAAAAGGCTCATCAGGTATATTGTCTCAAATTTAGTCTTTAACATTTTGCCAGGCATGGCAGTACTTTTCTTTATCCTCAGCACTTGTTGCGTATAGGCAGGAGGATACAGACAGCTTTTCTTGACTACCTAGCAAGTCTGAAGGTAGAGACCTTGCCTTAATAAAATGCCAGGTTGCTGGAGGACCTGCCTTTGATCCGAGGATTTGAGAGGCAGAGGCAGGTGGACCTTGGATTTGAGGCCAGCCTGGCCTAAGGAGTGAGGAGTTATAGGATAATCAGGATTAAGAAATTGAATTATAGTTCTATGTCCGGTTGAGGGTTGCCCTTTTGGCAGAGAGTAAGTCATTTCTAAAGGTGTTCAACTAAATCTTATCCCAAATTCCATCTCATCCATAAAATGTATGTCTTTATTTGGAGACAACTAACTTACTTATTTCATTGAATTATGCAGTATCTCTTGCTTGATTCCTACTAGCCTTAACCCATGGTTCACATATATAATGTATTTAAGCTTTAAAAGTTGTAGGGTTTGCTCTGCTTTGTTGAATAAAATTATCTAAGCAATATTGAATCCCCTCCGAACATTAGAAATATTGAGTTAAATTTTTCTTTATAATGAACATATTCATGATATAATTTTCATTTTGCTTGTTATAAAATTCTATCTACTTTGAATTGAAAAGGAAACCATAATTTTCATTTGATCCTTTTTCCCTAGATTTACAAAGGACCGAACACTTCCTTTTCCTTTTCAAACTATGATGCAAATTCACGCTACCGCTTCAAGGTCTGTGCAGGACGCCAATATGAAACCTCCAATGGTCTCCAAGAGCTGTGGGGGCCATATAGCCCCAGTGCTCTGTTCTCGACCTATAAGCATCACTCAGGGCATGGCAAAGGCAGTGGGGGTAAAGGAAAAGGCAACCACAGTGAGAAAGGGGAAAAGTGCAAGGTAGGGTTTGCACTTATTGCTGTTTTGTGTGCTGTTGCAATTCAGTTCTTCTCATTCATCTAGTCTATGATTAGGAAAAAAGAAAGCAAACTATATCACATTTAGAAATCTTAGAGACATCTTAATGCTCACGTGTATACTTAATGCTTATAGTTAGAAAGTAGATACATCTCAATGATTAATCATATACTTAATGCTTATTGATGCAAAGTAGTAGCAGAAAACAAACAAAACAGAAACCAAAATATTTTTAAAAAAGCACAAAAACCGCTATATTCACTTTACAAGCTTTTATGACAGTAGAGAGATTTCTAAGGAAACATGTACCTTCAATTTTACCATTTCCATTGTTCTCTCAACAAACATTGCCTTGTTATATAAAACTCAGTTATTTGTGGAAAACACTTTCTGCCTTCATTTTCAAGTTAATATTTTCAAAGAAAATTAGGACTATGAAATGACAACACTATTTTGAAACTATTTTAGAACAAAATAAGAAAGATCACTTCAATCTGTCCTGTTAACGCCCACATGAAGTAATAAAAATGTATCTACCAAACTTCTTGTGTATGCTTATTTGTTTAAAATAATACATTCAGCCATTGTTTTCTACTCTGATAAAGACTTGGGGAGTTTGTTAGGATTCACTAAAGAACAAACCTTGCAAAATATATATTCGTGCACACACACACACACATACACACAGAATGCCTAGGAGCATATGTGGTCTGGATAGTCCAACACTGATTGTCTCCTGACAAAAACGTCAAGAACTATTAGTTCATCCGCAGGGCAGATGTCTCAGCACTCTCAGTCTGGTGCGCGTGTCCCTGAGGATTCCAAGAGAGCTGCTGGATTTCTGATTGCATTGGAATCATGAAGAAGTTGAATTTAATATCAGATAGCAACAGGATAGATAAACTTGCCAGAAAGAGTAAGAGAAGGCAGGCAAAAGAAAACAACACTTCCTTGTCCTGTGTCCTTTGGTGTAATCTGCCACCAGAAGGTTTGGGCAAAAGCTAGGATAGGTCTACCTGCTTGAAATAATCTAATTAAGAAAATGTTTCCCGGGAGTACCCAGCACCTTGGGTTTTACTTGACTCAAGATGCAGTCATTGTGACGACCAAGATTAGCCTTCATGCATTGTAGTGGGGAAATAGTACTTTATAGCACTTTGCTGTAATAGAAAGTAGGCAAAATGGAAAGGAAAATGTAGAGAATAATTCTATACCATTGTAAGCTCTTTAAAACACCCTGTCCTGGCTACCTCCCCATTGCTATTGTCAAACGTTGTAGACATGCACAATCATATGCATTCATATAGACACAGAGTGTTATCTTTGTTTTCTCTTACCATAAATGGATTCGCATCCACTTCTAGTTAGACACAAGCATCTCACCACCGTTCCCACAGTTCACCCTCCATGAACTTTTCTCAGAATAGGTCAAGAAACTTACAGTCCTCACTGAAAATGTTTAAGATGCTATTTCCTATTTCAGTGGTTTTAACACTGTATGTCTTAAATTCATAATGAAGGTATCAGTGTATCTGGTTTTATGTGGAGGTACTTGATCTACTTGGACTTGTGTACAGCAAACCCATAGCCAACATCAAACTAAATGGAGAGAAACTTGAAGCAATCGCACTAAAATCAGGGACTAGACAAGCCTGCCCACTCTTTCGCTACCTATTCAATATAGTACTCAAAGTCCTAGCCACAGCAATCAGACAAAAAAATGAGGTCAAAGAGATACCAATTGGAAAGGAAGAAGTCAAAATACCACTATTTGCAGATGATATGATAATATAGTTAAGTGACCCCAAAAATTCCACCATAGTACTACTAGCCCTGATGAACAACTTCAACAGAGTGGCTGGTTGTCCTCTGTGCTGGGAATGCCTTAGCTGCTACTCAAACTGACAAGTTGGACTGCTTTTTACTACTGCCTTGTTGCCAGCTATCTGAGTGTGAGGATGCAAGCCGAGGGTGCTGGCTGTCCCATATCACAGGCATGGCGGGTGGCAGCCCAGACTGAACCAGAGCCTCACTTGGACATGAGCCAATGTAATAAAAGCCTACCTTGCCTAAAAAAAAGGAGTGGCTAGATATAAACTTAAATCATAGAAACCGGGGTTGGGGATTTAGCTCAGTGGTAGAGCGCTTGCCTAGCAAGCGCAAGGCCCTGGGTTCGGTCCCCAGCTCCGAAGAAAAAGAAAAAAAAATCATAGAAACCAGTAGCCTTCTTCTACTCAAAGGAAAAATAGGCTGAGTAAGAAATTAGGAAAACGACACTCTTGACAATAGTCACAAATAACATAAAACACCTCGGTGTGTCTCTAACCAAGCAAATGAAAGATATATATGACAAGAACTTCAAGTCTCTGAAGAAATAAATTGAAGATCTCAGAAAATGGAAAGATCTCCCATGCTCATGGTTTGGCAGAATTGATACTGTAAAAATGGCCATCTTTCTGAAAGCAATCCACAGATTCAATGAAATTCCACTCAAAATTCCAAGTCATTTCTTCACAGAGTTAGAATAACAGAAAAAATCCTGAAAGCAAAAACTATTCTCAACAAAAAGAACTTCTGGGAGAATCACCACCCCAAGCTCAAGTAGTATTACAGAGGAATAGTGATTTTAAAAAACCGCATGGTATTGGTACAGAGACAGGCAGGTAGATCAGTGGAATAGAATTGAAGACCCAGAAATGAACCCAAACAGCTATGGTCACTTGATCTTTGACAAAGGAGCTAAAACCTTCCAGTGTAAAAAAAGATAGCATTTTCAACAAATGGTGCTGGTTCAACTGTAGGTCAGCATGTAGAAGAATGCAGATCGATCCATTCTTATTGCCCTGTACAAAGCTTAAGTCCAAATGGATCAAGGACCTCCACATCAAACCAGATACACTCAAACTAATAGAAGAAAAAGTGGGGAAGAATCCCGAACACATGGGCACTGGAGAAAATTTCCTGAACAAAACACCAATGGCTTATGCTCTAAGATCAAGAATCGACAAATGGGATCTCATAAAACTGCAAAGCTTCTGTAAGGCAAAGGACACTGTGGTTAGGACAAAATGACAACCAAAAGATTGGGGAAAGATCTTTACAAATCCTAAAACAAATAGAGGGCTTATATTCAAAATATACAAAGAACTCAAGAAGTTAGACCGCAGGGAGACAAATAACCCTATTAAAAAATGGGGTTCAACCCGCGGATCCCAGCCTGCAGCAGCTCTCTGCTCCCAAACCCCATGGGAGAGAGACCTCACCGCCTGGTCAGGTGGGCACTCCTGAGGCTGCAGAGCGGAAGAGACCACCAACACTGCCCACCCCTGCCCACATCCCCGGCCCAAGAGGAAACTGTATACGGCCTCTGGGTTCCCGTAGAGGAGGGCCCAAAAGCAGCAGGACCGCTGCGCCTGAGACACCGCCAGAACCTGAAGAGAGCTACTGGATAAACATTCTCTGCACCCAAATCCCGTGGGAGGGAGAGCTAAACTTTCAGAGAGGCAGACATGCCAGGGAAACCAGAAGAGATGGCACTCTGCACACAAATCTGACGCCAGAGGAAAACACCCCACGAGCAAACATGAGCCTCGGGACCACAGGTAAGACCAAGTTTTCTGCAGCAAGTGAACTGCCTGGTGAACTCCAGACACAGGCCCACAGGAACAGCTGAAGACATGTAGGTGGGAAAAACTACACGCCCGAAAGCAGAACACTCAGTCCCCATAACTGGCTGAAAGAAAACAGGAAAACAGGTCTACAGCACTCCTGACACACAGGCTTATAGGACAGTCTAGCCACTGTCAGAAATAGCAGAACAAAGTAACACTAGAGATAATCTGATGGTGAGAGGCAAGCACAGGAACCCAAGCAACAGAAACCAAGACTACATGGCATCATTGGAGCCCAATTCTCCCACCAAAACAAACATGGAATATCTAAACACACCAGAAAAGCAAGATCTAGTCTCAAAATCATATTTGATCATGATGCTGGAAGACTTCAAGAAAGACATGAAGAACTCCCTTAGAGAACAAGTAGAAGCCTACAGAGAGGAATCACAAAAATCCCTGAAAGAATTCCAGGAAAACATAAATAAACAAGTAGAAGCCCATAGAGAGGAGTCACAAAAATCCCTGAAAGAATTCCAGGAAAACACAGTCAAACAGTTGAAGGAATTAAAAATGGAAATAGAAGCAATCAAGAAAGAACACATGGAAACAACCCTGGATATAGAAAAACAAAAGAAGAGACAAGGAGCTGTAGATACAAGCTTCACCAACAGAATACAAGAGATGGAAGAGAGAATCTCAGGAGCAGAAGATTCCATAGAAATCATTGACTCAACTGTCAAAGATAATGTAAAGCGGAAAAAGCTACTGGTCCAAAACATACAGGAAATCCAGGACTAAATGAGAAGATCAAACCTAAGGATAATAGGTATAGAAGAGAGTGAAGACTCCCAGCTCAAAGGACCAGTAAATATCTTCAACAAAATCATGGAAGAAAACTTCCCTAACCTAAAAAAAGAGGTACCCATAGACATACAAGAAGCCTACAGAACTCCAAATAGATTGGACCAGAAAAGAAACACCTCCCGTCACATAATAGTCAAAACACCAAACGCACAAAATAAAGAAAGAATATTAAAAGCAGTAAGGGAAAAAGGTCAAGTAACATATAAAGGCAGACCTATCAGAATCACACCAGACTTCTCGCCATAGACTATGAAAGCCAGAAGATCCTGGACAGATGTCATACAGACCCTAAGAGAACACAAATGCCAGCCCAGGTTACTGTATCCTGCAAAACTCTCAATTAACATAGATGGAGAAACCAAGATATTCCACGACAAAACCAAATTTACAAAATATCTTCCTACAAATCCAGCACTACAAAGGATAATAAATGGTAAAGGCCAACATCAGGAGGCAAGCTATACCCTAGAAGAAGCAAGAAACTAATCGTCTTGGCAACAAAACAAAGAGAAGAAAAGCACACAAACATAACCTCATATCCACATATGAATATAACAGGAAGCAATAATCACTATTCCTTAATATCTCTCAACATCAATGGCCTCAACTCCCCAATAAAAAGACATAGATTAACAAACTGGATACACAATGAGGACCCTGCATTCTGCTGCCTACAGGAAACACACCTCAGAGACAAACACAGACACTACCTCAGAGTGAAAGGCTGGAAAACAAATTTCCAAGCAAATGGTCGGAAGAAGCAAGCTGGAGTAGCCATTCTAATATCAGATAAAATCAATTTTCAACTAAAAGTCATCAAAAAAGATAAGGAAGGACACTTCATATTCATCTAAGGAAAAATCCACCAGATGAACTCTCAATCCTAAATATCTATGCCCCAAATACAGGGGCACCTACATATGTAAAAGAAACCTTACGAAAGCTCAAAACACACGTTGCACCTCACGCAATAATAGTGGGAGATTTCAACACCCCACTCTCATCAATGGACAGATCATGGAAACATAAATTAAACAGAGATGTAGACAGACTAAGAGAAGTCATGAGCCAAATGGACTTAACGGATATTTATAGAACATTCTATCCTAAAGCAAAAGGATATACGTTCTTCTCAGCTCCTCATGGTACTTTCTCCAAAATTGACCATATAATTGGTCAAAAAACGGGCCTCAACAGGTACAGAAAGATAGAAATAATCCCATGCATGCTATCGGACCACCACGGCCTAAAACTGGTCTTCAATAACAATGAGGGAAGAATGTCCACATATACGTGGAAATTGAACAATGCTCTACTCAATGATAACCTGGTCAAGGAAGAAATAAAGAAAGAAATTAAAGACTTTTTAGAATTTAATGAAAATGAAGGTACAACATACCCAAACTTATGGGACACAATGAAAACTGTGCTAAGAGGAAAACTCAAAGCGCTGAGTGCCTGCAGAAAGAAACAGGAAAGAGCATATGTCAGCAGCTTGACAGCACACCTAAAAGCTCTAGAACAAAAAGAAGCAAATACACCCAGGAGGAGTAGAAGGCAGGAAATGATCAAACTCAGAGCTGAAATCAACCAAGTAGAAACAAAAAGGACCATAGAAAGAATCAACAGAACCAAAAGTTGGTTCTTTGAGAAAATGAACAAGATAGATAAACCCTTAGCCAGACTAACGAGAGGACACAGAGAATGTGTTCAAATTAACAAAATCAGAAATGAAAAGGGAGACATAACTACAGATTCAGAGGAAATTCAAAAAATCATCAGATCTTACTATAAAAGCCTATATTCAACAAAACTTGAAAATCTGCAGGAAATGGACAATTTCCTAGACAGATACCAGGTACCGAAGTTAAATCAGGAACAGATAAACCAGTTAAACAACCCCATAACTCCTAAGGAAATAGAAGCAGTCATTAAAGGTCTCCCAACCAAAATGAGCCCCGGTAAAGACGGGTTTAGTGCAGAATTCTATCAGACCTTCATAGAAGACCTCATACCAACATTATCCAAACTATTCCACAAAATTGAAACAGATGGAGCACTACTGAATTCCTTCTATGAAGCCACAATTACTCTTATACCTAAACCACACAAAGACCCAACAAAGAAAGAGAACTTCAGACCAATTTCCCTTATGAATATCGACGCAAAAATACTCAATAAAATTCTGGCAAACCGAATCCAAGAGCACATCAAAACAATCATCCACCATGATCAAGTAAGCTTCATCCCAGGCATGCAGGGATGGTTTAATATACGGAAAACCATCAACGTGATCCATTATATAAACAAACTGAAAGAACAGAACCACATGATCATTTCATTAGATGCTGAGAAAGCATTTGACAAAATTCAACACCCCTTCATGATAAAAGTCCTGGAAAGAATAGGAATTCAAGGCCCATACCTAAACATAGTAAAAGCCATATACAGCAAACCACTTGCTAACATTAAACTAAATGGAGAGAAACTTGAAGCAATCCCACTAAAATCAGGGACTAGACAAGGCTGCCCACTCTCTACCGACTTATTCAATATAGTTCTTGAAGTTCTAGCCAGAGCAATCAGACAACAAAAGGAGGTCGAGGGGATATAGATCGGAAAAGAAGAAGTCAAAATATCACTATTTGCAGATGATATGATAGTATATTTAAGTGATCCCAAAAGTTCCACCAGAGAACTACTAAAGCTGATAAACAACCTCAGCAAAGTGACTGGGTATAAAATTAACTCAAATAAATCAGTAGCCTTCCTCTACACAAAAGAGAAACAAGCCGAGAAAGAAATTAGGGAAACGACACCCTTCATAATAGACCCAAATAATATAAAGTACCTCGGTGTGACTTTAACCAAGCAAGTAAAAGATTTGTACAATAAGAACTTCAAGACTCTGAAGAAAGAAATTGAAGAAGACCTCAGAAGATGGAAAGATCTCCCATGCTCATGGATTGGCAGGATTAATATAGTAAAAACGGCCATTTTACCAAAACTGATCTACAGATTCAATGCAATCCCCATCAAAATACCAATCCAATTCTTCAAAGAGTTAGACAGAAAAATTTGCAAATTCATCTGGAATAACAAAAAACCCAGGACAGCTAAAACTATCCTCAACAATAAAAGGACTTCAAGTGTGAATGCTTCACTCCTTCTTTAAAAGGGGAACAAGAATACCCTTGGCAGGGAAGAGAGAGGCAAAGATTAAAACAGAGACTGAAGGAACTCCCATTCAGAGCCTGCCCCACATGTGGCCCATACATATACAGCCACCCAATTAGACAAGATGGATGAAGCAAAGAAGTGCAGACCGACAGGAGCCGGATGTAGTTCGCTCCTGAGAGACACAGCCAGAATACAGCAAATACAGAGGCGAATGCCAGCAGCAAACCACTGAACTGAGAATAGGACCCCCGTTGAAGGAATCAGAGAAAGAACTGGAAGAGCTTGAAGGGGCTCGAGACCCCATATGTACAACCATGCTAAGCAACCAGAGCTTCCAGGGACTAAGCCACTACCTAAAGACTATACATGGACTGACCCTGGACTCTGACCTCATAGGTAGCAATGAATGTCCTAGTAAGAGCACCAGTGGAAGGAGAAGCCCTGGGTCCTGCTAAGACTGAACCCCCAGTGAACTAGACTGGTGGGGGGAGGGCGGCAATGGGGGGAGGGTCGGGAGGGGAACACCCATAAGGAAGGGGAGGGGGGAGGGGGATGTTTGCCCGGATACCGGGAAAGGGAATAACACTCGAAATGTATATAAGAAATACTCGTGCAAGGCCCTGGGTTCGGTCCCCAGCTCCGAAAAAAAGAACCAAAAAAAAAAAAAAAAAAAGAAAAGAAATACTCAAGTTAATAAAAAAAAAAACAAAAAAAAAAACAAAAACAAAAAAAAAAACACCCCTTTTCCAGTTCAGTAGGAACTAACACAATAACACAATGAGTCTTAGGTTTAAAATAGGACCGATCATGCCATGTAATAGGCTGTCACTAGAAGTAAGTGATGCATTTGTTAATTCCTCTGTGCATTTTGTACATTTTTAGCATGCAGTCATCACCTAGAGTTAGCCTATCTAACATATACTAATAAGAAAAATACAAAGGACCTTCCTTTCTGTGCATTCCTTACATGTGACTGGTGTGCTAAGAACTTCATGAGTATGGAATGAAGGTGACAGGAGTCTTCCCTGGGGATTGACAGTAGAGTCACTGGCATATGGCTGTTAACATTTATTTATCTGCACTTATAATAGGCAGTATTCGAAATGCTTGGGGCATTTTACTTCATTAAACATTGTCACTGTTGCTGGGACAGTTCAATGCCATTATCTTCATTTCAAGATGAGGAAACTAAGGTACAGAGAGAAAGTCATCTGTTCATGATCATACTGGTCAAATGAGAAAGTGAACGTTGAGGGAAGGTATTTTAGGCCTCTTTTATCCATAACCTCACACAGAGTGGCTGTAAGTACTCATTCTTTGAGTGTGTAACTGCCTTCTTTAGTTTAAATTTAGTTGTGAGACTCGTCCATGCAGCCAGTGTCATTTCTGCATGCTGAATTGTTCCCAAAGGCCAGAGTATATTATTTACTCTCAAAATGCAATTAAAAATAGTGCTATGCTTCATACAATGATCAGTAATTTCTCGCCATTCATAGATATTACTCTGAAACTCAGCCTGTAAACTCTATACTTATGGGCTTGTACCCTTATGGATCGATTAAACATGTGTGTGTGTGCGTGGGTGCGTGCATGCATGCATGTGTGTGTTGTGTGTACAATATCATATGCAACCTCACAAGCATAGACTGCTATTTAATATATTTAATAGATTCTCTCTGTGCATTATAGCTGAGAGAGAGACATATCATCCCAATATTAGCAAATAATTAAAATCTGTGCCAAATCATTGCTGCCATGATTTGTGTTTGCAATCTCTGAAAGTCCTTAAAACCCTACAAGAACTCAGGAATATTTCCTTTTACTAACTTCCTTTTCCTATGTCCAAAAGGCTAAGTAAGCTTCATCTGTCTCTATCAATATAAATCCATTCACTTCCTTGTTGTCTCTGATTCTCCATCCAGCTTCCCTCTATCATAGCAACAGCTGCTTGATTGAGCAAGGAAAAATGAAACAGAGTAAGGAATGCTAAAACACAAAAAATAAAAGAAGTATCCTACAAAAAAAAAAAAAGGACTTCAGGGGGAATCACTATCCCTGAACTCAAGCAGTATTACAGAGCAATAGTGATAAAAACTGCATGGTATTGGTACAGAGACAGATAGATAGACCAATGGAACAGAATTGAAGACCCAGAAATGAACCCACACACCTATGGGCACTTGATTTTTGACAAAGGAGCCAAAACCATCAAATGGAAAAAAGATAGCATTTTCAGCAAATGGTGCTGGTTCAACTGGAGGTCAACATGTAGAAGAACGCAGATCGATCCAAGCTTATCACCCTGTACAAAGCTTAAGTCCAAGTGGATCAAGGACCTCCACATCAAACCAGATACACTCAAACTAATAGAAAAAAAACTAGGAAAACATCTGGAACACATGGGCACAGGAAAAAATTTCCTGAACAAAACACCAATGGCTTATGCTCTAAGATCAAGAATCGACAAATGGGATCTCATAAAACTGCAAAGCTTCTGTAAGGCAAAGGACACTGTGGTTAGGACAAAACGGCAACCAACAGATTGGGAAAAGATCTTTACCAATCCTACAACAGATAGAGGCCTTATATCCAAAATATAGAAAGAACTCAAGAAGTTAGACCGCAGGGAAACAAATAACCCTATTAAAAATGGGGTTCAGAGCTAAACAAAGAATTCACAGCTGAGGAATGCCGAATGGCTGAGAAACACCTAAAGAAATGTTCAACATCTTTAGTCATAAGGGAAATGCAAATCAAAACAACCCTGAGATTTCACCTCACACCAGTGCGATTGGCTAAGATCAAAAACTCAGGTGACAGCAGATGCTGGCGAGGATGCGGAGAAAGAGGAACACTCCTCCATTGTTGGTGGGATTGCAGACTGGTACAACCATTCTGGAAATCAGTCTGGAGGTTCCTCAGAAAATTGGACATTGAACTGCCTGAGGATCCAGCTATACCTCTCTTGGGCATATACCCAAAAGATGCCCCAACATATAAAAAAAGACACGTGCTCCACTATGTTCATCGCAACCTTATTTATAATAGCCAGAAGCTGGAAAGAACCCAGATTCCCTTCAACAGAGGAATGGATACAGAAAATGTGGTACATCTACACAATGGAATATTACTCAGCTATCAAAAACAATGACTTTATGAAATTCGTAGGCAAATGGCTGGAACTGGAAAATATCATCCTGAGTGAGCTAACCCAATCACAGAAAATCACACATGGTATGCACTCATTGATAAGTGGCTATTAGCCCAAATGCTTGAATTACCCTAGATGCCTAGAACAAATGAAACTCAAGACGGATGATCAAAATGTGAATGCTTCACTCCTTCTTTAAAAGGGGAACAAGAATACCCTTGGCAGGGAATAGAGAGGCAAAGATTAAAACAGACACAGAAGGAACACCCATTCAGAGCCTGCCCCACATGTGGCCCATACATATATAGCCATCCAATTAGACAAGATAGATGAAGCAAAGAAGTGCAGGCAGACAGGAGCCGGATGTAGATCGCTCCTGAGAGACACAGCCAGAATACAGCAAACACAGTGGCGAATGCCAGCAGCAAACCGCTGAACTGAGAATAGGACCCCCATTGAAGGAATCAGAGAAAGAACTAGAAGAGCTTGAAGGGGCTCGAGACCCTATATGTACAACAATGCCAAGCAACCAGAGCTTCCAGGGACTAAGCCACTACCTAAAGACTATACATGGACTGACCCTGGACTCTGACCTCATAGGTAGCAATGAATATCCTAGTAAGAGCACCAGTGGAAGGGGAAGCCCTGTGTCCTGCTAAGACTGAACCCCCAGTGAACTAGATTGTTGGGGGGAGGGCGGCAATGGGGGGAGGATGGGGAGGGGAGCACCCATAAAGAAGGGGAGGGGGGAGGGGGATGTTTGCCCGGAAACCGGGAAAGGGAAATGTATACAAGAAATACTCAAGTTAATAATAAAAAGAAAAAAATGGGGTTCAGAGCTAAACAAAGAATTCACAGCTGAGGAATGCCGAATGGCTGAGAAACACCTAAAGAAATGTTCAACATCTTTACTCATAAGGGAAATGCAAATCAAAACAACCCTGAGATTTCACCTCACACCAGTGAGAATGGCTAAGATCAAAAACTCAGGTGACAGCAGATGTTGTTGAGGATGTGGAGAAAGAGGAACACTCCTCCATTGTTGGTGGGATTGCAGACTGGTACAATCATTCTGGAAATCAGTCAGGAGGTTCCTCAGAAAATTGGACATTGAACTACCTGAGGACCCAGCTATACCTCTCTTGGGCATATACCCAAAAAATGCCCCAACATATAAAAAAGACATGTGCTCCACTGTGTTCATAGGATCCTTATTAATAATACCCAGAAGCTGGAAAGAACCCAGATTCCCTTCAATAGAGGAATGGATACAGAAAATGAGGGACATCTACACAATGGAATATTACTCAGCTATCAAAAACAATGACTTAATGAAATTCATAGGCAAATGGAAGGAACTGGAAAATATCATCCTGAGTGAGGTAACCCAATCACAGAAAAACACACATGGTATGCACTCACTGATAAGTGGCTATTAGCCCAAATGCTTGAATTACCCTAGATGCCTAGAACAAATGAAACTCAAGATGGATGATCAAAATGAGAATGCTTCACCCCTTCTTTAAAAGGGGAAAAAGAATACCCTTGGCAGGGAATAGGGAGGCAAAGATTAAAACAGAGGCAGAAGGAACACCCATTCAGAGCCTGCCCCACATGTGGCCCATACATATACAGCCACCCAATTAGACAAGATGGATGAAGCAAAGAAGTGCAGGCAGACAGGAGCCGGATGTAGATCTCTCCTGAGAGACACAGCCAGCGCATGTCCAATACAGAGGGCAATGCTAGCAGCAAACCACTGAACTGAGAACAGGCCCCTGTTTATGGGAATTAGAGGAAAAACTGGAAGAACTTGAAGGGGCTCGAGACCTCCTAAGAAAAACAATGGCAACCAACCAGAGTTTCCAGGGACTAAGCCACTACCAAAAGACTATACATAGACTGACTATTCATAGGTATCAATGAATAGCCTAGTAAGAGCACCAGTGGAAGGGGAAGCCCTTGGTCCTACCAAGGTTGGACCCCCAGTGCAGGGGAATATGGGAGGTGCAATAAGGGAAATGTATAGTGGGAATACCCGTATGGGGGAGGTGCAGGGGAGGGAATGGGGGCTTATGAACAGGAAACCTGGAATGGGAATTACATTTGAAATGTAAGTAAAGAAAAATATCTAATAAAAAATAATACAGCATTTTCCTTAAGTAACTGCATTTTTATTTAATGCACAGTACGAGAAATGAACTTGTAAATCAACTGGAGTTTATGGAAAATGAAATAGCAAATAAATAAGTCCCATGTTTAACACAGAAAGTCAGCTACATGTCCAAACTAAGGCTGTCATGGACATGTCATTTGCACAGTCTTCCTAATAATTTGAGGTCTTTCAATATAACTTTACTATGAACTGCTCCAGAGTCCAACAGCAAATGGGAATGCTTAACAAGGGTGGTGATCTGGGACACTACTTCATTGTTACAGGCTCTTTTCCTGGGGTTCCTCTGGCAAGCTTTGTTACAGCATCAGCCATCTGCAACTCAAAACAACCTCCTCCATAAACTGTTCTCAAGAAGTTAGACTCCAGAGAATCAAATAACCCTGTTACAAATGGGGTACACAAGATAAAATCCACAGACAACATGAAGCTCAAGAAGAAAGAACAAAGTATGGATGCTTCAGACCTTCTTAAAAGAGGAAACAGAAATATTCGTAGGAGGAGATATGGAGACAAAGTTTGGAGCAGACACTGAAGGAATGGCCATTGAGAGCCTATCCCACCTGGGGATCCAGCCCATATATATACAACCAGCAAACTCAAACAATATTGCTGATACCAAGAAGGGAATGCTGACAGGAGCCTGATAGAGCTGTCTCCTGAGAGGCACAGCCAGAGCATGACAAATACAGAGGCAAATGCTCACAGCCAACAATTGAACTGAAAACCGGGTCCCAACTGGAGGAGTTAGAGAAAGGATTGAAGGAGCTGAAGGAGTTTCTAACCCCATAAGAACAACACCACCAACCAACCAGAGTTCCCAGGAAATAAACCACCATCCAAAGAGTACACATGTACAGACCCATGGGTCCAGCTGCAAATGTAGCAGAGGATGGCCTTGTTGGGCAACAATGGGAGGAGAAGTCCTTGATCCTGCCAAGGCTGGACTCCCCAGTTTAGGGGAATGTCAGGGTGGGGAGGCAGGAGTGGGGGGAGATGGGTAAGGGAGCACCCTCATAGAAGAAGGGGGAGCAGGAATGGGATAGGGGGCTTATGGACAGGAAACCGGGAAAGGGGATAAAATTTGAAATGTAAATAGAAAGTATCCAATACAAAAATACACACAAAAACATAGGTACAGAGACAAAGAGTTCTCAACTAAGGAATACCAAATGTCTTGGAAGCACCTAAAGAAATGGTCAGCATATTTAATCACCAGGGAAATGCAAATCAAAATGAACCTGAGATTCCACCTTACAACAGTCAGAATGATGACAAAGATAAAAAACTCAGATGACAGCAGATGCTGACAAGGATGTGGAAAAGAGGAACACTCCTCCATTGCTGATGAGATTGCATGGTGGTATAACCCCTCTGGAAATTAGAGTGGTAGTTCCTCAGAAAATTGAACACAGTAATGCCTGAGGACCTAGCTATACCATTCCTGGGCATATACCCAAAAATTGCTCCAACAACATATCAAGGACAGGTGCTTTCCTATGCTCATAGAAATCTTTTTCATAATAGTCAGAAGCTAGAAACAACCCAGATGTCTCTCAACAGGGGAATGAACAAAGAAAATGTGGAATTTACAAATAGAGTACTACTCAGCTATTAAAAACAATGACTTTGTGAAATCTGCAGGCAAACGGATGAACTAGAAAATATCATCCTCAGTCAGGTAACCCAGTCACAAATGAACACACATGGTATGCAATCACTGATAAGTGTATATTAGCCCAAAAGAAGCTTGGAATAACCACAATACAACCCACATAACACATGAATCCCAAGAAGAGAAAAGATGACAACAAAATGTGGATGCTACAGTCCTACTCAGAAGGGGGAAGAAAAAATTCTATAGAAATAGAGAGAGAAAGGGATTTGGGAGGGAGACAGACACAGGAGGCAAAGCAGGGACGGTTCAGATACAGAAGATAAGAGCGAAATATAAAAGATGAGGAATTTGAAAGTAGGTGCGTAGGAGTGGGGGAGGGGATGTAGGGGTAGCCACCAGAAAGTCCCAGATGCCAAGAAGCAAGAGGCTCCCAGGACCCAATGGGGATGACATTAGCTATAATACACAGCAAATGGGAAAGAGAAACAATAGAGTCCATTTACAGAGTTTCAACATGGCTCCCAATTGTGGGATAAGGCCACCTCCCGATCTCTAAAATTTTAACCCAGAATTGCTCCTGTCTAACGGAATACAGGGACAGAGAGTGGGGCTATCCAGAGACTGCCTCAACTGGGGATCCATCCCATATGCAGACTTCAAACGCAGACAATATTGCTGATGCTAAAAAGCACATGCTCACAGGAGGCTGGTATAGCTGTCTCCAGAGAGGCTCTCTCAAACCCTGACAAATGCAGATGCTGATGCTCGGATAATTGCAGCCAACCATCTGAATAAATGTAGGGACCCTAAGGGAAGAGTTAGGGGAAGAACTCGAGGAGTTGAAGGGGTTTGCAATCCCATAGGGAGAACAAAACTATCAACCAACCAGAACCGCCTGGAGGCTAAATCAACCAAAGAGTACATATGGAGGGACCCATGGCTCCAGGTGCATATGTAGCAGAGGAGGGACTGTGTGGCATCAATGAGAGGGGAGGCCCTTGGTCCTGTGAAGGTTCAATGCCTCAGCATGGGGGAATGCTAGCGTGATGAGGTGGGAGTGGTTTGGTGGAATGGGGAGCACCCTCATAGAAGTGGGGAGAGGAGGAGTGGGAGAGGGAGGCAAATAGGAAAGGGGATAACATTAAAAATGTAAAATAAAAAATATCTCATAAAAGAAAAGAAAAAAGTATCATAGCATGCATGAACATATTCATCATGAGCTCACATGGAGCACTGACTAAGGGAGACCACATTCTGAGCCACAAGACAAAACTAAAACATTTAAGTTGAACCTCAACCAATGTATTTGGTCATATTCATCCATCAATACCTCTCTCCAATTCCCCATAGGGCTACTACCCACATCTCTAATACCGTCATTCCTCTTTTGTTACTAAGAACTTCTTGAGTCCAATGTGTGCTTCATGTATGCATGGATGTGGGGCCAGCTCCTGGCAGATGGGCAACCTACCAGCAGCCATATAACCCAAAAGAGAGTTAACAGCCAACAACTATCAATTGTTGCACCAAAAAGAGGAAATCCAGTATGGAAGTTTTAACTGACTTAATGTTGTACAGATAGGCATGGATGGTGTGAGCTATTGTATTTGTGTGCAGTAGCCATGACACACCCAGGGGTCAGCTTTTCATGACTCTCTTATTTCCCAGTTCTTACATTCTTTCCATCCATTCTTCTAAGAGACCTGCATCAGGAAAGGTTTATAGAGAGGATTCATCCACAGCAGATTACTGGACATTCACCCTCAGTTGTCTGTCCATGGCACTGTGCCCCTTAGGATCCTCTGTTGCAAAAACAAGTATCTCTGACCAAATTTAAGAGCAACACAAATTGAGGAGTATAGATCTAAGGATATAAAAAGCAGTTTGAGGGGTTGGGGATTTAGCTCAGTGGTAGAGCGCTTTCTAGCAAGCTCAAGGCCCTGGTTTCGGTCCTCAGCTCTGGGGGGAAAAAAAAAAAAGGCCGAACACTAAAAATCAGTTTGATAGCATGACCATTGAATAGCAACATTAGTTTCTCATAAAGCTTGTGATCTGCCTAGTCATGAGCTTCTGACAAGGTCTGAGATACCAAGCAGGAAATTGCTCCTATGGGCAAGGGCTCATATCCAATCACAAAGCAGTTAGTTACCCCCCCCCCAATACCATCATTCTAATTTTGAATATAATTCAACCAGGAAAGTAATAAAGTCGCAAAGGTCAAGAATAGAGAAAATAATATAAAAAATAATAAAGTTGAAGATTTCACATTTTCTCAATTTCAAAAGTGATTACAACCAGTCATGGTGGCAGAAGCCTTTAATTACAGCACTTGGGTAGCAAGTGGATTTCCATGAGTTAAAGGCCCACCAGAGCTCCACGGTGAGATCTCAAAAACATGATTAGAATCCTACAATAATCAGGACAGTGTGATAATAACATAGGAATAGCTATATGGATGTTTGATAGAAAGTAGAAACTAAACACTCTCAAATTTTGCTCAATTAATTTTCAATAGAGACTAGCAAACAATCCAAGGAAGAAATTACTTTTTGTCAACAAATGGCACTGGGACAATTAAATTTCCACATGCAACAAGATGAGTTTTAGATTATTACTACACACAATACACTAAAAAGAATATAGCTTTAAACGTGAAGGCTAAAACTATAGCACTTTTAAAGGAAGTGTTAAAAGAGCTTACAGACCTTCAGCCAGATACATCCACTTTGTATATGCCACTAAAATGCATAATATATTTTAAAATGGCAGATTAGATTCTTTCTAAGTTATTTTCTGAGCCTTAGGTGCTGGGACCACAGCTACATTGGTAAAGTACTTACCTTGTAAGCACAAGGAACTACTAGTGAAATCCTCAAAATCATGTAAAAACTGTCAGGTGTAGTCTAAATATTTGTCCCAATGTTGGAGAGACAGAAACATGCAGATACCCATTCTAACATACTTTATGAGTTCAGTGCTAGTGAGAAATTCTGCATCAAAAATAAGTTGGCAGCATGTTAAGAATTGAAAGACCCCCAGACTTGGGGAGACTCTCGCTCCAGTCACGGGTTGAGGTACCCCCAGGAAACACGAGAAGCCGGTCTTGATGTAATCAACAAGAGGCAGTTTTATTTACGAGATCTCGGGCTGACACGTATCTCACACAGGAGATTGAGTCAAGCCCCGAGCCTCTCTAGGCAGGAGCTTATATAGGGAAAACCAGGGGTTTCCTGTGAATACACATAATTGGCTAATACAGAGGGTGCACAGTTACTTTTGGCACGGAGTTACATCAACAAAGCATACGTGTAATCTAGCATCTCAGCAATGTGGGCAGGGCAACTCATCTCACTGCAGCAGGGGGATGACCCATCCTCAGGGAGTGAAGGAAGGGGAGGGGGTGGCTCCAGATGGCCAGTGTCCTTGGGAGCTGATAGTCGGGCCAGTGAGCCCTATCTCAAATTCTCTCAGGCATGTCTGGACTTTGTTCATGACTAACTTTTAGAAGTTTTAACCCTTCATTATGATATCCAAGGTTGTCCTTTTGCCTCCACATGCATGCTCATTCACTCACACACACACACACACACACACACACACACACACACACACATGCACAGTTGCAATTTTAATTTTTTCGAAGTCTACTTTTCATGATGTTTCTTAAGTGCTTTAACCTCCCTTGTAGCCCACCACCCACCAGAGGTAGTGAAAAAGAATATGGGGGGAGTGGACCTGTTTAGAAAGGTTCTTTGGAGCAACTCCACTCTGTCTTCTGGAAATCAGCAGTTCCGTTCACAGGTCAGCAGCAGCAGCCCAATCCACTCACAAGTACTTCACAGACACACCGGCAGGCCAGTTCCGTAGAGTCGGGATAGGAAACAGGAATCAGCAGTGGTGGCACTACCTAGCAGAGACAGCCAGTCGGCAGGAAGGGGGTGGAGGGAGGGGGCACAGTAGGAGAAGTTCTCCACTGAGTTTCTCTCAGGGAAGCGAAGATAAGTGAAGACTTAAAAGGATTGAATGGCTAGCTGTCCTAGCAAGCCAAGCTGTCTCCATAGTCGCTCCATGGAGTCCCTTTTATACTCTCCAAACATCACGTGTCCTCCACGTGCCTTGCCTCAGCACGTGCATGTCTCAGCTGACATCACTGCCAATGAGCCCGAGTCTGCAGAAGTGGCAAGAAACGGCAGCACTCCAGCAGAAGTTTTTTTTGGTGCATTGCTTTCTATGTAGCTGAAGTATGAAATAGAAGGTGGGCCAATACATGCGTGTTGTTAGCAATCCTTCATCATGTGTCCTTTCATACGCTTGCTTTAGGAGAACGTCCTCTCTCCTGTGTCTCCTTCAGCTAAACGTTCCTTCACGAGTCTGCCTTAGCCCTTCACCTGTGTCCACTTCAGCTAAATGTTCCTTCACGTGTTTGTCCCAGCCAAACACCATCTAATCAACTTTCCAAAGAACCTTTAAGTTTCTACTTCATACACTCATAAACACACAAACGCACACAAATGCACACACAGTAAAACTGAGAACACAGACTAGGTAATATTTGTAAATGTGATAGAAAATTTGTATTCAAAATATAAGAGGGTCTTAAAACTCTGTTTAAAAAAAAACCTCAGCAATGAGTTAAAATGATGAACTACTTCACTAAACAGAATATGCAGATAACAATGCCAATTTCCTTTGAGTCCGTGTACATCAAGAACATGACAATAATGAGAAAAAATTGTATTTGCTTCTTGTAGCAAGAGAGAGCAAACAGGGCTGGAGAGATGGCTCTGTGTTTTAGAGCACTGACTACTCTTCTAGGAGGACCTGAGTTTGATTTCTAGAACCTACATGATGGCTCAAAACCATCTGCACCTCCAGTCCTGGACGATTCAATGCTGTCTTCTAAGCCCCATTGCACTGTACACATGTGGTGCACAGACATGCATGCAAGCAAAAAATCCATACATAAAGTTTTTTGTGGGTGAGACAGGGGGGCATGCAACACAGGTAACTTATGGGAACATCTCAAAGTGCTGTCAGAAGGAGAAGCAACTTTACAATTGAGATTCATGATAAATCTCATATTCATGAAAGAAGGGCTTTCAAGAGTTAAGTTGTAATGGGTAGCATGGGAGCTACTCCAAAAGAGGCATTTACTATTTGTCAGTCCTAATGACCTTTGTTTTTTGTTTTGTTTTTGTTTTTCGTGGATTTTTTGAGACAGATTTCTCTGTAGCCCTGGCTGTCCTCAAGCTCACTTTATAGACCAGGCTGGTCTTGAACTCACAGAGATCTGCCTGCTTCTGTCTCCCAAGTGCTAGAATTAAAAGCATGCAACACCACTGCCTGGCTGATTTTTCAGTTTTTAAATTTTTATTTTATGTATACAGATGTTTTGCCTGTATGTATGTGCACCAGGTGTGTTCATGGTACCAATGGAGATAGAAAAGATTTTGGATCCCTGGAATTGAAGTTACAGATAGTTGTGAGCCACGAAACTGCTCTCAAGTACTGAACTTCTCTCCAGCCCCTGACCTGGATTTTATTCTGGGTTTGGATAAAGTTATAAAGGGATTGTTGTCATGTCTTTTTTATAAGACTCTGAATTAGTGTTCCTTAATATTATTGCCAATAAGAAAATGATATGGACTCCCTTCCCTTCCTTCCTTCCCTCCCTTACCCTCCCTTCCTCTCTTCCTCCTCTCCCTCCCTCTCTCCCTCCCTCCCTCCCTTCCTCCCTCCCTCTCTTCCTTCCTAGGGAGGGAACAACATTCATGTGAATCTGGCATTAATGGGAGGAGAGGCCCTTGGTCCTGTGAAGGCTCGATGCTCCAGTGTAGGGGAATGCCAGGGCAGGGAAGTGGGAGGGAGTGGGGGTGGGTGCGTGGGGGAGCACCCTCATAGAAGTAGGGAGAGGGGGTATGGGAGAGGGGAGTCCCAGAATGGAAACCAGAAAAGGGGATAACATTTCAAATGTAAACAAAGAAAAATCCAAGAAAAGAAAAGAAAAAAGAAAAAGAGGGGTTGGGGATTTAGCTCAGTGGTAGAGCGCTTGCCTAGCAAGTGCAAGGCCCTGGGTTCAGTCCCCAGCTCCGGAAAAAAAAAAAAAGAAAAAAAGAAAGAAAGAAAAAGAAAATGCCTTACAAGTGGATCTTATGTAGGTGTTTTCTCAGTTGAGGTTCCCTCCTTTCAGATAACTCTAGCTGCTCTCAAGTTGGCATGAAAGTAGCTAGCACATGGGGCTACTTGCTGGGTTATACTGGATGGGGTCCAGCACTGAACTGTAATACAGGCTATTATCAGAAATGAAATGCTTAGTTGTTCTTGTTACAGATCTCAAAGTCAAGAACTTATGAAACATGGCTTACTAAATTATGCCCCCAAATCCAAATGGGTCTCTCTTAGAACGTCAATTTGGTTTTTTCTTTCTTCATAGTCTCCGACTACTCTGCTTGTCATATAGTGTTTGTCTAAATATGATGTAAAGTATTTGCCATAGTACAAATTTTCATTTGACTATCCAAGGGAAATTAAGAGCTATGTGACTATCTATTGTAACAATTTTAGTTACTGAATTACACGATTGTTATTTATTATTCTTGTTTTTATCATAGATTATGGATTTAAACTAGCTTGTTCAGGCTTCCAGAGCAAAACAATACCATGTATGACTTCTGCTAGCTGCAGAGGGAAACAAAAGGTCCCATTTTAGTTATATTATTCTCAATGAGGAAACTGCAATTCACAAAGTTTATATGAAGAGAGAATCATCCTTTGCTCCTTGAAGTTCTCCCAAATGACCTGTATTTTTGGTTCATTGAAAAGAGCTTCAGGGTCCTGACGAACCGCCCCTCCTGCCCATTAGTGCTGTGGAGGAAGGAGCCACTTCCTTTCTGTGTTCTCCGTAGACCCGTGAGCAGAAACGGCCTCGGTATGCAGAACGACGCCGGCGAGTTTGTGGACCTGTACGTGCTGCGGAAATGCTCCGCGAGCAACCGCATCATTGCTGCCAAGGACCACGCGTCCATCCAGATGAATGTGGCCGAGGTTGACAGGAGTACAGGCCGATTTAATGGTCATTTTAAAACCTACGGCATCGGCGGGGCCATTTGCAGGATGGGCGAGTCAGATGATTCTATTCTCCGATTGGCTAAGGCTGATGGAATTGTCTCAAAGAACTTTTGAGCCAGAAGAAATCGGGAATAATTTGTTATAAATAAAAGTGATAATAAGTAAAAAAAAAAAAAAAGAGTTTCAGGGAGGCATTCTGAAGAAAACATGATCTACTGGATGGTTCCCAAATCTTTTTGACATAAGAAATCCTAGATATTGGATGAAGATGGCTGAGTTTTAAACAACAGCCAAATAAATAAAGGGTAAAACAGCACTGTCTTTACTGTCACTATAACACAGATGATCGGCTTTTTGTAGTGACTGTCACTGCTTTTTCCCATACATATAAGCCTCACCTGAATCTGTCATGGCTCAATGGAAGTCTCCTGGAGCTGTTTCTGGATGTCTGATGTGGCCAGGATTAAAGCAAATTTTCCTGAAGCAAACCCAAGTGAAGTGGCCATGACCAATATAGTGGTCTAAATTGCTGGAAGGAATTGCCCTTGGGTCATCTGTAATTAGAGCAGGTGTCTGAGCTGGATCATATTTTCCAGGCAGTTGTGAGGAAAGCAGTCAGAGCTGTTAGGGTGACAGTTGAAACAATTACCTAAGAAAAAAGTGTTGGATTAATAGTTTGCCCAGCCTCTGAGAAAATGTCCAAGCTGTAGATGTGCTTGTCACCATGCTAATGGACATGCACTTCTAGAAGACTTGAAAAACATGGACAGTTTTAATTCCAATCTGGCCTCCATTTTGCCTTCAATCTGGGTTAGTCACTCGAGTCCACTCCATGAAAGTTGCCTGTAAGGCAGGGCATCAGAAAGGAAAAATCAGATAGCTGGCCAATTGGATTGGCCAACTGTTGGTGTCTGAGGGTTTTGGTCACTTAAGAAGAAAAGAAAACAGGCGTTAAGAGATGGCTCTGCCATTGAGAGCACTTAGTGCTTATAGGTTGTATGTAGCACCCATTCAAATGGTTCACAACCACCTGTAACTCCCATTCTAGGAGGTCCAATATTCTCTGGCCTTCACAAGCTCCTATACTCAGATAATACATACAATCATGCAGGTACACATAAATAATAAATCAATCCTTTAAAAAGAGAAAAAACACTAAGGGATTCTGTCGACCAATACAAATCTGAAAATAACATAATTCTTCAATAAATTTTACCTAATAGTGCTTAACTTCTAGCCAAATACTCATGATGGTGGTTGGGTCCTTCTGATCTTCCAGGACACATACTAGATTAGGAAGGACAACAACAAAAAAAAGCATACTTCATAGTATACAGAAAAGAATATAAAATTGGCCATGGTAGAAAGGGAAGTAGAAAGACATGTCCCGATCAAATCCAGTTTGCTCGACTCCCAGCAAGACTCCAATATTGAGTTGAAACAACTGCACACAGATGTGACAGTCAATGTCTGTTGTAATGCAGCACTTGGGCAACTGAGACATAAAAACCACAAGTTTAATGCCTGCTTGCGCTATATGATGAGTTCAAAGCCGGACTTGAGCTATATAACCTCACACTATAAAAGAAAGTCAAGAAGTAAAGAAAAGAACAGTTGTTGAAATAGTTTAGACATTCAAAAATAGTCAAGTGAGTCAGATCTTACTACCAATCATACTTTCTACAAATGTTCCTTCTCATTTTTAGAAATGTGTACTTGAACACAGTTTCATGCCTACTAAATGGATTCATAAAGATATTAATAAAATTGTAGAAAATATATAAGAAAATGCTGCTATTTTGTCCAAATATAAAGTGCAGTTTTCTTAGTTGTGTTCATAGTCAAATAACATGCAAATATATATTATAATATGTTCATTCCACTCAGTTCATAAACTACTAGCAAAGAAAATCACAAGACATTAACCAACTAGGTGTACTATATGCAAATCTATAATTGTGATGAATGAGGATGTGATTTTCTTGTCTAGGATATTAAAGATTTCATAATGGAAGTTTCTAAGTGCTTTTCAGTTTTCTTAAAATGAATGGAGGTACCTGAAATGTACCTTAACTTACTTAAGACATGTGCCTGCAAAGTGATTCTCATAACAATTGGCCATAGAAAAGATATAAAATGGGGTTGGGGATTTAGCTCAGTGGTAGAGCGCTTGCCTAGCAAGCGCAAGGCCCTGGGTTCGGTCCCCAGCTCTGGAAAAAAAAAGATATAAAATGTTGGACTGCCATAAATTCAAACTTTTATCAAGGTGGGAAAGAAAGAAATGCATTTAATTTGGAAATACACTGGGGATGAGACTAGAAAAAATTCAAACGGAGATTTCTATCTATGCTGTTTCTCCAACAGAGCTTGATTTTGGAAGATATGACGAAACACCATGACCAAAGTTAACTTAGTCTAGAAAGGATTTTTTCGTCTTACAGCTGTATTCCATCATTCGGGGAAGTCAGGTCAGGGACTGAAGTAGAGTCAACAGAGGACTGCTGCTTGCTGCCTTGTTTCCCATTGCTTGCCCAGCCTGCTTTGTATACAACTAAGGACCATCTGCCCAGCAGTGGACCACCCACAGAGGCCTGGGCCCTCACATATCAATCATCAATCAAGAAAATACTCCAAAGCCTTGCCTAACGGCCAGTCTTACAGAGGCATTTTGTATGTTGAGGTTCCTTCTTTCAGATGACCTTGACTTGCATCAAGCTGTCAAAAAAAAAACAAAAACAAAAATCACCTAACCAGCACAGACATTATGCGTAGGTTGTGAGACAACTCTCATTCAAGAAAGAAAAAAAGGGCTGTATTTGAAAATAAAATAGCTTCAGAGCACTTACAAACACACACACAGACACAGAGACACACTCACTCAGAGGTACCAGGAAAAGCATCAGGGTGAAACAGGACTCTCATTCCTTTACAGTAATCTCTCTAAATCTGTTTTTTTCTTTCCACAATTTCAATTGCCTGTTGTCAACCACGGTCCAAACTTATTAAATAAAAAATTCCAGAGATTGACAATTCATGAATCATAAATCACAAGCTGTTCTCAGTAATATACTAAATTCTTGTGCCGTCCCATATTGAGCCATCCCTTTGTCTAGTGCATTCCAGCTCTATCCGGATTCATTCATGAGTCAGTAACTATTTCAGGTGTCATATGAAGTGCTACAGTGCATGTGGGCAAATAACTGTTATTTTACTTAACAGATGGCCCCAAGGCACAAGATTAGTAATTCTGGAAATTTGGATATGGCAAAGAAAAATAAATCACACTGGGAAAAGACAATAGAAACAAGATACTCCCTACATTTTATGTAGACAATTTTTAAGTCAAAACTGTGGGAGTCAAACAATGCTTTTTCTTTTTAAATTGTTATACATTATGTACAAACTACTCATTTATTCGTTTCTACTAGTTTGTTAACAGTTTTGAACATTGGTCAGCTGATTTAAGAGTAGGGGAAAGACGCTATGGAACAACGAAGGTTCCCACTGGAAAATAAAACATTGCTAAGGCGCAGGGTGCTGGGGGCCGGGGCAGGGGCGTGGGGGGCGCGCGTGGAGGGGGCGGGGCACGGGGCGCGGGGGCGGGGCTCAGGAACCGTTAGTGTGTGTCCCGCGGCAAGAGCATCAAAGTTCAAGATGGCTGAACAGGAGTCAGCTGCTTCTGACCAGATCGTTGAGGCGTCGGAGGTTGTTGAGGCGTCAGAGGTTGCTGAGGCGTCGGAGAATGCTGAGGAGTCAGAGATCGTTGAGGTGTCGGAGGTCGTTGAGGTGTCGGAGGTCGTTGAGGCGTCGGAGATTGCTGAGGCGTCCGAGGTGGCTGAGGCCTCCGAGGTTGCTGAGGCGTCCGAGGTTGTTGAGGCGTCACAGGTCATTGAGGCGTCGGAGATTGCTGAGGCGTCGGAGATCGTTGAGATGTCGCAGGTCGTTGAGGTGTCGCAGGTCGTTGAGGCATCGGAGATCTTTGAGGTGTCGCAGGTCGTTGAGGCGTCGGAGATCGTTGAGGTGTCGCCAGTCGTTGAGGCGTCGGAGATCGTTGAGGTGTCGCAGGTCGTTGAGGCGTCGGAGATCTTTGAGGTGTCGCAGGTCGTTGAGGCTTCGGAGATTGCTGAGGTGTTGCAGGTTGTTGAGGCGTCGGAGATCGCTGAGGCGTCGGAGGTGGTTGCGGCGTCCCAGATTGTCGAGGGGTCGGAGATTGTTGAGGCATCGCAGATTGTTGAGGCGTCAGATGAGGTAAACTGCCCTACCCAAACTGAAGGGTTCGCTAAGCCCCGAAATTTTAAATTAATATGTGATGGATACTATCGGAGAATTTTAAGTAAAACAGTATTTGTTATAACTAAGAGACCCCCCCTTCAGTCCTGAGGAACTGAAAGGGCCTTGTTTGAGCGGCCTAATTCTATAATCTTAGTAAGCCGTCAGCATAAAGATGTTACCATCATAGCTCTTGAACTAAATACCAAAGAGATGTAATGTAATTTTGTGAAGTCACCCTGATAGGACTTGTTACTAATGACTGGGCCTGGTTGTGTTTGATTTAGGTGTCATGGCAACCTTTTTGAAGGCAGAAAAGATTAGAGCTGTTGATAAACGTAGGAATGGGATTCTCTGACTCATTTCAAACCAGAGACCGTTAACTGATGCCTTCAAAATCCTAAGGGTGGGGAAGTAGATGCAGTGGCGTGAATGCCTTGGTACCAGCATTTGTAGAGGTCAGAGGTCATCAGACTTGGCCTGCCGGAAGAGCGTTTAACTGCTCTGATCCTCTCTTTTCTGGTCCCTATGCCTATCATATCCTGAAAAAAAATGGAATCTGGGAGGCCAGAAAGAGCCCAGTTTCCACCTTAGAGGTTAGAGCCCCTCAGACCTTGAGGACTGAGGGAAGCAGGTGCTTCTGTAGGCTTGACCAAATCCCTACGGTGTGAAGGATAGTGCCTATTGCAGTAGTTTTCAACCTTGAAAAATGCTGTACCCTTTAATGCAGTGGTAACCTGCAACCATAAAATTATTTTCGTTCCTACTTCATAACTAAAATTTTATTACTGTTATGAGTTGTAATGTAAACAACGTAAATATTTTTGTTTTCAAATATATGATATGCGACCCCTGTGAAAGGATGGTTCGACCCCGAAGGAGTCGCAACCCACAGATTGAAAACCTCTGGTCTATTGGGTAGGGTTGCCAGATTTGCAAAAGATTTCATAATGTAGAGTTAAATTTGAAGGTCAGCTAAGCAGCAAATATTTTTGTGGTATGGCCTGTGTCAATGTGGTGATACACATTTGTTGTTAATGTGATATTCAAATATAACGGGCTGTTGTGTTTGCCAGAACCATGTTCACCCAGAGACAGAGTGGAGGAAGGGCCTCTGAGGGAATTCCAGGAAACTCAGAGGACCAGTGGTCTTTAAGGGGGAGTGAGGATGATCGGAGCGGGCCTGGAGGTGCAAGGTCTCTGAGCGTTGCTAGGGTGACTTCTCTGTACCTCTCCACCTCAGAGCCTGCGTGGGCCCTGGGTAGCCAAGCCCATACAGGTGGGGGCTGGCAGCTGGGAAGCCGCCCAGGCTGGGGAGCTGCACGCTAGGACCGCCTTCCATCCCCCACAGGGGTGGAGCCTGGTCGAGGTGGAAACCGCCTGCAGCTCTATCTCGGCGGTTGAAGAGCCGGTAGAGAAAATGGAGCCCAGCAAGATGGCGCCTCTCAAGAACGCTCCGAGGGATGCCTTGGTAAGCGCGAGGGGAGCGGGGCCAGGCGCACTCGATGGCATTGGAACCTGCGAGACAGGCCAGACCGAGCGCCTGGCGTGGGGGGGGCGAGTAGTGGGGCTCGCGCGCTGTTTGCAGCTGGGCGACGTGGCCAGGAAAGGGCAATGGGGTTCCCCTGTCTCCCGGGTGCTGTCCGTGCTTCTGGGGAGCCCCTCCAAAGGGCTGCCGCGGGGCTTTGTCTCGCTGGCGCGGGGCCGCCCCCACCCCCAAGTCTGCAGCTTCCTCGCTTCACTATGAGCCCTGACTGCGACATAGGTTCTGATGCTAGCTTCCCTCACTGACAGATCCGAAAATGACAGCCAGCTGGACCCACCCCTACCTCCTCTGCCTGGGAAGCCACTAAAGGCCATTCTTGTGCCTTTGCTCCCACCCTTGCTAAAAGTTTTCGGCATGAGCCTATGTCTGATTTTGTGTGATCACTGACAGATAGGCACTGGGAGAGGCACAAAGAGGAGCAGTTTGCTGCTTATTAAAATATGCCTTCAGCCCAGCCTTGATTTCTTTCACTTACATCGCGCGTCTGGCTTTTTTGTTTTTATTTGAATCCACAGGTGATGGCACAGATCCTGAAGGATATGGGAATCACAGATTATGAGCCAAGGGTTATAAATCAAATGTTGGAATTTGCCTTCCGTAAGTTATAAAGAAATGCATAAATAAATAAATAAATCCACCCAAAACCTGACCTCATGAATTAGAAAAGATCCTTTACTTTAAAACAAAATCACTTTAAAACAAAATCAGCTGTTACTAATCTAGAACTGAGTAAAGCAGTAAACAGGAGCACAAGCTAAGGGGCAGCAGTATTTAGATATAGCATGTCCATTTAAATAAAGTATGTGAATGGGACAATTAGTTATTAAAGCCAAAAATCATAAAAGTTCCAGAAATTAGTGGAACCTTTTAAAACAAGGAGTCATAAATAGTAAGATGCCTTTAGGTAGGGTTAGGGTTAGGGTTAGTCTTGGTGATGCACACTGTAATGTAGCCCTTGAGGAAAGGCAAGATGATCAGGCACTCCAGGCATCCCTTGGTTATATAATGAGGCTGGTATGGGCTACTTAAGATCCTGCCTTGAAATGTCTTCATTCACTAAAAAAATATTTTGCTCTTAAAGGATATGTGACTACAATTCTGGATGATGCAAAAATTTATTCAAGTCACGCTAAGAAACCTACTGTGGATGCAGATGATGTGAGACTGGCCATCCAGTGTCGGGCTGACCAGTCTTTTACCTCTCCTCCTCCAAGAGATGTGAGCAAACGTTTATTTGCAGTTATTCTTACTTACACTTTAAAAATTGTAGTCCTAATGAGGATTTTTCTCTTTTAGTTTTTACTGGATATTGCAAGGCAGAAGAATCAAACCCCTCTGCCGCTGATTAAACCATATGCAGGACCTAGATTGCCACCTGATAGATACTGCTTAACAGCTCCAAACTATAGGCTGAAGTCCTTAGTTAAAAAGGTAAGATTTTCTGGGCAGGTGTAGTAGCTCCTGCCTGTAATTCCAACAGTGGGGATGCTGAGGCAGTAGGATTAGGAGTTCAAGTTACATGAACTGCTTATGTCAAAACGAGAGACAAAGGAGTTTCAGTTAGCTTATGGAGGTTTTTTTTTCATTAATTTATTCACTTTATATCCAAGCTCCCCTCCTCCAAGCCCCCACACACACAGCTCCTACTCCCCCTCATCTCCCCTCCCCTTCTCCCTGAGAAAGGAAGACCCCTGCCTATCACCCCACCATGGCACATCGAGTCACTGCAGGACTAGGCGCATCCTCTCCCACTGAGGCCAGACAAGCGGCACAGTTAGAGGAACAGGATCCACAGGCAGGCAAGTGATTCAGGGATAGCCCCTGCTCCAGTTGTTTAGGACTCACATGAAGACCACACTGCACATCTGCTACATGTGTGGAGGGGGCCTAGGTCCAGCCCATGCTAGCACTTTGGTGGTTCAGTCTCTGGGAGCCTCCATGGGTCCAGGTTAGTTGACTCTGTCTTCCAGAGACCCTATCCCCTTCGGGTCCCTCAAGCTTATGTTTTTTAAAGGGTGAAAATAATAGGTAAACTTACAAAAAGCCAAATTCCTGTAGATGGTACATTAAAGGTTAAAATAATTCTTGGATTTTTTTTTCAGAGCTAGAAGAAATTTTATTATTTCATCTAACACAGTGGGGATTTTTCTTATTGTACAACTGAACCTGAGCTCATGGAGTCAGGGACAAAACTAGGACTGATTCCCAGATCTGGTAGCTAACAAACTTTCCAGGTCACCATAGCCTTTTGTGTGTGACATCCAGTAATGAAGGGAAGAAATGCCATTCATGACTAGATTTTTTTTTTTCAGACATATGGCCTAAGGCTCTCTGAGCACTGAAAAGAGAACTCTCCATATTGGGCCAACCTTGTTTTCTAAATTCTACTGTAAGTCAGTCCTAAATAAGACAGAGTTAAAATCCAGTATTATAATCCAAGTGAGCATTTGTCTACATTCGTAAGACTCTACCTTAAATATATAGAATTAATAGTGTCATGTGTATGTACATATGGATGAATGGATGCAAAATTCCGAATAATTGGTTTTAAAACAAGAGTTTGGTCCTCAGTGGTATGATGAAAAGAAAAAGAAAATACAATAAAAGCAATTATTTTTGCATTTATCATCCACTAATACCTCATATCAACAGTTATAATTTCCCTCTTCATCAGGTTTAGGTGTCAAATTGTTACCATCAAAACTAACTTGTTTTTAAATCCCCTAGGGACCTAACCAAGGAAGACTAGTTCCTAGATTAAGTGTCGGTGCGGTCAGTAGCAGACCTACTACTCCTACTGTAGGTGAGTGAAGCCTTTCTAAACAGTCAAAACAGCCTCTCAGCATTTGCTTTTGAACTAAGTCAAAATGAGAGTCATAAACTCCAATATGTTTACCACTGACAATTTTGCCTATCCTCTAGTTAAAAAAAAATATGAACATGTGTTTTAATCAAATTCAGTGGGAAAAAAAAAGCAGAAAGACTGACCTATCCAAAATGACATTAGGCCAGCCCTTGTTCATATAAATGTGATTCCAGAAACCCTTTACTCTTAGCTGTTTCCACCTTCTAATGGTCCAGGCTCCAAACACACCCAGGCCCACTACCTACATTGAGACATCTAAGCAAATGTCTCAATAAAGTGGGTACAGGTTCAAAGAAGCTTGGAATATACAAAAAGTTCAACATTCTTATTCTTTAATACTTACCTTTTAAAAAAGGACAAGGACCAGCCTGCGTAACATAGAAAGACCCCATCTCAAAAAAGAAAATCATACTAATTCTCCTATATTTGTCAGTGAGAGCCCTTGAAGCTGTGTCCTGAAATCAATTTGATAACTCTCGATCGTACTGTGGATATTTCTGACATATGATGTTCCAAGCCTCTTATATTTCTATGTCCAAGTTTTAGAATGGAATAATTCTCCAAAGATCCTTCTGTCTTTTTAGTGAATTATTTGTAGTGTTTTTTTTTAAATAAGGAGCTGGGCAGTGGTGGTACTCCAGAAGCAGAGGCAGGCAGGATTGTTCTGAGTTCAAGGTCAGCCTGGTCTACACAGAGAAAACCTGTCTCAAACCCCTATCCCCCAAAAGAAAAAAAAATTAAGTTTTCTGATTTTTTTCATGTTTTTAATTTAAAAAATCCTCCTTTTTACTTGTATTAACTTCACAACTCTTACTGTCTTTGAGTCTTATAAGTCTCATTATAGTTCTAGTACAAGACTAATTTTTTTAAAACTGGGTCTTACTCTGTGACCCAGGATAGCCTTAAACTTGCTATCCTTCAGCCTTCTGAGTGTTCAGATTACACTTGAGGAATACTGCCCAGCTAGCATTTGACCTTTAAGGTGTGAACGATCTCTCCATATTCTCAGGATATAAATTTACATGCCAGCATTTTTAAACTGTTAGGTGTGTAGCTCCAATAATCTACACATGACCTCCTGTGAACAGAAATTGGCATATAAAATCTGTGTAACTTTTCAGTCATACACTACTTACCTGGGTATTCACAGTAATTAAGGGAATATCACATTTTTGCTTATTTTGGAAGTTATCTTTGTTGCCCGGGCTCCTCTAAAATCCTAAACTCAAGTGTTCCACCTGCCCTGCCTCCAGAGTAGCCGCGCTAGACGGAGTGTACTGCTGCACTTCCAAACAACACAGCACAGTGATCAGTTTCAGTACCAGTTGCTCTTTTACATTACTTAGCCATCTGTGAAACACTTAGACTTTAACCACCTAGAATCCAAGTTTTAATCCAAACTTTCTACTTTAATGATGCCACCTTTAAAATTAAGCCAACTTACTTTTTCGTGTTTTTGGTTTTGTTTTTATTAATTAAAACACGTCCCCCTCCCCTTTGCCTCTGAGAGGGTGCTCACCTACCCACCCGTGCTTCCCCCCCAGCATCTCCCTTCCCTGTGACATCAATTACTTTTTTTCTTTTTTTTTATTTTTACATTTCAAATGTTATCCCCCTCCCAGTTTTCCCTCCCACAAGCCCCTATATCCTATCCCTTTCCCCTTCCCCGCTCCTCCCACCTCGATGAGGGCACTCACCTACTTGACCACCCACTCCTGCTTTAGCGACCTATGCTGGGTCTTCGAGCTGCCACAGGACCAAGGGCCTCCCCTCCCACTGATGCCAGATAAGGCAATCCTCTGCTACATATGCAGCTGGAGCCATGGTTGGTTGATATTTTAGTTCTTCCTATGGGGTTGCAAGCTCCTTCAGTCTTTTCCCTAACTTCTCTGTTGGGGTCCCCACGCTCAGTCCAGTGTTTAGCTGTGTACATCCGCATCTGTATTGGTCTGGCTCTGGCAGAACCTCTTAAGGAGACAGTTATGCCAGGCCTTTGTCACTAAGCAGTTCTTGGCATCAGCAAGTGTCTGAGTTTGGTGTCAGCAGACAGGATGGATCACTAGGTGGGGTGGTCTCTAGATGGCCTTTCCTTCAGTCTCTGCTCCATGCTTGTCCCTCCCTGCATTTCCTTTTGACAGGAGGAATTCTGGATTAATATTTTTTTTTGGTTCTTTTTTTCAGAGCTAGGGACCGAACCCAGGGCCTTGCGCTTCCTAGGCAAGCGCTCTACCACTGAGCTAAATCCCCAACCCCTGGATTAATATTTTTGAGGTGAATGGGTGGCACCATCCCTCAACCGGAGGCTGTGCCTATCCACTGGATATGGTCTCTACAGGTTCTATCTCCCCTTAGTTGGATATTTCCGCTGATGTCCTCCCTGTTGGGTCCTGGGAACCTCTTGGGTCCCTAGCATCTGAGACTTTCTAGTGGCTGCCCCCAGTCCCCCCTCCCTCACTGCTTCTTTCAAATCCCTGACCTTCTGTAGTTCCCCTGCAACTCCTCCAGTATCTGAACTGGCCCCCCTTTTCCCTCCCCTTCCTCTCTTCCTCCCAGATCCCTCTCAATCTACTTCCTGAGATTATTTTCTTCCCCCTTCTGAGTAGGACTGTAGCATTCATACTTTGGTGTGATCTCTCTTCTTGGGTTTCATATGGTCTATGATTTATATTGTGGTTATTCCAAGCTTCTTTTTGGCTAATATTCATTTATCAGTGAGTGCATACCATGTGTGGTCTTATGTGACTGGGTTACCTCACTCAGGATGATATTTTCCAGTTCCCTCCATTTGCCTATGAATTTCATAAAGTCATTGTTTTTGATAGCTGAGTAATAGTCCATTGTGTAGATGTACCACATTTTCTGTATCCATTCCTCTGTTGAAGGGCATCTGGGTTCTTTCCAGCTTCTGGCTATTATAAATAAGGCTGCTATAAACATAGTGGAGCATGTTCCCTGCAGCATCAATTACTTTTTTTAGGCACACAAAACATATTTACACTAAGGAAAAGTGAGGAAAACACTCCCCAGAATGAAGGGTTACGAAGAAGAATAGCCATTGTAAAAATCTTAAATTACTGTGCCTTCATCTCTGATGATACCTTCTCATCTCCCATGAGCCCTGGACTTTGAAGGTGGATTCCTATAAGCTATGGACTATAGAATATGAATGTGTACTCAGTCATCTAACTAGTACAATCTGTTCTTTTCAACTATAGCACCCCCACAAGCAGTATCTGTCCCAAATAAGGTTGCAACTCCAGTGTCAGTGACAAGCCAAAGATTTGCCGTGCAGATTCCAACTTCTCAGTCCACGCCTGCCAAACCAGGTAACATGGTACAGAGGAGGGGGACGGAATTCATGAAAAATTCTTAATTATGCAACAGTTTGTACTGCAGGGAGACTTTTTGTTTTAGCGTCACAACAGGAAAGTGACAGGTAAAGCTGCGAACCAGGGTTCTTCAAGCAAGGTCTGTACAATTGCATGAAGTTTACATATACCTAAAATTTCAGGATGAGGGCGATATATTGAGGTTCTCATCAAATTTTAAAATACTAGAAACTAAAGAAATGGGGGTTTGCAGATCTAAGATGTCTTCAGGGAAAAGCACTTTGAGTAAAACTCAAAAAACTAATAGTTTAGTCATGCATGTATGTGTATGATCCCAATGGCAATGTGGATGAAAATATGCCTTTATCCATGTCATAGGTGGCAGCTGGGGTTGGAATAATATAAATGGAAATAACACAGCAGTTTACTAATGTGTATGTTTAGACTGCACATCTTTTGAAACATATCTCCATAAAGAGACACCTTACATAAAAGTCGGGGCAGCAAGATGGCTCTTGGGGTAAGGGCACTTGCCACCAAGCTTTATGATGTGAGTTCAGTCCCCAGGACCCACAAGGTATAAAGAGAACTGACTCCTGAAAGTTGTTCTCTGACCTCCATATGTGTTTCATGGTACATACACACCTGAGCACGTACCTGCACACACAAGTCAATAAATGCAATTGGTTTGGAAAATGCCCTATAGGAGAAGCATGCCTCCTGGCCTTGCACGTGAATGCAGTGTGTTGAATGCTAAGTAAAAATGTAGACAATTAAAAATAAAACAAAATTTTGTTAATTTTGTAGTAGGTTTAGGGAGTTTTAATATTTATGTATACATACACCCAAACATCCTTATGCCTGGTTAATATCACTATTGGAAAATTTAAGATAAAAATCTTTCAGATTGAATTCCACTGTTAGTAATTACCCAAGTCTCTTCTATGATGTAGTTATGTGCTGTGCTATTGAAACTTGTCTAAAATTACATTCTGCTTTGTTGTCTATTTTTGGATCATGGGTAACTCATATCTGGGCTGTGGGGGGGGTCTCTTCTGTTTATAGCTCCTGCAGCGACTTCAGTCCAAAATGTTCTGATTAATCCTTCAATGATTGGGTCCAAAAATATTCTCATTACCACCAACATGGTTTCCTCACAGAGCACAGCCACTGACTCAAACCCACTGAAGAGGAAACATGATGATGATGATGATGACGACGACGATGATGATGACAATGACACTATGTAAGGAATAAAGTCTGTTCTGTATACATTAAAATTTTCCTGTGTTTGGGCCCATATGGTGGACTCAACAGCTTAGATCTTATAAGTTTTATCTTAGAAATGTAGTAGGAATATTTTTCACATTAGTTACATCGGGTAGGTTTTGTTACAATGAATATGTTTTCTCAGTAGGCTTCAGGTATACAAGCACTTGCTTCTAGACAGCTTCATTAATGTCGAGTCTTACCATGGCAGCTCTATTTTTAGAAGCAGTTTCTGCTATGTGTCACTGACAGCGGCACTTGGATTTCAGTTCCTGGTCTCCTCTATATTAAAACAGGACTTTCTTTTGATAGTGAACTATTCACACTGTCACTTTTTTGACCAAATCTCTCAGTTTGGGAAACTTTTTTTGTGAAACGGTGGATTTAGAAGTGTGCTAAATCCATTTTGAATGTATTTGGACTTTGGTCTTTTCTAATTCCCTATCTGGATCCCATTTGTTTTCTGTTCCCACCTCTCATCGCCTTAAGTCATTTGCCATTGCACTTAAATTTAATAGACTGTGACTAGAATTTGTAATATGCCCTAGATGCCTAGCCTTCTGCAGTCCCCTTGAACCTGAGTGTCGGCATTTACTCTTCTTCACTCGGTAACAGAGCATTTGGGTGTCAGCCCTTGCCTTTAACTCCTGTTAAGCTCTTCTCAATGACAGGCAGTTTTGCATCAGTTACATGCAGTTACCATGCATTCCAAATTGCTAGCTTCACAGTCTTTCATGTTTTTAATTTAAGATATAACTTTTAACCTGCCTTGATAAGTAACTTACACTGGACCCAGACAAAACCACTTAAGAGCTTTGTTTTTACCACCTGCATTCATTGATTTCATTCAGATCACCTTTCTAGCTTGCTGCTAAGGGTGTCATACCTAAGACCAAGCCTGAGGTAGATTTTAATGATTCTCTTTTCCTGTCAAGCCAGGAGGGAAAACAGATTAGTGTCATCTGACTCCAATTAGGTGTGCCCTACAGAATTTCCGAGCCATGTTTCTTTTTTTTTTTTTTCTTTTTTTTTCAGAGCTGGGGACCGAACCCAGCGCTCTACTACTGAGCTAAATCCCCACCCCCCCCTCCCAGCCATGTTTCTATACACCTTCTCCTACTTTGTTTTTATACATACCTACATGACTCATTGGAAACAACAGCAAAGCTTTTGTCAGAGTATAAAAAGTACCATTTTGATTGTATGTTGCACATAGCCAACATTGGAAAAACTTTCTGAAACCTTCATGAAACTTAGAATTTATAGCCATGGAACATCAAAAACTTACTAAGTATCAGCATAGGATGTTGTTTGACATGTGAAATAGATCAGTAACAAGGGAGAAATATTTTGTGCCAGTTTGAATTATCTAGGAAGGTTAGGGAAAGCTGATCTGATCAATATCATAAGAGATGTGCAGTATACAACACAATGTCAGGACTTGAATGTTCTCAGGGAGGCAGAATATCAGAAAGCCTAGGTTCTAGTATTAAGTTTCATTTACCAACAATGTGACCTTACTTTACCTCTGAGCCTTGTTCTCACTAGTAGTAGGGAAATAACATCTACCCTGCCTACCTCACAGAGATGTGAGGTTTTAGCTGGTGTGTGTGAAAGTTCAAGATTGTAAAAGCTATATAATTATTAATGTATTTGTTCCAACAATTATTAATAAAAATTTAACTTTAATCAGTGACCTTTCATTCTTTGACTGAAGGGATCCAAGAAAAGTAATTAAGGCAGCCATCTAGGAATTCAGATCTACTGATGTTGACAGCCTGTTTTTGCTGGGAATTAGCATTTGACTCATGGTAAAGAAAATGATGAAAATCAAAGAATATGGCTTTAAATCTTACAAACTTAAGATACTCTTTAGTGGGGATTTGTATATGTAGAGTTCTGTACTGAACTAAAACTAGTTTCAGGAAGGTTGCTTCTGGGGAGGGAAGCCAGGAGACAGCTAAGATGGTACCTTAGCTGATGGTATCATTCACTAGATACCCCTTTTGAGAACATATAAACCTGTATCCCATGGTGTACTGGCTGGTTTTGTGTGTCAACTTGACACAAGCTGGAGTTATCACAGAGAAAGGAGCCCCAGTTGAGGAAATGCCTCCATGAGACCCAGCTGTAAGGCATTTTTCTCAATTAGTGATCGAGGAGGGCCCAATGGTGGGTGGTGCTGTCCCTGGGCTGGTGGTCTTGTGTTCTATAAGAAAGCAAGCAGAGCAAGCCAGGGGAAGCAAGCCAGTAACAAACATCCCCCTCCATGGCTTCTGCATCAGCTCCTGCTTCCTGCTCTCCTTGAGTTCCAGTCATGACTTCCTTTGCTTTGAACAGCATGGAAGTAAGCTGAATAAACCCTTTCCTCCCCAACTTGCTTCTTGGTCATGTTTGTGGAGGAATAGAAACCCTAAGATACATGGGTTATGAAAAAAGCAGGAAACAATGAGCACTGGGGGTGGGCATCTGGATGGATCAGGATATGTTTGGGGCTAGGTCAAATAGTCTTGTAAAATTCTTGCCATTCTACACACACACACACACACACACACACACACACACACACACACGTGCGCTCATTCCTCATTTATAACATGGGGATAAGGTAGACATACATATTCAAGGTGATTTTATAAGCCTATAACATTTAACATTAGTAATCCTATATTAAATCTGGAAGCACGTCCTTGTCAGCCTGGGCTACATAGTAACTCCAGAAAAAATGGAGGGGAAAATGGAATCAAGGGTTTCCGCCATAAAAACCCCCGCAACAACCTATCCAATGTAGGGCAGCCAAGAACTGAAACAGAGGCACTAAGGATTCCAGCAGATGTCTAAAACCTATCTGATATGTTCACATAATGTTCATACACTTAGTGGGTGTTGGAATGAATCAGTAGCATAAAAAACTGGGGAAATTGTTTTACTTTTCTGCTTTTTAAACAGGTCTCACTCAGTAGCCTTGGTCAGTATTGAATTATGTGTTAGGATCAAAGTGCACCATGCCCAGCAAAAAAAAAAAAAGCTATGAAGGAAATTAAAATGGCAAAAATATAGCATACGACACACATAAATAAGTGCAATAATAACTTAAACATTAGGGCTCGAGACAGGGTCTCATCCAGACCAGACTGAGCAAACTAATTATGTAGCCAAAATTATGTGACAAAACAATCCTGAGGATGAATTGTATATGGATCAGAGGCTGCTGATCTCATTCTTCAGGATATGAAACTGACACACATTTGAAACCCAGTACCTAGGAACCATGAAGTGGCAATCAAGAGAAAAACAATGGTCCCATGAGAATACGAATGGAAGGAATGAGCTGGCCCTTAATTTGCTTTTGCTTGTTTATAGGCCTTGACTTTTCAAATTATGACCCAACTATTAAGACATCATAAAGCAATAGAGTAGGCATTCAATAAGGAGCAGGCACTTTTATCTAATCTCACCCCACCACTACCACTGCAGCCCCAATCCTTCCATTCAAAATGTAGGTGCTCTTCTGTTCGCACCATTCCTAACCAAGTATGACAGGAAAAACTTCAGTTTCAGTGGGCATCTTTATTGTTCAATAGATCAACTCCAAACCTACAGCTGGAATCTCACCGTTATTTCCATGCTGTCATGAACAGTGACAAAGCTAACCAGAGGCTACATACAGCGAAGAGAGCTAAGCTTTTACAGCTCACTTCCTTTCACAGGCAGAGTATAAATAGATGCCCTCTACAATGCACAATGGTTTTAGTCACTAAGGAATTTAAATGGGATCTTGAACGTAGTAGATGAATCCCGATGCAGTAAAGACGAGCTGAGATGCTGTGCAGCTGCTTAGGGTTCCTGGTGCTGCGTCTTGGCCACTAGCTGCACTAACACCAAATGGAGATGCGGAAAACACTAGGTCGACTTAGGGGCTGTGCACAGGAACCAAAGGCAGGAAAATACTAAACATTGCTGAGAGCATCCACCCCAGGAAGGACTTTACCTGTTTGAGAAAGCACACACAGAAACAGCATTATTATAAGTCCCACTAAAGGTACATCTATCTGCCAGCTCTTCATTAGGTTATAGGGCAGAAGTTAAAAACTTCTGCATTCTGGGTCCCAGGTCAACTAGACCGTGCTCCTACCTTCCCTCCCACCAAGTAGAAGCAGGAACTTTATTTGTGCTACCTCGTTCATGTGAATGCTAGTGACAGCACTGCCCCAAGCTCTACTCTGCCCCACTTCTCAGAATGCAGTCCTCACCCTACTTCAAATAAGCCAAAACCTGGAGAATAACCTCACCTTCCAGGAGCTCTAGACTGGCGCCGCCCCCAGTGCTCACATGGCTGACTTTATCCTCTGTGTTCCATTTGGCACAGCAAGTGGCGGTGTCTCCGCCTCCTGTTGAATGAAGAACAGAGGCGAAATGTTCTTGGCACCAAAACTAACAGTGTGGTTCCCAACCCAAAATGCAGTTAATGAACCACTCCCCTCCCACCAAGAGAATCCCCTATGAATGACACCTCTATGGGCTAGCAGAACCAAGAGACCCGGAAAATGCCTTCCCCTGAACATAACTCTGCCACATGTCAATGGGAGTTTAGTACAGGACCCCTTACCTATGATAGTGATGCAGCCCCTAGACGTGGCTTTCACCACCTCATCCATGAGGGACTTGGTTCCCCTGGCAAAGGCTTCCCATTCAAATACCCCAACAGGACCGTTCCAAACAATCTGCTTAGCTCGAGCCACAGCCTCAGCATATTTCTTACTGCTCTCAGTACCACAGTCCAAGCCCTGGAGGGTAGAATTAAGAAGATAAATGTCAAGAAAAAGTTACTGGGAACAATTATCACCTCCACCGAGACCATAATGCAAGGCCAAACATCCATAAATAATGATGCACACCCTTAATCCCAGCATGTGAGAGGCAGAGGCAAGCACATCTGAGATCAAAGCCAAACTGGTCTGTAGAGTGAGTTCCAAGACAGCCAAGGCTACAGAGAAACCCTGCCTTGGAAAACAAAGTTCTTAGTAGAATCAAAATGTACCCTTTAAGGCCCTTTAGCCTATATGTATGTGGCCTTTGACATAAACATTCAGTGGTAATCAAGTAAGGGAAAAATCTCATGTTGCTTAACAAAGACATTCTCAATGGCACTGTGACAACCAAGAGCCACATCAGTGGTTCTCAAGCCACAGTGATTCTGCCTATCAAAAAGTATGTGCCAATGTCTGAGGACATTTTTGACTGTCAATTTGTCACAACCTGGGGTATACACTAGTGACACACTGTAACTAGTGGCACTTTACATGTCACAGCTAGAACTCCTTGGGATTCCAGTAGAGACTGAGAAACACTGAACCAGATCAGTTGTGTTCAACCCTCCATGTATCAGATCTCCAGGAAGCCATGCTCAGTGTGTTGGATCCCACTCCCATCACCTTTTTTTTTGGAGACAGGATTGTATTGTATACTTTTGACTGGCCTGAAATCTGCTATATACAAAGCTAGCCTTAAATTCAGACCTGCTTGCCTTTGTCCCCAAATACAGGAATGGTATTGAGTGGCATCATGCCTGGTCTGTATGATTTATTTTTATTTCCATGCATGTGTGTATGGTGACCCACAGAAGCCAGCAAGAGCATTGGATCCCCTGGAACTGGAGTTAAAGTAGTTGTGAGTCACCCAATGTGGATTCTAGGAACCTAACTCTCCCCCTAACCGCTAAGCAATCTCTCCAAACCCCAGACCCCAAATCTGCCTATTAAAAACAATTTCCCAAAATGATGATTGAGGAACACACTGAGATCACCATGATATGACTTTATATAGTTATCAAACTAAAGGTCTAATGGCACACCAGTAGTTAATAAGTAATTACTAAGTAGAGGCAGGGTATTAAGTTTAAGGTCCACCTAGGCTATACAAATCTAGACCCCTATGAAGATGAAAATGAAAAGGTATTTGGTACCAGACTATAGTCAATTTTAAACCTTTCATATACATATATTTTTCATACATTCCTTACAATTAAGCCTATTTTCATTACCTTTTTTGGTTTTTTTTCTTTTTTCTTTTTTTTTTTTGGTTCTTTTTTTTTGGAGCTGGAGACCGAACCCAGGGCCTTGCGCTTCCTAGGTAAGCGCTCTACCACTGAGCTAAATCCCCAGCCCTGTTTTTTTTTCTTTTAAACAGAGTTCCTATCTTGTTCCCCTGGCTGTCCTGTAGACCAGGCTGGCCTCCAACTCAGAAATCCTCCTGCCTCTGCCTCCCAAGTGTTGTGATAAAAGGCAAGTACCACCACTGCCTAGCCACTTTGATTATGTTTTGAGGAAGTTTTTAACTTTTATCTCTTATGATTATTGTTATTGTGGGAACATGTACATATCATGTAGAAGTCAGAATGACTTTTGGAAAAGCTTCCTCCTTCCAGTGCAGGTCCCACATATATAGCTCAGGTCCGGCAAGTCATCTCACCGATCTGTTTACAATGGCTTGTGGCCATTAGCACTGTGATCCAGAACAGTTCAAACCATGAAAGTACACAGTACTATCTCCAGCACACAGTGCTAAATGTGCACTGAAAAAGAATCAAGTGGGTTTGCCCTCTCATTGAGGAAAACAGCAGCCATCTGCTAGCACTGCTTTTACCCTTTGCCCTTGGGTGCCCATTGTTCTTGGACAGTTCCCATGGAGACTAAGTAACATGCATGTTAGAGGGGAGAGCTCAGTGGTAGCTCACTTCATAACATCTGAGGCCCACAGATGGATCTCCAATGCCACAAAAAAAAAAATCTGTTAAGATGAATGAATGATACCAAAAATTTCTGATCCCTTACATAAGCAAACACCAGCTAACTCACCATCCAGCCAGCAGGTATACCAGAGGCCACAGTAGCTTGGCCAGTCTTTGCATTCTCATCAAATTTGTCAGCAGTGACAAAGTCAACAGGCAAGGTAATCTTCACACCATTTTTCTCAGCTTTGGCCATGAGATCTTTGACAATCTTGGCTCCCTCTTCATCATACAGAGATGTGCCAATCTACACGAGAGGCAAGGAGATGAAGCGCTTATACAGGAACACAACTGACTCATAAAACTGAGAGGAACATAACACACTATAAAGCTGTGATTCTCCACCTTCCTAATGTTGAGACCCTTAAATATTGTCTTTGCTACTTTATAATTGTAATTCTGCTGCTGTCGTGAATTGTAATGTAAATATGTGATGTGCAGATAATCTGATCTGCAGTCCCTGTGAAAGGGTCTTTTTTTTTTTAACCCACCCAGGACTCACAACCTATAGGTTGAGAACCATAGCTATAAATTCAGGGACAAAAGCAACTTCAGACAGAAGGAGAAGGAAAATCTTCTTAGGATTCACATTACGTTTACAAAACGGCTCATTAGCAAACCATTTCACAGCCACTTGCCATTGGCTCCCTACCTCCATGTTGTTGAGCACCTTAAGGAAGGTAAAAGCCATTCCCCCACCGATGATCATCTCATTGACTTTGTCTAGCATATTATTGATCAGCTGGATCTTGTCTGCAACTTTAGCTCTAGAAGAGAAAGCAAGAATCAGCAACGCAAGCACAATCGAGTGGACTGCTAGCACGCAAAGCCACAGCAGGATAGCAACAAAAGCAGTGCCTAAATGTGCCATGTTTCTCTAACCCTCTGTACTTGGATCCTAAACGTGCCATGTTCCTCTAACCCTCTATACTTGGATCCATGTATAAAGCCCTGGGTTATCCTCAGCACCATAAACAGAAAAGCAAAACTTCCCTATCTAAACAACCATGCTCCAATCCAAAATTCACAAAGCCCAGGTTGCCAGATTAGTAACTGAGGGTATGAATGAAAATAGTCTCTGTAGACTCCTATTTGCACGCTTAGTCCACAGTAGAACTGTCTGGAAAGGATGAGGTGTGGCCTTGTTGGGAGGAATGTCACTTGGCTTTAAGGTTTCCAAATCCTATACTAGGCTATGTGTTTCTCTGCCTACTGCCTATAGATCAGGGTTCATACTATCCTTCAAAATCTTTCAATAGATCCCCTGTGGTAAGACTGCTGTTTCATTCAGGCTTATTCTGAAATCTGAATACCACCAGCAGGGGGCATTCACTCCCGTATTCCAGATTCCCATATTCAGAACAAAGCCAGATAGCTCAAATGTTAATGTGAAGAAGCCAAAGACCAAAGTCTAATGCTTTTAACTCATTTTAAAAGGTTCAATGTTTCCAGGATTTTAAAACACAAAACCCTATACCCATCTTGTTTTCTCTAAGGAACCTGAAACATAGCTCATGAAGTCTAGAGAGCAACTATGTTATGTGAAACTGAAACAATTCTAGAGCATTTCATCAGGAAATGCTGAGTATACTTTAGTCATGGAGGGTGGGGTGAACAGTCCAAGGGTCATGGACCTCTAATACCTAACAGCTATGCTAAGTAAAATGAAGCTTTCTCATCCAAGCAGGTCAAGTTCCTTGTTCCTCTACCAGATGATCAGTCCTGCATCGCTGACTTTAGTAAACAGTCCCTTTTTAAAATTGCCCTCCATTACCCAATGTTATAGCCACTACCAGGCTAATATTATTTAAAGTATGATCCAAAAGTTTTCTTCATACCCTCCCAAGATAGCCAGGAAGGGTCGCTCTGGACTCTCCAAAGCCTTGGCAAAGTAGTTCAGCTCCTTCTTCATCAAAAATCCACCAGCCTTCTGTGGCAGATTCACACCCACCATGGAACTAGGGAAAAACAGGAAAAAAAATGTATTCAAAATCCAGCCAAATAATACCATTTCCCCACCCAGAATGCTTTCATCACTTCTAAGATACTAAGAGACTACGGTTTCATTCTTAAATTGCAATAAAGCCACTTATATCTTAGGTAACTTTCCTGACTAATAATTTACAATCAAGGATAAAAAAAAACAATGGAATGAGGTAGAGTTTAAGATACCCAGGTAAAGGGTTGGAAAGATGGCTCAGCAGTTAGGATCATTTGCTGTTCTTGCAGAGGACCTGGATCAGAACGCAGTACCCAAAACAAAGTGCAGCTCAAAAACTCTACAACCCCCAGGCAAAAAAAAGCCCTCTTCTGGCCTCTGAGGGCACTGCATGAACACAGTGCAGAGAGAGACAAAGGCAAAACACAATAGTAGGAATAGTTTTTAGGGGCTGGAGAGTTGGCTCAGTGGTTAAGAGCACTGACTGCTCTTCCAGAGGTCCTGAGTTCAATTCCCAGCAACCACATGGTGGCTCACAACCATCTGTAATGGGATCTGATGCCCTCTTCTGGTGTGTCTGAAGACAGCTACAGTGTACCCACATACATAAAATAAAGAAATAATTCTTTGAAAAAGTCTTTAATAGGTCAAAGATTAAATCAGTATATAATCAACATACATGTTTTCAAAGGTAAAAAAATTCTACACAAGGAATCCAAAGTTAGAGAAACCTATTCCTGAAGTTATATAAGCTAATAATTATCACTCAAATTTTATCTCTATTTCTATTTGAATCAGGACATTTAAAGGGCCATATAGCTCTACGTAGAGATAGAAGTTAAATATATATCTCCTGGTTTTTTTTTTTATTGTTAACTTAAGACAACCTAGAGTTCCCTGGAAGAGGGACCTTCCTGCTCAAAATTAGCCTGTGGACATGTTTGTGAGGCATTGTTCTGATTGCTAAATGATGTAGGAGGGTCCAGACCAAGACGGATGGTACCATCCCTAGGCTGTTCATCCTGGACTATATAAGAAAACTGGCTGGCACTGGTGGCATGGTAGTCGATGCTTTTAATCCGAGTTCAAGGCCAGCTTGGGTCTACATAGTCAGTTCCAAGGTAACTAGGGCTAGAACATGAGACTGCCTCAAGAAATGAAAAGGTAGCCAAATATGAGCCACTGAATAAGCCAGTAAGCAAAGCCTGAATTCTGTTCTTGGTTTCTTTCAAAGATGGATTATGATCTAAAGGCTTACGCCAAGTAAACCTTTCTTCCCATAATTTGCTTTTGAGTGTCTAAATCACAACAGACACAATAGAAGATGGTAATCTCTAAAAACAGCCCAGAATTTGAATGGCTCGGGTGCCCAATATCATTCAACTCTGCATAGTACTGACAAGGTTCTTTTCGGTACCTGTGGGCTCTGTGTGCAGTCCCAAAAGCATCATTGACATAGACATCTCCAAGTTTGGACAGGGAGGCTCGGAAAGCATCAATTTTAGCTGGCTCAGCTTTAACCTGCAGAGAAAAATTTAAAAAGGAAAATCCTATGTAGAAAATGTTGATGACTCCAAAAAACTTCAAAAGCATTTCAGGCCACCAACAATCCTCTTGAACACTTTTAAGACCCTGAGTTAGTAGGACAACAAGTTTTACAGCTGGCAACATGGTCAGTCCTTTGATTTTTTTTTTTTAAAGATTTTACTTATTATTATATGAGTACCCTGTAGCTATCTTCAGACACACCAGAAGAGGGCATCAGATCCCACTACAGATGGTTGTGAACCACCATGTGGTGGCTGGGATTTGAACTCAGGACCTTTGGAAGAGCCACTAGTGCTCTTAACCGCTGAGCCATCTCTCCAGCCCCCTATGATTATTTATCCCCTGAAAACTATGCACATGTGTACATAACATATGCACACACACTAAATACATAACAAAATTTTCAAAACAAAAATGTTTGAGGGAAAAATAAGACAAATTGAAAGCTTTTGATGAAAAAGATGCCATAGAAACAATCAGGACAATCCTCATTTTTGACCTGTCAATGGGTACAAGGAAGGTAATATTAATTCTAATAATGTAGACACACTGAATAGCACTCAATTGAGGGTGGACAGATGGCCCCGTGGTTAAGAGCACTTGCTGCTTCTCCAGAGCTCCACATGAGCTCACAATTGCCTGTATCTCCAGTGTCCCAACACCCGCCTGTGGCCCTCTTCATGCATGTGTAGACACATATGCTCATACATATACATAACGAAAATAAAATAAACTTTTTAAATTGAATTGTCCTCGTATTTGTGTCCAGTTTGAACTTTTAGGCATTCTAAGCCATTAGACTCTGAATAGCGACTGACTCAACTCAGACACAAGTATAGTCAGTTCATTGATTCCTGAATAAACTGATCATTCTGCATCAACTTTCCAGCTGCTCCTGCCATTTCTAAGCACAACAGTTTTTGAGTCTTGAGTTTCAGTTTAAAAGGGCACCAAATTTTAGGTCAGCATTTAACTAGCAGTACTGTAGCAAGCACGCCAAAGCAGGATAGGGCCAAGCTCAGGGCCAGTGCTGCTAAGAAAAGAAACTGCTTGAATGCAAGCACTCAAGATGCCTTAAGAAATGTCAGAGGTCAAAGGGGAACTGATGCCTCAAAGCCACTTGTTCTCATACCAAAAGAGAAAATACTAGGAAGGGCCACTAAGTGTCCCTTCTAACCAAAGGGTAGATCCAACATCATGCTCAAAAAGGTGCTTTTAACAGTTTTAGTAGTTGAATTCTGCTGTCAGGCCTAGTAACCAGTGCGGTGGATTATCTACAACAGCCTTTCTCGGATAATGGCAGGGGAGTAGATCCAAACTGTATACAGATGACTACATGGCCCAAGGTCTACAACATTTACCATGTGGATCTTTGTAGGAAAAGCTTATGGATCTAATGGGCTTCATAAACTATAAGCCCAGCAACAGTGACTTCAGCAAAATGACTGCCTTTCTGAAGCCCCTTTCTTTAGCAAATGAGGATGCCACCTGTGCCTACTTATGTTAGAGACTCAATGAAAACACTGTACTTCATTTTAAAATGCCTTCAGCCAGGTGTGGGAGGAGATCACTAACCCTAGCACTAGGAATATGGAAATGAGCAGGAGTTCAAGGTCATCCTAGGCTATATCAGTTCACCACAGGACCTACATAGAGACCTTATCTCAAACCACACCTAGCCAGGTCAAAACAGAAATGCCTTAAGGTCATCTCACTGTTACCATTACATTCACTCGATATTTGTATTATCCAATCGAATTCATGTGGTTTTCTCAAAGGCATTTCAACTGTGAACAGAGAGCTTCTGCACTGGTCACATGCCAATACTTGACCAGACCAGATTATGCCGTTCGTATACTCTGGTAATCCTGAATAGCTCATGCTGTGCTTTTATACAATTGTACCCAGCGCATTGTTCACTGCCACTGAGCCACATCAGAATCCCCCATCTATTCTTTCCTCAGGGCCTCATGCAAATTGAGGCCCTAAGGCCCAATAATATCAAAACCACAGGTCCTACCTTGTTCCCAGAAGCATCTTTTCCCTTCCCTTCTTCCTCTACATGAAAGCGGAGGTTCTCCAGGAGGATGACAGTCCCAGCCGCTGGGTTGGCACAGGCATTCTCTACTTCTGAGCCCACACAATCCTTCAAGAACAGAACATCCCTGGGGGAGGGGAGCAAGAGATGAAGAGGCTAGAGTCGCCTGAAAGCTGAGAACCAGTGGCAGCCTGGTGAGCATCTCACCTCCCAGCTCGCCAGTACCCCAGCCCTGGACTCACTTGCCCAGCAGAGATTTGAGTTCTGCAGCAACTGGCTCTAAGGAGTACTTGTCGGGCATGGGCACACCATCAGGACGGCCCAGGTGGCTCATAAGCACAACCGACTTGGCTCCATTGTCCAAGCAGAATTTGATGCTTGGGACAGCAGCCTTGATCCTATAAGCAAGGAAAGACAGAAGACAAAACAAGTTATTCCTAGGAATTGGCAGAAACTATTTTAACTCATAACTTCATAAAATAAAGCCCCCTTTCTTCTCCCAAGTTTCCTCTAGTCACACACTTGCAGAATTCTTATGAATTCACACAAGCCTGCCACCTGGACTTACATAGTCTCACTGTGGATCTGATCTTCATGCAGAAAAGAACTTAGCAAGCCAGAAGCTGCTGTCTCTAGCAGCACCTGTATGGATTAGCTGATTTAGGAGCTGGGGATGCACCTCAGTTAGAAAAGCACTTCCCTGGCATGCACAAAGCCCTGGGACCATCAGCAGTACCACAAACTGCACACAGTGATGCACATCTGTGATCCCAGCACTTGGGAGGTAGAGGAAAGAAAGGCTCAGAAGTTCAAGATCATCCGCAGTAAGTAACCGCAACTTTGAGGCCAGCCTGGGATACATAAGGCCATGTCTGTAAACGAATAACCTCGGCTTTTAAAGTGTCCCCTCAGTTCTGGTAACAGCTGTCCACTGTTTCTATACTCTGTATAAGTGAGGTAATCAGGATAACACCTGCTCCCTAATTCTAAAATGAGTAGTTGCTAGGTAGAGGGTACCTTTGAGACCAGAGCCACTTATTCAGACCCAAAGGAAATGAAATTAACATACAAAAAGATACCTGTAGCCTAAAGTTTATTATAGCATTGTTCACAATGGCTAAAACAAGATTCCACCTCACTGCCAATCAGCAGATGAATGGAGAAAACAAGGTCCCATTCAGTCATAAAAAAAAAAAAAAAAAAAAACAGGGTTGGGGATTTAGCTCAGTGGTAGAGCGCTTGCCTAGGAAGCGCAAGGCCCTGGGTTCGGTCCCAAGCTCCGGAAAAAAAGAACCAAAAATAAATAAATAATAAAAACACACACACACACACACGTTTATAAATAAATATTTTTTAAGACTTATTCATTTATTATATATAAGTACATTGTAGCTATCTTCAGATACACCAGAAGAGGGCATCAGATCTCTTTACAGATGGTTGTGAGCCACCATGTGGTTTCTAGGAATTGAACTCAGGACCTCTGGAAGAGTAGTCGGGTGCTCTTAACCCTGAGCCATCTCTCCAGCCCCCCCCCCACACACACACATGTTTAAAATGTAATTGAAAATGAAGAGCTGGGCTATGTAGAATACGCCTTTAACCCAGCACTTGGAAGGCCAAAGCAAGAGGATCCCTAGCTCAAGCCCAGCATAAATGCAAACAATAAAATAGTCTTTCTTTTCTCAAACGCAACAGGACTATTAACCTATCTGGGCTATTTAGAACAAACCCTGGTAAAACTATATGTAACCTTAAAAATTACTAATATTAAGTTATCTTACATAGCTTGTTTTGTAAGAAAAGAGAATTCGCACTTAACTTCAATGTTCTTTTTTAAAAAGTAGTAACTCCAAGTCCCTTAAAAATTTTAAAACAAGGATTCTCTCAGGATGTTTTTGCTGGTAGTAAGTGAAGGGTTATTTCTGGAGGCTGGGGTGAGGTCTGGAATTTTCTGTCTAGTTTTGTTTTTGTTTCTTTAATTCTTCAAAGATTTCATACAATGTATGTTGACCCTATTCGCCCCTTACTTGCTTTGGTTCATTGAGACACGTTTCTGTATATAGCCTAGCATGGCCTGAAACTGGCTTTGTAAAAACTGGGGCTGTTTTCTACTTCAACTCATGGTCCTCGTCAATCCAGATTCCCAGGCGCTAAGATACACCATTCTAACAATCTAGGTTTCGGGGGTCGTTTGTTTGTTTTGCTTTGTTTTGAGAAGGCGCTAAGATACACCATTCTAACAATCTAGGTTTCCGGGGGTCGTTTGTTTGTTTTGCTTTGTTTTGAGACAGAGTCTCTCTATAGACCTGGCTATCCTAGGGCTCTTTGTGTTAAGTTGTCTTTAGTCTCAAGATATGTCTGCCTCTGCCTCCCAAGGGCTGGACTACCTATACGTCACCACACCCTGCTTAGGATCGTTTGTTATACTATGTTTTTGTAAATTTAGAATATTAATTCCCACACTGGTAAGCAAGGTTAGTAAATCAAAACCATGGCTTCAATTGCTATACTGGCAGTGTGAAAAGAAAGGAATCTGTACTCCATATACTCAACTTAAACCTAAGCTGGGTTTAAAAGGAATCTTACCTTTGGTTATTCGTTATCTGGTTGTTCTTCATAGGAACATTGAAGTCCACCCTAGAAAAGAAAAAGGCTTCAGTTTCCTAGCCATGATCATCGATGCAGTTAAAATAAAAGATAGAGGGTTAGCAAGATGGCTTAGGGTACAGGCACTTATTGCTAAGTTTGACACCCTGAGTTCTATCCCCAATACCCATGGGAAGAAAGCAAGTTACCATCTGAGCTCCACAAGTGCCCGAGCTTAATTCTCTGTTCAGCATGATGGTACTTGTACCAGTCTGAGGGGGTGACGGAGGCTAATAAGTAACACCACACCTGGATCCCAATTATTTTGCTACTGCTTCTGGCTCCCTGTGAAAACATCCCCCAAAGAAAGGAAATCCGAAGCACACCAAGAGAATCCTTTCTAGAGAATGCCTGACACATTAATAATAGGAAAAACCTAGGCTCCAGTACCCAATTTACACAATGCTCTTCAATATAAAATAAGATAACTGACTTTCAAAAATCCTGAGGGAAAAAAAGAGATGGGCCTCAGCCCATTGACAAACAGGCAAGTAGGAGGCATGATCCAAATGCAAGCTAATACATTGAAGCTGTCCCTTTTGACCCAACAGATAACTGCTTTTTTTTGTGGTGGTACTAGGGATTGAACCTGGGGACCTTAGCAGACACCCCCAGCCCTGTTTTACCATTAGAAACCAATTCTGAACACTTTCCGCACAGTGGCTGATTTTAACGTCTCAGTTCTGTCTGCCATGATTGAGACACACTCATTCTGCCATGTAGCTGGCTTTCATTCATCTCCTGAATGAATACTGAGATCAGTGTATACCAAGGCATCCACCCTAAGACAATTTTAAATGAACTTTTCTTAAATCTGTGAAATGATTATAGTGTCTGCCTCATAGTTGAAAATGTCAAAAGGCTTAGAAGTGGCACACAGTACCACAGGTATTAGTTATTATATGCCATTGATTCCCTAAACTAGAACTGCTATTTGAAAAGAACCGTAGTATAAGCACTACTTTTGGTAGCACTCACTGAGGGACTGCAATAAGGGGTCAAGACTGCTACTGTCCTTCATTGTAGAACTGTTTCCCTCTGCCTTTTTCACTGGTCTTTCCTGTCTGCAGCAGTGACCACAAATCCTGCAGCTCACTGGCTGAACACTAATCTACCTCACCAAGGAGCTTGAAGGACAGACTTCCTGATTCAGACTTAAGAATGCCTTTAAAATTAAAAGGCAATGTGCCTCTAGTTGGTTTCAGGCACTTAAGGCATCCTCTTTAAATATCCTAAGCAGGCCCCTGCTAGCCTTGAAGTGCAGCCCAAAGCAGATCAAATATCCTACTACCATGACTAAGTTCCCCTCTTGCAGCCTCTCAGTAAAGCTAATGGACGAAAGGGTTAACTTAAGGGCACAGGGTGAGTAGTGCCGCTCCCTGCACCCAGAACAGGAAGGAATGCCTTTGGGCTAAAATATCCAACCATCTGTGGCTTCTGTCCAAGCTGTGATGGCATCGGCTTACTGATGAAACTGGATTAGTTCTCACTGACTCTTGATTACCTTTGACCTTCACACTCCTACACTTACAACTTGGCCTTTAGCTTCTCTTCTGAAGACTCCAAAGCAGGAACAGCATTACCTGTACATGTCTTGTTCACGTGTGTGTGGGTGTGTGTGTATGTGTGTGTGTGTGTATACACATACATACATGCTGAGTATATATACATCCTTATACATAAATGCTGGGGAAAACTGACTTTCTGTACAGTCTTTGCAATCTTCTACAACTTTGTAATTACTACAAAATAAAACTTTTTCAAAGTGGAGAGGTCGTGGCTAAAACATATATCACACACCTTTAATCCCAGCCCTCAGGAGGCAGAGACAAGTTTGAGTGCAGCCTGGTCTACATACAGAGTTCCAGGACAACCAGGGCTAGAGTGAACCCCTGCCTCAAAAAAACAAAGAAATAAAACAAAAACTTCACAGATAACATTAAATTACAACATCAAGTCTCTGTGGAAATCTCAGGATTCCAGGCCCTTTCCTTCTAAAACCTCAATGGAACCATGCCCGCCATTGACTCGTGGTCTGATTGCTAAATTCCACTGGTGTGAAGATGTCTGCTCTCCATTTTCTTCTCTTCCCACCAGGGCTATTGCTTTGCAAGTCCCAAAAGAAAACCAGTGGGGTTGGAGGAAGAAAGAGGACAAGAAAGAGAAGTACTTTTACCAGCAAGCAAAGGATGACTAGGAGCCTATGGGTGAGAAGAAAGGAAATGACATGACAGAATCAGCAGGAAATGTACTCACATGGCCTTGTAAAATCAACTAGGGGGAGGCGGAACCTGTTGGGGTTTCTGGCTACTGTTAAAGTTTCTCCAAAAGGAACTGGGGTGTGACTCAGTGGTAGAGTGCTCAAGCACAAAGTAGCTAGTGTTTGACTCCCTAGAACAAAAACTAATAAAAGTTACCAACACTAGTGAGAAGAGTGCCCTTCTACAGGACAGAAAGGAGGCAAGTGAAACAACCACCTCTCAGGAGGCCCCATTTCTGAAGGAAGCACTGCCAGCAACTACCACAAAAGACACTGAAACAAAACGGTATTGAGTTCACCCAGGCATGGCTGCCTAGACTCCTCTGAGAATTAAGCCTACAAGGCAACTCCCTATTCAAGATGCATTAATCTGGAAACAAAGCAACTTCATCACTGTGGCCTAAATACCAACAAGTACAATGTATCCATATTACAAAGGACTGCAAACTCCACCTACCTATCTCAACATGGCCCTGGCTCATCATGTTCAAGTAGCTAAAGAGACCGAAATTCTAGTCCTGGCTCTGCTACAAACTTTCTAGAGTTCAATAACCTTCAACATGCCCTTTTCCGTCAGTAAAACTAGACTAGCCAATCATTTCAAGACTCAAGGTTAACCTAGGAAAAGTGATTTGGGGCAAAAAAGAAAAACTGTTTCCTCCTGTCTCACCCCCCCCAACCAGAGCTAATTCCTTTAAGACAGTTTCCCTGTGTTAGATAGCATAAATCCCGGAACTGCAATTACAGAAAGGCGACCAGCACAATGTCCTACTGTCTTTCAGCAGCTGCATGCATCTGGCAAGGTCAGTCTCAAGCCAGTAATGATATAGTTTAAACCTTTTAAGCTAATTACAAGCCTACATCTACCTGTCTTGGTTTTCACAGGATCAATCTTTTCTCCTTAGAACAGAATGAAAAGCTAGGTAGAACCTCCCCTTTATCTATGATTAGGGTGGCTGGGATTTCTAACTCCATCCTGATTACAAGGGCCTATCCCATTTGGGGCAACACTGTTTTGCATGATAACACACTGGGTTGTTTCTGATTATCAGCACAGTAAGAGAAAATCACCTATCAAGTAATATGTGGCTTTACAATTCTCTAACTCTGGTGCAGAAGCAGGAGAAACTGTTGTGTTAGTATCTAAAGGATGCCCTCACTTGAACTGGCCCAAATTGTCAAAGGGAATAGGATTACACCGTTCACGTACTACCAATCAATCAACCGCTTCCAAAGGTCAGGCAGGCACAGTAGTCAGTCACTGCGACTATCTACGGCCCTTAGAAATTACCATCCTTCGGTCCTATACTTGTCACATGAACAGCCAGGCCCTCCAGTTATGTATCTAATCATCCGTCACTCCTGGCAAAAAATATAGATTATGAAAGGCAGAAATGTAGAAGATGCATGCACGCCAGTGATTCTGTCAGGTAAGGGAGAAGCCAACTTAATCAATGACCAGGGAATCCACATGTGCCGACTAAGAGGGCGCCACGTGCGTGGGAGCCTTCCTCACTTCTGACATCCTGCTTCTCTAGCCACCTCTGAGGGTGAGGTTACAGGCCTCCAACTCCCGGCGGCCACACCCTGCATGTGTCACAATCCTGATGCAAACCCCAAGGCCAGGAGTCCAACGGCAAGGTAGGGCAGCAGAAGCCTGTTACATAAGCTATACCGAGCTTCATCCAGTGGGCCTCACCCTCCCACCCACAATTCTTTGGGGAATGGGACCTCCACTCCAGAGCATTTTGACCAACATCTTTTGGGAAAGAAATCATTTTACCAGGACGAATGAAACGTGGGCGGTTTCGAGTTCGTCACGAATGGTCCAAGGATCTTGGGGGAAGGGAAATTAGCCAAATGACCTTTCAAGGTCCCTCAACTGGGGCCTAGAGATTTGCAGGATAAGCATTAGGTCCAATCTCACTACAAGAGACGAAACCACACTTCGGAAATGGGAAAAGGATTGAGTCCTAGGGATCTGAGCCCTTTCTCGGTTGGATCCACTCCCTAAAGGACACTATTGGTCACTTTTTATGCTATGAGAAGAGCAGTTAGGAAGCATCAAACTCAGGCAGTCTCCGCCATGAGAAACAGCCCTGACCTCCAAACCCAGGACCCCCGAGAGCCAGTTGAAAAGTAAGCACAACTTAGGGTGAACGGAAAAATGTGCTTGCCAAGGCCAAAGCGACTGTGGCCCCGAGGGCTTGAGGGCAGCAGAACAGAATTACCTCATCACGACCCGCTTCCCCTTCACGTCCAGCTTGTCCAAAGTCAGCTTGTTAGAAAGCGACATTTTGGCAACACCGTGAGGTCGAGAGGCCCGGAGGAGAGGAAGAGGAGAACACTGCAGCAGACGTGCGCTTTTGAAGCGTGCAGAATGCCGGGCCGCGGGAGGACCTAAGGGTGCCTGCCCCGCCCCTAAGCCGGCCCCGGGCCCGCCCCTTCCCAGCCTCTGCTTCCAGAAAGCGAAGCAGCAAAGCTGCTATTGGTCGCTGCCCCAAAGGCCTGCCCGATTCCATTGCTCGGCGGTGCTGTCCATCTGCACGAGACTAGTGGGACGTGCGACTTTCATTTGTCACGTCCAGCACGACGCGAGCTGCAGAAACTTCCTGACTAGGGGAGGAGTAGAAGGTGGCGCGAAGGGGCCCCTAAAGAAAGGAGCCGGTTGGCGCCTACCGGTGGATGTGGAATGTGTGCAAGGCCAGAGGCCATTCCAAGTGCCCGCGCGGCTGCTAAAGCGCATGCTCCGGACTGCCTTGGGAAAAGCGCCGCCCCCACCCGGTAGAATTCCCAGGCGCCTTTTCTAGACCTCTGCAAATGTCATCCCCTTTTGGATTCCTCTGCTTTCTCAGCTCCCAAATGGAAGTCCACTTAAGGCCTTCTTGGTAATCGAAACCTCTCAGAAGTCAAAAAAGGACCTGGTCTTCCCCCCGCCCCTTATAATAAAAAGTACAATATAATTGCTGTGGTTACATTATTCATAATGACGAATACATACAGCATGTGTCATGTTAACTAACAATTAAAATTCCTAAGTACGTTCTGTTATTAAAGTTGAAGTAACTGATAGAGAAAGATTTAGTGTCTTCTCAAGACTGCAGAGCTTGTAAGTGATCATTGCAGTCCTGGGCCACTGGGATTTAGACTGCTCTGTGAGTGTAGCTCAGCCGTAAATTGCAGGCCAGAGGCTGTGGATCCAACCTCCGGCACCGGTTAAATTAACCAAAAACACTTTAAATCTCTCCTGACACTAATTTGGGCTAAGGATGCTGCTCAGTGGTAAAGTGCTTGCCTACACTCTGAGGCAGGACAACTACTTAGGAAATTGAAGGGCACATAAGAAATGTAAGCCCTTCTTCACTGGCCTGTTCTTTCCTTTCCACCTCTACTCACTGGCTGACACCCAGGAGTGAGTGGCCAAACCATCTCTGGAAATTACTAAGTTATGTGAAGTAACTCAGAAAGACAATCCCGTGTGTTTTCTACATATGCAGCTCCTGTATAAGCACATATGTGAAGAGGGTAGAGACAGGGCTACCAAAGGGAAAATAATTTTAAGAGAACAAAGGAAGGGGGAAAAAACTGGGTAACAGGAGGCAGTGGCATGAAAGAGACAAAGAACTGCAGCCTACAGAGGAATGCTGAGAGCCCCCATGGTTATCCAATACCAGTAGCACGCTCTGAAATCAAATACATACAAGGGACTTTACAGAGACTGAGAAGGCTGTCCTTACATATTTAGGTACATACATACACACACACACACACACACACACACACACACACACACACACACACGGAAAAAAAGCCATGAATTTGAGAAAGGAGCTGCACCTTTCCTGCTAACCAATGTCACTGACCCTGCATTTTGTCTTTGTGTTTTGTCAACAAGCTAACTGCTTCACTCTGGTGAAACTCTTTTCCATGGTGGATGGCAAGGTCTCCAGGCTCTAAGGACATTGCATAGGTCGCAGTGCCAGCAATACTGAACCAAATGTCCTGATGCCAGTGACAAATCTGTACACATAAGTACTTTTTAATTTTTAGTTTGTCTTCGAGTGTGTAGTTTTTGCCTGCATGTATGTCTGTGTTTAAGATAAACATTCGTTGTTGCCAATCATTTCCATACTTCCTTTCTTTCAACCTTACTGGAAAACAACCCCTGGAAGGTATTTCAAACAAGTCTCTGGACTTCCTATCATGCAGTAGCTATTTCATTCTGGCTGAGTTATCATTGTAGTGAGTCAAACTGTCCTCAGATAAGGTACAATTATATAGTATTGGATATCAAAGAGGAAACCATGCACACAAAGACAATGATTCTTCCCAGTTATTGAGCACTTACTGTTTGTCCAGCACTGCTGACATGACTCACTACTTTGCCTAAGAACTTTATGAAGTAGGTATTGTATCTTAAACACAAGAACACTGAAGATTATAGAGATTGGGAAGCTTTTTCCACTACTGGCCTAAAATAACAGAGAGAAACAGACAACCAACGATGAGAAGAAGTCTGACAACAGAAAAACCTGAAACATAGAGAAATCTACAATTATACACATGAGGTAGGGTAAATATGGACCAGATCCCTTGGGTGTTATACCAATGTTACAGACATTTTTTTCTCCTAACAGAACTGGACAACCCATTCAATACAGCCAGTCACCTCACCAGGAGCTAGTCCCCACCTTCCTTGCTTACAGAAATCCGATTTAATAGAGTGTTGGGTTAGTGACCAGTGCTCAGCAAAGATAGGCTTATCTCCTAGCACCAAAGGATAAATCACTGTTGACCTAAGCTGAGTCTGGTAATCCCATCCCCCACATACCCCTTTGTTACACATTGGTCTGGGAATGGGCAGTGACCCAACTTAGATCAATGAGATAAAAAGGAAAGTAAGTCTGCAGTTCTGGGAACAATGGAGATTAGTAAGAAAAGCAAGCCCTGCACATACATATATTGACCATTTCTAAGTAACAGAAGATGGGAGGTGGGTAGTACCTACGGAGATCTCTCTCTCTCTCTCTCTCTCTCTCTCTCTCTCTCTCTCTCTCTCTCCCTCCCTCCCTTCCTCCCTCCCTCCTTCCCCTCTGTCCCTCCCTCCCTTTTTTTTCTTCCTCCCTCCCTCCCTGTCTCCCTCCCTTCTCCTCCCTCCCACTTCTTCCTTCTCCCCCTTCCCTCCTCTTCCTCTCCCTCTCTGATCCTTCATTCTGGGGACAGCAGCTGCCATATCTTGGGATCACTCAAATACTTTCATGGGGTGGCCCAGATAGTGAGGAACTCAGAGTACCTTTCAACACCAGCATAGAACTGAGTCTTGCTGCCTGCAGATTTATAAAGGAGCCAGCCATCGAAGTGGACACTCCTGCCCCCAAGTCAAACCTTCAGATATCTGCAGCCAAGACATATAATTGCATATAATTACAATCTCAGGAGGTGCTTCCAACTAAAACCAGCTTAGATGTTGTCCAATCCCTGACTCACAGAAAGTCTGAGGTAATATTTATTGTTTGGAAGTGCTAAACTTTGAGGTACTTTATTATTCAGAAATACACAATTAATACAGAGTCTCCACAATGATTTTGTTCTGTAAGACAAAATCATCATCCGAACATTGAGAATGGTGACCTCAAACTACAGAATAACTGAATCCTTAATGACAGCAGCGGTTTACTGACTTAAGTAATCCCAGCATCACTGTACAACCTTCCTTTCTATCATGTCAAATAAACAAACATCTAATGCGAGTAATAATTTGCAGCTGAAACATCTCACTACAGTACAGGGGAGAATTAAATGGCACTCATATGATCAAGTTTACAGTTTTGTAAATCCTTTTTTTTATGATAAGGTCTCACTATGTGGTCCAGGCCACGTTCAAACTCATGACCCTCTTGTGTTAACCTCTTGAGTGCTGGCATTACAGGTATATACCACCACATCTGACTATACATCGTTTTTTAGATATTTCCATGCCTGCTAATATTGGAGTAGATAGTTAAGACCGATTGTCTCACTGAAAGATAATAGAAAAGCTGGATTCATTGGAGGGACAGGTGCTAGAAGCTATGCCAAGGATTGGACCCAGTGCCTCACACACTCCACAAAAACAATGTATTTAAAACAGGGTCTTGCTGTGTCTGCAGCCATGTGTATGCTCGGGCTACAGATGAGGCTTGCCTCTAGTGTCCTCCGCTGTGGTAAAAAGAAGGTCTGGTTGGACCCCAATGAAACCAACGAAATCGCCAATGCCAACTCCGATCAGCAGATCAGGGAGCTGATCAAAGACGGGCTGATCATCCGGAAGCCTGTGACTGTCCTTTCTCGGGCTCGATGCTAGAAGAACACCTTGGCCCGACGGAAGGGCAGGCATGTGGGCATAGGGAAGAGGAAGGGTACTGCCAACGCTCGGGTGCCTGAGAAGGTGACCTGGATGAGAAGGATGAGGATCCTGCACCGGCTTCTCAGGAGATACCGGGAATCTAAGAAGATTGACCGCCATATGTATCACAGCCTGTACCTGAAGGTCAAAGGGAATGTGTTCAAAAACAAGCGGATTCTCATGGAGCACATTCACAAACTGAAGGCAGACAAGGCCCGCTACTGGCTTCAAGAAGCTACTGGCTGAGGAGGCTGAGGCTCGCAGGTCAAAGACCAAAGAAGCACGAAAGCGCTGGGAGGAGCGCCTCCAAGCCAAGAAGGAGGAGATCATCAAGACTCTGTCCAAGGAGGAAGAGAACAAGAAATGAAGCTTCCCTCATGTCTGTACATAGTGGCCAGGCTGTGGCCTCTCGTGGATCAGTCATTAAAATAAAACAAGCCCTTGTCCTTGTCAAAAAAAATTTTTAAAAATTTAAAAAAAAGCAGGGTCTTATTAAAGCTGTTAAGGCAGAACTTCAACTCACTCTGCAGCCCTGACCAGACAAATTTGTGATTCCCTCTGCCCCATGATCCCAAAAACTGAGATTGCAGGCCTGTGCCCTCAGGTCCAGTTTAGCCCAAAACTTTAAAATGTTGTTTATTGTGCCAGGCACACACCTTTAAGCCCAGCACTCAGGAGGAAGAGGCAGGTGGGTCTCTGCGAGTTTCAAGGCCAGCCTGATCTACAGAGTGAGTTACAAGTCGGCTTTGATTGTTAGAAAAGAGAAACTCTGTCTCAAAGAAACAAACAAAAAAAATGTCTTCTAAAATGTTGAAAAACTACCCAGGGCAATAAGCCAAGACTTAAGAAGAAAAGTAAATCTGAGGAGAGTAAGATAGTTCTACCAATAAAAAGACCAAGTCTAAGGCCTGAATTTGAACACGGGGATCCACATGGTAAGGAAAAAAAAACCTGACTCCCCCAAGTTGCTCCCTGACCTCAAATGCATGCTGTGGTACACATGTATAGACACACACACACACACCACACACACACACACACACACACACACACACACACACACACAAACACACACACACAAAATAATTTTTTTTAAAAAGAAAGTCTGTAGTTTAGATTATTTGCCTACAAGGACACATGACAACTCCAGAAGAGGCAACTGAGACTGAAGATGAATTTAAGCTTCAGTTAGAAGCCTAAGACATCAGACTCCACCAAAGTGTAGTAGTGGTTCGAATAAGCATGGCCCCACAGGCTTATATATTTGGATGTTTAGTCACCAGGGAGTGGAATTCTTTAAGAGGACCCTTCCCCTCCCCTCCCCCTATTTCCTCTGTGTGTGTACACGTGTGTGTGTGTGTGTGTGTGTGTGTGTGTGTGTACACATGTGTGTGTGTGTGTGTGTGTGTGTGTTATGCATGAAAACACTGAGGCAGATGTCAGAGGAAACCTCCAGGAGTCAGTTCTTGCCTTCCAACTTATAGGTCCCAAGAATCAAACCCAAGCCCTTGAGGAATTTTTCCCTAACCGGGTTTAGCAGGACTCTTGCTTGCTTAAACTTGTTTCTTCAGTGAAGGAAAGTAAAGTTGGAGCAAGTTAAACAGTAAACTCTGAGGACCTTGACTGATCTTTTGGTGGAAGGAGCAAATTTGTAAATTGTAATTACCAGACGATTTGATTGGAGGTGAAATTCTCTATTCCAAGATGGTGCTCACATAGATCTTGGAAAGGGGTCTCAGTTTCTTACCAGCATGGCTCTTGCCATAACGTCTAGTGAGTGTCCTCATGACATAAGAGTTGAATACTTCTCAAATGACTGATCCAAGTGGTAGAAGGAGAAAGAAATTACAATAGGTTTTATTACTCATTCTCAAGGGCCATTGAGGGTCATCATTATCTCAGTCAGAGCCTGTCACTGGGAATGAATCACTAAATCCAATCCCCACTGAGGCAGAGGCTTACTGGGATTCATCTTTCTTTCCCTTGTTTTCACTTGGGGTTTCACCTCTTGAAGGTAAAAATTAAAGATCTTTTGACCAGACTCATTTCCTAATCCCCTTTTTGCCAAGAGCTGGGTCTGATGAGATCCCGCAGGCACACATTTCTTGGTCCATAAAGAGACAAGTATAAGGAATATCAAAATTAAGTCTCTATGACCATTGCCTACAGTTTTCTACTAATGTCTCACCTGTGCTGATATTTCTTGGAATTGTAAAATGTCTACTTAGTAACAATTCTGAAAGTTTTACAAGTTCAAACTCCTACTTTCTCTGCAGTAAGTTACCTTTGATGGTTTTGAATATCTAGGTCTATTTTTATATTCAATGATTATTATTAGATTAACTGGTACTTAGCATCTAGCTTCAATTTGAATAGTCAGTGAATTGAAAATGCATTGTTATAATTATTAGGAAACTGATATACGAAATTATGACCTGGGATACTGTAGTGAGCCATATTGGATTTGGGCCTGGCCACTTTGTAACTGTATGGCCACAGTTAAGAAGTCATGGGATTGTTCGACAGAGGCCTCTCCCATGTATTTACGACACAGGAAGAAAAGACCAAGTAGTAAACACCCAGTATCTCCACTGCATGACCTCTGCTGAGCCCCGCTGATGCACTTGGAACCAACACACCTGGACCACACCTGGGTGGTGGTCAATTTACTTCTGCCTTTTGCTTCCTCAGCCTTTATCCTTGAGATTTAGGCTGGTCTTCTCGGATTTCTCCCTAATTAATTCAGGTCTCGTAATCGGTCTTTTGTTACCGAAGTCACGAGCCAGGTAGTCACGAGCCAGGGTTTCCCACTGTGTTTCCCAGATATGTTCTACCTGGAGAACTTGGGTATATAAGTGGTGAATAAAGCTACAGGAGTCTCTCACTCTTCCTCTCTCTCTCTCTCTCTCTCTCTCTCTCTCTCTCTCTCTCTCTCTCTCTCTCTCTCTCTCTCTCTTCCTCTCTTCCTCTCCTGGCTTGACACGATTGTGTGTGTGTGTCTGTGTGTGTTTCTTTCATCCCGCAGGCTTTCGCCCGATTCTCGTACCATGTCGGTGCTGGCGCCAACAGGATACAACTGGCAAAATCCCAAATATAGGAGACCCAACAGGAAAAAAATATCACCTGGTTTTTAAAATTGAAAGGACAGGAAGAGGATGGGAAAAGTACATATTCAAATACATAAAAGAGGGGTTGGGGATTTAGCTCAGTGGTAGAGCGCTTGCCTAGCAAGCTCAAGGCCCTGGGTTCAGTCCCCAGCTCCGAAAAAGAAAAGAAAAATAAATACATAAAGGACATGCCAAAAGAGTATGGTGGGTGTTTCCTGTTATTTCAAACAAGCCAACCATAAATATTTAGATCCACATACACATGTTTATGGAACCCCCTAAAATGTTGAATATTGACTGGATATTTGATGGTCTTCAAATATTTTATTTAAGATTTTGGATATGATAACTATATACTTATATAATGGATTAAAATAATTCTTTTAGAATTACATACAATGTATTTTGACCACTTTTCCCAAATTCCTCCCCACTTTTACACAATTTTGATTTTTTTTGAAGGGTCAGTGTCTCAGACATTCACTAAAATGATTTTGTTTTCTTTTGTTTGTAGTGGTAGGATCAAGGCCAGAGTCTTGAACATCCTTGCCAAATGTTATACCACGAGCCTACATGTACCAGCCTCTGTCCTGCCTCATTCACCTTAACTGTAGGCTCATACACCACCAGATCCACCTCACTGCTGTTTTGTTTGTTGTTGCTAATGATTTCCCTTTTGAGATACACTATGCAGCCTAATCTGCCCTTAAACTCCTGGCAATGCTCTTTCTTTGGCCTTCCAAGTCCTGAGATTACAGGTTTGAGCCAACGCACTAAGCTATTATTGACATTTTGGTTTTTGAGATATGTCCTCCTGGCTAGCCTAGAACCCACAATGCAGAGCAAGCTGGCTTCTAACTCACAGAGATTCACCTGCCTCTGTCTCCTCGGTGCACTGGGTGCTCACTGCACTCCTAATAGAAAATACACGATGTTTGTTGCAGTGTTACTAGTGATAAGTGATCATTTGGTTAAGGCAGTCCCTAAAACTACCATAATTTTTTAGACAAAGTCTTGCTATATAACTTTGACTGGTCTACTACTCACTATGTAGATCATACATGCTGGCCTCAAACATGCAACAATCTTTCTTCCTCAGCTTCCCAAGTGCTAGGGACACAGGTGTATTTTACCATACCAGCTACCCTTATTCTTTTTACCTTACTGTAATCAGTAAGTAATCTGCAGAAAGATGCAGTGAGTTTGTATAAATGTCCTGTCCCTTCTGATAGTTGTAGCTTTTACATGAATCTCTCTCTCTCTCTCTCTCTCTCTCTCTCTCTCTCTCTCTCTCTCTCTGTGTGTGTGTGTGTGTGTGTGTGTGTGTGTGTAGTATGTGAAACAGGCTTTGCAAGCAAGCAAGCAAGCAACACTCAAAGCATGTCTGCCAACTGGATGCAGCCCATGGGTCACAAGGCTGTAATCTTTGCTCTTTATTGCCCATATTAAATACAGTGTCTCAAAATAATCTGTGATGCTGAATGAACATCAAGAGAGTGCTTCGCCTTTCCAGAGGAGGAGTGGGTATTAACTGACCAGTCATTTATGAGCTTCCTGAGTGCCAGGAATTTCCTATTATTCTTGGTAATCTACTGTAAACAGCTGTCTGGTTTGTCTAGGACCAAGGACTCTCCCAGGATACAATATTTGTAGGGCTGAATGAAGTTAGAATAATCTTACTATAATCACAACAGTTAGTCACCTGAACAGTTACATGTTCGTACAGTGAAAGTTCACTGAACTGAATATTTATGATTTATACATTGGTGACCTGAACTGGGCAGAAAAGAGGTCTGGTCGGCACAAACGTAGAACTGATATTTGTAGAATCTAGACTTCTATTAAATGGTCTTAAGGTTACATTATCATTTTCCTCAGCCATACCATAGAGTTAAGCTATGAGGTAATTAAAACTCTCATCCATAGTTTTCATGAGCTGTGATTTAGACATGATTCCTCTGTCCTTCCTTCATACAAGTAATTTTTAACCTTAGAGGCTTGACCTCCATTGAAGTTCATCCTGCTTCTGTGTCTATTATATTTTACTGAAATAAAATATATTGACTGACAGAATTCACATCTCAGTCCTGAACCTCCAATGGTGGTTTGCATGCTAAAGAAGGACACAAAAGAGCTTTCATTCTCCAGACTTTGTGCACTTCCACTGTGCTTTGACTTCTGATCAACATCACCAACCGTTTTCTCAGTAGTCTGCTGTATTTGAATCTTGTGTCCTCCAAAAGTCTCTATGGTAAGGGTCTTACCTGGTGTTGTGCCACTGGGAGTAGGGGAAGCTCTATGAGGTGGGCCCCAGTAGGAGATTTTTCAGGTCATTGGAGGTATATTCAAGCAGATACGGGACTCTAGTTCTTTGTCTTTTTCTGTTTGTCTTCTATCCATGTGGAGGACAAGGATGCGCTGAGGCATTGCCACTGGCGCAACAAAGCCAGTCAACTATGAATGGAATGCCCTTTCTCTTTAGGCGTCTATTTATCTCATGGATTTGTTGTCTTGATGGAAACTCACTAACACACAATACTGATTCAGCTGTCAATACAACCCCAAACATTTAGTGTTTGGTGTGTTTTGTATTATAAACTCAACTGATTTTTATTCACAGAGCTGGGAAAATATATATAATTGTCAAATAATTTTTTTCGTTTACTAAGTAAAATGTCGATACTACATGTTGCTCAGAATAGAGTAATTTTTATTTGTTTGGGTTTTTTTTTGTTTTGTTTTGTTTTGTTGTTTTGGGTTTTTTTTTTTTTTGAGACAGGGTTTCTCTTTGTAACAGTCCTAGCTTGTCCTAGAACTCACTTTGTATTCCAGGCTGGCCTCAAAGTCACAGGGATATACCTACCTGTGCCTCTCAAGAATAAAGGCATGTATCACCACCACCTGGCCAATTCTAATTGCAGAGAACAGTACTTGCTCATATCTCATGGTTAACTCTGTTTCCAGAAACTATTCTCTGTTGTGAAGAGCACTACTTTGCCAGTGCTGTGCCCTAATTCCCAGGAACATCTACCCAACTCCAATTGTTTATCGAAGTCACAAAGACCTAGCCTATGCGCTTCATTTCCAGGTCATTTCTAAATGCCTACATGTCAGAAATCAGGCCCTCTACCAGTCTGCCCTCAGGGATTCAGTGCACCAGAAGGTACATCATCACTACCCACCAACGCTTTTAAAGGCCCTATCCCAGATCACTCTCTTGTTCTTTCTCTCTGTCTAAAAATCTCTTTGCCTGCCTGCCTGCCTTTCACAACCTCACTCCCTTATTCCAAGTCTTCCTTTCATTCCTCCTCCCTCAATAATTCTCTGTCCTGTGATCTGTAGGGTGATGTGGTCTCTTTGCAGCACACCTTGGCCTCAACCCACCAAGGTACTTATGCCAATAAATTCTTACACCACATGTGGTTCAGAATTGTCTATAGAACTGGCTCAACCACACACGCGCGCGCACACACACACACACACACACACACACACACACACACATACTGTAACTTTTCCTCTCTGTACTTATTTCTTTACTCCTTTACAAATTTCATTACTAGAAGAATCTCCCAACAATCTACACCATATAAATCTCAGCTAGTCTTTCCAAGAACCCTAGGAAGAATTCTAAAATGGCCCCTATGATCTCTTCATTCTACCATCCACATGTTTGTATACTTTTCACCCCTTAAATGTGAGATGAATCTATTGGTTTCTTGTACCCAACAGCATATATAAAAAGCAATGGAATTGCATTTCAGTGATTAGACTGTCACAAAGCCCTAGGGGTTCATCTTGTTAGTATGCACTAGGGAACCTCCTCTGGTGACTCTGAAGTACACCACCATTTTGGGAGTCTGTTGAGAGGGCCACATATCAAGGAAGAAAGGGGAGGCTCTAGGATATAAGATCAACCCACTGGTGACTAGACAGTACAAAACTATGGACCTTAGTCCTCCAGTAGCTCTCTCCTTATTTGAACCTCTGATGAGGCTACTCCCTAGATGATAATTAGAATACACCCTTAGTGACACAAAGGCGGGTTATCTGGCCAAGATGTACTTCAGGTCTCCTAGTCTATAGAAACTGGAGATTGTAAACATCTATTACTTTAAGCTCTTACCTTTGCTTCACAGAAATAGAAAACTAATACAAGCACATGACACCCAATGTTAGCACATATACTCATAGAAAGAACAAGGAAGATTGGAAGTGAAACAAGTCTTCATATGGCAACAGTAGAACCCAGGTCCTAAAAAATGGAGCTTCTTCAGCCAATCTCTGCTGGCAAGGAGAACAGCCTGGAGTTCAGAGTCCAGAGGAACCTCCTCCCAGGAAAAGATTTCTGAAAACTTTATCCACAGCTAAATCTATAAATGCAGATTCCCTGGCTTTGTTTCATCTTGTCTAGAGGTTACAGTACTGTTAAATAAGTGGCAGAGAGTAACGAAGAGGTTTCTTACCATGAAGTTTTTAATCTCCATTTTTTTCCAGTAAGGTGAAAATCAACAGATCTGACATTTGGATGATAATGTGTTTGATTTTCAAATTTTGTTTTACTACTTGAAATATCTCAACTTTCAGTAATAATTTTTAAAAATTGCATTTTAATTAGGTCCATTGGTGTTTTAGTCCATATAAAGTACCTGCTCTGAAGCCTGAAGACTCTTATTTCCTGACCAACATGTTGGAGGGAGAAAGCCCCACAAGGCCTCTGACACCCACAGTCACATGAACAAAGTAAATAAATAGATGGCCAAACAAATCTGGCAAGAGTATGAAGAGAGAGAGAGAGAGAGAGAGAGGGAGAGAGAGAGAGAGAGAGAGCGAGCTTATTTGACAATTAAACATTAGTCCAGAACTTCTCAGAGTTGAGTCAGGAAGCATCAATGGAGATTCCATTCTTACCTCTAAGGGTTAAGAGACTCTTTATTCTGAGCCAGGAAATGAATTCAGGTTGCCATGAATATTCCAGAGTAGAAGTAGTTACATGAACTCTTAAAGAACAAATGAAAGTAATAAATAAGTCATTTTTCAAGTACATTGGTCACTGCCAAAGGTTTCAAATGCTATTTAATGGCTCTTTTTGTTTTTTTGAGATAGGGTCTCACTATATAGACAATGCTGGCCTCAAAGTCACAAAGAGCACATACCTCTACCTCATGAGCCCTGGGATTAAAGTCATGCACTGCTATGCCAGGCACTGATGGCATTGTTAACCTTTGAGTTAGTTAATAATAATGCTCTATGAGTATCTGTTAATGCATACGAAAGGTTTCACCTGATAGTTGAAAGGACATTAGGTAAGACACAAAGATGGGCTCTTAAAATGGCTCTTAAGATGCCCTCTACTATTTGTCCCTAAATCTGTAGCATTCCAACACTCTACATTTGTGGAAGCTTTATCAACTGGTGCTACAGCATCTTTAACATAGATGCGCCCTTTTCTCTGGGAACTTCAATTCACAAATGATAGAACTTGTAAAATAGTTAAGCTGAAATTTTCTGCATGTCTATTAAAATATAGTATTGAGAACATTCCCTGTTTGACAGGTTTTGCTGTTTCTGTAGAATCAATTCATTAACTAATTAATTGATTTGATTTTTTTTTCAAGACAAGGTTTCTCTGTGTAGTTCTGGCTGTCCTGGAATTCTTTCTGTAGACCAGGCTAGCCTCAAACTCACAGAGATCCACCTGCCTCTGCCTCAGGAACACTGGTGTTAAAGGCATGTGCCAGCACAGCCAGCTATAAGTCTTCATTTGGGGAGTTTGGGGAGCATGCTGAGGACTGAACCCAAGGTAGTGCTAGCACTCTACAACTGGGTTAGCCCCTCACAGAATAATTTCATGATTTCAATATTATGACCTGTATAGAAAAATCAATAGAAAATGTCTATAATTTCACATTTTAAGCATAAAACATAGTTGTAATTAAGCAGATTATGGGCAATATTATGGAAAATTAAAAACAGTAAGGTCATATTATAAAACCACATTTTTAGAAAAATACTAGTAACGTGGTATCGAAGAGATGACTCAGCGGTTAAGAGCAGTAACTGCTGTTCTAGAGGTCCTGAGTTCAATTCCCAGCAACCACATGGTAGCTCACAGCCATCTGTAATGAGATCTGATGCCTTCTTCTGGTGTGTCTGAAGACAGCTACAGTGTACTCATAAACATAAAATAAATAAATAAATCTTTTTTAAAAAAAAGGAAAAAAGGGGGGTTGGGGATTTAGCTCAGTGGTAGAGCACTTGCCTAGCAAGTGCAAGGCCCTAGGTTCGGTCCTCAGCTCTGGAAAAAAAAAAGAAAGAAAAAAAGGAAATTACTCTGTTTATGTTATTTTAATGTTCAGATAAGCAGTATAAATAAGGGATTTTCTCATATTCATTAATATGTAATGTACATTGCTTATTTTTAAAAAGAACTTCCTTTGTTGGCTTTGCCATGTGGCTCAGACTGACCTTAAACTCCATCATTCTGAATGATTTTATTTTTGAAGTTAGTTTTTAATAGAACTCTTTTATAACCTACCCATATAAAGTCAATTTTTCAGCCAGCAGGTAAAAATTCTGACACAGGGAATTATTTCAGTGCCCTAAGCTCTTTGAGGCACTCTGGTTTGGGTAACAAATAACATGACATTAGTATCACGCATGCTTTTGTGGCTTTATCTCTATCCTTTATCAGTGCCTGCAACTCAGATCCCCTTTCACAAGGAACCTGAGCCAAAAGAGCCACTTAGGCCTCTTAACTTAACTTAGGCCTTCTTCTCTATCAGATTCAAGTGAGGCAGCAAGGGAAGGGAAACAGAAAGTTCAGAGGTATAAAAAGGCTCTGGCATTTTTTCCCTGGGAGGCGTCTTTTCACCAATTAATTTATTAACAAGCCCCAAGAGTTGTCCTGGAAAATAGATTGCTGTCTCCATGGACGTGTGAGCAATGGGAAAAGAAGCAACCGAAAATGCATACATTTGGCAGCACTGACAGGAAGAGAACAAGGAAAACAAGTGCCCAAGAATTCCAGTAAACAGTAAATAGCACTGAGCATGGGGAAAGCTCACCTGGGGAAGGCAAGAAGTCGAAGCCTGCATAAACTTGGGATGCCCCGACATCAGTTGCCGCCTTTGTTTGTTAGATTTATATTTTTAGGTATGTGAAGTGCTCTATCTGCATGTACACCTGTGTGCCAGAAGAGGGCATCAGATCCCATTATAGATGATTGTGAGCCATCATGTAGTTGCTGGGAATCGAACTCAGGATTGCTGGAAGAGTAGCTGATGCTTTTAACCACTGATCTATCTCCCCAGCCCCTAGCTAGGGTTTTATTACTATGAAGAGACATCATGACCACAGCAACTCTTTTTTTTTTCTCGGAGCTAAGGACTGAACCCAGGGCCTTGCGCTTGCTAGGCAAGCGTTCTACCACTGAGCTAAATCCCCAACCCCCACAGCAACTCTTAAAGAGGAAAATATTTTAATTGGTGCTTGCTTACAGTTCCAGAGGTTTAGTCCACCATCATCACAGCAAGAACAGGAAGTATGGCAGCACGCCAGCAGACATGGTGCTGGAGAGGTAGCTGACAGTTGTAGAGTTCTATATCTAAATCTAAACACAGCAGGGAGAGAGAGAGAGAGAGAGAGAGAGAGAGAGAGAGAGAGACAGAGAGACAGAGAGACAGAGAGAGAGAGAGACAGAGAGAGACAGAGAGAGACAGAGAGAGAGACAGAGAGACAGAGAGAGACAGAGACAGAGACAGAGACGGAGAGGAAGTAAGGGAGGTAGGGAGGAAAAGGAAGGGGGTAGGGAGGGGGAGGGGAAGGAAGAAGGAGGGGGAGAGGGAGAGGGAGAGAGAAAGAGGGAGAGAGAATGAGAAAGACTGGGCCTGGCTAGAGCATCTGAAACCACAAAACCCACTAGCCCTCTGTGACACACTTCCTCCAACAAGGCCACACCTACTCCAACAAGATCACACCTCCTTCTAATAGGGTTACTCCCTGTGAGCCAACAGGAGCCAATTTCATTCAAACCACCACAGTTGTCCACTGCGAACTCCTGAAGAGGGGGGTTTATGCCATTGTTTAGACTACAATGCTTCAGTACTTTCTTGGTACCCTTAGCATCACCACCATACCAGAGATCCCTTTGTCTTCACTAAGGGGTAGAACACCCAGCTCTGAGTCAGGCTATAGCCATCCAACAAGAAACTGTACTTGCTTATTTCTCTTGCAGCTTCAAGTGTGCGTGTGATCAAGTTCGAGACCTCCTGTGTGAGATCATTCCACGGAGTGACCCTGAAAACGAAACTCATGATTTCTTCTGCCCTGTATTCTCCCTGTGTAAGATCTGAGTTTTTGTTGCAGTATCTGTCTTTTCCCTTATAAAACTATGCTGAACTCGTCTTGAAAAAGACCACACACACACACACACACACACACACACACACACACACACACACAGAGAGAGAGAGAGAGAGAGAGAGAGAGAGAGAGAGAGAGACAGAGACAGAGACAGAGAGACAGAGACAGAGACAGAGACAGAGACAGAGATGAGACGGGGTGGTAGAAGGGAAAAGACTAGACCAGGAGAAGACAGAGCAATGGGCCATTAATAAACTAATGGGGTAAAGATAAATTTCTTTTTTAAATCAGTGGCACTGAGAACAGAACACAGCATTCTAGGCAAATGTTAGAGCACTGAGCTAGACTTCTACCCTAGAAAGATAAAGCACAAATCTTCACTCACAGCAGGGAAAATTCTAAATAGACACAGATTTAATGCTTTTTTATTTTAAGCCAACAGTTTCATTTCTCTGAACTTATTGTAAAAATATATCTGCACTTTATATATTAAGGCATTAGTATTTTCTCATTGTGTATTTAAAAAAAAGAAAGAAAAATCCCTGAGGATTACATATCTCCTTGCGACTTGTAAGGTTTTGCTGAATTGACACAAGCCAGGCTCATCTGGGCAAAAGGACCAATAACTGAAAAAAAGGACCCATAACACTGGCCCGTAGGCAAGTTTGTGTGGCATTTTCTTGATTGGTGATTGAAATGATCACTGTGGACAGTGACATTCCTAGGCAGGTGGTCTTGGATTAGATGAGACAGCAGGCCGAGTAAGCTGAGAAAGTAAGCCAGTAAGCAGTGTTTCTCCACAGACTCTCACCATGCCGGGCTTCCCTCTTTGTCTTTTTGTGGATTGATGCATATCTTTTTTTTATCATTGAATAATATTCCATTCTCTGGATGTATCACAGTTTATACGCTGACCTATTGAAAGGCATCATGGTGGCTTCCAAGTTTGAGCAACCTTGACTAAAGCTTCAATGAACATTTGTGTTCAGATGTTTGGCTGGCTTGGTTTTGAAACAGTCTCACTGTGCAGCCCAGATGGGCCATGAATTCAAGCTTTCCTGCCTCAGCCTCCCCAGCTGGGAAGAGCTGACATGAACCATCCATGGCTCTGATATTGTGTACATAATTTTTAAAAAGAATAGTTCTTACTTATTCTTTGGGGATTTCATATGTACATACAAAGTATCTTGATCATATCTATCCCCAGTGTATAATTTTTCTGTAAATGACTTACCTTTTATTTGAAACTTAGAGTTTTTCTAAAATCTATTTTAGGTCTAGCCAGAAAGCTTAGTATTTAAAAGCCTTTGCTAATAAGTCTGACAAACTGAGCTCAACCCCTACTTTGTAGAAGGGGGAAACCTACTTCTGAAATAGTCCTCCAGACTACACACACACACACACACACACACACACACACACACACCAAATAAATAAAAAAAATAAGGAAATAAATAAATACAATTAAAACATATTTTAACATTTATTGATAAATGTTGTCCTTTAACAATTTCATACATGTACATAATGCAACCTGATTATCCACTTCCCCTGCGCTCCAATTTCTCTCTACCCCTATCAAGAACCACACACCCCCTACGAGTCCCTGTCCCACATTTATTACTTTCAGTTTGGTTGTGTGGCCCCTTTAATGTGTGTCAATCTTTGTGACCATTGGTGCCTAGTGGGATCACAACAGAAGACAGTGACTCCCCTTCTCCCTGATTCTATCAGCAAACATTTAAGCAGTGAGGAGTAAGGTTCCCTGAGCCCTCCTCTTCCATCCCTGCCTGGATCGACAGGGCCCATTCTTTTGCTTTTGAATATTTTCCATACTGAACTAATCCATGGTTTCTATCACACCTTCAAATATCTTAGAAGTAAATAAAGTGAAATGTAAAAACTAATCCATAACACACTACTTAACCTTTTTAAAAAATCATTAAAAATCACCAGGCATAGTGGCCCACACCTTTTATCTCAGCTTTAGGAAGCAGATGCAGGTGGATCTCTGAGTTTGAGTTTACTCTGGCCTATAGAGTGGGTTCCAGGGCAGCCAGGTAGACACAGAGAAATTCTGTTTGGCAAAAAAATTATATAATATTTCATGTTCATCCTATAGAAATTGAAAAACACAGTGAGTAAAATGAGGGGGAAATGACTTCCAGTTTCATCCCGCAAACACAGCTGTTATCAACTAACATTTTTGGTGTATTTTCTGACCTTAAGGATGATTGTTTAAGATGTTTAGCCCAGGCTAGCTTCAAATGTGTTATTTAAAGTATGAACTTGATCTTTTAGTGTGCAGGTGCATGCAGAGGCCGTAGCAAGAAGTTGAGTATCTTCCTTTATTGCTGCCTGCCTTCTTTTGCCTTCTGATATTATCTCTTATTCAATGGGAGGTTCAACTGTTAGGCTCAGCTGGCAGGGTAGCAAGTGAACTCTTTTTTTTTTTTTTTTTTTTGGTTCTTTTTTTTTTTTCGGAGCTGGGGACCGAACCCAGGGCCTTGCGCTTCCTAGGCAAGCACTCTACCACTGAGCTAAATCCCCAACCCCGCAAGTGAACTCTTAAAATACATGTGTTTATGGCCCCCAGGGCTGGGACTATAGGCACATACATATACCTGCCTTTTCCATGGCTACTGGGGTTTGAACTCAGTTCATCAAGCTTACAGAGCAAGCACTCCTATACAGTTACTTTCCCAGCTCCCTCCTTACAATCACTCCAAAACTAGATGTTATCTTTGTATCTCACCTTTTCTATGTCTCTGTCTCTCTCTCCATTCCCCCACACACATTGTATCTCCTCCTTTCTGTGTCTCTGTATCTCTGTCTCTGTCTCTCTCTCAGACATTATATACATCATTTATAAACTATAGATATAAAAAGATTAACCCATTCAGTTTCACCACTCAATAATTATCACTGTTAATATTCTCCAGGGTGCCTTCATAAAATCGCAAGTATATGTCTAGACATATAAATGTACATATTTATATACAGGGCGTTTCCTTAACATGATTTTTTCAACTTACACTACACTGGCACTTCTTTCCATTTTGATAAATATATACATTTATAGTCTCATTGATGAGACTTATATAGCCCCCTGCTCTATGGACATATTGTAAATTATTTTAGCAGTGAACTACTACTTAACATTATTATGATCTTCAAGTTTTCGCCTTTACAAAAAAAATTACTTCAAGAAATAGCTTTAGGGCTGGAGAGGTGTCTCTGAAGTTAAGAGAGCTTGCTGCATAAAAGTTTTCAACTATAAGTCTCTTGACACCCTCTTCTGGCCTCCTTGGGCACCAGCAATGCACTCACAGACATATGTACATAGGAGCTCTCTCTGTGCAGCTCCACTTCCTGTCCTCCATTGCCTGCTGGCTTCCCTTGAAAAGCTGGTGGCACAGAGACACCCTTTTCTTTTCTTTTCTTTTCTTTTTTCCTTTTTTTTTTTTTCCGGAGCGGGGGACTGAACCCAGGGCCTTGCGCTTGCTAGGCAAGCGCTATACCACTGAGCTAAATCCCCAACCCCCACCCTTTCCTTTTTCTACCCTCAAATCTAAACCCAAAACTCAGCACCCCTGTATGCCATCCACTCAGCACGCCCTGTCCAGCAGGTCAGTCCTATATATTAATTATTAATAAAGAGTAATTAAAATGGAGTAAAAGAGGCTAGGGAAATGGCTCAATGTGTAAACTCTTGTTCTTCAAAGTCGAGGACCTGAGTTTAATCTCCGGCACCCACATAAAAGCCGAATGTGACAACCAGAACGTATAATCTCAGCTCTGGGGAGGCAGAAACAGGAAGATCCCTGGGACTTGTTACCCAGCCAACCTAGCCAAAGCCGGGAGCTCCAAGGTCAATGGGAAGCCCTGTCTCAAAACATGAAGGGGAGAGATATCAGGGAAGACATTAACACGGGCCTGGCTCACGCACACACTGAAGCGTGCACGCACGAGGAAGGGAGAGAGAGAGAGAGAGAGAGAGAGAGAGAGAGAGAGAGAGAGAGAGAGAGAGAGAGAGAGAGAGAGAGAGAGAGAGAGAGAGAGAGAGAGAGGAAGAAGAGTGAGAGAGAGAGAGAGACTTTGGGATTTCTGACCTCTAAGACTTTGAAGAATGCATTGCGTTGCTTTAAGCCACCGCATTTGTAGTAATTCGTTATAGTAGACTCAAGAAATTGATACACGCTGTGCGGTTACCTGCTTAATCTGATAACAGTGGAGTGCTTAGGCAGCTCATTAGGAAAGAACAATGGGGCCGGATAGGCTGTCTGGGTTTCATGCTGTGCCTGCTCCAGCACAGGTTTGGTTGGTTATTCCTCAGATGACCAGCAGGTGGAGGTGCTGTACAGGAGGCGGAGAGGAGCCTCCTAGTTCACATTCTCCCTGCATTTTCTTTTGAGGCAAGATTTCATGTGTCCCAGGCTGCCCTCTAACTCACTATGTAGCTGAGGATGGCCTTGAACTGCTGATTCTCTTGGCTCCATTTTCCAAGATCTAGGAGTACAGATGTCCACCACTCTACCGAGATCCCTCTCCCTCATTAAATAGCATATTTTCATCCTTTGTACCCATAAAACCAGAGTCTTCTTCCTCAAAGCAGCTTGTTTGGCCTTTGAGTATCTCCAGGCTGTAGATAATTTAGATTCCTGAGATTAGATTGGGCATTTCTTTCTCCCTCCCTCTATTCCCTCTTTATCTTTCCTCCTTTCTCCTTTTGTAACAGCCTCTTTATGTGTCCTCGGATAGTCTAGAACTCACTGTGTAGCCAAGGCTGACCTTTAACTCCAAACCCCATCTGATTCCCCTCCTGAATGCCGAGATTACAGACACATCCACAGCGACACCCAATTTATGTGATACTGATGTTTAAACCCAGGATCCCATCCCTGTTAAAACAGCACTCTTCGGCTGGGGATTTAGCTCAGTGGTAGAGCGCTTACCTAGGAAGCGCAAGGCCCTGGGTTTGGTCCCCAGCTCCGGAAAAAACAAAACAAAACAAAACAAAAAAAAAACCAGCACTCTTCTAGCTAAACTACAGTCACAATCCCTAGACTTGGCATTTTAAGGACTCCAAAGGATTTTTGAAATGTAGCCAAGGCCGTACTACGTTGCCCTGGCTGAGAGCTTAATGTTCCTGCCTTAAGCATCTCAAGTATTTAGAACTGCAAGAAAATGCCCCTGTGCCCTGCTGAAGATCTGTTAGTATTTATAAAGGTGTCAATGCTGGAAAATTGCAACCCTTGATCTGGATCTGTTGGTACAAGCCTGCCATCCCAGCTACTTAGGAGGCTGAGACTGGATGACTCCATTGAGTTCAAGGTCTGTCTGGGATGAAGAAGGGGTTCAAGGCAAGCATGAGGAATTTAGTGAGAACTTGTCTCAAAAAAGAAAAGTCAAATGAGAGCTGTGGATAATCACCCAGTGGTAGCCCTAGGTTTTATGTCCAGTGTAGTAGTAAATAACTAACCAAATACTGTGGTCTTTGGAGAAAATGCTCCAGGTTTGTCTTTAGGAATGGTCTTAGCAAATAATAAGACAGACTAAGCTGGTAACCACTGTGTTTATAGTGGCTTCTCTTTAATAATGCCAACATCACACACGCGCGCGCACACACACACACACACACACACACACACACACACACACACTGCTCCTTCCACTCCAGCTCCTTTTGTCTTGACGAAGATGGATTTCTTAGCTAGTGTTTCTTGGTCAGGAGTGCTGCTGATCCCTCCTATGTATTATTTCAGTTAATCCTTACAACATTTTGGAAGAGGCTGTTTCAGTGATACCAGTTTCATAGATGGGACATATGAAATTTATGGAAGTTTAACATCCGAGTTAGTTACTGAGAAGGAAATCCAAGCCCCAAGTCCTGGTCATCTGGGTATCACTTTATCTGTTAATGTAAGGGATTTGGCTTCTGGCCATCTTTCTTTTCTTTGACTTAGCACATAGACTTGATCCTTGAACCATGCATCACATGGCATTGTAATTATCACTTTGTAAGGAGATGTTGGATTAATTGCTGCAATCATCGCCTTGATAATCTACCTGGCAAAGGCAGCTGAATGATCTATTTTGTCTTCCAGTTTGGGTAGAATCCATTATAGTGGAAAAGGCACGGTGGCCAGAGCGCAAGGCTGTGCCAGCAGTGAGGGAGCAGAAGGGAATGAATGCTTCTGCTCAGCTCGATTTCTCCTTTGTATGTCTAGCTGCCATCCCATTCCCACCATGTTGGACCCCAACTACAAACACCCTCCCAGACATGCTCAGGAGTGTGTCTCCTAGGTGATCCTGAATCTGTCAAGTTGACAGCCGCTATTAACCGTCAAATATATGTTACGTTTTTTTCTAATTAGATAGCAAATTTCTTGAAAAAGAAGTTAGGGAACCTTGATGTCCACCCAAAACCTGGTGCTGTGCTAAAAGTCATTGCTTTTTACTACATACTTGTTAACATGTGATTGGAGGATGTTCCCTAGTTAGACCTTCGGTCAATGAACCTTTCATTGCTGTGACAAACTCCCTGAGGAAAAGCATCTTTTAAAAAAAGATTAACTTTGACTCAGCATTTCAGAGGTTTCAGTCCCTGGTTGCTTGATTCCAGTGGCTTTGGGACTATTGATGGAACAGAATAGCCTGGTGGGGAGCACCATGGAGCAAAGTCTCAAATCTCAAAGACAGAGAAGGGGTCTGGGTTGCAAATCTCAGGGCTTGCCATCACTGATTTAATCTCCCACTGGGCCTACATCCTAGAGCTCCTAACACCACCCACAAGTGCCACAATCTGGCAAACAGGTCTTTATTTAGGATTTGGGAAGTTTGATGGCGTGCACTTAAAATCCAAACCATACAGGCTCTTGTTCATATCAATATACTTAATGATTTAATATGGAAAGAGCCCCCGGAAAACTTCATCTGTGATGTACTTACCCTGTCACTATATTTAATGATTTAATATGGAAAGAGCCCCCGGCAAAGTTCATCTGTGAGCTTATTACCATTAGCCACCAGTAATAGTCTTAAAATGCACCCTGAAGGTAAAGTACATAGTAAAATCAGGTGATTTCATTAAGTCATTATTGAGTCGATGTAACCTTCCTGGTTTACAGACAGATTTGCACAGAAGCCAGTGTCCAGACGCATCTAGAAGCCTTATTGCATATTTCCTGAGCTAACAGGCCTTTTTTTATTGAGCTAATTGTAGAACACTCAGGTTAAATTGCTCAGTTTTATATAAATACATAGCATATTGCTGGATATGTAGACCGATTGGTCGAATAAAGTCCTAGCTTTGATCTCTAGCACTGTATGTGATCCTCCCTGCCCCTGGGATCACCAGCCAATATTGGTCCGTGAGGATAAATGGAGCAGAGCCTATAGACGGGGATTCTGAAGCCCTGTAAGTAAGTACAGTAATGACCACACACAGGGACCTGCTGTGGGAAGACAGATCAACATCACTTGGGAATGATTCAAAGATTATATAGTTTTAGGTTACAGGGGTGGGAATATCCAGAATGGGCAAAGGTCACTGGCTGAAGGCTAAGGTACTGAGATACCTTATTCGCATAGGGAGGCATTCCAGGAATCTCAGGTGGTAGCTGAATGAGTTCTTATCAGGAGAAAGGAAGTTGAAACTATAATCTAAGGCTACGTGACATTCTGCAGTTAAAGGTGTGTGTGGTGGGGGTGGCGGTTAAGGTCAGAGAAGGGGAAGTCATGCTACTAAACGGAATCCTCCATTTTGCGCTGAGCCCAGAAGGCTGTTTGGGCAATGGCAAACTTCAACCTTAATTAGCAGTTTTCCCACAATAGTCTATCACCCCAGCACTGTTGAGCTACTGTATGCTGGAGGATCAGTAGTTCAAGTTTATCCTCAGCTATATAATAAATTCAAGGTCAGCCTTGGATACCTGAGCTCAAAGATACATGTAGCTTGCAGATCCTCTATTTTAGTACTTTGACAATGAGAATGAACAGTATTTTAGACAAATAATTAAATTTGCCCAAGGATAAAAAGCCCTTCTGGGATTTGATGAACCATTATGTATTTTCACATGCAAACATTTGTCCTCGATTAACCCCATTTATAATATAACTCTAATAATCATAATTTATTTTTTATTTCACTGTAACTGTTATTCTCAGGTTTAGAAATAGCAGTCTTTGAAAAGAAAACAATATATGGACCTGAAAAAATGTCCCAGTACATAATGGGGCTTACTTCCAAGCCTGAAATCTGAGTTTGATCCTGCAACCCACTGAGTTTGATCCTGGGACCCACACAGTAGGAAAGAGTCAGCTCCCAGAAGTTCTGTTCTGACTGCCACACACTCTTGAGTCTCACACAGAACCATTATTGCCCTAACTTCATATTTATTGGTAGAATGATTAAAATACAAAAAACTAAGGATGACCATAGGTAGGGAAATGTTTGTGAAATATTAATAAAATTTATAAAAGCAAAATTCCATTATTGCTACTGTTATTTTTTAAATTAATAATTATGGGCTGGAGAGATGGCTCAGTGGTTAAGAACATTGACTTGTCTTCCAGAGGTCCTGAGTTCAAATCCCAGCAACCATATGTTGGCTCACAACCATCTGTAATGAGATCTGATGCCCTCTTCTGGTGTGTCTGAAGACAGCTACAGTGTACTTTCATATAATACATAAATAAATTAAATCTTTACAAAAATAAATTAATAATTATGTGTGCATATTGAGTGTGTGTGTGTGTGTGTGTGTGTGTGTGTGTGTGTGTGTGTGTGTTTGGGGTGGGGGCTTCAATGTTAAAATCAGAGTGCATGTTTGTGGAGTCCATTCTCTCCTTGCATTTTTATGTGGATTTCTGAGATTAAGCTTTCTTGGAAAGTGCCTTTTCCTATGGAGCCATGGCACCAGGCCTGTGACTATTATTTTTTAAGAGATAGTACATAAAGAGAAATCCAAGGAATGTGTAATGATTAACCCTGTGCCACCTAAGGGGAGTTAATTTTTGAAGATAGGAGAACCTTGACAGAGTAACTCTCGGCATCTCTCTCTCTCTCTCTCTCTCTCTCTCTCTCTCTCTCTCTCTCTCTCTGTGTGTGTGTGTGTGTGTGTGTGTGTGTGTGTGTGTGTGTGTGTGTGTGTGTGACTTACTTGTGCCTAAGACTCACCTGGGACTTTTGCTAACCCGCAGATTCAGGTTCAGAAGGTGGATTTGTGTTCAGTAGGCCTAAGATTCTTATTTGTGAAAAGCTTGAGGCGGGGTGGGGGCTGAGGGTGGAGGGGTGGGTGGGGCAGCCAGTTACACTCATGTTTGTGGAACGGTGTGAATAGAAAGCAATCATGTTGACTCTGCCTTTTGTTTGGCTTGGTTTGGTTTGGTTTGGTTGAAACACGGTTTCCCCATATAACATATGCTTGTTTCAGGCCTCCTGATCACAGGCCTGGCTCCACCTTTTAAACCATCATCAATACAGTAGGTGTGGTTACAAGAAAATACTGTAATAGAGCCCCAGACCTTAGCACAACTGCCTTCATGATGGAAGATCGTTCTACCCGTAAAACTCTGCACTGAGCACCCCCTGCCAAAACCAAAACCAAGACCCAGCCCATCAAAGTCCACGGTTCTGGGAAAGTCTCTCAGTGGACTAACCTTGCTTTTTGGCTTCTATAGTTCTACTTCTGGACAACTGTTCTTATTAAATGAAATATGTAAACCCAAAACATGTTTGTTTGTGCTTAAAAGCTCACTGTGAAGAAAGGCTTGGTGCCACACTGGGATCCAGAATACCCAGTGTAGTTGCTGGGAGGCTAATAAAGAACATCTATTGGCTTAAACCCACATCCAAGGAGTCTTCTCTGTGGACTACCATACAATAATAAGTAACCAATGAAGATGTAGAAACATTACCCACTTCAAACAAATATAAAACTGGCATGACTCTGAGGTTTGGAAAAGCTTGAAAGTCACTCAGGTGGGCAGCAGACTGATTTCCTAATGGAGAAGTCTCTGCCTGCCCCTCCTTTCAGTACTCATAGGGAAGAATAATTCAGTTCTTCAAAATAAATTAAAGCTTACTATATTTCTGCCTTTCGTGGAAGAAGGGTGTTTCTTATTCACTGTACATCACAATGGCTGTCTCCCTTCCCGGTTCCCCTACACACAGTCCCTCTCCCATTTCTGCTGTTTTTCTCCTCTGAGAGGGTGGAGACACCCTCCCACACACACAGGAATCCACCATCAGGCTAGACACATCCATTCCCACTGAGGCCAGTTAGGGGAATGGGAGCCACAGGCAGTCAACAGAGTCCAAGTTAGAGATGGTCCGTGCTCCACATGAAGACTGAGCTCACATCTGCTACATACATGTGGGGGCACTAGGCCCAGCCCATGTATGCTCTTTGGTTGGTGCTTCAGTGTCTGGGAACCCCCAAGGATCCAGGTTAATTGACTCTGTTGCTCTTCGTGTGAAGTTCTTATCCCCTACAGGATTAAGGATGTTTATTTTTGGGGTTGGGGATTTAGCTCAGTGGTAGAGTGCTTGCCTGGGAAGCGCAAGGCCCTGGGTTCGGTCCCCAGCTCTGAAAAAAAGAACCAAAAAAAAAAAAAAAGGATGTTTATTTTTATATTTTTTCTATTATGATTTAACCTTTGCCACTTCAGATTTGTTTAAAAAGAAATATAATAATTTTCAAATCTGTTTTTAGAAATAGAGCTCAATGCTTTCCTTAAAAATTAAAAAGTGCCTGGAGCTCTAGTAATTTAACCTAGGAAATGAATTTTCCCTGTGTCCTGGCTAGCTAGTTAATATTTAACATATAAGAATACATAATGTTGTGCTGGAGAGATGGCTCAATGGTTAAGAGTGCTGACTGCTCTTCCACAGGTCCTGAGTTCAATTCCCAGCAACTACATGGTGGCTCACAACCATCTGTAATGGGATCTGATGTCCTCTTCTGGTGTCTGAAGACAGCTACAGTGTACCCACATACATGAAATAAATCTTTAAAAAAAATCTTTTTTTAAAAAAGAAGACATAATGCAAGCCCCTGTGAAGTGAATGAGTATGTCTTGAACTACAGTATTACCCATTCCAAGTCCTAAACAAGAATGACAACAGCATATTTTATCAGTGACGGCAACAAATAGTACTTTGTTCATTAAATTCATCATCATCTTCATCATTATTAAGACTTTTTATTTTTATTTTATATGTACGGGTTTTAGCTGAATGTGTGTCTGTATACCATGTGAATGCAGTACCTTCAGAGGCCGGAAGAGGAGGCCAGATTCCATGAAACTGGAGTTATAGATAGCTGTAAGCCACCATGTGGCTTGTGGGAACCAAACCCTTATCTTTTGAAGGAGGAGCTATTTCTCCAGCTCCTACTTCCTTTTTAATACCAACCACAGTCCACTTATCAGATTGCTTCAAAGGTGCAGGATCATTTTGTTGCAACAAGTGTCCACCCTTGACTGAAGTGATTTATAGATGCTTTGGGCATATGCCCACTGGTTTTCTCTCTAGCGACTGATCTTATGCAGGCAAAGCTGATATTCTAGCTCATAGTAACAAGAAAGACCAACTTCATGAACACATAAATGATGTCCTCACACAAGGCCCCAAGCCTCAAAGGTCCTTATGCTTGCTTGGATGCTTTGTGATCTCTAATCTTGAAATTCTGAAAAACCTTAAGCTCACTATGTATTCCAGCCTAGCCTTGAACTCACAGAGATATGCCAGCCTGTGCTTCCAGAGTGCTGAGATTAAAGGTATGTGCCACCATGTTCCGCAACATTTCCAGTTTACACAGAGTCCCCCAATCTCTCCAGCACAAGAACAAACATACTGTTCAGTTTCCTAGAAAATGCCTATTTCAAAAGTTCTCCAAAACAAAGTCAGCTCTTGTAGTTAACTATTTACCCTTTCTGTTAAGAAAGATTCGACCCCTATGCACCTAAGTGTACTTTCCGATTAGCCCTCAGCTATCATCTACCCAGCATTGGAACTCTCATGTTACATAGTTTCAAGGACTCTTAGGCCATTGACCAGAATGGTCAATGATCTTAGTCTTTTTGACTTTGTGTGAGATAAGTTCGTTTCAGTAAGATAAATGTGTCATGTTAGTGATGTTAGATCTTAGTCTATGTTTTGTTTTCGCTGTTGTAAAAGAATCAGTAAGATTGAGAAGAATCAGTAAGAACAGGAAGACAATGTTCTCCCAATCCAAAACAATCTGGTCGGATTCCTGCTGTGATTATTTGAATCCTTCTGCTCTTCTGCCTGGCATGCAGGGAGGGTGGAAAGGATTGCAGCCCTGGAGTGGAAAGAGCAGTCGTGCAGTGGCCAGATCAACCAGACAGGTGAAGATTGCCCAAGACCAGGAGAGGAACACAGGCTTGCACGTCCCTTCCATTACTCAAGAGCTACTCCACCCCAGACAGATGACAGAAGATCAGGAAGGAATGGGTGTGGCCAGTTTCAGCAAAATTACAGTGCCCAGCATTGCCAGAAGCTGTAGATTCTGAGGCTCCAAGATCCAGTTTGGACAATGGGTATATTATTGGTAATCAATATGATTCAAAAATGGGACACTGTCCCCAGTTTTTCTTTATATATAAAAATATATAAATATTTTATATAAAATTATACATATATGTATGTATTAGAAACTAAGGTGCATGCCTGCAATCCTAGACACTATGAGGCCCCAATAAGATCTTGAGTTCCAAGCCAGTCTGAGCTACATAACAAGAACTTAGTTCAAAAACAAGGGGTGAGGGGGAGAAGGACCACAGTTTTTGAGTAAGTGGTAGACAGGCCTGGAGTTGATTATTCTACCATTTGTGTTGGGGGGTTGACTAGGGCATATTGAAGTACATGTCTGTTATCCCAGTTGGAAAAAAATTGTCTTCTCCAAGTCTCTTCCTTAACAAGCTGCTCCTAGAATATTGTAGATAAAGGGGAAACTGGAAGTCAGCAACTTAGGAGAAAGCTTTTCCCGGGACAGGAAAATAGACAGCACTCTCCACTATCAGCTGACCTGATTTATATTCCTAAGGTGTCACATACAACAGGGATTTGTAACACTTTTGTACAAAATACCTGCCTCTTTTAAGAGTTGGTGGCCTCTTTGTCTAATGCCAGAGCAAAGACTCCGTTCGACTTTAAGAACATTCTGTTGAGAAGGGTTCTGAAACTTCAAAACAGAAAATCAGTCCAAAGTCATAGTACTGGTACTGGAAACAACATGAAGTTTGGTCTTTTTACTGGAATCACGTGAAGTTTCCATGATAGTTTCTGTTGGCATGCGATTCCCTAAGTCAATTTTTCCTCCAATTCAGAGCACAAGCACCAGAAAGAGCACTTGCATTAGATCTCTCCGTTTTTGGAGAAGTGGGCTTGATGGATTAGCAGAACAGTAAGAGATGCGGAAGACACCACCCAGCCTACTTGGGTAAACAGATTTCATAGAAATGCCATCTCAAGACATCTTTTTAAAAATTTTCTGATTTATTTATTTCATATATGTGACTGCACTACATTGTAGCTGTCTTCAGACACACCAGAAGAGGGCATCGGATCCCACTACAGCTGGTTGTGAGCCACCATGTAGTTGTTGGGAATTGAACTCAGGATCTGGAATAGCAGTCAGTCCTCTTAATTACTGAGCCATCTCTCCAGTCCCTAAAGACATCCTAAGATAGGTTTGAAACTCTAATGGCTGTGTGCCTGGAGCATCAGTCACAGACCAGGATCATGCAGGAGACAATTGCTTTTCTTTTCCTTCTTTTACTTTTTTAATGTCATTTTGTTGTTGTTGTTGTTGTTGTTGTTGTTGTTGTTGTTGTTGTTCTTGTGTTGTCTTTGTTTTGGTGTTTCTGTTGTTATGTGACACTCTTCCTGGGGAGACACTAACAAATGTCTACTCACTCCAGATAGGGAACTGACAACAGACCAAAGTATGGATACCATCAAAGTCCAAATTGGTGAATCAATGAGTTTTATTGGGGCTATTTATAAGAACATGGGTGAGGGGTTACTTACAGGAGCAGAAATGATTCAAAGACAGCTGCATCACTAAAACCCACCCCAGCGTGGCTAACAGTTCGCAAAAACTGGGAACCTGGCACATACTACACAGACTTCAGGCAGCTCAACAGGATGGAGAGTGTCCTTTCCTGGTGGCTCAGCTGGTCTGAACCTCTTCCAGGCAGCTCTGCTGGTCTAAGAGTCTTCCAGGAACCAGGCTGCTCTCTGCTTCTTCCGGGCAGCTAGGCTTATCTGAGGGTCTCAGCAATCTTTACTGTTTATATACATTTGGGGAAGGAAAGGGCCTAGTCCTGGTCAGTTTCAGGGACTTTGTGAAACTATTCTGAGTTGTTTACCTCCTGTCTTAACAAGTTTCCCTGCAGGGTGGAATAGTTCCTTCTCCCCTTAGAACATCCTATTGTTCTCCCTCCCTGTAAACCTTTGTTTTAGGAAGTTTCCCTCCAAGATGGAAAGTTTTAATCTTGGGGCAGTTTGGGTACACAACAAGTGCAGTCTCCTGTGACAGCAACTGGTCTGGAGAAATGATCTGACCAAAGTTCTGGAACACATGCCAAGACCTTCCTGTTCCCCAGCATTCAGGTGACTGGTGTTCCAAGTCTTCTCCTTAATAAAATAGAAATTCCTTCTGCATATCCAATCCCATAATAGTGGGACCCTGCCCCTGAAAATTTTCTAAGCAGTCTCCCACACCCTTCTGTTTGTCCCTGGAAAGAGAGTTCACTTAGTCAAACAGCTTACACTTATTTTGTGCAACATTTATGCAGATGGATTTGGGATTGTAAGACCCCAGTCACTCGACAACAATTAGATGTGTATTTTCTTTCTCCACAGTCTCATTGCCCAGGGCATTTCTAATGCGAGCCCAGAAGAGTGGTTGCTGGTGAGCACTGTCGGGCCAAGTGATAAACGTCTGTCTGTTGATGAGTTTCCTGAGTCGGTGGTAGCTGGACAGCTTATAGTTCGGAATCTCTTCAAGGAAGATCAAGATAATGACATCCTTGTGCTCATAAAACATCTTCATGCTGGCCAGCTGGACTTCAAGCCGGCACCATTCACTGTGTAGGTAGTGGTTACTGACTACACACAAGGTTTTCCTGCTTGCGTTAATCGCATTCTGGATGTTCTCAAAAATGTCAATGCCTGGTTCAAAGTCCCGTTGGTGAAGACAAAGTTTAAAGGTGGTCTGGCTGCCTTCTTCTAGGGCTGGAACAAGCTCTTTGTATACCCATGCCTCATCAGTGGCCGAGAAAGAGACAAACGCATCATATAAGAACTTCTTCTCAGTTTTGTGCCATTTAGTGAGGTACCAGGCCCTACATATATACAAACCATACCACAGAGACGCAATCATCTTGGCACTGAACCAAGAGAAGACCATGGTGCTGAGGACCACACTGAAGGAACATAAGAAGTAGACCTTTCCCAAGTCAAAATTACACATGGCATCATCAAAATCTATAAGTAAACTCTGGCTGTTTGGCTGCTGACAGGGATAGCTCCGGAGGAAGGGGATGTGGACTTCCTCTGTGTTCATTGACCAGTTCTTGAACCACAAATTGTCACAGGTGCACTGAAGTTTGTTCCCATAGACATCAAAAAACATCAATGATTTCAGATTCTCCAGATGACTTTGATTAATGACCTTCAAGTTGTTGAATCTTAAAGAGAAGACTTGGAGGTTCTGTAAGCTGGAGAACATGCCAGGAACCAAGGACTCTAAGTTGTTATTTTCGAGGCGGAGGACCTTTAGCCTTTTGAGGTTTTGGAATAAGGAAGAGTTTAAATAGAGACTTCTATCTCCATCTTTTGTTCCTGAGATATCCAACTTTGTGAGATTAATGAGGGGGTCAAATTGGTGGTGGTCCAGGAATACTGAGGGGTTTTTTCCTAAGAGTAACTCCTGCAGACTACTCAACCCTTGGAAAAAGTTTCTTGGAACAACCTGTATCCCATGTTTTTGTCCTTCTAGATTAAGCTGTTTCAAAGACTTGAGCTTCATAAATGGAGGATACTGAAGGGTCCTAGTAGTTTCATATGTGATCTTATTAAAACCAAGTTTCAAAACCAGCAGCTTTTCAAGGCCCATGAAATGGTGTTTATGAAAATATGACAAGCTGTTATACATCAGGTCAAGGTAACGTAGGCCAGTGAGACCAGAAAATGCATTCGACTCCATGATTTCCAGGCGGTTGTGGGAGAGAATCAAAGTATGGAGCTTTTTCAGAGGTTGGAAGGTTCCGTGGTTGAGAGTCCGAATATTGTTGTCTCCAAGATCTAAGACCTCTAAGTTTGGAAACTGAGTAAAGGAATACCTGTCAATTGTTACAATCCAACATGCAGCTAAATTGAGCTCCTTCAGTGAAAATAGCCCACTGAAGGCCAGATTATTGAGTTCTGTGATGGGGTTTCTCGAAAGAGAGAGAAACTCCAAGCGCTTCAAGGGGGAAAATGCAAAATCTGGAAAGCTTTTAAACTTGTTGTGGCTCAGATCTAGGATGGTCAAGTTCTGCAAGGAACTCCAGGTCTTGTTGCTGATGAAGGAGAGCTGGCACTTGTTCAGATTCAGCCTTTGGAGACTGGGTAGAGCATTGAACTCGCTGTCGTTGAGATGAACCAAGTCACTGTTTTGGCCCAGGTCGAGGAACAAAAGCCTGGTGCACTTTGCCAGCTGCTTAATGCCCTCTGCATTGGTGGCATTTTTCTGAAAAAACAGTATCTCTAACATGGGTAGGTTTCTGAGGAGGTAACAAACAATTTTCATATTTAAGTGACCATGTTTAAGTTCTCGGTTACTGAGGTCCATAACCCTTACATTCTGCAGGTGTTTGGCTGAAAGCATCTCCAATTTCACCACTGTTCCACTCAGATTCAAGCTTTGAAGTTGGGGCAGAGTTTTCAGATACACATCCTGAATGACTCCATGGCCATTCTGGGAAGCACTTAGATTGGTTAAGTTAGGCAGTGACAAAGTAGAGAAGTTTAACTCCGTTAGATTGTTCCCCTCAAAACTCAGGTGAGTCAGAGAAACCAGTGACCTAGGGCTGTGGTCCAAGTACATAATGCTGTTGTTAATAAGATCAAGGTGCTCCAGGCACGGAAGATGCTGGACTGCTTCAAGTATACCAGAAAAATTGCTAATCCTGTTTCGAGATAGGCTCAAATATTTCAATTTGACTAGAGGAGTAAAGGCGTCTTTGTGAATATGGGTGATCTGATTGTGGCTCAGGAGCAAGGTCTCCAGGTTGGACAGGCCCTCAAAGGAGTTATTCACACTTTGAATCTTATTTTCCACTAAATTCAGCAGAGTCAAATTTTCAAGTCCTCTAAAGGCACCTTCATCGATCTTCCAAATTAGGTTCCACTCTAGTCTCAAGTCTACCAGAGCAGACAGATTAGTGAAACTCCAAGGAGGAAGGACTTGAATGTAGTTGTTTGTAAGGTTGAGGTGAGTAGTATATCTAGGTATGTCACTAATGGCCTCTGTCAAGTTGGTGATCTTCTTCCGAATGCAGAACACATGGTGAATATCAAATTCATACTGGGTGCACTTGTTGAATCCATATGTCTCTGCCAAAGATAGCAGAGAAAGTCCTATTAACATGAGCAGGAGCTGTAGAGAAGGCACGACGCTGCTCCCACACATCTTGACTGCCTTGGGCATCCAGGTTACAACCAGGAAAAAAATCCCTTCTCATATAGGATGCTCATGTTCAAAAGCATGGTCTTTACACATGGACTTTTCTGCAAAAGAAAAACAAAGGTTTTTGGTTGTAAATTCTCTTTCCTAATAAGTATTTTGTAGCTGCTTCAAGGACACAGAAAAGCTCAAGTTCAACATCAACCTGGATTTTTTTTTCTTTTTTTTTTTTTTTTCGGAGCTGAGGACCGAACCCAGGGCCTTGCGGTTGCTAGGCAAGCGCTCTACCACTGACCTAAATCCCCAACCCTGGGGTTTTTTTTTTTTTGGGGGGGGAGTGCTTTGTTTCGTCCCCACCTCCACCCCGTCAGGGTTTTTCTGTGCAGCCCTGGCTGTCCTGGAACTCACTCTGTAGACCAGGCTGGCCTCAAACACAGAGAGATCTGTGTGCCTCCTGAGTGCTGGGATTAAAGACATGAGCCACTGTGCCCAGTTCAACACCAACTTTCAAAATCCACTTCCAGAATATTCTCTGTGTTAACTAGGGGAGGCTGCTGCTCTTTTTCTGTAACCAAAATTCCCAGCCTGCGGAACCAAAGGAGGCAACAGTGTGTACAATTTATTTTAGTATGACAATCAGGAAGTCCCCTTATCCTCCTCTTAAATCTGTACAATAAAACATGCCCCCGTGTTTTGTGGGCTGGTACTTGAAACTCCATCATTGCAGGTGCATTGAATGGGTTGGGGTAATGCAATGTCACCTGTGATGCAAGTCACTGCTACCTCAATGTGAATGAGGCTGAGTAATCAATTTCACTGAGTAATCAGTTTGCTTTTGATAGAGGGAGAGGTGACTCAGTAAGCTCTGTCCTTGAGCTGAACTGGGGGAAGGGGCATTGGGCAGGAGGAAGAGATAACTGATAAACTCTGAGCAAGATGCCCTGACTAGTGAGATGCAGGACCACAATATCTGAGTATTGGTGATTTTGAAAATCTGCTTATATATTTGGAAGCTTCTCTTCCAGTAGCCTGCTTCTTCATCTCCATCCTCCATTTTCTTTCTTTCCCTTTTTTAATCCTTTTTGAGCATTCTTGTATACTCCTTATATATTAATCCTTTGTCAATAATTTAAATGGATTCTGCAATCTATAATTTAACATCGTTTATGAACTCCTTTGTTGACAGAAAAAAATCAGTAATAATATGGTGTGGTGGCTGGTTTAATTGTCAACCTGAAATAGTAAAGAATCAAGTGAGACAAGTCTCAAGAAAGGATTGTCTAGATCAGATTAACCTGGGAGCATATCTGTGGGGGACTGTTTTAATTACATTAATTGAGATGGGAAGACCTAACCTAAAAGTACATGGCACTATTCCCTGGGGTTGGCTCAGAATCCTATAAAAGTAGAGAAAGCAAGCTGAGCAGTGGGCATGCATTTGTTGTCTGCTCTCAACTCGGGTGCAATATGGTCAGATGCTTCCAGTTCCTGCTGCCCATATTTCCCTGCCATGATAGACGAGATATGAAAATGGTGTCTTTGAGATGCTGTTTTGTGGGGGTCTCTGCAAACACCAAAATTCCCAGAGCAACAAACCACATTGAAGCAAGAAGGAAATCCGATTTATATGACTTAGTTACTCAGTACCAGTTCAAACTTCTAGAGGCTGATACTGGGCAGTTTAGTTTGTTTTAGGTATATTTAAGTGCAGTACAATCTTGAAAACAAATGTTTCCTCATGATAATTAACGAAATCTCATTTGTACAGTAAAACTTTACACGTAGACACGTTTACATTGAAATACTTTGTAAAGTGCATGTGACCTCTTCCATAAAGATGGGTTCTGTTGACTCAGAAACAATGCTTTAAATATGGGTTAGGGGAAATGACTAAGATAAATATGTAAGTTTGTGGGAGTACAGAGTCGCCTAGCCCTATACAGATAGCACAGGGGTTACCCAGGCTGTCGTAAAGTACGTAAAGTACGAGAGACATCTCCCATAAGGAAGGGTTTTATTGACCGAGAAACAATGCTAACAATAAAGGTCTAGGGAGGAAGAGTCTGGGACAAAAACCATAAAAATCTGGGGGATTCAGGTGTGACCTGGCCCTCCAGATAGCACAGGTCACCAGGTTATCAGCTACATCCAAACCCAGCTTTCTGGGTGGAAAACAAGTAAACATGTCCCTGCTGAGGAGACAGTCTCGTGTGTTTAACATTCCTTTCCCTACTGCTTATCTGGGAGCAAAAGGACCTTGTGCCCTCTGCACGGGTTTCTGTGCTGCCTCCTGGAATCAGTTGAATCTTGTTATTTTGAGGACTCTCTGTTTCCTCTTATTTACTAGTTCAATACAACAAGAGAATCAGAATGTTCATTGATGCTGATCATAAATATAACAAGCCTTCTGAATTCTCTCAGTTTTTAAAATGTAAATGTTGGTTTCGTCAGAATTTTTAATTAGTTTTTTCTGTTTTCTGTTTGTTTGCTTGTTTATTTGTTTTGGATTTTTTTTCTTTTTTTTCCCTTCTAAAACAATGTCTCACTATATAGCCCTGTAGACCAGACTGGCCTCGAACTGAAACTCACAGAGAGCCCCCAGCTTCTGCCTCACAAGTGCTGGAATTAATGGTGTTCACTGCTATACCGGTTGCATTTTATCTGTTAACAATTATGCCTTCAGCAAGGAACAGATCCTTTTTTTAAGTCTTTGCATTTTCTATGCCTTTCTTTTGTGGTGACTTCCCAAAAATTGAATACAGCTTCTAGCATTATATTATAGTAGCATTATATTATAGTAACGATAGAGCATGCCCTTTGTCAGTGAGATGTCATCTATAATCTTATTAATTTTTATTTGCTGTAGTGCTGGACAAATATCAAGTCAGAAATATTCCCTCCCATTCTTAAATTTTTAAGATTGGGGAGTGTTGTCTGTTTCCAGGGAGACCAGAAAAGGGTGACAGATTCCTTAGATCTGCTGTTATTAGAGAGCAGGTTTGAGCTGCTTGGTACTGAGTGTTGAGTGTGTGAACAACTTTGTGGAGTTGGTTCTCTCCTTCCACTTGACGGGTCAAATTCAAATGGATTGCCAGGCTTGCTATCTGTGGGCCTCATGTGATACAGTCCATGATGAACAGAACATGTTTGCTTTTGTTTAATATCTGCTGGAGGCAGGCACACAAGGGCAAAAATGTCTCAGAGATTGAGTACTCTGCTTAGCTTGGGCTATACATAGACTTGTCTGCAAGTCATGGACCTGGCAACCCAGGCCCCTCCATGTGCACAAAGCACATGTACACTCACCTTTAAGCAATGGGAATGGCTTAGTCCCTTTAGCAAACTTTCAGTAATGCTGTTTCTATTCAAATGTGTCCCAGGATGCATTCTTAAAACAGAGAAGATGGGTCGATCAAGTCTGGACTGGTTTGAGGTGCTTCTGTAGCAAGGCAAACTGTCTTCTGAATGAATTTTCAAGAAAGATCCTCTACCTACCATCTTATGCTTATGCGTGCCGTTCATATATGTGATTAAAACCAGATGTATCACAGGAAATTACATGTGCAGTGAACAAAGGCTTACATAATCCAAACCTTTCAATGAAAATAGAATCATTTGTGATAATCAAACTCCTCCCTCCTAGACTTCATCAAGAAAGACCCCAGATGAAAGGCAGGGGCCCTTGAGTACTCTAACTCGAGGAAACTGCTGCTCTCTTGTGGCCTATTTAATCTGCATTATAACCTTGCCTTTGGATATAGCTTCCGTGCAACTTTGCAGTCTGTGTGCACTTTCGCAAATATATGAATAAGTCACCAAGTATCCGGAAATACCTGGACCAGAAAACAGTCACCAGACTGAGCTGAGTAAATGAATTCAGTGATAGGAACTGAGATTGAGGGCATTTCTGTTGCTGTAGTTGTTCAAAAGAGGTCCCACTCTGGAGCCAGGCTGAGCCAGGCTATTCTGGAATTCACTATGCAGCCCAGATTGCCTCATGGTGATCCTCCTGCCTCAATCTCCTGAGTGATGAAATTAAAGGTACGCATGCACCATTAAGTCCAGCTTTTAAGGGATGTTTACTAAGGTAATAAGAATGGAACAGAACAATGAGGAGAGATCTATCAAAGTAAATGGAAGAAATGGAGAAACAGAGATGGAGCCTAGGCCCTGAGTTTGAGTCCCAAGACTCTCCCAAAAACCAAAGACCTCAACTTTTCTGGGCATGGTGAACCATGCATATAATACCAGCAGCCCAGTCTCCAGAGCAAATTCCAGGATGGCCAGGGCTACATAGAAATATTAGACCTCCTCCCCCTCTGCTAGTGTCAGAGACGTATTTCAATGGGTAGAGGTGCTTGCCACAAAGCTTACATTCTATCCTGGGAACCTACATGTTAGTAAGAGAACTGACTGAGGAACCTGAAAGCCACCTGGGCAACTCAGAAAGAAAACGGGAAAGAAGGAAAGAGAGGAAAGAAGCAGGGGAGCAAGGGAGAGGAGAGGAGAGAGGGAGGAGGGGAGGTTGAAGAAATGGCGAAGAGAGAGGAAGCAGTGAATCCATATTGCACAAATGTGGCTAGAGGAAATTGGGTGGAGCAAGATGACACTGACAGATTAATGTGCTCTTTGTTCTCAGAGATGACAAAGGACAGCGATTTAAGCCCTAACATCTACAAGAATATTGGAAATGAAGGACACTAGCCATGAAATAGTAAACACAAAAGCTGATCTGAGCATGGAAATATTTATGCTGCTGTGTGAGGGACAGAGAGAGGAGCATCATCTGTGAAGTTGTCCGGAGGCAGGGCTGGTCGAGAGACAAGGAGCAGACGAAAGAGCAAAAGCCCCAGCAGAAAGCTGAGGCCTGAGAGCAGAACAAAGAGAATTCTGGAAAGTGTGGACCTGACTCCCGGCAGGTGGCAGGTGAGATCGCAAAGCATCGAGGAGAGAAGCAGGGAACAAGCTAGGCTGCAAAGGCACGGCTCTTTCAGCGGGATTTTTAAAATTACATTTAATTTGAGAGAGAGAGAGAGAGAGAGAGAGAGAGAGAGAGAGAGAGAGAGAGAGAGAGAGAGAGAGAGAGAGAGAGGGAGAGGGAGAGGGAGAGGGAGAGGGAGAGGGAGAGGGAGAGAGAGGGAGAGGGAGAGGGAGAGGGAGGGAGTGTGTGTGTGTGGGGGGCAAGTGCAGCACAGCTGGAATGCGGAAGTCAGGAGACAATGTGGGAGTTCCTTTCTCTCCTTCTGACTACGCGGTTCCAGGGATTAAACTTAGGTTGTCTTCAGGCTTGACAGCAAGTGTCTTTACTTGCTGGCCCCTATAGCTGGAATTTTACAGCTTTCCCTGCCATAACAGTGTGTGATGCAAGGAACTTTGGAAAGGACAGGGAAGAAAACCAACCCCTTAGAGTTGTGACATTAAAAACAAGGTAGGGATGCCTGGTATGGTCTTATGTCTGTAATTCTAGCCCTGGAAGCCAAACTGAACTACTACACAGGGAGGCCGGATCTCAAGAAAGAGATCTGAGAAACAAACCTTGCTTAGAAATCCCCAAACCTAACACCTCACTTTCTGCTAGGACAACATGCTATACAAGGGCACATTGAGCCTGAGCAAAATAAACAAAAAACAAAAACAAAAACCCACCCAATGAGCAGGAAAATAAAAGGGGTCAGGGGGATGTAGTGAGTTACACCTAGAATCCCAGCACTCGGGACTTAGAGGCGGGAAGACTGAGAGTTCAAAGCTAATCTCAGCCATGTGTTGGGTTTGAGAACCCAGGATATGTGAGCCCCCCTTTCAAAAACAAACCAAACAAAAAACTGTGTGGCCAGAAATAGTGGCACCCATGTATAATCCAGCACTGAGGAGATGGCAGCAAGAAAACCATGAGACTAAGGCCAGCGTGAGCTACATAGTGAGATTCTGACATCAAAAAAATGGTTGCAGACCTGGTGTGGTGCCACCTACCTTTAATCCCAGTACACAGGAGGCAGAGGCACAAGGATCTCTGTGAGCTCCAGGCAGCCCAGTCTCCAGAGCAAATTCCAGGATGGCCAGGGCTACAAAGAAAAATTAGACACCCCCCCCAAATGGGTGCTAGTGTCAGAGACATATTTCAATGGGTAGAGGTGCTTGCCACAAAGCTTACATTCTATCCTGGGAACCTACATGGTTAGTGAGAGAACTGACTCCTCCTCCTCCACCTTCACATACACAGCATGGCATGCACACATTCAATATCCCTACTACTTCACACACACACACACCACACACACACAACACACACACAACACACACACACACACACACCACACACCACACACACACCACATACACACACACAACACACAACACACACACACACAACACAAACCACACACCACACACACACACACCACACACACACACAACACACACACAACACACACACAACACACACAAACACACACACACACACACGCGCATACACACACACACAATGGGAAGATGCAAGTCAGTGCAAAGCTACTGCAGAACACTAAAGTTTCACTTCTCTAAATACTTGGAGTTTGGTCTCTGCTAGTTAATTAAAAAGAAAAATAAATGTGAGAAATGGGAAGGGCTGAACACACAGAATATATGAGCTAGCTCATTTACAGGGTAAACAGAAAGGCCAGCATTTTCGGTCTCACCCCACAGATGCTATTCGAGATTGTGCTCAGTGCCTTTAAGCTTGTCGAGCCACTGTTTGTGTGTCTTTGCTGCACACAAGCCTTTAGACAGACACTCTTTTCTGCTCCCTATGGAGATGCAACTGCTTTTAGATGCAATAGGCTTCTAAACCTGCCTGTCAAATCCACACAGGAAAGGGAGGAGCTTGTGTTTGCCAGCTCCAGATTTTCAAAGAAAATCCTGCTCTGGTGTATCAGGCTCCCACTGCAGAAACTGCGAAACCAAGAGTCTTTTCAGAGAATGGCTCAGCCAGGGCTTTAAACAATGTTCACTCCAGTCCTTGCACAGAGGAGACTGGGCCTACAGTTTGAACCCAAATTTCAATTATTTGGAATCTGTTTCTTTTAAAGCCTCAAAATTTCATCTCAGGATAGGAAGTTTTAATTGAAGGGCAAGAACCCCCACTTACTTGTTATTGTTTTGTTGTTGTTGTTGTTTTGTAGACATTGTGTGTGTGTATGTGTGTGTGTGTTGTTACATATGCACTTGCTAGTGTGAGTGTGTGCACATGAATAAGGGCCTGTGCACATGTACATACGTGTTTGTGAAGGCCAGAGGTTAATCTCTGGTATCTTTCCATTTGGACAAGGACTGGCTGGCCAGTGAGTTTCAGGGATCCTTTCTGTCCCCTCACTGTACCCTACATTCCATGTGAGTTCTAGGGATTTGAGCTCAGGACCTTTTGGATTGTCATCTCCCCAGCCCCCAGCCTACTTTGTTAAAAGATTTTTATGTGTGTGAGTGTTTTGCCTGCATACACATGTGTACCTTGTACATGCTTAAATCTGGAGCTACAGTAGGTTGTGAGCTAAAGTGTGGGTGCTGGGAATTGAACTTGGTTCCTCTCGAAGAGTAGCTTCTGCTCTTAACTGCTGAGCCATCTTTCTAGCACGGCAGTCTAGTTTTTTATTAGTATTATCACATGTTTCGTGTTGAGATAATAGAGATTCTCATGCAGCATTAGCAAATACAAAGACATGCCACTACAGCTTGAATCTCGAATGTCCCTCAGAGGGCCATATAAGGCAGACTCAATCCATGTGGTACTTCAGGGGAAGTTAATGAAACTGTTTAGTGTGGGGCTTTATATGATATAGATTCTCAATGATAGTCTTTGTTAGATAGGAACTAGGGCTTTAATAACACCCAATGTCCCTAAAGACCAAAAAAGGTGTGTGCCACCACGCCGAACAAACTACGGCAAGTTCATTTTTAAACAAAATGTTAATATTGGATTTTCATCTTGACTCTCCCTACATTGACCCACTAGGGGACTGAACATAAAGTGTATCCCATGGCAATACCTCAGCAGCATTATCTACATTAAAAAAAAAAACTCAACCTCTAAAATCTTCAATCGCCTCAACTTTTCACCCCATCCATTTCCTTGAAAGCAAGGAAGAGTAGTCTCAGATTCTTGGGCCAACATGGCCTGACGTAGCTAAGCTTTGAGGTCAGCACAACCTCACTTCATATCTCAGCTCTGTAATTTACCAGATGTGCTCAGGTTGCATACATACTCTGTTTCCTCATCTGTTCCTTTGGAACTCAACTGATAACATTTCTAGGCATGGTGGCACACACCTTTAATCCTGGCACTTGGGGAGGTGGAGGCTTAAAGATCAGAAGCTCAGTGCTAGCCTCTGCTACATAGTAACATTAAGGTCACCCTGAGCTACATGAGAACCCATCTTAAATACCCAAAACAATAGGGCCAGCAAGATAGCTAAGTGGGTTAAGGATGCTTGCTGCCAACTCTGATGACCTGAGTTCAATTCCTGGACCCATATGGTGAAAAGACTGAATTAACTCCAGGAAGTTGTCATCTGACCTACAGACATACGTCCTAATGTGTGACTGTGAGTTATACACACACATACTCACACACACACACACACATACACACAATCAATCAATCAATCAATGTAGTAAAGAAAAAATGATGACTCAATCATTAATAACTGTTAACTCAGTGTAAAAGCTTTCCACAAGCATAGATCTACCTAGGTACTGGACAGCCCCAAGGCTGTCTCATATGTTCAGGCTAAAGAGAGTTTCCCATAGAAAAATGGAAGTGAATTGAGGGGCCAGGGGCAGAAGAACAACAAGGGAAGTACCACTCTGTGTGGTAGAGGAGCTGGAGAGGTCCTCTTTACATTGCTCTGGGGTGAGAGCCATCTCCAAGTTCCTAATCTATTTTAGTAAAAACCCAAGGGGTGGGGCTGGAAACCACTGTCTGGTTTACCAAGAAAGTTTGGCTCATGTGATGAGAGCTGAGGTTGGATACAGACTGTGCAGTAGAACTGAAGCCTACCAAGGCCAGGAAGATTTGGCTTTCATGGGTTGTACAACAGGCTGATCTAGAAAACAGCAGTTTCCTTTGTTCCGGTCACTGGGGACTTTTCAGAGCAGATGTGGCTTGTGGCACTGTGTCTTTCCCGTGCTAGAAGCTGGTTGGGTTAGCTGCTTTAATGTGGGAAAGTAGAGTACAAGCGAGATTCAGACAGAGCAGGCCATAATCCACCACTACTCTTGACTTCTATAAGTGATCTTGGAAAACCCACCTTGAGAATGATGGATTGTGAAATTTCCACAAAGATATGCCCAACATGACTGCCAGAATTAGTCCTTTTCCTAACAGAGATGAAGGTTTTCTAATTCTGTGGTTTAATCTATCCTGGGATCAAGCACATGTTTGCCCTAACCGTAGGTATAAACATTGAGATTTACTTCTGATCTGGCTTTAAAATTCAACAGAGAGCCAGACATGATGATAGAGGCCTGTAATCCTGGCAATACTCAGGAGGCTGAGGCAGGGGCATCGTAAGTCCAAAGCCAGTCTTCAGAATGAACTTCAGGACAGCTTGTGCTATAAGTGACATCCTGTCTCTGAAAACGACTCAGGACCAGCCTGATCCACAGAGAGTTTCAGGACAGCCAGGGTTATATAGAGAAACCCTGTCAATAAATAAATGAATAGATAGATAGATAGATAGATAGATAGATAGATAGATAGATAGATAGATAGATGCAAACAAAAAGCAGAGAATCTCAAATCTAGGAGAGATTTTCAAAGGTCATGAAAATTTTGAAGCATACCTTGGTCTGATATAAGCAAAAGAATTCTGAGACTCCACAGCAAGGTCTGAGAGCCCACAGTACTCTGTGGTAGTTTATAGACTTGTTTAGTGGTTCCCCCTGGCCTGGGTCTTGTAGCCTTTTCTCATCACCCCAAGCCTATCACCATTTATTTAGGTTTTTCTACAAACAGAAATTAACACACATTATATTGGATGAATGTAAAAAGTGGTAAATGCCACCAAGCCCAGTGTCCTAAGACATGCTGAGGATAATTGGAGAACATCTTAGCTGGATCTGGTTGTATAGCTGTATACTCACAGCTACCCAGACACTGAGACAGAAGGACCACAAGCTTAACGCCTGCTGTGGAGGAGGTTCATGGCCAGACTGGGCAATTTAGTTAGAACAATCTTAAGAGCAAAACCACAAACAAACAAAAACAGTAGAAGGCTTGCCTGGAATGGGCAATCTCTGGTGTGACACACACAAAAGATTGTTATAAACAAAAAAAGGAGGAAAGATGCCCTATGAAGGGTGACTACCCACAACTTACCAACCAAATGGAGACGTCAAGTATGAGAAGGAATCAAACATAACAGGAACTAACAAAGATGCAACTGGTTGCAACATCTTAGTCACCCTGTACATAGGCTAAAAGAGTCTCCCATCTGTATTGTATTTATAGCTTATGAGTTACAACAGAAACCACATAATTCTTGATGGAAGAGAATAGAGCAAAGTTAGGGAACCAAGTGCCAAGACAATTGAGGTACTAATATGAGACCATAAAGCTGTGTTGGACCCATGCGGTCATCTGTTAGTTCATTCTACATACACATTCTACAGTGCCTACCCTACTCACTCATCTAGGTGGTGTGTAAAAAAAATTCCTTTCGCTAGAGCACTAACTCATAGTGAGGGTATCTATGGACTACTTCTGCTAATCAGGGTCGAAGTCTACCATGACCAGGTAGCTCCTATGGGCTTGGCATAAAATGGAGGATTCCCTTTACCAGCAAGGCTTCTCCTTCTCTGACTTTGTCTGGGGATCCTGACCTCCCACACCCTCTACCTGGGTTAGGTCAAGTAGTCTTTGGTAAACCTAAAACTTCAACTTCCCCCTTTCCCAACCCTTCCTGTGAGTACCTGGAGTTTGTGGAATGCCTCACCATACAAATGAGAACTTTAAATTCTAGCCAATGGAAACTTCACCCTAAGGAGAATCCCTTCCTACTCTCCAAAGTTCATGTATAGCCCTTTTCAACTCCGAATAAAGTGTATTAGTACAAGCCCCCCCCCCCCCAGAAAAAAGAAAGGCATGTGCATAAGCTAAGATTGTTTCAGAGAGCTGTTGCACTGAAGATTGCTGGAGAAGGCCTATGTCTAAAAAGAGCTGTGACACTAAGATCCGCACAGAAGACTCTCCTCACAGCCCTTCACACTCACTTCCAGCTGAGCTGGGATCCTATAGAGCCCACCTTTTGTGGACTCTGCTTCATCCTTCCAGCCCAGTGTGCAGTAGTGTCTGGGCACCCTGAGAAGGAGGAAGCAGACAACAAAGAATCATAGCTGGATCCCAAGACACATACCACAGGTATCTTGCTATAGAAAAGTTCTGCAAAGGAAGACATTTAGAGTGACTATTATGTCCAAATTTATGCCAATAGCACAGTCATTCCATTTAATAATTTTCTCCCTTGGCTCTCAACATAGACTGCTTTGTATGATAAGCTGCTCTTCACATACAGATAATATTTATTACTGTTCCTGTATTGTGCACAAGTGTCTGTCATGCAAGACCTCAATAGTTATCTGACCCAGTGATACAAGTGTCAGATAACTATAACCCTTATAGACAAAGAATCTGATTCTTGCCAGAGCCTTGCCAGTATCTTCCTGAGTACTGCAGTTTGCCAGCCCTACTTCGTGGTGACCACGTGTGACAGGAAAACAGCGATAAAAATGCAGACATGGGGGATGGAGAGACAGCTCAATGGTCAAGAGCACTGGCTACTCTTGCAGAGGACCTGGGTTTGGTTCCCAGCATGCACATGGCAGCTCAAAACCATCTAACTTTAGTTCCAAGGAATCCAATGCCCTTTTCTGACCTCCATAGGCATCGGACATGCAGGTGGTACCCAGACATTCATGTAGGCAAAACACTTATACGCATAAAATCAAATAAACCTAAAAAAATTTAGTGCAGATATTTTGGAAAAATGTAACAGGATTTGGTGGAGTATGCTAGCCAGGCATTTGTGAAATACCAAAAGCACAGGGTACAGCAGCCCATGTAAAACATCTAGGAGTAAGTCAAACCCCACCTGGCATTGCATCCTGCAACAGACTGAGTCATTTTGTCACATGAAACCAAGACTTCATCTATGGGGGTCATATGGCCATGATTCTATTCAAGTCAGAATAAAAGCATGGGCTCCCATGATCCATCTGAAAGACAAAGGCTGCAGTCTAGATTGGAAATACCAGAGTCTGCTGATGTTGTTGGCCTTGCTAAAAGAACACTTTCATGGTGTTTGGTACTAGGAAGTCTCTGCTCTGGTTAGTTGTGGTTATGGAATTGTTAATAAATCAGTTGTGCATTTATATTTTGTTTATTTTTGTTTTTCATTTTTTGTTTCTTGAGACAGGGTCGTATGTAGCCTCAAACTCACTTTGCAGCCCAGACCACTTTAAACACCTGATCATCCTGCCTGCCCAGCACCTCCCAAGTGCCAGGATTGCAGGCTTATGCCATAAAGTCTGGCCTTGTGTTTGTGTTCTATCCCATTCCTCCATGCCCTCTGGCTTTTTCTCCTCGTCCATTCTTTCAAAGAACAAACCTTGAGCCAATGGGATTGCTCAGTGAGTAAAGACATTTGGTGGCAAGCCTGAGAAATGTGATTCCTGAATCATATGGTGGAAAGTGAGACCTGACTCCTGCAAGTTGTACTCTGACTTTCATGCACGCACTGTGGCATGCACATGTCCATGCACTTATGCACACTTACACGTGGTGCACACACACACACACACACACACACACAAATTGAAAAAATAATCTATTGGAGATGAGGATGTGGCAAGAATACAGGCTAAGTATGCTGGCACGTGCCTTTAATCTCAGAGCCCCAGAGATAGAGGAAAGTGCATCTCTAGGAGACAAAGGTGAGATTGACAGAGTGAGTTCCAGGCCATCCAGGGCTAATAAGATCGTGTCTCATAAGAAGGAGAGGGCACTGCAGAGGAGGGAGAGGAAAAGAAGGAGAGGAAGAGGATTGCCGAGTGTTTAATTGTGGTGCTGAATTCCCCAATAGGCATAGTAGGTACTAAGTTTTTGGCATATAGTATTTCTAGAGTTCCATAAATGTAATAAATGTATTTTATTTCCTTTTAAAGTGTGTGTGTGTGTGTGTGTGTGTGTGTGTGTGTGTGGTGCCCGCAGAGACCAGAGAGGGCACTGGATCCCTGGAACTGGAGTTACATGCAATTGTGTGCACCCATTGTGGGTACTGGGAAATGAACCGAAGTCCTATGAAAGAGCAACCAGTGTTCTTAACCACGGAGCCATCTCTCAAGCCCATCATTTACTTTTTAAACTAAGGTAAAAATGACACTGTGGTGGAAGGAAATGTTTTCATGGTGAATGCTAGGATAATTGCATATTAGCAATGCCTAGTTTACAGTAAGGAAGGTCCAGGGGCTATAGTTACTATGTCCTCTAGCTGCTGTTCATTTTGTTGTTTTGACACAGGATCTCTCTATATAACCCTTGAAGCTCTGGAACTCACTATCTAGGCAAGGCTGGTCTTGAACTCACGGAAATCCCCCTGCCTCTCTCCCACATAGTGGGATTAAAGGTCATGGCAGCACATCCACCAAACGTCCACCGTTTCTGTGGAGCCTCTTTTTCCACATCTTTGTCCAATATGGAAGTAGAAACTGCTTCATCATTTTCCTTGTCAGGTTCACGATTTTCCCCTTTACTGTTATGTATTCATTGCACACGGCGCTGGCTTTCATGCAGAAGAACATTTTCATGCAGTAAAGTACTTTGAACATATTCACACCAATCCCTTCCAGCACCTGTTTTCTCACCCCTTCTATTGGTACCCCACTTCTGCTAGGCACTGTTACTTCTCCTTTCATTTTTAGATACATACACGATGGTATCTAACTCTATAAGATCTAGAGCTCATGAATGAGGAAAAGTATAGTATGTTCTTTCTTAGTCCAACTGACACAATTCACTTAATATAATCATCTCCAGTTATATCCTTTTCCCTGCAAGCAGTGTTTGTGTATTTTCTATAGCTGAATAAAATTCTTAAACCATAACATATACACATAATGGGATTTGATCGAGCTAACTGCTGTTTCTAACCTTTAAGGGAGAAGAAAAAGAGGACATCCAGACACCCCTGAGCTTCTCCGTTAAGCACAGGTGTCACCCTACATAGGCTTTGATCCAGCCCAGAGGCAGGTCCTGAGCTAGGAAACCATCTAATCCTACAACAGCAACCTATAATCCTAAAGGAATAAAGAGTCCATGACAAAAGGCAGCAAGACCCCAAGTAAACTTGCTGTATTGGTTGGGGAAAAGGCAGGGGAGACTCAATTAAGAAAACTCCCCCATCAGATTTGCCTGCAAGTTTCTAGGGCATTTTCTTGACTAATGATTGATACGGGAGGGGCCAGACGACTGTAAGTGCTGCCTCCCCTGCTCTGGGGTCCTGGCTAGCCTGGTCTACAGAGCTAGTTCCTGAATAACCAGGGCTACACAAGCAAACTCTGCCTCAGACAAAAGAAAAGAAGGCATAGAAAAACAAGAAAGAAAGAAACAAAGAAGCAAACTGAGCCAACCATGAGGCACAAGCCAAGAAACAGTTCCTCCGTGACCTCTACTTTAGTTCCTGTCTCCAGGTTTCTACCTTGAGTTCCTGCCCTGACTTCCCTCAGTGATGGATTATTAACTCTGAACTGAAATAAACCATTTTCACCTAAAGTTGCTTTTGGGTCCGGTGTTTTATCACAGCAGTAAAAAGCAAAACTGTGCCCTCAAGAACAGACTACTTTTGTGCTTCTCAATTCTGCCCGGGAAGCAGAATCCCCACTGCAGGGCCTGGATTTAAAACAAATGCCTAAATATACGCAGACAAGATTGAAACTAGGCTCAGAGGAAGGGATTCTCAAACATTAGTGTGACTCTGGCTCACCTGGGAGGTTTGCTAAATCACAGGGAGGGGGGGGGCGGGTTGGGCTCCACCCCTGGACTTTTACTGTCACTCATTCTGGAGAGGGCCCCAGATGCATTTTATCCTGTTTCCTGGTCACATTGATGCCTCTGCAGGGAAAAGGGCACATTCTCAACATCTGTCAGTACATATGTAAGTCTGGCCTTGATTCCTACCAATCCCCATAGTCTTCTCAGTTTGCTCCTGCACCAAAAGGAAACAGGAGTGGTGCCCATGGAAAGTTACCACACCATTCTCTGTCCTGTACTCACCACAGACAAAAATATGCTCACAAACCTTTCCAATATCACAAACCTTCCAACAGTATCTCTCTGTGGCTGTTCCTTTCTGTCTCCCTGTCTCTCTGTCTCTGTCTTTCTCTGTCTCTGTATCTTTCTTTCTTACAGACACACACACACACACACACACACACACACACACATACACACACACACACCTCTCAGGCCACAGGCTTGGAAATACAGTTTTTCCCTCAAGACTGGACCTTTAATAACACTGGGTCTGAAGGGTAGCACTGGTCCATCAAGGAACAACAGCTTTTGACCGGTGGCTTTCATTGAGGCTTATCTAATACAAACTTCACAGGCCCTTCAGCAATCACATCGAAACAGGCAAGAGATATGCTGAAATCAAAAGAAGCCTGCTGGTGTTCCATTTACAAAGGTTATCATGCCTCGGGGACATTCGTGAGCTGCTTTTCGAAGTAGATCCATGACCCCATTGATTTTCCAGCATCCATCACAAGCATTCCTGAAATGGGCAGGGGCGAAGGGACTGTGTGAAGCTAAAGCTGTCAGAAGGAGTCGTACGGAATTTTGATTAAGTGGCAGAGCTTCTTGACTGTTTTCCGAACTTCCAACTCACACTCACAGTGTTACATGCCTTGAAGTTATGCCCCACCGCAACTGTCTGTGAAGTGCTCTGTGAGTCCCCAGTGAAAGCTTTCTATGCCTTTGAAAGTACAAATACCTTCCTACTTTTATAATACTTCTAACCTTTCTCTGTGGAGTTAAGAGGGTGCTTCTATTGCTGCTCTGCCTCTGTCTCTCCCTCCATCTCCCTCCCTCTCCTTCCCTCTCTCTCTCCCTCTCTTTCTCTCTCTCCTCCTTTCTTTCTGTGAGGTCCAGGATGAGAGCAAACTCTTGGATTCAAGGCTCCTCTTGCCTCAAATCCCAAGGCTGGGATCTCAGGGTACACCACCCTACCTGCCTGGAAGTGGCTGGGCAGTGCTATTACCTGACCATCAGTATGAGGACAGAGGAGAGCCTCCACTTTTACAGGAGGTGAACCAGAGTTCATGCCCTGTGGAACTTGCTCTCCAGGGGAAAAAGGCCTCATAATTGCTTCGATTTTCACAGCCTACAGTCCTACCACATAATTCTCCATCAGGGTTTTATAGAAAAGGGAAGCCCATAGACATAGCATGACTTGGCAGTCAGCTATAAGCACTATGCAAAGATGGCCATTCAAATTCGGGCCTCCTGAACACTTACACTTCAGCAGAGAGGGAGAAAACATAGATACACATGTACATGCTCTCCAAAGGCCACTTCTGCCTGAAATTCTGCCCCATTCACATAACTGCTTGGGCTGGGAACCTCTGAAGTGTAGGAAAATCCTCTCAACGAGCACTAGAAAAACAGTGGCTGTACCTCAGTTGGTAGAGTGCTTGCTTGTCTAGCATGTGTGAAATCCTGGGTTCCATTCTCAGAACCAAATAAACCGGGCTTGGTGTCCCACACTTTTATTACCAGAACCTAGGAGGTAGAGGTGGGAGCATCAGAAGTTGAAGGTCACCCTGGACTGCACATTGAGTTTGAGCATCCTGTGAGGGGTGGGTGAGCAGGGGAAAGAGAGAGAGAGAGAGAGAGAGAGAGAGAGAGAGAGAGAGAGAGAGAACAAATCTGCTGCAACTCTAGCACTCTGGAAGCTAAGGCAGGAAGCAAATTCTTGGCCAATTTGGCCCATGCCTTTAATCTCAGCACTTTAAGGCACCAAAGGGAGAGGCAGGTGTATTTCAATGATTTAAGGCTGCTCTGGTTTACATAGTCGCTTCCATACCAGCCAGGGCTATATAGTGAGACTCTGTCTTTAACAAATGAACAATAATAACCAAAAAAAGGCTAGGGAAAATTTATAATTCTAAAAAAGCTTATTAAAATAAATTTGCATATGTTACATTGGAAAGCTTATTATAAAAAACATGGGAGTATATTTTAAAGCACAGTAGTTCAAAGTGATCTTCAAAATCGAGCTGGTATGAGGCCCACCTGGACTACATAAGACCCTGTCTCAATAATAATAATAATAATAATAATAATAATAACAACAACAACAACAACAACAACAGCAGTAGCAGCAACAACTTCAAAAAGTGTAAGCACAAGGGAACAGGGACTTTGCAGTAATGAGAAAATAAATGTCACTTCCCTTCGGTGCATACTACTGTCTATGGCAAGAGTCATGAAGTGAGTTACATTGAATTAAAAAAAAATTCTTGAGCAGAAATGGTGATGTTTGCTTGTAATTCCATTACCCTTGAGGCCGAAGATCAGTGGTTCATGATCATCCTTGCCTTATAGAGAGCTGCAGGCAAGTTTAGGTTACATGAGACCTGTCTCAAACAAAAATTAAACATATTTCCATTGTTTGCTGTATACTGCTGAAATGGAATCAAGTCAAGAAAGCTTAACTTACCTCTCAGAAGCTGCTGGCACAGGGCATAGTTGTTCTTCTTCATTAAAAAATGACATTCTATTTAAGGACTCTTAAAAACCCCGTGATGATTGTTCTAAACTCTTAGGACATGACACGTTTCCTTCCTCTTCAAACTTTTTTTTTTCCAGGCGTGGTGAAGGAGGCGGGCAAGGAGGTGTACATCAGATGTACCAAAGTCTTATGTGATGTGAATTGCAAAAACAGTCTCGAAGGGACAGTTCACTTTCTGCCTACCATACATTCTTCCAAGTTTCTTGCTGTGTGGACTCATTTGGGGATACACAGCCAGACCATGTCTTGGTGTTGCAAACCATCCTGCCCCATACCTGGACCCATACCTCAAGGTCCCAATTGTGGTTAAACTGTGGGATCAGATGCCCAATTCTGCCACCTGACCTTTGACTCTTCAACCAACACACATTTTGTTGCCTAATTGATGGGGTTCCTCAGGTAATTCTATATTTACTGAATTTGGGGGAACACAATTTGATTATTTGTCTAAAATGGTAGCCAAAAGAAGCCTATTTTCTTTCTGTTGCTGTGATAAAACACTCACCAGAAGGGACTAGGGGTGAGGCATGAGGTAGGAATATTCATTTTACAGGTTATAGTTGATCATCAAGTTCCATCAAGGCAAGAAACTCAAAGGGAAGGGGTTGGGGATTTAGCTCAGTGGTAGAGCGCTTGCCTAGCAAACGCAAGGCCCTGGGTTCGGTACCCAGCTCCGAAAAAAAGAAAAAAAAAGAAGAAAAAAAAAAGAAAAGAAACTCAAAGGGAACCTGGAGGCAGAACCTGAAGTAGAGACTATGAAAGAACACTGTTTACAGGGCTGCTCAGCCAGCTTTCTTATATAGCCCAGGCCCGCTTGCCCAGATATGCCAACTCACAGAGGGCTTCAACAGTTAGCAATCAAGAAACTGTCGATAGCTATGGCAATCTAATGGAAATAAATTCCTCAATTGGGATTTCCCTTTCCTAGGTATTTCTGGGTTTGTGTCGTGTTGACAAAAACCAACCAGTACAAAGACCAAATCCTCAAGTAACCACTCCATCAGGATCTGACTGGAGAGAGGGAGAATCAGTCTTCTCTAGGGATGAGCACCCTGATAAGTTGTCTAATTCCAAGTGGTCAACCCTAAGCACATTTACAAACAAGCAACACTAAGAAGACTTAAGCAGGTGTTATATGTGTGGTGCTTTGAATAAAAATGACCCTCTAAGGTTCATATATTTGAAAGCTTATTCACCAGGGAGTGGCAATACTTGAGGATTAGGTGTGACCTTGTGTCACTGGGGGGTGGGCTTTGAAGTTTCAGAAGCTCAAGCGAGGCCCCGTGTCTCTCTCCCTGCTGCCTACAGATCCAGACACAGAACTCCCATCTCCTTCTCCTGCATCATGTTTCCTGGCATGCTGAAACTCTAAGTAATTCAAATAAAATGCTTTCTTTTTTTTTTATTAAGATTTTATTTATTGTATATGAGTACACTGTAGCTGTCTTCAGACACCAGAAGAGGGCATCTGATCCCATTACAGATGGTTGTGAGCCACCATGTGGTTGCTGGGATTTGAACTCAGGACCTCAGGACCTCAGGAAGAGCAGTCAGTGCTCTTAACCACTGAGCCATCTCTCCAGCCCCCTAAAATGCTTTCCTTTATTAATGTTGCTGTGGTCATGGTGTCTCTTAATAGCAATAGAATATTGATTAAGATGATGTGTATATGTTTAAAAAATTGAAGTCATTTGAGACTTGTCATGATGACACACAACACTTAAGAAGTAGAGACCTGGAGGACTAAAACTTGAAAGTCTTCCTTGGCAACAGAAACAGTTTGAGAACAACCTAAGCTAGAAGGCTGATGAGATGGCCTAGCAGGTAAAAAGGCACTTGCTACTTCAATTCCTGGTGAAAAGAGAAAACTGACTCCTGCAAGGTCCCCCATCTCACACACAAATAAATAAATGTAATCGTTTTTAATTTGAAAAAAAAAAACACTACTGACTTTAGAATGCTCTGTCCTCCTGTCACATTACATCTACCTTTGAACTATATTAAGAAGCTTCCAACTTGCTACTGTCACTGGTTCACTAAGGTCCAATTACTCTAGCATCATTGTTGTCCGTCCATATGCACAATCCAAGATGTACTGTGTACTGTGTACATCTAGTGTACTGTGGTGGTATGAATGAGAATAGCCTCACATAGGTTCATGTGTTTGAATTCGTAGTGCTCAGTTAGTGGAACTGTTTGGGAAGGATTTGGAGGTGTGGCCTTCTTGAAGGAGCTGTGTCACTGGAAGGGGGCTGTGAGGTTCCAAAAGACTGGAGTCCTTTTTCAGTGTTTCAACATCTATTTCATGGCAATGTTGCAAGATATGAGAACTACAACTCCAGCACCATTCTTTCCTGCCTCCTATCATGTTCCCTACCACAACAGTTATGTATTTTAACCCTCTGAAACAGTCACAAAAACCCTTTCTTCTATAAGTTACCTTGGTCATGATGTCTTATCACAGTAATAGAAAAGTAACTACTCTCAGCCCAACAACCAGAGTGCATGTATATACGGATGCTCTAGAACGACAGAATAGAGCATTAAATCCCTTGGAGTTACAGGGAATTCTAAGCGATATGGCTGTGGTTCCTGGAGAACAGGAAGTGTTTTTAATCACTAAACCATCAGTTTATCACCTCTTATCTTGGTTTTACTGAGATCTACAACATTTAATTAATAATGCTTGCATGAGCATAGTTAGGCAGTTATCTACTTGAGCAAGGGCAACTTACCAGTACCTACACCACTGAGGAATGTGACCCCCTTCCCCACCAACTATTAATTACTTATAACTCCTCAAGGACAGGCAGGTCCTTATGAGTCATAGCATTGTTTTAATTTGTATTTTTGATTACTAATTGTGCTAGTTTGTGTTCTGTTGTAGTAATAAACACCACAACTAAAAGCAACTTGGGGAGGAAAGGGTTTAATTAATTCTATACTTCCAGATCACAACTTGTCATTGAGAGAAGTCAAGTGCTGGAATATCTGTGGAGCATTACTTTGATTGCTAATTGATATGGCAGGATCCAGTCCACTGTAGGTGGTACCATCCCTAGGTCCTGGGCTGTACATAGCTAAGCATGAGCCTATGAATAAGCCAGCAAATAGCATTAAGCCATGGTTTCTATCTTTAAATTCTTCCCTTGAGTTCCAGCCCTGACTGCCTTGACTTCAGCACAACACACACACACTCTCTCTCTCTCTCTCTCTAAAAATAAAAATAGAGTTGAGTGTGGTGGTCTACACTTTTAATGCTGTATTTGAGAGGCAGGGGAAATCTCTGAGTTTGAAACCAGCTACTTCCAGAGCTATACAGAGAAATTCTGCCCCCCCCCAAAATCATGATGATGATGATGATGATGACAACGACGACGATGACGACGACGATGATAAAAGTTCAAAAAGTTAGGGAAAAAACTAAACACAGCACTATCTCCTAATCTGGGTGTGTAAAAAGAAATACAATCCCCAAAGAATGTGATGATTGAAAAAGAATATTTATTTACAAAAAAAGAAAAGGAAGATTTAAGAACCTAAATTCGAACACAGAAGATAAAATAAAAAATGATCCCGACGATAAGCTGATAAATCTGCTTTCCCATGTGATTTTGTCAATCAGGGTGGGGGTCTGAGAACAGAAAGTAGAGAGAGGCAATGTAGCCTGTGGGGAAGAGAACGACTCAGAGCACTTGCTTATAACTGAAATCAAGCAAAATACAAGGTGCTTTCCTCTGGAATGTGAGCTACCAAGAAAAGGAGATATATATATAGAGAGATAGTACACTGCTTTCCATGACAGAACAAAGGATGTGCCTCATTCCTATTCTGGTTCTGCTTTTTCTGTCGACACAAATGGGTTTCTCAAGGAAATGGAGAAGTGAGGCTATAGACATTTACAATGAAGACAGGCAATGCCCTGGCAATCAAAGGAGCAAAGTGAAAAATGTTGTTTTGAAGCAGTTTTTGGCAAAATTTAGATAGATTATTTCAAAGAAGACTCGAAGGGAACAGGTCAGCTAACAAGGAAAGCCTGTGTTAGATCTTCCCTCTCAGCTCTTCCCGAAGAGCTTCTGGCAGGGCTGCAGAGGCAGCCCAGAGACTGGCCCTTTCAACAAGCTGGTGCTCTCTCACCTCTGAGCTACATGCTCAGCCTCTAAATTAACATTACTGTGAGTGTGAAGACTCAAAACACTTTGCTTATATAACTCAAGAAAATGTGGTAAATACATTGCACAAGTTAATCAGGGTAAATCTAAACATGTGAATTTTCTCATTCCACGGACTTCTTCTTTTTTTTATTGTGAGAACATCCCTTCTTTTTATTCGTATGTTGAGATAAATTACAGAGACTGAAAGACAAAAATTTGTAAATCATTCATTAGACCACTCATTAAAAACCAAAACCTGGGGTTAAGGATTTAGCTCAGTGGTAGAGTGCTTGCCTAGCAAGCCCAAGGCCCTGGGTTCGGTCCCCAGCTCCGAAAAAAAAGAAAAGAAAAAAGAAAAAAGAAAAAAAACCAAAACCTGCTTAAGAGTTCTCACATGAAACCTTATATAAGTCTGATATAACATTACATTTTTACAAATCAGACCTTCCATTTTTAAACCTAATTATGTGGTCTTGAATGCACTAGGGAAATCTCCTTTACCAATAGCACTTCATCTCACGTATACAAGGCTTCCATTAAGATCTCACCAGACCTTGAAAACCCATATCACACCTTGGAAATTACCTGCAGCTTAAAAAACAAACAAACAAACACCCTAAAACTTTAAATAAAAAGTCTCACATAGCAATCTAAAGACTAGAAGTCAAGCAAAAATGCAGCACTTTTAAATGCAAAGAAATTACAGATACCAATTGCTTCTGTCTTCCTGTAGTCACCCAAATCAAAAATAACTCACTTGGAAGGCACTGGTGAAGGTGCTACAGTGTCATGCAAAAGTGCCTTCCTATGTTACAGTATGAAAGGCTAAGCATGACCTTACAGAGAAACCAGCAAGACTTGCCAGCACTTGCGTCAGGTGCCTGTTGCCTCTGTGCAGTTACTAGACAGTTCAGTAACCAGTCACCCCAAGTTTTAATAAATTATTAAACCAGGACATTTCAAGAACCACTTCTGGATTACCAGGCTCAGAAAGATACAATTTTACATGATACATGGGCCTTGTGATAGAAATGTGCATTAAAAACATGGAGATCAACTGAAAATATTTCACACCGATGAAATTCTACTGACTAGTGGTCAATGTTAAAAATAAGAACCCACCAGCTCTGTGTAAATAGTATGGTACTTATTAAACAATCACACATCTGAGGTATTAGCTGGAAATATATATTTATACATGGTCACAGCCACAGAATATTCACTAATATAGTGGCCTCTACATCAGCAGATCAAATGAATGGAAAAAGAACCACGTAATAGGAAAAAGTTACACAAACGGCATTTACAAAACTGTGGTTACATAATCCGTAATATAAGGAGTATGTTTTGAACAACTGCTTTGAGGAAAATAATGCTTCCATTTATAGGAAAGTGTCTGTCTTAACAAGATGAAACCAAAAGGGAAACCTGGATTCAGGACTGTGATGCCTACATGTTTGCAAAAATTGCTTGAATAACCTGGTTTTACCTACTTTTGTTTTTATTTTTTATTGTATTTGGGACAGGGTCTTACAAGGCACCCAGGCTAGCCTCAAATCATGTCTCTACCTCGCTTGCTCTCCCAGGTGTGGGTACTACAAGTACGAGCTACCCTGCCTGATGTCCATTTGCAATGGAAAAACTGGATTGTATCGGGGAACAATGTGGAAGCTATTGTTGGGCTATTCTTTTCTTTTCAATGGTTTACAGAGAATTTTAAGGATTTTAACTACTCTGATATGGCTACTAGACAGGGGTTTTTAACTATTGCACGATTAGAGTTCAGGCTGTTCATTTTCACACATTTTTCTATACAAATAATAAAAAGTGACCTGGGTTTCCTCTTAGTTTCCCTCACTCAGTAAAAAGATGGATAGCAAAACATCCAGAACTAAGATCAAACTTGGTGTGGAGAAGCTAAATAAAGACATTCATTCCTCTTTTAACCATGTGGTCCTTTGTTATAATACTTGGCTAATTGAAATGATTACTTATTTGGCTCTCTGTCCACCATGAAACATTTCACTGCTAGCAGAAAACCACCAAACAGAACAGGACCCCCTTGGGGGGAATTAGAGGAAGGACTGAAAGAGTTGAAGGAACTTGCAACCCCATAAGTACAACAATGCCAACCAATCAGAGCTTCCAGAGACTAAACCACTACCCAAAGACTGACCCTGGGCTCCAACTGCATATGTAGCAGAGAATAGCCTTGTTGGGGCACCAGTGGAAGGGTAAGACCTTGGTCCTGCCAAGATTGGACCCCCAGTGCAGGGGAATATGGGGGGCAGTAAGGGGGATGTATGGGGGGAATACCCATATGGGGGAGGCGGGGGAGGGGATGAGGGCTTATGGACAGGAAACCAGGAAGGGGAATAGCATTTGAAATGTAAGTAAAGAAATATATCTAATAAAAAAATTTTTAGAAAGTGGGTGTTTGTCTGTTTGGTTTTTAATGAAATAGCTGAGAACACAGTAACAACCATATCATGTTTTAAGTAGCCATATTTCAAATATTACTGAAAAATATTTCCTTTTTATTTTACATATCAGTGTAAAAGGTTTAACAACAAAAAAATTAAACATAAAGGTGCATTTGAAGTGAAGGGCTGCATTCCACATTCCTACTTTTGGGAAGACCTGAACTGACACAAAACAGTACTGTGGTGCGCTGGTGTACACACACACACACACACACACACACACACACACACACCCCTACACCTACACATACACACACACATACACACACACCTACACATACACATAGACACACACATACACACACACACACCCCTACACCTACACATACACACACACATACACACACACCTACACATACACATAGACACACACTTACACACACATACACACACACCCCTACACATACACACACACATACACACACACATACACACACACCTACACATACACATAGACACACACTTACACACACATACACACACATACACACACACACCCCTACACATACACACACACATACACACACCTACACATACACATAGACACACACTTACACACACATACACACACATACACACACACCCCTACACATACACACACACATACACACACACCTACACATACACATAGACACACACATACACACACATACACACACACACACCCCTACACCTACACATACACACACACATACACACACACCTACACATACACATAGACACACACATACACACACACACACACACACACACACACCCCTTAAGAACCTTCATTTTTCTGACCAATTATTTGAAAATCACAAATAAACATGTAGTGATTATGAAATGAAAGCAGGTCTTAAATGTTATTTTCATTTGTTAGATGAGAAACCTGAGATTTCTCGGCATTCACTTAGCCTATCTGGTTAAAAAAATGACTTAGAAATGACTCACTAATACCGGTGCATTCAGGAAGAAGGAAGTTGAAAGGAGAAAATGTGCTGTTTTCATTCCTCGTGTGTGTGCATGAGTGTGTGTTTCTCTATGTATAAACAGATAAAATGTCAATTACTAGTCAGTATAACTACTGTTTCCAAACTTACAAAAGAAAAAAAACATTTAGATAAAGAGCTACTGGGTAAAGAGAAAAGTGATCAAATGAAATAAAGAAACTCCATGTACCTAAAAATAAGACAGGAAGATATTGGGATTTTTATTATAAGAATAATCAGAAAGCACAAAAAAGCTTTCAGCTCAAGCCATCCAAACACACATAAAGTTAAATTCAAAGATAGCAACTGGTCCTTTCCATAAGACAGGAAACATTGAGGACTCAGTGTTTCCTGGCGTGCTTTCACGTAGTTTAAGATACTGCACTCAGCCAACATCTCCCACAGATCCTCCCGAGCTTTGTTTATTCTAACCCATAAGTGCTATAAATGTGATGGCAGCAATGAATCTCACATCTAATACTGTACAGTGCATGTAGGACTGCATGCTGTGTTAGCTTCTCTAATCTGATAACCTGACCTATCCTCTCTACCTCACTAAAACCGGAAAAATGCAGCAAACGTCTCTACAAATTTCCTGACAGCTATGAGCCTTCAAATTAGAATGCTACATTTCTTTATTCTACAGGCTAAAGAAAATATGTAAGATTCTATTGACACATGCTCACTTTTGCAACGTGTACTGACAGAACAACACAGAGATTAGCATGCCCCTACGCAAGGATAACACCAAAAATTCAATTAGCTATATTTTTAATTCAACGAAGAAAGGTAAATAGAAATTAAAAATAAACCCAGTGAACTACTTGAAGAAAAAGAGGAAGAGTGGGAAATGAGACCAGCATACACCAACACTATCAAACGAAAAACCACATGGACCACAGGTTACACTGAAGTCTAGACAGAACTTTGCAGTTTCAGATTTCCATTAAAATAAAAGACAATGAACTGCTTATTATGTTTTGGGCCAATAGGTGAATGCTACAGCCAGTTTTTGCCACAGAACATTCAGTTTTTTTTAAACTGGGCAGAAGTAACTGTGGAGCTCATAGTGGCCATAGTAATGAGATGTGACCATTGAGTGCTTAGCCTAAGTGGGACATCTAACATTACCCACGTCAAGGAGCAAAGAACATTCTGGAACAAGGGGAGGGAACAACAAGAAGGGGTGAATGTGCCAGATCAACAGAAATCAGCCTCTGTCTCCCAAAGGAAGTAGACCATAAATACTCATAAATACTTGCTAAATGCTTTTACAAAAGTATGTGTGTACTCAAGAAATTATTCCCAAAGTGTAGTGGGAAGCCTGTTCATAGTAACCAACTGAAGAACACTTAGCAAGTTTAGCTGATCAGAAAAGCAACACTGACAACCCCTTCCTCACAATTGAATCTCACTGGGATCACTGGATTCAGCATTGGCAAGCGTGCAACCATTTTAAGGGCCTCTTTCTTGGTTTTCTGAGATGGGGGGAGGGTCTCCCTCTCTCTGTAGACTAGGCTGGCTTAGAATTAACTCACTCTTGTTTTTTTTAATACTGGAGATTTTTCTCAGGTTTTCATGCATATGCATGTTAGATAAATATTCTGTCACTGAGCTACATATACATACATACATACATACATACATACATACATACATACATACACACACATCCATCCTTCCAGCAAGATATATCCCCACTGAGGACCACAACTTTAGTAATTTATTTTATTTTTAATTTCCTTATACTTTTAACTTGCATGTTGCATATGCACACATTTGTGCAGGTGTGCCAGGAGAGGATGCTTGGGGTCCTGCTCTATCACTGTCTTCTCTTGAGAGAGAATCTCTCACTAAGCTTCAGCAATCCTCCTGTCTCTGCCCTCCCCTCCCCCTAGCACTAGGATTATAGACATCCATGGCCACATCCAGTTTTGTTTGAAGACGCTGGGGATTTGAACTCAGGCTCTCAGGACCATGCAGCAGGCACTCTTACCCACTGTGATATTCGCCCAGATGCAGGACCACAGTCTAAAATGAACTTTCCCAAAGTTGGTTTTACAGAAAGTCAGGATGTGAAAAGGACATGTTGGTCACATTACCTGAAGAGGGATGGTTCGGGGAAGTGGGGCAGACACAAAAAGGAATTTCAAATGGGTGGCTACGTGAGAGAACGTAGTCTCTGGTCAGAGGTTAGACTACTTAACCAGGTCAGAGATAGAGGAAAGAGGTGGGGGAAGATGAAACGAGCGTTAATCTTATCTTTAGCTCGGACGGCCATGGGAACAAGAGCAAGCTCCACTAGTACTTTCCATTACCTGAGCCTTGTGAGCAAACATGTCAATCCAATCATGTATTATGAGCCCAGAAGACTTTAGGTCGCTGCCATTTCCCGAGTACATTTCAGTCATTCATATATATATATGCACACACACATATATAAATTTTTTTACTGTTTTCCTCTTGTACAGTACATCCAGACCACCATTTTCTCTTCCTCCCAGTCCCTTCCCGATTTCCTTTCCCTCAGATCCACTCCTCCTCCATTTCCTTTCAGGAAAGAGCAGGCCTCCCAGGAATACTAACCAAAACCAGCAATAAGACCTGGCATACACCCTTTTATCAAGGCTGGACAAGGCAAGCCAGTAAAAGGGTCCATAAAGCAGGCAAAAGTCAGCCCCTGCTCCCACTGTTAGGAGTCCCACAAGAACACCAAGCTAACAACCATAACACATATGCAGACGGCCTACGTGAGGCCCTGGCATGCTCTCTGGTTGTTGGTTCAGTCTCTGTGAGCCCTTATGAGCACAGGTTAGGTAATTTTGTAGGTTTCTTTGTGGTGTCCCTGGATCCCTATGGCTTCTGCAATTCTTCCTCCCCTTCTTCCATGGGGTTTCCTGAGCTCTGCCTGATGCGTAGCTGTGGGTTTCTGCATCTGCTCCCATCAGCTGCCAGACGAAGTCTCTCTGATGATATTCCCCTACTACATATTTTATTATTCTGCTGTGTCGACGAATAACTTGAGCTGTGAGTTCCTCATTTGCTCAGCTCACTTCCCAGTTCTCTAGCTATTCTCAGTTAAAGGTCCATATCTAATGGTGAGAAGTTGACCCCAGTGTGCAGGCACACAGGTCTTAGACCTCTTAAGGTCACTTTCACACAGCTCCTGCCGTAATTAAAGGCTGGTGAGCATGAAGCAACAATCAGGGAGGGGCAACACGCTGAAGAGCAGCTGCTGCAAAACCATCCATCTGCAATGGTAAGTGCCATGGTATTGTGGAGATGACAGCTTTATGCCTCTAGCTGGAGCAAACAGGAGTTACTTCCCACGAGGCATCTGACGGGAAGTTCTCTGACTCATGTTATACTCATCACCACCACCATGTACTCCTGCATGTTCCCAAAGCCATAAAGAAACGATATCGATTCTGAGTCTGCACGTATACTTGCTTGCTGGCTGCCTCATTTATTTCTTTTGGAAGAATTTCTGGCTTGTATCTAAAAGCATAGTTCCTTTAAAAAGTAGTGTGTGGGGGTTGGGGATTTAGCTCAGTGGTAGAGCGCTTGCCCAGAAAGCACAAGGCCCTGGGGTTCGGTCCCCAACTCCGAAAAAAAAGAAAGAAAAAAAAACAAACAAAAGTTGTGTGTGTGTGTGTGTGTGTGTGTGTGCTCTCTTTTATGGTGTTGGAGATCAAAGTCTATCCCCTATCATGTTATGTGTGTGGTCTACCTTAGCCTCATTCCCCATCCTGCCCACATTACTTTATTTTTAAAGATTTATTTATTTATTTATTTATTTATTTATTTATTTATTTATTTATTTTATATATGCGAATACACTGTCACTGTCTTCAGACACACCAGAAGAGGGCATCAGATCCCATGACAGATGGTTGTGAGCCAACATCTGGTGGCTGGGATTTGAACTCAGGTCCTCTGGAAGAGCAGTCAGTGCTCTTAACCGCTGAGCCATCTCTCCAGCCCCCACATTTGTTGTCTAATGCAAAGGCTGCAGCCAACGCAACCAATGACTTTCAGAGTGAGGATCTGTGAGTGGGGACAGTCTCTAGAGAGAAAAACTAGTGACTGCTAGATTTCACTACTCCAGTTGCTCAGCCACAGGGGAAAACCACTTTTGTTGGGCTTTCATTGTGCAAAGGGCACCAACCACATCACCACCAATTGTCTCTAGATCCAGAATTACTGGAGACGTCCTTTAGGAAAAGAAAAACAACCAAAAGCACTACTTATTTAAATGTCACATTGAAATATGAACATCTTCCAATGGAAGCATTTCTCTCTTCCATTTTGCCCCTCTTGAGATTTACTTTCTTCCTTGCACAGAATCCTGAGTACTCAGCTGCTCTGAGGCCAGCCAGGGTGCTGTGAATGGCTGAGAGGGAAGAGAAGGTGGTACCCTCACAGACTGCACTTGCACCTGGTCTGGCTTTAACACCAGCTGTTAGAGGGGCTCTAGTGGTGGCTAATGAACTCTGGACCCAGGTGCCACCTACACTAAGGTAAGCCAGGGGTCAGCGACAGTCTGTGCAACCCACCTTCGTGCTCCAGGCAAGTCACAGGCTTTCCTGGAATAAATAGATAAATCACTGTGGAGATGTTGCTTCACTTCTGCTTTTCAAAGCTCTTGCAAAATGAGTTATGTGGCTAACACTGACATACAAAGGAACACAGTTCTACGAACTGTTTACCAGAGCTGTGCAAAAAGTCATCACAATTACGAACTGAGAAATTTGGTTTCCTTCAGCTATGAAGACCCCAGCAACTGAAGCAGGAGGATCTCAAGTTTAGGTGAACCTCACAGCAAAATTGAAGGGTTCGGGATGTAGCTCTGTGACAGGGTGCTGTCCTCGAATACTCAAGGTCCTGGATGCCATCTTCAGCACCACAAAGGAAAAAAAAACATTGAGATATGTAAAATGAATCACATCCATTTAAGTTGGCACTTTTTAAAAATATGTTTAAAATGTGTATGGGTATTCTGTCTGTATGCTGTCTGTATATCATGCACATGCCTTGTCTTCTGAAAGAGTAGCTTGTCCTCTTAATTGCTGAGTCAGCTCTCCGGCCCCACCCAAATGTATTTTTGGAATACCCACTGTTATGCTTTGAATGAGAAATGTCCCCTAAAGGCTCATAGTCACATACTGATTTCGTATTTTATATCTCTCACGATTAGAATTTTGTATATCCAGCTACTTATTTGGTATCTCCTCTGGGACACCAAAAGTGAACTTTTCTTTCTCTTCTGCCCCCAAACTCGAACCATTCCACCCGCAGTCTTCCCCATTTTAGTAAATGATAGCCCCAACCTTGTTTGTTGAGACAATGTCGTACTATATTACTCAGGCTGGTGTTGAACTTCCCAGATCAAGCAACTACTTCTACCTCAACTTCTGGAATAGCTAAGCCTACAGGTGCGCCCTACCACACCCAATTAACCATAGCCTTTTCTTTTGCAGACAGGGTCTTTCTATGTAGCCCTGGCTATCTTAGAACTCACTATGTAGACCAGGCTGGCCTTGAACACACAAAGATCACCCTGCCTCTGCCTCTGAGTGCTAGAATTAAAGGCATGTGCCACCATTCCTGGCCACAGCCTACTTAATACATGCGTTCATGCATGTACGAATGCAGGCACACAGGCACACAAGAAAACAAAACACAGAGCTGTCCTTGACTCTTCTCTCTCATTTTATAATGAAATCAGGGGCCAAGAACCTGCTGCCTTGTTGCCAGCCTGGTTTGAGCCATGTCCCAATTATTATTCCTGTAGCTCCTCAATAGGGCTGACAGATAAAGTAACAAGGCATCCAACTCTATTTGAATTTCTGATAAACAGCAGCCATCTTTTAAATATGTGTCCTATATAGTATCATCCTCTTCTAATGGTCCTCTCTTATGTCTCTTCATGGCAAACTCTCCTGACTCCAAGATTTTTCTCTAATCCTAAATTTTCAGTAGGTATGTCTCTGAACACCTTAAATAGCAACTCCTCTTCAGTATTCCGTGTCCCCTTCTCTATTCATTTTTCCATTGGTGATTGCTATAGTTTGGATCTAAAGTGTTCTCCAAGGCAGAGAGCTTCTTGCCTAAGCACTACCCAGCTGGAAAAAGAGCAGCTGGGGGCTTACAAAGACCACCATAATAACCAGAACTGCCAGCTCTTCCCTGATTGGTGGGAGGTAGTAAGATAATCAAGCAATCAGAACACCCTGCTGGCAGAGGGAACTCCTCATTCCTGCCTCAGCCTCCAAGACTCCAGGTTTCAGATTCAGATAAGAATTCTGAGGTAGAATCCAGGCCCAGATGTGGTGGACCTGCCACTTCAGAGATCAGCTGCTGCAGAAGTTTGCCAGGGCTGCAGACTTGCCCTGCAAAGGATTGACATCTGAGTGTCTTCCAGGAGTTTGAGGTACAACCTTTCTCTGATCTCTATCAGCTCTCAGCCAGCATCCTGTGTGACTGAGTTCAAATTTGCATCATTTAATCCCCATGTGACAATCAGGGTTGTTTTACCCATTTCACGATTATAATCCCAATTGACAGTGAAGTAGCTCCCATTTATTCTGGGTGCTGTCCATCACTCCACCTTTGGAGAAGGGTGGAAAGAGCCCAGTTGGACATAAAAGATGGTTTCCACTGACCAAAAGGGTCTATCTTTTTCTGTCTCCTCCCCCTACAGAAGATAAATATATCCTCTCTACATAGTTTATCACACTGACAGAAAATGAATGCAAATTAGTATCATCCATCATGCTATTTTATCTTGTGTCTTACCGCACCAGAATCGAAGATCCTCAGGGCAATGCTTAAGTTTTTGTTTTGAATGTTTTATGCTCTGTGTATCGTCAATGTTTAGATTAGCACCTCATATATGATGACATTCAATATTTATTGAAAGAATGAAAGCATAAAGAAAGAACCTTCATTTTAACAGAAATATCTGGGCAAATTTTAACTGTAAATTCTACCCAGAGCTTATAGGAGAGAGGGAGAAAGACAGATAACTACTACTGAAGGTGGGTCCTTGACAGTTCTATGGGTATTTCCAACACATCCCAAGGCACAGTGAAAGTAAGTGTTGTAAGGTACTAACTGCTTTTTGTGTTGTTTTCTTTGGAAAAAGGAAGAGAATCTTAAGGATCTTAGGATAGTCTCTCCCTCTTCTTCAAGTATAAGGCAGTGATTGGCCTGTCTTCCTTCTTTCCTTCCTCCCTTCCTTTATTTTCTCTGTGTGACAGTGATATGGCCCCCAGCAAAATTTGCACTCCAGACTGCCCTTGAACTTCTGGTTCCCCGTTTCAACCTCCTGAGTGCTAGGATTACATCGAATGCTAAAGTAGGTTTATATAAATCATCTGGGACTCTGTCAACACACACGATCTTGTTCAGTCAGTCTAGGGTGGGGTTTGGGAACTTGAATTTCTCACAAGCTCCCAGGGGATGCTAACACTGGTAAGTCTGGGACCACTCTGGGAGCAGCAAGAATTAAAAGGTTTTTTAAATTAATTATTAGTATGTCTGTGTGGGTTTCTTGTGTGTGTGTGTGTGTGTGTGTGTGTGTGTGTGTGTGTGTGTGTGTGTTCGCATACATACCACAGCACTCACATGGAGGTTAGGGGACAAAATAGTGGAGTCAGTTCTCCCCTTCCCCCTGTATGTGGGTTCCAAGGACCAAAACTCAGGTCACGAGGCTTATGTGGCAAGTGCCTTTACCCAAGTAAGCTATCTGACAGGCCTAGGCGCAGGAGCCAAAATGTGACGGGTTGTTGTTAGATCACACATCTCAGCTGCCTTTACTTCTCCCTGTAGTCAGGCCATGGAAATCTCTCTCCAGTGTGTTGACAATTAGGAGTTCTGTGACCCCTAAGTTCTCAGAGATTTGTCTTCTCAGTTACAGGATGAGGACTCGATGGCCTTCCCTATTGCTCAGACCCAAGACAGCCTTGAGGTGTAACTAGACTTTAGCACTGACTTCTTGACTTCTAGCATGAAGTCAAGGTCATGCAGGATGGAACCGAACTGACTCCCACTCTGAAAATTTATATGAGTAAGCAACTCCCCCTTTGCTCTTTGGAATCAGAAGTGCTTTCTCTCTTCAAGAACCCATCACACTGTCCATGATAATGATGTTATAACTATACTTTTAAGATTCTGGGAACTGAAGAGTCAATCTCCTTCCCTTCTGGATGCCATCATGGTTGCCTGGGCCAGGGTGTTCTCTTTAATAAGGTATTCTTTCTATGAACCCATACTCTTTCTCTTATCATAGTGGTTCAACTTACCAAGGAACAAACACATCTATTTTAAACAGAAGCAGTTAGTTTTTATTAAGCCTATTTGAAGGAACCTCTTGCCCAAGAGTTATGTTTTGTTTTTTTCTTTTGTTTTTTTTTTTTTTTGGTTCTTTTTTTCGGAGCTGGGGACCGAACCCAGGGCCTTGCGCTTCCTAGGCAAGCGCTCTACCACTGAGCTAAATCCCCAGCCCCCTATAGTAAGGTTTCTTAAAGGCAAGAGGAAAAGCTCTCCCTGACGTATATAATTAACAACTTAAATAACTCCATACCAAAAAAGGATCTATACATCTAAGTGGTATGGCCAGTTTCTCTCTCCTTATGCTCAGGCCAAGGAAGTAACAGCAGTAAACAGTGTGCTTTTGCAATACCCCTCCCAGTGACTCTCTTGGAGAAGTCCACACCCAAGCCCAAGGGTGTGTCTTACTTTCTTCTGGACGGCCTCTTTCTCGTAACTCTCATGCTTAAAATATATTTTAAATTATCTTTAATAAATCCTAACTCTGCCTCATAAAAAAGGAACATCACTTCCATTCTTGGAAAGCCTCGAAATTCCAGTACGACGGTGTAGTCAGTATTATTCTCATTTTGCACTTGAGGAAATTTTCAGGCCAAGTCAAGAACTTGACTATGGATTCCTTGATTGGCCCTCAAGATGTCCTAATTCCCAGAAGCTTTGGTGTGAAAGGGATTTTGTATCGATGATTAAGTTGAAGATCTGGACCTGAGGAAATCATCATGAACGATGTTAGTAGACCCAATGTAATCTTGCAAGTCACTGTAAGAGGAGCGATTGCATTAGAGGTAATAATATAAAGTATTACAGTGGAGACTAGAAAATGGAGCAATACCTTAAAGAAGCCATGGGCTAAAAAACACAGACAGCTTTCGGGAACCCCAAACCCTCAAGGCACTGAAGTGCATCTGAAGGAAGCACAACTTTACTAACACTAGTTTTACTCCTGCTGTCCTTTTTGGACTCCAGATCTCCTGGAATGTAAGGTAACAAGTTCCTAATCAAGAATGACACAGTAGCCCAAGCTGGTGTGGAACTCAGTACGTACCTCCAGCTACTCAAACAATCCTCCTGCCTCTGCCTTCTGACTGCTCCAATAACAGGTGTGAGCTACCACGCCCAGCTAGATCATTGGGCAGATCAGGCCCCAAATGGTTTCTACCTCCGTGGCCGTTACTTCAGTAGTCATTTGGATGTTCGAGAATGCTTTTCAAATAAATTGCAAATACGTCTGTCAAGCTCTAAAAGGCTTTGTTCTTTAGAATACACTAAGTTAACCTTAGCTTTTCTGTTATACTTTGTGATTGTATATGACAATGAAGAAATTAGGAGTTCTGATTGGGTGAGAACAGCACTTCAGTTTACAGATCAGCCTTGGATATTTGAGAGACACAGAGGGTGCTGACAATTAAAACTGACACCACTTGAGGGTAATAGGTACAGAATGCCAAAAGCTGCTCAAGTCCATTTCAACCTTTTCCATCAGTTGAGACTACTGCTGCTGTCACCTCGGTCTTTCACCTTGCCAAGAGCCTTCCCTTTCAGGCAGGCATGGTAGCACATCACATGCCTTAAATCCAGTAGAGGTAGGAGGATCTCTGTGAGTTCGAGGACAACCATGGCCTATATGGAGAGTTCTAGAACAGCTGAGGGAACAAAACAGAGAGGGCTGTCTCAAAAAGGGGGATGAGGGGACTTGCGTTTTGTAACTTCCTTCCAATTCATGAGCCATGTCCACAAATTGAAAGATAAAAACACACAGCAAGGCTGGCAAGTCCTACTCAAAGCAGACGACTCTATTTCTCAGTATCTACCCTCACTCCAAGGACCCCTGGCGTCTTAACCCAGCCTTCCCAGGACAAAAGCTCCTTCACTTTGGTAAATATGCAAGGGTTTGAAACCTTATCGGCTGCACTGCTGCTCATTGCGCAGTCTCCTTTACAGGCAGAAAGGGGTGAGGAATGGGAACACAGGAGCGCAATCCCGAGACACCCATCCTGTGCCTAGCTTTCCTTTTCTAACAGAATCACCCCCTATATTCGCTATGGAAGGTAGAAACTAGCTCTCACAATTGAATTTTTTTTAATCTTTTCAATTTAATGGTGTGCTGGGTATGTGAACACGTGTTAGGTAGGTTGACCATGGTCTTCCTCCAAGTATGGCAGCTGGAGTTACTCAAAAGAGCCCTAAGATCCAGCTAAGTCATTCCTAGAAGGAATGAGGAATGTTCTCTGATCCTCACGGTGGATTTCCTCCATGGGCTCCCACACCTCCCTCCCAGCCATACAGGTTTCTGGCCAGACGCACATGGTGTCGGGAGGTGACAAAACAGCTGTGGTTCGAGACTTTCACTAATTAAGCTGCTTGGGGGTGGGGGGTCACTTACGCTCCTGTCAGCAAGCCCAATAAATTCACCGGCTCAGCAAGCTGGCCTTGGGTGGACTCCCTCCTTCTGTTTGTTGTTAGTGCTCTATCTGCGGTGAGCAGTCATTTACTCACATTTCCCCAGGAAAAGTTCAGGCAGTGAATGGGATCTTCACAGTGCCTAGGGCTCCCACAAATCAAGCAAAGCTCATGTAGGGTGGATACTATATCAAGAATTTATTAGACACTACAAAGGAGAAGAGGCCATACACATTCCTTTGTCTCTTGTTCTAAGTGACAGCACCAGGGCAGTGGGATCGGAAAGACAACAGACTTTTGTCCCCTACCTGAATGTGTGCTGCTGCCTCTGGTCCTGGTACAGCATGGATTAACAGCTGAAACAGCCAAACAACCCCAAATAACACAACGAGGGTAGAGGGGGCTGGATGACTTAACACAGCAACACTTGACAACATTTTTTTAAAACAACACTATAATTATAAAGTTGAAGGCACATCTTCGGCAGAAATATCAATTACATGCGCATGAGGAAAAAATAAACTAAACTACTGTAACGAAATATTGCACAAAGTTGCCCGCTCCTGTTTTGGATTCTAACCAAAGTTTTACAATACATTTCTTTAAAAACACAAGGTTGAGACACCTGGTTATGGCTACAAAAGTTAATTATTAACAACATCATTAAAGAAGCTAATATGATTGAGGAATAAGAATTTTAGGATTTGTGTTCTATCTAGTTACTCACACCAGACTAAAGGACGTAAGAAAGTTAGTGTCAAAGTTGGTAAAGATTTGGCATGAATCTGTATGTTTATATTTGGTACAGAAATAGGTCTTTTTAATACAGAAAACAAAATAACTCAAAGGAGTGATTATCAGGAATGTCTATATGAAGAAAAGAAGAAGAAGGAGGAGGAAGAGGAGGAGGAGGAGGAGAATTATTATTATTAACCAGATGCCTCATACAAAGAAAATAACAAAGTAGAATAAAATAAATATTATGAAAAATAATTTTAAAACAGAAACTACACATAATGGAAAAATCCTCTACTATATCTTTTTGATTTTAAGCTGTGTACAGAAAAGATATGCACACTCACATTTTTGGAAACATCTTATCTATAGTGCTATTTCAATCATTCTCTATATCTAGCTGAATGAAGACATTTTTAAAAAATTAAAGCATAATATAAAATTATTTGTTCATAAGGCATCAAATTTAACATACTAAAATGTTGATACTAAAGTAGGAAAAGCAACATTTCTACTTCACACCTAACAACTATACTTTTAAAACTACAAGAGTAAATATTTGAGTTGTATTTTAATCTTTAAATTCAAAAAGCATCTTTGGATATTTAAGTTCAAAGGTGGCCCCTAGCCAAATCTGTATTAGCACTGGACAACAAAGTGTCCATGATGCTTTCTGACAGGGACAATGGTTGCTGGGTAAGTAAGGAAGTAACAAAGAACGTATAAAGAACCTCAAAGCAGATGTGTGTTCTTTCTCCCTCTCTGCCTCTCTCCGTCTGTCTCTCTGTGTATGTACATCTACACATACACACATGCACGCACAAAACCTGTTCTGAGCAGTGGCTCATTACCTAAACTAGTGGCCACCTGAAAGCAATGTGCTTGATCCCCTCTCTAAATGACCCTCCTCTCCTAGGAATACAGCTGCTCTCAAACAGGTTCTCTTCTGGCAGTGAGGCCTGAAATGCTATTCTCACTGTCCTCTAACATGACGTGGAGGCTAGAGGAGGACTCAACAACATATGCGTAACCAAAGGAGAAACTGGCTGAGGACTGAGGGACTTGTATTCTCAATCTGGATCCAGAACAAGAAAAAACTATTATAAATATCCAGTTTAGCTTTCTTCTAGAAGTCAATGAGTTTTACTATGATGATCTGCTAGAATTAAGAAACAAATATCCAAACTCAAACTGTTAAGACAGCATAGGTACTGGTTTAAAATACAGTTTAAGCATATAAACTTAATCATACTTCATTAAAACAGGTTTGCCTTTCTAGATTAATAGCACCTTCATCAAAAGTTTCACCTCTCTAAGATAGCTAAGATAGAAGTTAGGTCTTTCCCAAATCTGGAAAGACCGCAGTGAAGAATGTAAACGTTTTTGGGTGTTGGGTGTGAAAGGACTAGGAGAGAAAGGGGGTGGAGAGGACAAAACCCATTCTCCATTTCACTTTATACTCCAGTAATATAAAAATTATTTTTATATTCAATATTGACTTGAAAAGGAGAAATGAACATTTTCAGAGCACAAATTATATGTTAAGCATTGTGCTAGTAGCTTAAAGTATGGGATGAAAATGAAAGATTAGGAGTTTATAAGCACAAATATTTTGAATGAAAGAACAACATATTTGATTACAAGATATCATAAACCAGGGATATTCTGATTTCTCTATAACAGTTTGGTGTATATCTCAATAAAAGCAGCTCTGTGTGATAAGAATATTTTAAATTCATTTTGATAAGTTATCTAAAACATAAGAGGTAACTAAAATTTTATTAAATTACAATATACCAGCCAAGTGATTTTATCCCAAAAGATGAATTTAATGAGTCCAAGTACTTTTCTATGGCCTACATATGTTAATATATTAGTGTTACTCTTTGAAGAACTTTTCAGTGAAAGAGGTTCAAATGTTAAGTTTCTAGATGGGGACGGATGGACAGACGCCATCCACTATGAACAAAGCTGAACTCAACAAGAAGGTACTGAAAGCCAGCACAGGGCTAGGGAAACTGAATGAAGACTCGGAGATTTCTGCCAACAGTGAACAGAACTCACAATGTGATTAGAAAAGTAAGATTTCAGAAGAGCTGTCAGTTACAAAAACGCTTTAAGACAGGGTCTTAGTGTATCTAGTCAAGGCTGGCTTTGAACTTGTAACCCTTTGGCCTCATTCCAAGTGATTGTTGTCAGTTACTTTTAATCAAAGAAAAACCACATAAACTTGGCTCACTTGAAAGAAGATGTCACAAGCTGTCCTGTAGGCGATGGGAAACTGAAGGTCAAGGACACAGAATTATGAGGTGAAAGCAAGCCTATAATAAATAAGGCACATCTATTTTAGGACAGTCGCAACTGTTTTCCTTCTAAACTAGGTGCTAGGTACAGTGCTTTCAAAGCCATTGCTCCCAAGTGGGGCAAGGATACAGGCTCAAGGATACCCTCAAGGTCATGCTCTCAAATCTTCACATTTTTAATTGTCCTGTCTTTGGGCACTTTTTTTTTTTGGTCAAATAAAAATGATCTGCCCTATTAGCAAAAGTTAGCAACTTCTAACTATAGAGCTTGTTCTAACTTGCTGCTCTACCCTCTGTATCCCTAATCAAACAAAACTGCTGGGAATTTGTTTTACATAATGCCAGGTTCAGAGCTCCTGCCCTGAGAAAGGTATTTTTGCCATTAACAATTAAAACTCAGATAGAATCCTGCACATAAGAGCATGAGATTGACGTAAGATCCTTCTACATCAACGTAAGTGCTGTGTCAGTGCACATGAACTTCGACTAGCAGCATCCCCAAAGGCCTGTTACAGTGTGGTGTCGTCATCTTCCCGGAAGTCTCCCACCAGAAGTGAGTGCTTATCAGGCTCACTAGTGACGACGCTGTTGAGGGAGCGTTTGTCAGACAGCAGTGAATTTATGGAGGCTCTGCTGTAATTGACAATCCGGTCCAGTAAACCCAGTCTTGGAGAATTTCTGGAGGTATCATCTATTCCAACGTGAACGCTGATTTCTGAAGGACTCCTCTGTCCTGTGTGGCTCCGGGGACGCAACTCATAATTGTCATATGTTGGCTTCCTGTAACTGGATGGAAATTTAAAGCAATCAAATGTTAGCTACATGCTTGTTGTGTCTACAAACAAAAGGAGATTTACCCAGTATGAAATGTGCAAAAGTGGCTACCGCTAAGAAACTTGCTTAGAACGAACTTCATGCTGTCACCCAATCCGAAGTCCTGTTTCTCAAAGCTAATATATGACACTGAGCTCTACTCTGGGTTTATGCCTGCAATGCATACACAACACAAAAATAACAACGACTTAGCTTTTTCTTTTTGATTTGACACGGTATCTTTACTATGTAGCTTAGGCTACACTATCTGATTCTCTCACCCCTTCCTCTGAGTGCTGGGATTACAAGTGGGTACCACCACACACAGCTTGCTAATATTTATTAGATACTACCCTGTAATTCTTTTTTTCTTTCTCTTTTTTAAAATTTATTTTTATTTTAAATTTATTTTACGACCCAAATGCTGCCCCCTTCCTGGGCCCCCTTCCCAGGGTTCCTCCCTGACATTCCCCCTCCCCCAGTTGTTTGGGAGTCTGGGAAGCCGGCTCAGTGGATCAAGTGCTTGCTATAAAAGACTGAGGGCCTGAATTAGGATCCCTAGCACCCACGTAAAAGCTGAGTATGCTGACTGGCATCTGTGATCTCACTGCTAAGGAGGTGAAGCAGGAGTCTGGAGGCTTATTTCCAGTTGAACTGAACTGGTGAACCCCAGATTCAGTCAGAGACTCTCACTCAAAATATAATGTAAAGAAAAATAGAAGACACTCGATGTAGACCTCTGACCTCTACGTACATGTATATACATGTGCATACCTACATGTACACAGGTGCATGTCAGACACACATACACATCTTGCCTTACCCCAATAACACAAGAATCAAATCTCCTAAAAAAAAACCCTTGCTGTTAGTCTATGAAATAGCAAGCGTCAGCATACTCACAGCTTGAGGAAAAGGGAAGAAAGTACCACAGAGACAGATGAAGCGGCCATGGCTGCGGATCCCATCCAGGGTTGTAAAACCAAGCCGATGGGCAGAAAAACTCCTGGAAACAAGTTTGGAATAGAGTAAACAGTACTAAATGAATTATCAGCACACATTTCGAACACGTGCAAAATTTATTTTGTCACGTCTTCAGCGTTTTATCCTCTTGTTTGTGGAGATGTATGTTGCTGTCAATTTTTCCTTAGAATATACTTGTGCCTATTTCCTGTACTCATTTTTAAGAGTTTCCCTAGGGTGCGTGCTAGGGGGAGACACTGCTGTGTGCTGACAGCTGTAGCTGGGTATTCTTCACTTCTCTAGTGTGCCGGCATTCCGGACCAGCTAGTTGGCTGGCCTTCCTTCAGCCTCCCAGCCCGGCGTAGGTGCAGATCCCAGCCCGGCGTAGGTGCAGATCCCAGCCCAGCGTAGGTGCAGATGCAGCTGCCCTGAACTGGGAAGGCCATGCTCTACCAAATCACACACACTTGCTTGTTCTTTTCTTCCTTTTCTCTGCTTGCTTGTTTCCTTCCTTCCTTTCTGTTTCTGAGGCAAGGTTTCACTATGGAGCCCTATCTGGATTTTCCTATTTTTCTTACACTAATCAGCACTTAGATGATTAAAATAAAAAGTCTTTTGCTGCATGATTTAATCTAACTGGACATTGCTTCATCAGCATTTATGTGCCCGAGGGCTAAATATCTCTGCAGTTAGTTTACATTTTGAGGCAGAGAGAAGGAGAAGGTGAGAACTACTTCTCTCCTCACTGTCTCCTCGTCTATCAGTTCTCAGAGAGTGTTCTCTCTTGTCATTATTAATGTAGGAAGTCAGAGACGATTATTACACAAGACTGTTAGCGTTTACTGTTCCTATTCCTACAGTCACTCTGTCACTTGATCTCCTAGTGTAAAGGAACACCTGCTGACCACAAGAGAACCTTACAGGAAAAGCAGGAAAGTCAGAACTATGGGAAAAGAGCAAACAGATGCAGGGGCAAAACGACCAGAAGGAAACTTAAAATGGTAACAGTGGTTGTATTTAAGTAGCAAAGTTATGTGTAAATTTCTTTTATGCAGTAAAAATAAGTGTGTAAGTAAATAAATTATATACATCTATCTTATTTTTAAAAAGATTTATTTTTAATTTTAATTATGTGTGTGTATACCTGTGTGTCGGCACAGATTTTCTGTACCATTTTTTCAACATTTGCTTAGGTGTGAAAATTTTCAAATTATAACATTAGAGGGAAATTTTTTTAAAGTATTAAGATGTTTATAAATTTTTAGGTTATAATAAATTCGTTGAACATTACTGCTTTTAACAGTGCCACTCACCACACTAGCAGAATAAATGGAAAAACTAAGGTCAGAACAAAAATTAGTAAGTCTATTCTTTCAATGTCATAGGTATCTAATGACTTTAACCACAAAAATAAAAACTGTTAGCTCTTGCATACCAGCAGCGATGGGAATTCCAATCAGATTATAAATCAGAGCAAAGACAAAATTGATTCGAATCCTCTTGACTGTTTTCCTTGACAAGTCAATACTTGCCACAACATCCAGAAGGTCATTCTGAGAAGAGAGATCAGTGATATTAGTGACAGACCAATTCACCAGGACCGTCTCTACATGTTACTGTATAACAGGAGTATGTATGCTGTGGGACACACTGGGAATTAAGCACAGATTTCAGATACTGCTAAGCCTTAAGTCAAGGTTGGAAAACTTTTTTTTTTTTTTAGATTTTTTTTTGAGGGTTCTAAAAACATTTTCATGGTTGTGTGCTAGTATAATGACTGAATATTTAAATAATGTCAGTGAATATTGTTGCAAATAATTATATTATTGTTAAGTCTTCTTTTTCACATCAGAAGCTTGTGATTCTTGTTTGTATTGCTGGCCTGAGAAAGTCAGTCAGTAGTAAGCCTATCCATCTGTCTACTCCACACTCTGTGTTTTCCTGGCTAGGAGCATGGCCTTGAGGCAGGATCACTACAGTTTGGTTACAGTACGATCACTAAGCACGTCAGGCAATCTGCCATTCCTCACGCCTCAGACCGCAGGACCTACTTAGTGTATAGTAGTGCCCGCTAACTGACGCACCACTGGAGCCCTAGGACTTACCCTTATCAAAACCACGTCAGCTGCTTCGATGGCTACATCTGTGCCTGTGCCGATGGCAATTCCGACGCTTGCCATTGCCAGAGCTGGAGAGTCATTGATTCCATCTCCTACCATGGCTACGCGCTTTCCCTCCTCCTGAAGCTGCTTCACCTTAGCAACTTTGTGGGAAGGCAGAACTTCGGCAAACACCTTAGTAATGCCAACCTGGGTGAAGGAAAGCAGCTCCTGTCACTTCAGGAAGTGATATTAAGCACTGCGAATAATGCTCAGCTCAGAATAATGAGCCGTCATTTTGAACCTGCCAAACATTTTCATTTTTTTTTTATTTTTGGTTCTTTTTTTCGGAGCTGGGGACCGAACCCAGGGCCTTGCGCTTGCTAGGCAAGCGCTCTGCCACTGAGCTAAATCTCCAACCCCACATTTTCATTTTAAAAGACTGAAAACAATCCAGTGATAATGGAGAGAAATAAGCATTCCTCTTTTTATTTTTAAAAATTATTTATTTTTATTTTGTGTGCATGGGAGTTTTGCCTGCATGTATGTCTGTGTGAGAGTGTAGGATCCCCTGGAATTGGAATTACAGAGGGCTAGAATTTTCCATGTAGATGCTGGGAATTGAACCCACGTCCTCCTGAAGGGGCACCAGTGCTTTTAACTGGTGAGCCATCTCTTCAGCCCTGACATTCTTCTTTTCAAAAAGACGTATTCATTTTTACCTTATGTTTTGCCTGTGTATATGTGCTAACACTGTACATGTGTCTCACACTCACAGAGACCAAAAGTGGGTGCTGGATGCCCCATAACTGGAATTAAAGATGGTTATGAGCTACTGTGTATGTGTTGAGAATCAAACTTGGGTCCTCTGCAAGAGTAGCTAGTACTCTTAATGGCAGAGTCATCTCTCCAGCCGTGATCAGTCTTCTGCACTGCTTGTATGTACGGAATGACACTGTCTTCAGGCAGACAGCATTGGTCAAAGTGTGCACATCATCTGCTCTAGAAAAGGATAGACTCTTTTGTGTCCTAATATATCAGACACATTTTTTACTGCCTGTTTTAAAAATGAAAAATCCAAAACCACCTAAATGTCCACCACTAGGGGATGGTAACATAAATTATCATCCTTCTATACTACAGAATTCCATGCAATAGTCTAGAAGGAATGAAATAATTTTATATGTTAAGATCTGCAGAACATCAAATACACATACACACACACACACACACCCTACTAGATAAACTGTAGAATGATCCAATTAGTGCTGGAATAGCAGAACTCCATGCTTCTATACAGGCATACACAAAAAAAGCAATGCAGGAGAACTTGACAGAAATGAGGAAAATGTTACAAAATCTTTACAACTTTATGTAAGAATTTACATAAGAATGTGCTCATATAGTCCTTCTTAATTTACTAGAAAGGGACCATTAAGATGGCTCAGAGGGTAAAGGTATTTATTTACCATCAAGCCTGATGACCGAGTTTAGTCCTTCGAATCCACACAGTAAAAAAAAAAAAAAAAAAAAAAAAAGAGAGAGAGAGAGAGAGAACCCAACTCCCACAAGTTTGTCCTCTGATCTACACACACTGTGTGTCACATGCATGTACACAATGCACCCTAAATGCATACCTAATAGGAGAAAAAGCATTCCGAGTTTTTTGTAATTGAAAAATGGTGGAGGTTAAACAAATATAGGCTTAAAAAAAAGGTATGTCAATAATGAAGACAGTATAAGTAATATGACATCCTTAGCACTTAAATGGAAGAAAAAATTATATATTTAGAATCAGATGTTAGCACATGTTCGTATCCCAATAACTAAGTAAACCAGTTAGTTACCTGAGAAGCAATAGACCGAGCTGTTTTACTGTTGTCTCCAGTCATCAGAACTACTTCCAAACCCATAGATTTCAGAATGTGCACAGCCAGCTCTGCCTCAGGTTTCACAGTATCAGCAATAGCGATCAAGCCACACAGTTCATCTAATACAGGAAGAGCAGAAAAACAGTTGGAATATGGTGAATGAAGAATAACAGAATAAATAATAGAATAACATTTCAGAAAGAAATTAATTTTGCTAAACTGTTCAGAGCTGGTTTAACTCAAACATCCTGATCTCATATAAACTTTATATTATATGTTCTGTGATAAGCTTTCATATTTGGCTGTGAAATATTCATAAAAGAGATATATTAAATGAAAATGGAAAGATGTCATTGAACATTAAAAACCACTCACCCTTAGGTATTAAACACATTTTGCTAATTTAAAAGCAAACAGCATGAAAAAACAATAGGTAAACAGGATAAAACTGATATTTTATATTAGGGGGAAACTGCATGAGAACTCGAATTCAAATTCTGAAACATTGATACTATCTTAATACTGTGGTGTCAAGACAAGAGGAGCACTGGGGTTTGCTTGCTGTCAGTCTAGTTCCAGGTTCACTGAGAGACCCTGACTTAAGGGGATAAGGTAGCAAGTGACAAGGCAAGGCATTAGGGTGCTTCCCTGACAATCTGAGTTGGATCTTCAAGGTCCATATGTTGAAAGGATTCTTACTAGTTGCCCTTTGACCTCCACCTATACACCTTGGAACATATGTGCTCTGATATATATATATATATACAGGTAGACAGATGCATACACACACACGATATACACAGCAAAGTACAAGTAAAAAGAGAATAAATTTCCAACAACATGGGAATAATTATACTGCATGAAGAATAAAATAATATTCTAGAATTATGTGAGTGTAGCCTTATATGTGAAGTGCATGTCCAGAATATATCATCCTGTGTTTTGTCTCCAGAACTGCAGAAATAAATATATAATACAATTATATAACAATGAAATTATTTCATCAAGTAAAATAAACCACAATACAATAGTATGTGTATAAGAAATCTTGGTTGTTTTTGTGTGGGGAACTACAGTTTGAACTCAGGACCTGCTTTTTTCCTCTTTTTTTTTTTATGCTCCCTGCTCTAGATATGAAACTGGTGACCTCAAGCATGCTAGGCAAGTACTCTACTGCTGAGCTACATCTGCAACAGGATTTTTAAAGGTTTTTTTTGTTGAGATTTAATTTGAATGTCTATGTTGGTGTCTAGTCTGTATGTAAGTATGCACACAGACACCAGAAGTTGGGGGACATATCCTCTGGAGTTAGGATTACAGGCAGCTCTGAACCAACCAACATGGGTCCTCAGAATCAAACTCTGATCCTCTTCAAGAACAGCAAGTACTCTTAATCACTAAACCATCTTTTCAGCATACCACTGCCAAATAAGATTTTAAATTTTTATTCAGGCTGGAGAGATGGCTCAGTAGTTAAGAGCACTGACTGCTCTTCCAGAGGTCCTGAGTTCAATTCTCAGCAACCACATGGTGGCTCACAACCATCTGTAATGGGATCTGATGCCCTCTTCCGGTGTGTCTGAAGACAACTACAGTGCACTCGTACATAAGATAAGAAAATTTTATTTAACCTTCTTGACATTGATTTTACATATAAAATGTACATATTAGAAGTGGTACAAGGCTGGAGACATAGTTCAGCTGGTAGAGTGATTGCTTTGCATGTACAAGGCCATAGAGTCAAACTCTAGTACCATATAAACTAGGTGTGCTGGTACACAACTACAATCCCAGCACTTGAAAGGTAGAGAGAGGAGGATCAGAAGTTCAAGGGCTTTCTTTGCTACATATCAAATTTGAGGCCATCTTAGGATACATGGGACTTCATCTTAAAAAACAAAAGAGACTGGGGAGAAGATGCAGAGGTAAAATGCTTGTCACAGAAGCATGAGACCAGGATTTGGATCTGTAGAAGCCAGGTAAAAAGCTGGGTAAGTCTGCCTGTCTGCCTGTAATGTCAGAGGCAGAGGTAAGGATTGACGGGAACAAGCTGGCTGGCGTGACTAGGGAAAAGAGTCCAAATTCAGCAAAAGACCTTGCCTTGATACATAAGGCTGAGAGCTATCAAGGAAGACATCCTACACATGCATGCCCACATTAACACACCCGAACGTATGCATATATACCACATATACACAAATGCAAGAAAATAAAAGTAGCAGTATTATAAATACATAAAGGGTATATATAAATATACCAACAAACCAGTAACAGAATACATAAAATTAAAACTTGGGCTATATTAGAATGGTGAGATTATTAATGCTATTTTACTGTTATTGTTTAACTGCTGCCACTAAATTTTGTTTAAATCTATGATTAACTTTCAGGCAAGGGAAGAAAAGAGCAAAAGAAAAATGCAAGAAAACATTTTTTTGAGACATGGTCTCAATACGTAGCTTTGGCTGTCCTGAAACTTGCTATGTAGACCAGGCTTACCTTAAACTAACAGAACTCTCCTAACTCTGCTTCCCAAGTGCTGAGATAAAAAGATGTGCATCATTATGTCAGGCTGCAAGGTACATTTTTAAAGGTCCCACACCCTGATGTAGTGCTGGGAATTAAACTTAGGGTCCAACCTGAGGTTGTTTTGCCCTTTTTTCTGATTTAGTGTTTTGCATTTGTTTTGTCTTTTTTAGACAGGTTCTCATGTAGCAGAGGTTAGCTTTGAACTCACTACAAAGCCTAGCCTTCAACTACTGATCATCCTGCTTCCACCTCCTAAATGTGAGAATTACAGGCTTGGACCACTGTGCCTGGCTGACTTGGATTTTGAATAAGTCTTCCTCTGTAGCCCTTAAAGTCACGATCTTCCTATCTCAGGCTCCCATATGTATGTGCCACAACAGCTGTAAGAAAACCCTTAATTACTAACCATCATAGTCTGTACTACTTTAACTTCGAATTCAAGCCTCTTTGAAAATAACCTTATAGTTTAAGGCTCATAGATACATAAAACAATGACTGAGATCACAATTGCGTCAGTGTATTTCACAGAAACTTTACCATCGATTGTCACCAACACAGCAGTCCGGCCTCTTCTTTCATGTTCAATCATAGACTCGTCCACATCATTACTTATGACAAGACCATTTCTAATCATCCATTCCCGGTTACCAATGAGGACTTTGTACTGCTGAGTATTAACAGCATCTAGAAGTACAGAAATAACATTCAATAAGCTTATTTAATCTTTAAATCCATCTCATGAGGCAAGTTCTTCCTGCCTAACTTTGCAGTCGCAGTACACTTTTGGTAGGATATAACCTGTAACAACAATTTTCAAGTTTTCCAGGAATATATTCTACTCTCCCATACCTCTGAGCTCATGTTGCTATGGAAACTCAAGTGTCCTTAACGTTTCTCTCCAAATAGCAAACTCCATCACACTGTTGACATGCCAGTTCAAAGGCCGAGGATATAGCTCAGTAGTATGAGTGACTCTAGGTTTAATCTCCAGCAAGACTCAGAATTGGGGGAGGGGTAAGAATGTATTAGCTAAGACATTCCCTTCTGAGGTTTTCTCTTCGAACCTCCATCAAGATTCAAATACTTATTGTGAATCAGTAGCTGAAAGTCCATAGCTGCATGTAAATATGCAACTATGTTGATGTCTCATTTTAAACTTGTAACTACTAATTTTGTTTGGCTGGTTTTGGTTTTTCAAGACAGGGTTTTTCTGTGTACCCTTGGCTGTCCTGGAACTCACCCTATAGACCAGGCTGGCCTCAAAGTCAGAGATCCACCTATCTCTGCCTCCCGAGTGCTGAGATTAAAGGCGTGCACCACACTAATTTTAAGTGAGCTCTTACCTCTGTTGGACAGATGCTTGACTTGTCTCTAGTCCACTCTATTTCTTCAGGATGATTATTTGAAATCTCCTCTCACTTTTAAATCTCTAATTTTCGAGGGACCCAACCGCCTGGTCAGGTGGGCACTCCTGAGGCTGCAGAGCGGAAGAGACCACCAACACTGCTCACCCCTGCCCACATCCCTGGCCCAAGAGGAAACTGTATAAGGCCTCTGGGCTCCCGTGGGGGAGGGCCCAGGAGCGGCAGGACCCCTGCCAGAGACACCGCCGGACCCTGAAGGAAACAGACCGGATAAACAGTTCTCTGCACCCAAATCCCGTGGGAGGGAGAGCTAAACCTTCAGAGAGGCAGACAAGCCTGGGAAACCAGAAGAGACTGCTCCCTGCACACACATCTCGGACGCCAGAGGAAAAAGCCAAAGACCATCTGGAACCCTGGTGCACTGAAGCTCCCGGAAGGGGCGGCACAGGTCTTCCTGGTTGCTGCCGCTGCAGAGAGCCCCTGGGCAGCACCCCACAAGCAAACCTGAGCCTCGGGACCACAGGTAAGACCAAATTTTCTGCTGCAAGAAAGCTGCCTGGTGAACTCAAGACACAGGCCCACAGGAACAGCTGAAGACCTGTAGAGAGGAAAAACTACACGCCCGAAAGCAGAACACTCTGTCCCCATAACTGACTGAAAGAGAGGAAAACAGGTCTACAGCACTCCTGACACACAGGCTTATAGGACAGTCTAGCCACTGTCAGAAATAGCAGAACAAAGTAACACTAGAGATAATCTGATGGCGAGAGGCAAGCGCAGGAACCCAAGCAACAGAAACCAAGACTACATGCCACCATCGGAGCCCAATTCTCCCACCAAAACAAACATGGAATATCCAAACACACCAGAAAAGCAAGATCTAGTTTCAAAATCATATTTGATCATGATGCTGGAGGACTTCAAGAAAGACCTGAACACACTTAGGGAAGCACAGGAAAACATTAATAAACAAGTAAAAGCCTACAGAGAGGAATCGCAAAAATCCCTGAAAGAATTCCAGGAAAACACAATCAAACAGTTGAAGGAATTAAAAATGGAAATAGAAGCAATCAAGAAAGAACACATGGAAACAACCCTGGATATAGAAAACCAAAAGAAGAGACAAGGAGCTGTAGATACAAGCCTCACCAACAGAATACAAGAGATGGAAGAGAGAATCTCAGGAGCAGAAGATTCCATAGAAATCATTGACTCAACTGTCAAAGATAATGTAAAGCGGAAAAAGCTACTGGTCCAAAACATACAGGAAATCCAGGACTCAATGAGAAGATCAAACCTAAGGATAATAGGTATAGAAGAGAGTGAAGACTCCCAGCTCAAAGGACCAGTAAATATCTTCAACAAAATCATAGAAGAAAACTTCCCTAACCTAAAAAAAGAGATACCCATAGACATACAAGAAGCCTACAGAACTCCAAATAGATTGGACCAGAAAAGAAACACCTCCCGTCACATAATTGTCAAAACACCAAACGCACAAAATAAAGAAAGAATATTAAAAGCAGTAAGGGAAAAAGGTCAAGTAACATATAAAGGGAGACCTATCAGAATCACACCAGACTTCTCGCCAGAAACTATGAAGGCCAGAAGATCCTGGACTGATGTTATACAGACCCTAAGAGAAAACAAATGCCAGCCCAGATTACTGTATCCAGCAAAACTCTCAATTAACATTGATGGAGAAACCAAGATATTCCATGACAAAACCAAATTTACACAATATCTTTCTACAAATCCAGCACTACAAAGGATAATAAATGGTAAAGCCCAACATAAGGAGGCAAGCTATACCCTAGAAGAAGCAAGAAACTAATCGTCTTGGCAACAAAACAAAGAGAATGAAAGCACACAAACATAACCTCACATCCAAATATGAATATAACGGGAAGCAATAATCACTATTCCTTAATATCTCTCAATATCAATGGCCTCAACTCCCCAATAAAAAGACATAGATTAACAAACTGGATACGCAACGAGGATCCTACATTCTGCTGCCTACAGGAAACACACCTCAGAGACAAAGACAGACACTACCTCAGAGTGAAAGGCTGGAAAACAACTTTCCAAGCAAATGGTCAGAAGAAGCAAGCTGGAGTAGCCATTCTAATATCAAATAAAATCAATTTCCAACTAAAAGTCATCAAAAAAGATAAGGAAGGACACTTCATATTCATCAAAGGAAAAATCAACCAAGATGAACTCTCAATCCTAAATATCTATGCCCCAAATATAAGGGCACCTACATACGTAAAAGAAACCTTACTAAAGCTCAAGACACACATTGCACCTCACACAATAATAGCGGGAGATTTCAACACCCCAATCTCATCAATGGACAGATCATGGAAACAGAAATTGAACAGAGATGTAGACAGACTAAGAGAAGTCATGAGCCAAATGGACTTAACGGATATTTATAGAACATTCTATCCTAAAGCAAAAGGATATACCTTCTTCTCAGCTCCTCATGGTACTTTCTCCAAAATTGACCATATAATTGGTCAAAAAACGGGCCTCAACAGGTACAGAAAGATAGAAATAATCCCATGCGTGCTATCGGACCACCACGGCCTAAAACTGGTCTTCAATAACAATAAGGGAAGAATGCCCACATATATGTGGAAATTGAACAATGCTCTACTCAATGATAACCTAGTCAAGGAAGAAATAAAGAAAGAAATTAAAGACTTTTTAGAATTTAATGAAAATGAAGGTACAACATACCCAAACTTATGGGACACAATGAAAGCTGTGCTAAGAGGAAAACTCATAGCGCTGAGTGCCTGCAGAAAGAAACAGGAAAGAGCATATGTCAGCAGCTTGACAGCACACCTAAAAGCTCTAGAACAAAAAGAAGCAAATACACCCAGGAGGAGTAGAAGGCAGGAAATAATCAAACTCAGAGCTGAAATCAACCAAGTAGAAACAAAAAGGACCATAGAAAGAATCAACAGAACCAAAAGTTGGTTCTTTGAGAAAATCAACAAGATAGATAAACCCTTAGCCAGACTAACGAGAGGACACAGAGAGTGTGTCCAAATTAACAAAATCAGAAATGAAAAGGGAGACATAACTACAGATTCGGAGGAAATTCAAAAAATCATCAGATCTTACTATAAAAACCTATATTCAACAAAACTTGAAAATCTTCAGGAAATGGACAATTTCCTAGACAGATACCAGGTATCGAAGTTAAATCAGGAACAGATAAACCAGTTAAACAACCCCATAACTCCTAAGGAAATAGAAGCAGTCATTAAAGGTCTCCCAACCAAAAAGAGCCCAGGTCCAGACGGGTTTAGTGCAGAATTCTATCAAACCTTCATAGAAGACCTCATACCAATATTATCCAAACTATTCCACAAAATTGAAACAGATGGAGCCCTACCGAATTCCTTCTACGAAGCCACAATTACTCTTATACCTAAACCACACAAAGACACAACAAAGAAAGAGAACTTCAGACCAATTTCCCTTATGAATATCGACGCAAAAATACTCAATAAAATTCTGGCAAACCGAATTCAAGAGCACATCAAAACAATCATCCACCATGATCAAGTAGGCTTCATCCCAGGCATGCAGGGATGGTTTAATATACGGAAAACCATCAACGTGATCCATTATATAAACAAACTGAAAGAACAGAACCACATGATCATTTCATTAGATGCTGAGAAAGCATTTGACAAAATTCAACACCCCTTCATGATAAAAGTCCTGGAAAGAATAGGAATTCAAGGCCCATACCTAAACATAGTAAAAGCCATATACAGCAAACCAGTTGCGAACATTAAACTAAATGGAGAGAAACTTGAAGCAATCCCACTAAAATCAGGGACTAGACAAGGCTGCCCACTCTCTCCCTACTTATTCAATATAGTTCTTGAAGTTCTAGCCAGAGCAATCAGACAACAAAAGGAGATCAAAGGGATACAGATCGGAAAAAAAGAGGTCAAAATATCACTATTTGCAGATGACATGATAGTATATTTAAGTGATCCCAAAAGTTCCACCAGAGAACTACTAAAGCTGATAAACAACTTCAGCAAAGTGGCTGGGTATAAAATTAACTCAAATAAATCAGTTGCCTTCCTCTATACAAAAGAGAAACAAGCCGAGAAAGAAATTAGGGAAACGACACCCTTCATAATAGACCCAAATAATATAAAGTACCTCGGTGTGACTTTAACCAAGCAAGTAAAAGATCTGTACAATAAGAACTTCAAGACACTGAGGAAAGAAATTGAAGAAGACCTCAGAAGATGGAAAGATCTCCCATGCTCATGGATTGGCAGGATTAATATGGTAAAAATGGCCATTTTACCAAAAGCAATCTACAGATTCAATGCAATCCCCATCAAAATACCAATCCAATTCTTCAAAGAGCTAGACAGAACAATTTGCAAATTCATCTGGAATAACAAAAAACCCAGGATAGCTAAAGCTATCCTCAACAATAAAAGGACTTCAGGGGGAATCACTATCCCTGAACTCAAGCAGTATTACAGAGCAATAGTGATAAAAACTGCATGGTATTGGTACAGAGACAGACAGATAGACCAATGGAATAGAATTGAAGACCCAGAAATGAACCCACACACCTATGGTCACTTGATTTTTGACAAAGGAGCCAAAACCATCCAATGGAAAAAAGATAGCATTTTCAGCAAATGGTGCTGGTTCAACTGGAGGGCAACATGTAGAAGAATGCAGATCGATCCATCCTTATCACCCTGTACAAAGCTTAAGTCCAAGTGGATCAAGGACCTCCACATCAAACCAGACACACTCATACTAATAGAAGAAAAACTAGGGAAGCATCTGGAACACATGGGCACTGGAAAAAATTTCCTGAACAAAACACCAATGGCTTATGCTCTAAGATCAAGAATCGACAAATGGGATCTCATAAAACTGCAAAGCTTCTGTAAGGCAAAGGACACTGTGGTTAGGACAAAATGGCAACCAACAGATTGGGAAAAGATCTTTACCAATCCTACAACAGATAGAGGCCTTATATCCAAAATATACAAAGAACTCAAGAAGTTAGACCGCAGGGAAACAAATAACCCTATTAAAAAATGGGGTTCAGAGCTAAACAAAGAATTCACAGCTGAGGAATGCCGAATGGCGGAGAAACACCTAAAGAAATGTTCAACATCTTTAGTCATAAGGGAAATGCAAATCAAAACAACCCTGAGATTTCACCTCACACCAGTGTGATTGGCTAAGATCAAAAACTCAGGTGACAGCAGATGCTGGCGAGGATGTGGAGAAAGAGGAACACTCCTCCATTGTTGGTGGGATTGCAGACTGGTAAAACCATTCTGGAAATCAGTCTGGAGGTTCCTCAGAAAATTGGACATTGAACTGCCTGAGGATCCAGCTATACCTCTCTTGGGCATATACCCAAAAGATGCCTCAACATATAAAAGAGACACGTGCTCCACTATGTTCATCGCAGCCTTATTTATAATAGCCAGAAGCTGGAAAGAACCCAGATGCCCTTCAACAGAGGAATGGATACAGAAAATGTGGTACATCTACACAATGGAATATTACTCAGCTATCAAAAACAACGAGTTTATGAAATTCGTAGGCAAATGGTTGGAACTGGAAAATATCATCCTGAGTGAGCTAACCCAATCACAGAAAGACATACATGGTATGCACTCATTGATAAGTGGCTATTAGCCCAAATGCTTGAATTACCCTAGATCCCTAGAACAAACGAAACTCAAGACGGATGATCAAAATGTGAATGCTTCACTCCTTCTTTAAATGCGGAAAAAGAATACCCTTGGCAGGGAAGGGAGAGGCAAAGATTAAAACAGAGACTGAAGGAACACCCATTCAGAGCCTGCCCCACATGTGGCCCATACATATACAGCCACCCAATTAGACAAGATGGATGAAGCAAAGAAGTGCAGACCGACAGGAGCCGGATGTAGATCGCTCCTGAGAGACACAGCCAGAATACAGCAAATATAGAGGCGAATGCCAGCAGCAAACCACTGAACTGAGAATAGGTCCCCTATTGAAGGAATCAGAGAAAGAACTGGAAGAGCTTGAAGGGGCTCGAGACCCCAAAAGTACAACAATGCCAAGCAACCAGAGCTTCCAGGGACTAAGCCACTACCTAAAGACTATACATGGACTGACCCTGAACTCTGACCTCATAGGTAGCAATGAATATCCTAGTAAGAGCACCAGTGGAAGGGGAAGCCCTGGGTCCTGCTAAGACTGAACCCCCAGTGAACTAGTCTATGGGGGGAGGGCGGCAATGGGGGGAGGGTTGGGAGGGGAACACCCATAAGGAAGGGGAGGGGGAGGGGGATGTTTGCCCGGAAACCGGGAAAGGGAATAACACTCGAAATGTATATAAGAAATACTCAAGTTAATAAAAAAAAAAAAGATTCCACTCTTAAAAGAAAAAGAAATTCCAATCTGTATTTGCAGGTTGTTATGAATGTTCTTAAGGGATGGATGTATATAGGGCTTTGAATGTTTAGGTGGGCAATTATATCCTAACAATTGGATCAAAAAAAAAAAAGAAAAAAAAATAAATCTCTAATTTTCCTCTCCCACTCTTACCCAAGATGCAACTGCTCCTGCTATCATAAGAGAATTTGTCATGGCTAAATTGCCCGAGCTCCAGTGCTTCCTAGGTGCACACAGCTTGTTTTCCCTGTTATAAACAGAGCTTAAGCCTGCTGAAGGCCTGTATGATAGCTTACCCTCCTATGCAGGCACAGAAAAACCCTCTCTTGAGCTTGCTGCTCTAGCTGTCACACCTCTTCTTCTGTGGGTAGCAGAACTGTTCAAAAAGCATTTCCCCTACTAGCTGTTTCTAATTCACCTCTTCCTATTCTCTTTTGAATCCATTCTAGTAAAGCTTTAGTCTCTACTATTCTACTGAACTATTCCCACAGTGCTCCAGTGATCTTTATTTTAGAAAATCTAGCAATGTTTGAACAGTTGTTCTAGCAATGGTGGAAACCTGTTCTGTTTAATTCTATAGCCACTAGCCAACACATGTGGCTACTGAGGGCCAATATGATTAAAAAGCTGGATTTTACATGAAACTAAATTTCATTAACTCAAAAAGTAAACCATCACATATAAGTTGTAATTATTGTATTTGATACCACAGATCTACAAAGCAAATAACTCCCAACTCTTTTTTTTATTATTATTATTATTATTATTATTATTATTATTATATCATTTTTTACAGTCCAGTTGTTATCCACCTCCTGATCTGCCCTCCAAATATTCCTCATCCCATTCCTCATCCCAACTGTGTATTTCCAATTCAATCTCTTTCTTGGATCTTCAGGCCCTGTAGACAATGGCCTACCTAAGAATTCCATTTTTGATATCTCCACTTAGATAGCTAACAGGCATCTAAATGTAACTTCTATAAAACTGGACTCCTGTTTTTCTTGTCTTCTTTATCCTGTTTAATAGTAACTCTATCCATCTAAATGGTGGACCACTAACTTTGGCATGGCTTTGAGTCTTCTGTTTTAGTTTTTAAAAAATGGTTCTTATGTGTATAGGTATTTTTCCTGCATGTATGTCTGTGTACCATGTCAAACAGTACTCATGGGAGGTCGGAAGAGGACATTGGATCCCCCATGGAACTGGAGTTAATGGCCAGTTGTTGAGCTGTTGTGTGGGTGTGTGGAATTGAACTGTGTCCTCTGGAAGAGCAGTCAATGCTCTTAATTGATGAGCCCTCTCTCCAGCCCCTTGACTCTTATTTAACTTATATTCTATATATCTAGTTGGTAATTAAAATCTTTCAGCTTGCTCTTCAAGACACAGCTGGAATCTGATCACTTTGTACAAACTTTACTGTTATCACACAGTCTGAGCCATTGTTCTGTTTTGCCTCAGTTATGACAACAGCCCACTAACTCAGTCTCTTTCTTTGGTCCTAGCTCCCAACTTCTCCCTCAGTGGTGCTGGAGATCAAACCCAGGGCTTTACACATGCTAAGCCGAGGAGAGGATTAAAGAGGTGTTCCATTGAGTTACACCTCTGCCCTCACTGATGATCCTTTATAGTGCTGTTAACAGTCCAGAACATACAGTAGATGATCCTGTTGAGTGATTTTTCTATATGTCAGTTACTTAATATGACAGCCATAGACAAAAAGTCACAGAGAAGTAGAAATGGTTAGGAAATAAATATTTTATAGTATGTTTAACATAATAGAAATGATGTACAGCTATAATTTAAGATGAGCAAGGATTTCTATCAGCATATTGTTGAAGTATCACTGAAAAGAGATGTGAGTTAAGTCTAGAAAGTTAAACAGGGTAGATGCTGTTTGCAGATGAGGGCACTGCATGGAGAAAACAGGAAATGATGTATAGAAATGGCAAACCATAAAGGGGTACCAAGAAAGAAATACTCCTCCCCCTAAAAACTCCTCAAAAAACAAAACAAACAAAAAACAAACCACCACAGGCCACTGCCAAGGTTATTTGGTGCCCTCTACTAGTAAGGACCTATTGCTGAAGACAATACTGACTTATATCGTAGAACATGGAAAAGTCGAGCTTGTGCCTAACTAGAAGCTTCACTTCTACTGACTAGTGTTCAGGGTACTGAAAGGTACTCTGCATTCCTGCATTCCACTAGAGAAGAAAGGTAGCCATCAATATCACCACTCAACTGCAAACCCTGCAACCTACAACATTGACCTGCCTAGTCAACCATTGAACTGAGAACAGGGTCCCCAATGGAGGAGTTAGAGAAAGGACTGAAGGAGCTGAAGGGGTTTGCAACCCCATAGGAAGAACAACAATATCACCAACCAGATACCCCAGAGCTCTCAGGAACTAAACCACCAACCAAAGAGTACAGATGGAGGGACCCATGGCTCCAGCTGCACATGTAGCAGAGGATGGCATTGTTCGGCATCAATAGGAGGAGAAGCCCTTGGTCCTGTGACAGCTTGACGCCCCAGTGTAGGGGAATGTCAGGGCAGGGAAGTGGGAGTGGATAGGTGGATAAGGGAGCACCCTCATAGAAGCAGGGGGACAGGGAGGGGATAGAGGGTTTCTAGAGGAGAAATCAGGAACGGGGATAACATTTAAAATGTTAGTTTAAAAAAAATATCCAATAAAAAAAGGTTTAAAAAGTTATTATTTTTCCTTTAAAAAAAAAGAACAATGGCCTGCCTATAAGACATACTGGTACAACAGTGGCACACATGGTATGGGAGTGACTTAACTGGTTTTTTAATCAGATTTAAGGCCTAGCCCATGAAATGGAACCCATACCCAGTACTACTAAAGTGGCCATGACCCCAAGACTAGAAAGGTCACGGGTCTAAGGTAAACCTTAATGCTATTATTTTAATAATGCTATTATTAAAGGAACATAGGAATAAAATGAGTCCTGAGGATATACTATGATACTCATAGAGCAGCACCTTACTCAACTCACATCACAGAAGCTTCTTCTTGAAGAAGATGGAAATTAACTTAGATATCCACAACCAAACAATATGCAGATTGTGGATCTTCCTACAAGACTCAAGGATCTATGCAAAAGAGAAAGCAGAACTATTTGAATCAGAGGTGATGGATGACTCCAAGGAAAGAGTGCCTTCTAGACATAACAGGATCGAAGCACTTATGAATGAAGATTGCAGCAGCATGCACAAAACCTGAACATGTTTAAGCTAGATGGGGTCCTACTCTTAACCAAGAAGCTATCTGCAATAGATACTCATTGTCAAAGGAAAAGTCAGTTTTCTCTAATAGACTGCCATCAAGTATATGAACCACATTCTAGGGTAGGCCCTGTGTCTAAGAGTAGTTAGTTGGCTAACATAAAATGAACTCAATGGTATTTTTGTAGACATTTGTTTCATTTTTCTTGTTTTGGCAGTTTTTGGTCTTCTTGGCCTTTTGCTTCTTTGCTTTTTCTTCTTTGTGCTTTTGTTTCTTTGGGGATTTTCATGGTTTTGTTTTTTGAAAAAGAGAAAGAACATAAAGTTGAACGGGTATCAAGGTGGGGAGGGTCAGAGATGAGTTGTGGGAGGGAAAAACCATGATCGAGATATACTGTATAATTTTTTTCTCAAGAAAAAAAATAAAAAAGAGATGGTAGGCCATGAGGAGGAAGTATAGGTAGGTGGCTAATATCACTGGAACACTGAGCACCCGTGGAGCGTCATGGAGAGACTGATAAGTAATTATAGAGGAAGGAGATGGACAGAGCACAGCAGACATCAACGTTCTGAATGAGTAACAACTATGAAACAAGGATTCTGAGTGAGTCACAGTAGAGCACGCCTTTAATCTCAGTACCCAAGAACAAAGGTAAGTGGATCTCTGAGTTTGAGGCTAGCCTGGTGGACACAGTGAAGTGTTTAAAGCAGCCATGACTATAGTGAGAACCTATGTCAAAACAAACAAGTAAAAATCCAAGGATCCTTAATTAAGATCCATGAAAGGGCTCCACGACACAAGCGAACCTTTTAAAGGAGATACGATAATTACTTATCATGTGGGTGGCCTATAACTTTCAGCACATTCCTTCAAAAGAACTATAAGTCAAACTACTAAAATAGTTATATGTCAGAAGGTAGTATGATCAGATTTGCATAGTAGCAAAATCACTTGAGCACAAATGGGTGGGGAGATTCTGAAACACTTAGGTAAACAGAGCATGTTGGGAATCAGATGATACACCAGCTGCCACCCGGGAGATACATATCTACCAGGGATACAGAATTTGGAGTGGTAATGGAAACCTGTAGGTGATTACGTAAGTGGTGGCTATGAATGATACTGTCTGGAGGATAGAATGCAAAATGAGAAAAGGGCCAAAGAACAAGTAAAGCATTGAGAATATCTAATACTCTGGAGTGGGATAAATAAAGAATTGAAGGATTAGAAGGAATGCTCAAGGCGGAAAGAGAAGAATCCACAGATAGCTGAGGCAGGCATGCATGCAAAGGATAAGTGGCTTTTAGGAGGAATATACAGCCAATATCCTCTACTGCCTTGTGAGGTCATGCAGAACGCAGAGTGGAGAACAAGCACTGGAGTGGGCTTTGAAGAGGTTGGTCTGTAATGAATGAGGCATCCCTCTGATGGGAGATGGAGAATGTGTGGATCTGGGAAAAGAGAAGGTGGGGTGGCTGGGAGCAGTGGAAGGAGGAGGAACTGTGGTTGGGATGCACTGTAAGAGAGGAGAATCTATTTTCAATTTAAAAAAAAGAAAAACAAGGAAAAAAGAAAAAGAATATCTACAAACTACTACAAACAGGTCAACTTACTTGAGAGATGAGCATCAATAATCATAGACGATGAAGGTGATGACTGTTCATTAATTGCATCAATTTGAACCAGGGATGCATTTTTAATGTTATTTTCTTCTATCTTCAAGTTACTCTTATGTAGCAAACCTTCAATATTGGTGACTTTACAGCTAATTCCACAGCCGGGTACAACCTGGAAATCTGTGCAGGTACCCAAGGTTTCAGTGTCCAGCTCCTAACAAACAGAAACACAACACACTAAATAAACAAACACACAAACAAACGCTGTGGTATTTTTAATTAGGTAAAGTGTTAGTAAGAATGGAAGAAGACAGCACTGACAATTTTGGGTGCAGGTACAAACTGATAAAAACCATTTGTATGGACATCGGTAGTAGTCATGAAAAACAAAACTGTAAGCATCCTTTGATCTAACAATCGCACTGATAGACGCTCAGCATAAAGACAGACTTGGAGAAACAGACAAGAATGCTCGGTATGCACTGAAAACAAAACACCACTCAAAGAAACGAATACAAAACGATGGGGTAGACTTGGATTTCCTGATAGGAAAATTTCATCTAATAAAATAAAAAGCAAAGCCACTGTATGATTTTCTATATAGGGTTTCGAAGGATAAATGCAGGGAGTCATGATGGCATACATTTAGAATCCTGGCACTTAAAAAATGGAAATCGGGGACTGGAGAGATGGCTCAGCGGTTAAGAGCACTGACTGCTCTTCCAGAGGTCCTGAGTTCAAATCCCAGCAACCACATGGTGGCTCACACCCATCTGTAATGGGATCTGATGCCCTCTTCTGGCGTGTCTGAAGACAGCTACAGTGTACTTATATATAATAAATGAATAAATCTTTTTTAAAAAAAGATGGAAATCTGCTCAGATATTGTAAATTAAGGATTTACCTGGCTATAGAGAAAGTTCCAGACCAGCCCCAGCTATGTAAAGAAACTCTGCCTCAAAGGCAACAAAAAAGTATCATGAGCTAGGTCCAATGACACCTGCCTACAGTTCCAGCCAAGTGGAGACTGAGGCAGAAACAGCACTTAAGCCCAGGAGTTTAGCACCGGTCTGGATAACATAGGAAAATCTTTGCTCTTAAAAGAATGAGGTTTTGCTGAAGAGATGGCTCAGTAGTTAAAAGCACATGTCACTCCATCAGGGGACTAGAATTTGTGTCCCAACACCCACATTTGGCAGCTCAGAAATGTAACTTCATCTTCAAGGTATCCGACACCCACTTCAGGTGTGCATAAATACACAGAGAAAAACACATTAATATCTAAACTAAACTAAATCTTTACATAATTAAAAAAGTAACATTAACATATACATTTGTGAACATACCGGAAATTGTTTATTAAATTTTATAAATTAAAAAAAAATCAATAAAGACGCCCCAACCACTGGGCAAGAACTCACTTTTAAAAATTAATTGGAGATTTCTGAATGGAAAACACATACTATCCTTTTAAGATTAGGAGGTGGGGAGAATTTTTTTTTTTAAGCTGTGATCGTAAGCCATGAATAGCAATTATTAAGCTTTGGACAGAGGAATCATGTTGGGGTGAAGGAGTGAGGGGTCCATTTTTTATTACCTAAATTATGCTATCAGTGAACATATTACTTCTATTTTAATGTTTTATATCAAACAGCGGTCACTGTGTGATAAGATCAGAATTAACTTCTTTTTTATGTTTACAGTTGTCTATATGAACAAAACAGTACATAATCATTTTGAGATAAGGTCTTATAGAGTCTAGGCTGCGATCAAGTTCACTATGTAATGAAGATGATTATGAAATTTTTTGTTTGTTTGTTTTTTGAGACAGGGATTCTCTGTGTAGCCCTGGCTGTCCTGGAACTCTGTAGGCCAGGCTGGCCTTGAACTTCAAGATCTGCCTGCCTCTGCTTCCTCAGTGTTGGGATTAAACATGCTCACTTTATTGGTGCTAGAGTTCAAACCCTAGGTCTCAACCATCTGGGAAGCATTCCAAAAGAGCTAGCTACATTCCCAGCCCCAACCCATTCAGTTAAATAAGAAAATACAATTCTCTTTAGCCTCAAACTGATGATACACATAAAATATAGTCAAAGGCCAGCCCAGATTAGGTCTGTATCATTCCTACATAACATAAATGATAACATAAATATGAAAGATTAAATGTACCTGCTTGCAATATTTGGTTACAGCTGCTCCTAAAGGATGTTCACTGTTACTTTCTGCAGTTCCCACAATGGCCAGGATCTTATTGCGTGATATCTTGTTACTTTCCACCAGAACCTTTACTTGGTTCACTACTGGGGTTCCATGGGTAATGGTTCCAGTCTTGTCAAACACCACTACCTTTACCTGGAGAAAAGTTAAAAACATAATTCACCCCTGTAACATCATCTTCCCAGAAATAAAAAATAGGTGTATTTTTTTAACAGATTTGATATTTCATTTCTTAATAAACTGGTCTTTGGCTTCACAACTGATCGCCTCTGGATGAACAAAAAGCATATTAAGAAATACTCTTGGAAGCACCAGTGGAAGGGGAAGCCCTTGGTCCTGCTAAGACTGAACCCCCAGTGAACTAGACTGTTGGGGGGAGGGCGGCAAGGGGGGGAGGATGGGGAGGGGAACACCCATAAAGGAGGGGAGGGGGGAGGGGGATGTTTGCCCGGAAACCGGGAAAGGGAATAACACTCGAAATTTAAATAAGAAATACTCAAGTTAATAAAAAAATTTTTTTTCTCTACCCCACAGTTGGGTTTTAATCCTGTTAAATGTCTGTGAATTTGTGTTAAACAACTAGAGCTGTTAGTTTTGGGTTGGCTGTTAATAAGTAATTAAGAGATGTCACTGGCATCTCTAGGGGAAAAACAAAGGTTTTCAATACTACTAAATTATAGATCTATTGGAAAAATCTGGGTGGCAAGCAGATGACTGTAAGAGAAAACGAAAATGTTAGGTTGAAGGGAATACCAACTGGGTTGCTGGACTTTGCTAGGACTTGGTGAAGAACTTGGGCTCTTAAGAGGACGCTCAGAGGAGCACTTTGAGAATCTGGAGTTAGAGACTGTGTTCACCTCACTATAAACTCAGAATGAGAACTTTGGAGACTGAACAGCCTAGTGAGCTGATATAAAAGGATAGGAATAAATAGTCAAAGCATCATCTGGATGAGAGAAAAACTGCTCTAACAGGTATCATGGAAACAAGAGAGGAAAGCAGAACAGGAAACTACAGACTCGATAACAGCACTGGGTCAATATTAATATCTTAATTTTGATAAATGTACTGTGGTAGCATAAGGGAATGTCCAAGGTCTTAGTATGATAGAAACAGCTGCAAAAAAAAGAGAATACTTTTTGTAAGTTTGAAATTATGCCAATTTTTTCCCTATAAAAACTAGTACCCTGGGGAGTGAAGACTCGGTGCTTAAAAACCCGTGTGTTCTTGCAGAGGACCCCAGTTCAGTTCCTAGCACCAATATTGGGCAGGTTACAACAACCTGTAACTGTAGCTCTAAGGAATCTGACACACCCTTCTGGCCCCCACATGAACCCATACATACGTGAATATACACATGAAGGTGCATGTACATGAATAAAAATAAAAAAATAAAAACTAGCCTTTAAAAAATTCCTTAGAGGGCCCTAGTGGCCCATACATATACAGCCACCCAATTAGACAAGATGGATGAAGCAAAGAAGTGCAGACCGACAGGAGCCGGATGTAGATCGCTCCTGAGAGACACAGCCAGAATACAGCAAATACAGAGGCGAATGCCAGCAGCAAACCACTGAACTGAGAATAGGTCCCCCGTTGAAGGAATCAGAGAAAGAACTGGAAGAGCTTGAAGGGGCTCGAGACCCCAAAAGTACAACAATGTCAAGCAACCAGAGCTTCCAGGGACTAAGCCACTACCTAAAGACTATACATGGACTGACCCTGGACTCTGACCTCATAGGTAGCAATGAATATCCTAGTAAGAGCACCAGTGGAAGGGGAAGCCCTGGGTCCTGCTAAGACTGAACCCCCAGTGAACTAGTCTATGGGGGGAGGGCGGCAATGGGGGGAGGGTTGGGAGGGGAACACCCATAAGGAAGGGGAGGGGGGAGGGGGATGTTTGCCCGGAAACCGGGAAAGGGAATAACACTCGAAATGTATATAAGAAATACTCAAGTTAATAAAAAAAAAATTCCTTAGGGCTGGAGGGATGGCTTAGTGTTTAAGAACACTGGCTGCTCTTCCAGAGGACCCAGGTTTGGTTCCCAACAGCCATGTGGCAGTTCACAACTGTGGATTACTCCAGTCCCAGGGGGACTCAATATCGTCTTCTGGCCTCTGAATGCATGTGGTACATAAGCATACATGCAGCCACTGCACTCATACACATTAAAACAAATTCTAGCCTGTATATACTTGCTAGCTATTCAAGGTTCCAGATTTGTTCTAAGCCATGTACAATGTATTCTCCATGCACCTGTATCTACTTTAGATCCTCATAATGAGATTGTGTTTTAATTGAGCATGGCTTTAATTGAAGTAGCCTTAATTGAGGCTGAAGTCACAGCTGCAAACTGCCAGCTGGTGGCGGTAAAGGCAGTGCCATTGCAGGTGCAGCTCCCACAATGTTGAGTCAGACACGAACATGTCAGAAGCATGTTTGGACATGCTTTTGCCTGGCAAATTTTCCCAGGCAAGTGTTGGAGTTGGGTGTAATTGGAGACCGGTTTGAACTACAGAGCCTCTCCATTCAGGGACTACTCTGAGGGAATAGCTAAGGGAGTATTAGAGCTCTTAAGTAACCAAGGCAAATCTGAAGAAGAACCAACATCACAGCTTTCCTACTTCAACCCTCAGGGTAGTTCCAGAAGGGGCTTAGCCAAGAACCACAGGCAAAAAAAAAAATCTATGAACCCCATTTCTCAATAGGGTGTGACTGCATGTTTGATAGGGCAATTTTTCGTTGTGAGGACTCTTACCTTATGAGCCATCTCCAGTGGCTCCCCACCTTTGATAAGTATGCCATTCTGAGCACCTACTCCTGTGCCCACCATCACAGCAGTTGGAGTGGCTAGCCCCAGTGAACAGGGACATGCGATACACAGAACTGTGATAGACGCTTGGAAAGCAAAGCGGATTATGGTTTCTGTTCGGGAGATGCTTCTGTTGTAGCCCTTTAGAAGAAAGACATGCACTCTGGTTATTCATTTACAGTTAGAGTCGTTCAAAACAAAAGAAACGCTGCTCAACCCTGTTTAAATAAAAGCTACGTCAAAGTCCCACATCCTACCTGGCTACTTATGTATACTTTAGTTACTAATGATAAACAGTTTTTCACTTAAGAACATGAAAAGGTGGGGCAAAATTGATTAATAAGTCCTATTTATTATTTCAGAGTCACTAACTATGAAGAAAAATCAAGAACATAGAACCTTATAATTTCTCCATATCTAGAAGAACTAGTAGCAACTTTCAAGAATAACGTGAGACATAATTTTCAATAAGTTTGTTCTTGAATGAATTCTGACTCTCTGATACTGAGGCCATAGATTGGACGTCCATACAACATTTTAAAGGCAATAACTTAAATATTCACTTTAGAGAGCAAAGGTTAAAGCCAGAAAGATGGCTCAGCAGATAAAAGTGCTTGCTGTGCAACCTCACGACCTTAGTCCAATTCCATGAGATCACAGTGGAAACAAAACAAACTCTTAGAAGTTGTTCTCTGTCCTCCACACATGTGCAATGGCACAAATGTTCCAGCATTCACATACATACAACACATATGCATTCAGTAAGTAAAATAAGGTTAAAAAATTTAAACGAGGCTGATGAGACTGCTCAGTGGTTAGGAGTACTTACAGAAGAGCCAAATTCAGTCCTCAGAACCCACATCTGGCAACTTACACCTGCCTCTAGAGCTTCAATGTCTCTGATGTACTCTTCTAGTATACATAGACAATTGACCTCACATGCATATTTCCACACACAGATATACACACTTAGGCATAACTAAGATAACTCTTTAAAATGTTTTAAAAGATAAAGTTAGAAGGGAATTTCATAAATATCTAGGCATAGACTTTTGTATAGGTCATGTGCAAATGTTTTCACATATGCTGTGTGCTCTCACCTCTGTGAATTTAAATCTTTTAACTTAGGAATTATTTCCCCTATGCCTCCCCTTACAAAAAGAGAAGCTGAGTTAAAGTTTGTATATCTAAAGTGAAGATCTACAGCTGCCAAAATGAAGTTCAATCCCTTTGTGACTTCTGACCAAATGAAGAATGGCAACCGGTATTTCAATGCACCTTCCCACACGTGGAGGAAGATCATGTTCTCCCCTCTTTCCAAAGAGCTGAGACAGAAGTATAGTATTCTGCCTAGGCCCATTGGAAAGGATGGTGAGGTTTGTGCTTTGAGGACACTACAGAACCCAGAAGACTGGCAAAGAGGTCTAGCTGTCCAGGAAGAAATATGTCATCGACATTGAATGAGTGCAGCAAGAGAAGACTACTGGCACAACTGCCATCCATGTGGGCATACACCTCAGCCAACTGGTTATTGCCAGGCTGAAGCTAAGCAGAGACTACAAAAACCCTCCCAGAAAGAACAGCCAACTCTCAACAAGGACAAAGGGAGAGAGGGAGAAACAATGGTGAAACCACAGGAGTGGAGGAATCTCGTGTACACTGTCATTAAAGACTGTTTAAGCAAAGTAATAAAGTGAGGGACAGCACAGATCTACTTTAGGACATCACAGAGCCATACTTACAAGGTATCAGAGACCTCAGTGAGTAGGCACTAATACAATAGCTTTTTAAACACTAACTATAAGGTATTCTTGGGGGCTGAAGCGATGGCTGAATGGTTAAGAGTACTGGCTGTTCTTCCCAAGGCCCCAGCACCCATATGTGAAGCAGATTCTCAGTACACACATGGTGGTTCATATCCATCTGCAACTACAGTTCCAGGGAATCCAGTACCCTCTTCTGGCCTCCACAGGGGACTAGTTATACACATTGTGTATACACATCTACACAGACAAAATAATGAATATATTGATTGATTGATTAAAATGTATTCTTTAATACATTCTCTTAGCCAGCTATGAGTAATCCTAACACTTGAGAGGTAGAGGCAGGAGAAGCAGGAGTTTAATGTTATCCCTGACAACACAAGACGCTCAAGGCCGGAGACTCTGTCATATACACACATATGTATGTTATCTTGTTCAGCCTTCACAACAAGTTATATAAAATGAGCATTATTAAAATGTCATTACAAACTAGGCATACTGGCCTACACCATTAGTTCCAGCACTCAGGATATAGAGACAAGCAGAAATCAAAGCTACACTGGTCTACATAGAGAAATCTAGGCCAGCCAAGGGCTATGGTGAGTGTCTCTCTCAAAAAAAAAAAAAAACCTAAAAACTAAATTTAAATTGCATACCATTCTAACAAGCACACTGAAATACTATTCTGTCTTATCTGAACAGCACACTAATGCTGTACACAGTATCTGCCATTAGCAACCCACTACCTTTCTCCTGGATGTTGAATAGCTACTGAAATATTACGGCACTTGTATAGATCCCCTGTTTTTGTTAAACTGTGTCCCCCAAACATAAAAGCGCGATGATGACAATTTAGACATGACAGAAAGATGCTGTCTGCTTCTTCTAAGTGAAAAGGTTGAAGTTCTTACTATAACGAAAAAAAGAAATCATATTCCAAGGTTACTAAGATTTATAAATTTCCACTTCCTAAAAATGTAAAGGATAAAACAGAAAGTCTGCTGGCTTTGCTGTTATAGCTCAAAACTGCTCAGGTTATAAGCTCGGTGCATGACAGTGCTTAGTTAAGACAGCCAAGCAATCGATTTGTGTAAAAGTGTCTGTACTGGAGCTAAAGATGACAAATACAATGTTACGTGCGCTGGTGGTTTGAATAGGTGTGGTCCCCAGAGACTCGTGTGTTTGAATGCCTAGCCCATAGGGTGTGGCACTATTAGGAGGCATGGCCTTATTGGAGGAAGTGTGTCACTGTGGAGATGGACTTTGTGGTCTTATGTATATGTTCAGTGTGTGCCCAGTGTGGAGGACAGTCTCTTTCTGCTCTCTGTGAATCAAGATGTAGAACTCTTGGCTCCTCCAGCACCATGTCTGCCTGCATGCTGCTATGCTTCCTGACATCATGATAATGGACTAAACTTTTGAAGAGTATGCCATCCCCAATTAAAGTTTTCCTTTATGAGAATTGCCATGGTCACAGTATCTCTTCCCAGCAACCATAACTAAGGCAGTTGCTATCTGTGGTTTCTGACATGTACCAGGACTCTGAAAATACAATCCCAAAGCCGGGCAGCATTCTACCACTAAGCTACACTCTTAACCAATACTGCTCATTTCCAAAGTCTGTTTGTGTATTTTAGACAAGGTTTCACTGTTCATTCCTGGCTGGCCTGGTACTCTCAGAGGTTGACCCTGAACTTATAGAGATGTGCTTGACTTTGCCTCCTGAGTGCTAGGATTAAAGTTGTGCATCATTGCATCTGGCTCACAATCATTTATGTTTGGAGGGAACGTATGCATTCATTCTCGGTGCAGGCATTCTCAGAAGCCAGAGGCATCAAATACTGCTGTAGACGGAATTGCAGATGGGTGCGATTTGCCCGACGTAGGTGCTGAGAATGTAACTCAGGCCTTCTGCTAAAGTAGTGTGTACTGTCAACTATGGAGCTATTTCTCCAGCTCCTCAAAATGATCTTTACTTAATGACCTCTATAAAAGTTTCACAAAGCGTTTTGCACATGGTCAAAAGTTATTATTACAAGTCACTTACGGGAAAGTAGGCTTCCACAATTTCAAAATTTTGAAATCCAATTATAATCCACACCAAGAGGGTAACAATGGAAACCAAGACGATAAAAGGAACAAAGTAGCCACTGAGTTTGTCTGCAAACTGCTGGATAGGAGCCTAGAATTTAGAGAAATGATAATGAGTGTCTTTAAGTCTTTTCTCTAACACTGAATACAGATATATCTGATAGTCAGCACAGACAGAAACATCTTAACAAACTACACGAAAGCAAGTAGAATTAATCCAAGGAAAACACACAAGAGTCATACTAGAAGGGTTTAATAAGAACAGCTTCTGCTTGTCCTAGAGATCTAGGTTACCTTTGATGTCTGTGCCTCCTCTACAAGTTTGACAATTTGAGAAAGTGTTGTATCTGCCCCTACGTGTGTTGCCCGGATGAGGAGCGATCCATTCTGGTTAATGGAACCTGCAATCACCGTGCTGCCAGGTTTCTTAGCCACAGGCATTGCCTCCCCTGAAGAAAGAGAAAACAAGAAGGCATTTATTCATTCACTGTCAACCAACACCTAGAAAGAACATTCTTCTTGAAACTAGGATCCGGACACTTGCAAAGGTAAAGTTGCTCTCCCTTTCTTCCTTTTCTTTCTCACCCAGAAAACACAGGGCTATACAGCCTGGAAGAGCTTCCCACATTGAGGGAACTTCAGACAGTCTCTAAAGAACTCATATTCTTTGCTCATGGTTTGTACATTGCTTGGTTCTCAGTGTCTGCTTTTCATTATCACTTTTGATCCATTTCCCTTTCATGTCATGTCCCTCTGACAGAACATACCTGTGATGAGGGACTCGTCTACCATAGAATGCCCTTCAATAACACGGCCATCCACTGGAAATTTGCCTCCTGGAACGACCTTAATGATATCTCCACGTTGTACAAGTTCCACATCCACTTGTTCTTCACTGCACATGAGTTAACATAAAAAGCATCATGGCATCTGCTTCTTATTCTACCCTTCACACACACAATTTGGAGACCATGTCAAGCTATGACTCCATAATTACCAACAGAACCTGGGTCCAACATTTATGCGAGCATCAACTCCATTAGTTTTGTGATGAACAAAGTCTTGGCCCAAAACAAGCACTCTAAATATTTACAGTAATCATGGAATGAATTAAAGCTTAAAAAAAGAGCACCACAGTCAGGCATGATAGCATATGCCAGTAATCCCAATACTTGGAAAGTGGAGGCAGGAGAATTATGAGTTCAAGGTCAGCCTGTATTACATGAGACCCTAACTGGCTGTACATAGTTGATGTCAGATATCTTATGTTTCTTTTAAACTAGAATAGCTCCTTCATTCTTTCCTTTCTTACTTCTTTCTTGAGTCAAAGGAGGTATCACTAAGGAGAAAAATAAGTAACACTCAGTGGCCAAGCACTTGTCTGACATACTTAAGGACTTCAAATAGTTTCTTAACACCAGAAAACTCCTAGAGACAGAGCCCCCAAACAAGACCTGATGTCAAAAGATGGGTAAGGTAAGAGGTTGGCCCAGGTTATTCTCAAATCCATGATCCCCCTGCTTCAGCTTCCAGAGTGTTGGGATTACAGGTATGTATCACCACACATGTCCCTTTTGGGGTGGGGGGTTGGTCTTGAGACAGGATTTCTCTGTGTAGCCTTAGCTTTCCTAGAACTCACTCTGTATAGATCAGGTTGGCCTTAAACTCACAAGAGATCTGTCTGCCTATCTCCCATGTGCCAGGATTAAAGGCATACGCCACAGCCGTCCAGCTGAATACATCCTTCTATAAAGAAATACTGTAGAAAATGGACCACAAAAACTATATGCCTACGATTTACTTCTTACTACAACAACAGAAAGAAAGATGAAACAGACAGATGAAGTAAAATATCATAGGATGGGGATAATTGTCAAATCTGAGAGCCAGATTATGTGGCATTATGACAATCCCTACTTCTACACACATCTCAAACTATGTCCATAAAAGAGGGCCAGTGGGATTGGGGATTTGGCTCAGTGGTAGAGCCCTTGCCTAGGAAGCGCAAGGCCCTGGGTTCGGTCCCCAGCTCCGGAAAAAAAAAAAGAACCAAAAAAAAAAAAAAAAAAAAGAGGGCCAGTAAGCTGGCTCAGCACATAAGGGAGCTTGCTACCAACCCTATCAATCTGAATACTATCAGTAGGACCCACACCGTAGAAGGAGAAAACTTCCCCAAGCTGTCCTCTGACCTCCACACATGTACTATAACATACGAATACCCACCGCAAAAAAAAATGAATGTAATAGAATGTTCAAAACAAGTTACAAAAGGAAATGAAGATGAATACCTCAGGAGGAGATTTTCAGAGTTAAGAGTTACAATAGTTGCTTCTGTTGCTTGTAAGGAAATTAGCTTTGCAAGAGCCTCGGAAGTTTTGCCCTATAAATTAAAACACAATAATGATACTCAAGAAAGGAAGTGTTTAAACCTAAAGATATAATCTTTTAACATTTGCTCAAACATCAGCTTAAGAAAAACATTTTATCAGAAAAAATTACATTGGAATATTAATAATATAATTTTAGAACCATTTTAAAAGTACTAGGTATAATTTGTAAAGAAATACAAATTAATAGGAAATATCAGGAATCTAATACATACATAAACAAAGCACATGAAAAAGTAGATTATTTAAGAGGGATTATAAATCCTCTATGTATGGGTATAGTTTTTCCACACTACTGATAGAAGAAACTCAAACTAGAGCCCCCTTGTAATTCTAGTTAACATCTGCCAACTTAGCAAGGAATTAGAGAAGATGCGATGGTGAGGACGCTGTAGTAAAATCTACTTTGCTGACAGACCCTAACTGGCAAAATTTCCCACACCTAATAGCATGAGACCATGAAAAGATTATGCCCTTTGAGACAACAATCATAAATCTCATCCTTTCTAATTACTCCTAAGGTCCTCATAAATCATATACTTTCTAATTACTCCTAAGGTACTCAGCTCAGAGGGAAAGAATGTTAAGACATGATTATGCTCAGTGTAGTATTATCTAAAACAAAAAAATAAGAGAAAAAAAGTGAAGAAGAAAGAATTGTTGGTAAACGAGAACACACTGACTTGACAGAACTAGCAAGTCATTGTCTAGACTGTAGTTAGGGAAAAACTGTACAGTGCACAAGGTACTGAGATGCACATAGATTATGCTTTTAACTCAGTTAAATATAAAGGTACATGGAGCAGGATTAGAACGTGGCCTTCATCACAGCATGGAAACATGAACGACCTTTGACAACACTGTTTTAAGTCACATGGCAAAATCAATTCTCAAATAACAATATGATATGACTAATAACTACCTCTCAAATGGTTCTCACAAAGTACCATGGGTATCCTCTAACCCTGGCAGTGATATAAACTTGGTAAATTTGCTGAACATATTGCTAAAAGTAAAACGATTAACTACATAAATCAATGCATATTTCTAATGAGTGGTCGAGAAAACATTGAGGTCTTTGACTGATCCACTATCTTAACAAATGTCACCCTTTCTTACTTTACCTTCGCTATGTGTTCCAGCCATCGGCCTAGTGCGATAAACACAAACAGCATAGGAGGTGTATCAAAGAAGGTAATAGGGTTCACTTTGGCTCTCTCATACATTGCAACCAGAAGAATGACCAGAGAGTAGGCAAATGCAATGGTGGTTGCCAACACAATCAGCACATCCATATTTGCTGTCTTATGCCTCAGCGCTTTGTAAGCCTGAATGTAAAAGTACCAGCCTCCACAAAACTGTAACAGAAAAGTGAATATTACTGAATTTTCCTAAAACTGAAATTCATATGTAAACCTAAGTAAACTTAGCATAAAGTATCAATGTTTGCTTCCTTTGCCTTTTAAGTAGTCCATAAACACTGTTATAGTGCCTCACATGTAAGCCCAGGTTGGTCTTGAACTTGACGAGGTTTGGGGCTTATAGGCATGCATCACTCCACCTGGCTGTAAGAGGGAGATTTTGAGTAGGAACAAGTTTGCACTTTGGCAGAGGTATGTACACAAGGCCTTCAAGTTGCTGTGCAAGACACCAAGGGACATCATCTATGATGCAATGAATACTTCATACCATTAAAAAAAAACCTCAGAGGGCTGTTGCGAGTTTTCTTTTCTTTTTCTTTTTTGGTTTTTTGAGACAGGGTTTCTTTGTGTAGCACTGACTGTCCTGAAACTCTCTCTATAGACCAAGCTGGCCTGGAATTCACAGAGATCCACATTTTCCTTTTTGATCCTAGCTTAAACAAGTAAACTAGGAAGATAATTTAGATATTTTGGAAAGTTTTTTTAAAAGATTTATTTATTATATATAAGTACACTGTAGCTGTCTTCAGACACACCAGAAGAGGGCATCAGATCTCATTACAGATGGTTGTGAGTCACCATGTGGTTGCTGGGAATTGAACTCAGGACCTCTGGAAGAGCAGTCACTGCTCTTAACCACTGAGCCGTCTCTCCAGCCCAGTTTTTTTTTTTTTTAATATATGATATGTAGCCCTTTTCAGAAAGTCAATCACAAGCCACGGGTTCTGGTGGAAGTATAACAGGAAGGCTTGTCTTCCATTAGTACAATTGGCATTAAGCAATTGTTAGTACTACTGCCTTTTGTTTTGCTTTTGGTTTTGGCGGTACTGGGATTGAACCTAGGGCTCTGAGTATATTAGACAAGTAATCTACCACTGAACAACACCCTGAGCCATCACTTTTAAACCTTTAGTGAAGATCAAATAATATACTTGATAATGTCACTTGCCTGTACAGGTAGACACAATAAAAGGGACAACAAATTCATAATGGACAGTCCCGGCAGGATCTGACGCTCCAGGAACATAGAAGAATGCATGTTGATCATTTCTTCATTACTCATGTTCTGATTATGGTTTAGAGTTGCAAGGTGGTGGTCCATAACCATCATATAGATCATCAGTCCCATTACAGGGATACAGAAAAACAGGCTCACAAGGAAAGACCCTCTCCATCTTAAATGAAAATATTTTTCAAAGAAAAAACACATTTTTAGTTAGTGAGTAACGTAAAAGTTAAATATTCTATGTGCTACAGAAAAACCATCTCACTCAGTGTAAGAAGATATCATGAGGCTGGAGCAATCAATGTCCCTGCAGTTACGAGCTCCTACTGCTGCTTCAGACGACCCAAGTCTAGTTCCTTCCACCCACATCAGTTCAGAAGCACACATAACTCCAGTAGCAGCAGATCCAACGCCCTCTTCTGACCTCCACAGTCTCCTGCATGCATGTGTCATACACTCATACACACATACACCCAATTGAAAAGTAAAAGTAAATCTTAAAAAAAATACTAGAGTAAAAATTGACATGCTAAAAGGATGTTAAATTTCTAAAAGGAGTCGAAATGTTTTTATTAACAACCCCAAAGTACTTACTGTTTTATTTCTCGTTTATGATCTAAGTGGTTGGCTGATCGATCTTTCTTGACCAAAGAAGCTTCAAAACCTAAGTTCTAAGGAAATTCATGAGAAAAATGTCAATTCACTCCATGCAGAGATATTCTAAGCCATGTTGTTATTACTTAGAACAACTCAGTTCAATTCCTGAGTCAGTGTCATTCTGGGGAATAGAAGCATGAAGCTGTCCAGAGCTTTCTGCCCATGACTAATCTGGTTTCTAAGTTTGTGAAGAAATTAAGAGCACATTGAGGCTAGCTACTGTCTATTTTGCTGCTCGTAAACTGGCAATTTCACTTAAGGGCAATAGCCATTTCCACCGACAGTGCAAAAAATCTAGCACTATAGTAAATACACTGTCCAAGGCCTTGCCCTCATTTATGTTCCACCTTAAAAAACATGAACCAGAGTCCTTTCCCCCACTACAGCAAAGTCTGAAGAGGGAACTACACCTCAGTAAGATGCACATGGGCTCAGAGAGTTCTATAACTGAAACCACCACGTTTTCAACTGCTAGGGAAACGGCTGCCATCTTCTAGTTGTTGGCAGCGTAACGTGGTGAAAGGAGCAAACGTGAGCTCCAGGGCCAGCGTGATCAGCATAAAGTCTCATGGAACTCAACAGATAGCTTCTCAAGTTGTTTCACCTCTGAATAAGATGGCAGCCCTGCTCTGAGAATCTAAAACTGGAGCTTGGCAACTCATCTGTGTACCTGCTGAAGGTGGCTAGATACTCAGAACTGCCAGCTCCACAGATATCGATGGTATATCTGCCTCAAATAATAGGATATTAGTATATACAGTGAACTGTAATACACTGTCAATCATCAGAACGTCAATTTCATAGCACACTGACAATGCATAGTATAAATATGCACAATATAAATATAAAATACATGTATATAACTGCTTAAGATGCACTGAAGTACATGGGATGAAGTTAGCACAAAGGGTTGCATTTAACTTGAAAGTGTTTTTTTTTGTTTTCTTTTGTTCTGATTTGCTTTAACAAACCATAGCACATCCAGCATGATGCTTTAATTTTATAGTGATTTGCTAGAGTCTTTCTTACAAATTTAACTTTATATCCGTTTCCTAAATACTTTAAGTGATTGACAGTTCCAGCTCAGGTCTGCTCTTGGTTTAATTGTACAAATGTGCATGTAAGTTTCCTGATGAAGGCCATGGGGGTTGGGGGTAACAAAAGCAGACACACACTAATGTTCTTATGTGGACAGTCGAAGGGGTCTTTTCATTGTCTCTGTCTAATGTAAACCAGATGTGATTCCAGAAGGTGGTTCACTGGAAAGGGAAGACAGAAAAACAAAATCAAGACTTACTCCAATGGTATGGATAATATCTCTGGGACCAATAATTTCTGGATCATATTTAATATGTGCTTTGTTCGTTGCCAGGGCCACAGAGCAGTAGAAGATCCCTTTGTGTTTTGTGAGCGTTGACTCAATTTTATGGACACAGGAGGCACACGTCATTCCTCTCACCTGTTAAAAACAAAGCCTTTGTTACTAAAAATATCCCTTTCCTTCTACAAAAATTTAGTACTTCTAACTCAAAGGACTATCATAACACAGGATTGTCTTACAAGGTTTCATCTGTGCAATGAGTATCCTTTTGATATTATTATTAGGATTCTGATTTCATGACGGAGTGCCACCAGTGATGGAGCTGGGGATTCTCGGAATAATGAAGAAGAAGATTCTGAATTTTTCTGAAACTAAGTGGACTAACCTAGGCATATACTAAAAGCCATGGTGTGGCATGTTTTCACTGAGTGCATTATGTACTGTAAGAGCCATATGTTATCCTGATAAAATTTAACAGAGGAAAAAACTCTCTTTTTTGTTGTGTACATGTATGGTGTGCATGTGTATGTATTCATGTGTGGGATTTGTGTGTGTGTGTGTGTGTGTGTGTGTGTGTGTGTGTGTATCCATATGCACGTGTGTATAGGGTCAAGAGGCTGAAATTCCGTATCTTCCTTAATTGCTCTACTTTATTTCTTGAAGATTACTGAGGCAGCATCTCTAGCTGAACCCAAAACTCATTCTTTTCTGGCTTCCAAGGCTACCTTAATACACATATTCAAGCACAAGTGTGTGTGCGAGTTAACTGTTAAGCCATTTTATCTGTCCAGCCCATTTAAAATATTCAAAGTAAGTAAGGCCTAGCGAGACGGCTCAGGAGATGAAGAGTACTCGCTGTTCTTACAGCGGATCAAGTGGATTCAACAACTGCTTGTAAGTCCAGCTCCAAGGAATCTGACATCCTCCTCACACATATGTATAAATATAAGTATTTTAAGTAAAAAACGTAAGTAAATAGCTCTCAGATTCCCCCATAAAAGAAAAAAATTTTAAAAAACTGTCTTAATGAATTTGTTTTTCCAGGAAGCATTTATTCGAAACCGAGTAAGAGGACTCTTGATAAAACCAGCCAGCTGTGTGGCACTGCCGCCCATTGCACTCCCTTCTTTTCCTGTCCATTCTGTGAGAGAGAACCATGAAGAAAAACTGCATAGCCACTAGCTACACAGAACAAAGAATCCATTCAGAGCCTGGATTCTAGAGTACTTATCATTTCTCCTGTCTGATAATTCTTGGAAATATCCCATGCAAGATTGTCTGCCCCGACTGTAGTTCAATGAGTGCAGAAAGCCTCCTTCCTGGAAAACGTCTCTTGGTGAGTAATGGTTTCAGGGAAGTGGACACAAGTTCTCATTCCCAACCATAAAGCTATCTCTAATTAATAGTCATTCACAAAGGAAAAATTAATTTCTACAAGGGTCTTGCTGAATATAAGCACAGGTCCCATGCCTAGCAGCAGATGTCCAACACAAAACTAACTCAGAAGTAGTTTTGGATATTGGTTGTTTCATATCGCTTTGTTTGGACGTTTTTTGTACCTTACTGTTTTTTTCCAGTATATTATGGTTTCTGGTTTTGTGCATTTGTGTGTGTGTGTGTGTGTGTGTGTGTGTGTGTGTGTGTGTGTATGTGTGTACGCATGTGTATACCTTTCTTATGCTCTTCCTTAATTTCCTTTTTGTTAGTTTGTCCATTTTGTTTTACCCTTGTTTGTCTATCTTTTCTATTTGCCTGCCTATTTTCTTAAGAGAGAAAGGAGTTAGAAGTGTAGGGGAGGATCTAGGAGGAAATGAGGGAAGGAAACCATAATCAGAATATATTGTATGAAGATGAAATTTTCATTAAAAATATAAACATGCATTCTTTTTAATTCAGTAGTTCTTTGAGAATTTATACAACTTATTTGAATATATTAACCTTCTCTCCCAGGACTCTTCTTATATCTACAGCCCCTTCCCTACCCAACTTTTTGTGTTCTCGTTTTTTTTTAAACCCATCAGGTTCAATTTCTTTTCTTTACATGAGAGTTACTTAGGTTCACAGTTGTTTTAGCTTTGTCATTTATTCCCCTCTCTTTCCATAAGAGAGCATTTCACTATGTAATCCAGGCTGGCCTCACACTCCCGGAGCCCTCCTGTCTCTGCCTCCTGAATGCTGAGATTCTGAGCAGGAACAACCACACCCCACTCTTTTTAGTGCATTTATTTACATGTGGTGTTCAGAGGAGGACTTTGCAGAGTCAGTCTCTACTTCACCCTGTGGGTCACAAATGCTCTGATCATCAAACTTATCAGCAAGCACCTTTACTGGCTGAGCCATCTTGCAAACCCCACCCCCTTTTCAGTGTTTAAAAAGGTAATACTTCCATCCTATGCTTGAAGACTACCATTAAGTCACAGCCTTCTACCTTTCGGTTTTTTCATATGTCGAATTTTCCAAGTTTTCTGTAAAAACCTCTCCAAGTTTCTACTGGAGGTTTATTAAACATAAAAAAGTTCCTACTTACAACAAGTTCCAAAATGCCATTGCCTTCTCCAGCATTTTCCATCACCACAGCTCCAAAGCCAAGCTCTCGAATAAGCTCTGCTATCACTCGGGGTTGGATAACAGCTGGGTTATATCTTACTTCCGCCTTGCCAGCCATTAGGGCTACAAGTACAGAATATATTCCTGGGAACATTGATAAGAAAAACAAAGCAGGTAATAGGTTTTACAAAAAAAAAAAAGAAGAATGCTAAAACTACTTTTCATTTAACTGCAAAAATATGAAAGAGAATTTGCTAAAATTTACTACTCAACATTTTATACAAGTCTTAAACCCAAACAATTTAAAAAACTGTTTTAAAAGGTGGCCTTAGTTCTTTAAACTTATTATACCAACTTGTAATTATGTATATGGAAAAGCGGATAACATTGTATCTTGATGTGCCTTCACTAAGCTTAAACAATTATTACTATCAACAACATCTGGTTTGTGTTCAAGGCAGGAGCTCACTAGGCAGCCCTAACTGGCCTGGAAACTGCTAAGTACATGAGGCTGGCCTTAAGTAGAACTCACAGAAATCTGCCTGCCCCTGTGTCCCGGGTGCTAGGATTTAACATATGCACCATTAGACTTTTTAGATACAGAATCTTGCTGTCACTCAGGCTAACAAAGGACTCCTAGCTACAAGCTGCCTTCCTGGCCCCCAAACGGCCATAGGAGCTGGGTCTTATGGATCGAAATTCTTTCTGATCCTGCCCTCTACCCAAATGATGTTGAAGCAAATCCCAAACATCTTATCACTTCGCGCAAAAATCTTTAAATATACATCTCCAAAAGATAGACTTCTTACAAAAACATAGCCGGAGCTCTTTTCCACCTCAGGGGTGATAGTGGGAATTACACATAACCAAACTTTGCACAGGCTAGTCATAGTACACACGGCCAATTAGTGTGCTGTGCCAGGGAGCTCCACTCTTAGAAGCTTTGGGCTTTTTAAGCAGTGCAATGTAAACTTGGTGAGGAAAGCTTACTTACATGAGCCAAGGCCAACAGTGTTAAATAAGAGGTGGTAAGGACAGTGGGGAATTAACTGAGAGAATTAATGAACATTAAAATGGGGACTAGGAATGTCACTTACTATCCAGGAATATATTTAGCTTTCATCAGGATCTGAGGAGACAATCATAACTGGCATCAACATTTTGGGGTAATATAGAAATTTCCTTTTCAAGAGACAAACAGGAACTGTGCAAGTTTCCTCTGAGAGCATTTGCTTAGCAACATTCATTGATCCCCTCCTTCCCATCTTTCCTTTTTTTTTAAAGATTTATTATGTATACAGTGTTGCACCTGCATGTACACGTGCAGGCCAGAAGAGGGCACCAGATATCATTATAGATGGTTGTGAGCTACCATGTGGTTGCTGGGAATTGGACTCATGACCTCTGGATAAGCAGACAGTGCTCTTAACCGCTGAGCCATCTCTCCAGCCCTTTCCTTTTCTTTTTAAGACAGGATCTGGAATCAGCTGTATAGACCAGGCTATCTGCAAACTTACAGAAATCTGCCTGCCTCTGCCTCTGCCTCTCTTTTCCTTTTTAGTGACTCAAGCAAAGCCTTGACTACACATTCAGACTGAAATGAACAAGGCATAAGTAACTGAATGCAAGACACCACAATGAACCACACATATGCTTATGTTTCATAAAAAATAAACATCTGGCCTTACTATAAAAGACAATGTACTAATTATACTTTAACTTCTTTCCTCAATTGTCAGGATATGCTTGTCTCATTAATCCTTTCTTCCTTATTTCAGTCCCTATAAGTGACATCTATCAAGACATCTAGGGTTATAGCAGCCTAAGTACCAAACATAAGACTTTGGTCTCATTAAACATAATTGTACATTTATATGACTAACTAAGCTACTATGCTATACTGATATATCTATAAAATGTGTATAAATTTATAAAGTAAAACATCTGAGCAACTACAGAAAAACAGTGGTATTGATTGTCAAAGATTTTGTAACCTGAGGTTAAAATACACAGTACTAGGCAACTTAGATCTTATAAGGAAAGATCAGAGGTCAGACTGTTAGAGGAGACAATATAATTCTACACAAATATGGTTTGGCCCTGGTGTTTAATCTAGATAAGACAATACCTAACTTATTCATTATCACTTTTAGAAACAGCCATGGTTCACAATAGTAATGCTATGTATATCCTTCTGCCATAACATTTTTAGTAAATTTCACTGGCACTAAAATGGGATCATAAAAGAAATAGCACTAATAAAAACTTGCAGAAATTCAGGAATGTATTATGCATCAAGGATGATCTTTAGGAAGTCTTGGGAAGAATTCTAAGTATGGCCACAAAACACAGATGGGAAAGAACCTGGAAATAAGAACATAAAAATAAACACACTGAAGACTGTCTTACCTTCTTCTCGTCTTAAGTTCCGTTCAATGTTTGCTACACAAGAAGCACACGTCATCCCCGAGACCTGTATGTAACACTTGTTCTGAACTGGTGTCATCACATTTTCTGGCTCAGTAGTTGAGGGCAAAAGAGGTGTTTCCAGTGAGGGCTGAGCTATCACGACCAGTGGCTCTTTCATGTCTGCTGGAAAGAGAAAGGTTCTTTTCATTTATTATCCAGCTGCCACCTTGTCATATGTCACAGTCCACACCTCCAGGCCTGCCAACCAATTTCTTGAAAATCAGCAAGGTCCTAAAAGCCCTCAACAAATACATTGTTATTACCCATTCCCAACACTGACTTTGAATTTCTTTATTGTTCACCTCAGCGGCTCACAAGAAGATCTGACCCAAGTGAGTACAAAAAAAGTTAGTTATGGCAGATTCTTCTAGTCATTATCTACAAACGCAACCTCAAATGGAGAACAACTGGTTACTAGACCGTTCTTGTGCTTATATTTAACTAGCATTATCATGCTGACAATTTTCACACTGGCATCAAAGGAGTCCTCCTTTATCTATAGGAGATACTTTTGAGTGGGTGTGTGAAAATATCAATAGTGCTGTCACCGTATGTGTAGATGTATACATATATGTGTGTGGTAATGCTTCATTTACCAATGAGGCATAATAAGGGTTCAACGACTGATAATAAAATAGAATAATTATAACACCACTCTGTTAACTGTTGAGCCATCTCTCCAGCCTTCTCACGAAGTATATACAAAATATTCAATCACATACACTATACAAAACCGTAACTACCATGTTGGTCTGCTTTTAAGTTTGTTTTGTTGTTGTTTGTTTTTTATTTTCACTGTGTAGTTGTGGCTTTCCTGAAACTGGCTTGGTAGACCAGGCTGGCCTTGAACTCAGAGATCCACCTATCTCTTCCTCATGAGTGCATGCACTGCCACGCCCAGCTGTACCTTAAAGTTTTTAGGCTCCTGATATCTTTAGGCATTTTTTACATGCTCGTGACTATGTCATAGGGCTCCTTTGTAAGAAGTAGAATTTTAGCCAGATAATGGTAATACATGCCTTTAATCTCAGCATTAAAGGGGTAGAGACAGGTGCCATCTCTGTGAGTCCAAAGACAGTCTGTCAATATTCACATCAGCAAGGGCTACATAGGAAAACCCTTTCACAAAAGAGGTGACATTTCAGTGACTATGAATCACTTCTTGTTGCTAAAAGCCAAAGGAAGAAACAAAATAGGAATACAAAAGCAATGAAGAAATCAAAGAAAAAGTGATGATTACCTGGAAGGACAGCATCAAATCCCATGTCTTCAATTGCTTCTCGCAAGGGTTCTGGAGAGGTTAGTAGAGGATCATATTCAATAGTCCCGGTGCTATTTGTGAGGGAAACGTGGATGGATTTTACACCTGGCTTCTTCGATATTACACCCTCTATCGACTGCACACAAGAATTACAAGTCATGCCATTAATGTTGATTACAACTTCTTGGGTCAGAGGCTGGCTCACTAAGTTCAAAGGCATCTTCTGAAGAGATGAGCTGGAGGGAGAGCTGGTGGGACTTTCAACTTCACTTGAAATACTAACTCTGTATTGCCCTGGAGAAACGGCCTCTATCGCTTTTCTCAGTATTTCTGGAGTGACTAAGCTTGCATTGTACTTTACAATGGCTGACCTATTCTCTAAAGAAACTACTATGCTGCTTACATACTGGAGTGTAGATAAAGCACTTTCGATATTTGACACACATGATTTACAATGCATGCCGTCTATGGTAAATGTGATTGCTGAGTCACTGGGATACGCTGGGCTCTTTTGCTGAGATCCTTCTGAAGATTTGACTGGTGTACTCTTCAGGCGCTCAACGTCAATGGCTCCCAATTTGAGGTACTTTGGCTGTTTTTTTATGAAGGCTGGAAAACCCACAGCTTCAATCTGCTTCTTTATTTCCTCTGCTGTGATCAGATGAGGTTGATACACAATAGTAGCTTCTTGGTTGTCTAGGGACACTAATAAACAGAAACATCTGTAAGTTACTTATTCCTGCTCCACTTCGGAGCCAATTGCTCTTTCTCCCTCACTCTTCTCAATGCCTTTTCCCTTAGATATCTTTGTGCTTTTTAGAAAATGAGATTGACGGGGTTGGGGATTTAGCTCAGCGGTAGAGCACTTGCCTAGCAAGCGCAAGGCCCTGGGTTCGGACCCCAGCTCGGAAAAAAAGAAAAAAGAAAAAGAAAAAAAAATGAGATTGACATACTTTGGAAACAAGCAAAAGACATGACCAGAGCTCCTATGGTCTCTATGTTTCTGCATCACTTCAGTACAAATATATTATAGGTAAAACATACCCAAGGCAGGCTGTTCAGGAAGCCTGAACACCACAAATCGCTACCACAGTGCCTTTCCTGCTAAAGTTCAACTCTCATAACCTTTCATTATAATCATTAACTTCACTGACATTTAATACTGGGAATATGCTACAACTCTAACTTCAATAAAGCAGGAAGCAATTCTAGGCCCATGGGTTTGAAACTCATGCTTGGGAAGAAAGCAAAAAGTTTAATGATCAAAACAAAGAATAGCTTTACAAAACGGGGGGTGGGGGGGAAGACAGCGGACAAATTACCTTTAATGCGTTGTACACCTTGCAGCTTTCCAACTTTTCCTTCAATGGTGCTAGTGCATGAATGGCAGGTCATCCCTTCCACTCTCATCTTCAGCAGGACTTCCCCTGCCTGAGGTGTGCTATGCTCTTCAGAAGTTCCTGACTTTTTCTCCTGAGTTCCCATGTCTAAACTGAGGTCTGGGACCAGCTCCACGATCTGATTAGCACTCACCACAGATGGGATTATGGTAACCACTGCACTTCTTTGCTGAGGGGAAATCTTAACCCCAGTCACACCCTTGGTCTTGAGCAATGTACTTTGGATATGGTCCCATGGCAGAGCCAGTGGAGCAGTAACAGTCAGAAACACAGTATTGGTTAAGACAGGAAGAGGGTTAGCATTGTGAAGAAGAGCATCAAAGCCCATGTCATCGATAGCTTCTTGGAGGGTCTTTGGAGTCTGAAGTTTAGGGTTATAAATAACAGTTGCACTTTTTTCTTCTAGGGAAACCTTTGGGAAAGAAATTTCAAAAGTTAGTTCGACTCAGCTGTATGACATAGGAATTAAGACTATCAAACATCAAGAACCAAGCCCTCCTGAGCCATTTTGCATTCCAATGCATAGACACTTAGCTCACAAACTGGCCTTCCCTGATAAGTGTAGCTCTCACTTCTCATCAAAGAAGTTTCTTTTCTGCAGCAGATGGAGACTATCTCAGAAATCCACAACTGGTCAAAATGAGTACCACGAGGTCCTCATTCACAACTGACACATCTGTAACACAAATCCTACACCTAAAACTCAGGGAACATTGCATAAGAGTGGGCAAAATTTTTAGAGCCAAAGGACCATCATCCATGAAACCATTGATATCTAAACAAGACCTTTGTAATGGCAACACCAGTTGACACGCCAGTGTGGATGGAAGAAATCGTACAGGGTCCTACTCCTAGATGCACAGATACAGCCAGTTAATTGTTGCAGAGAGATGGAGGATCAGTCTTCTCTAGGGATGATGGTCATCCCTAAACACATGAACAACACTAAATGGACTGAAAAATGTGTGTGTGTGTGTGTCTGTGTGTGTGTGTCTGTGTGTGTGTGTGTGTGTGTGTGTGTGTGTGTGTGTGTGTGTGTGTGTATGCACGTGCGCGCGTGTGTATGGATGGTTCTGATGCTAAGGTCATGTTTCCTAATTGGTTCTTGATCTATCAGTAAAGAAGCCATGGGGCAATTGCCGGGTTGAAAGAATAGGTGGGATTTCTGAGTCCACAAGGGCAAGGAAGACAGATACAAGGAAGAGAGAGAGAGAGAGAGAGAGAGAGAGAGAGAGAGAGAGAGAGAGAGAGAGAGAGAGAGAGAGAGTTCACCATGCTTCTGATGGAGAAAAGGTGACAAGCCATGTGAGATTTTGGATGGAATGGCCACAGGTCACTCTTACAGGCAGGTGGTTGGGGGTGAACAACTAAAGTGGGCAGGTGGAGAGGTGCAGAGCTAATAGTATTGATAAGGGCCTACTTCTCCAGGAGATAAGTAGTGCCCAGCAATTGTGCCAAAAAGGCAAGTTGAAATTGAACAACTATGTATGTCTATGTTTTTCATCTGTGGATCCAATATTCTCTGGGTGGGGGCTGGCAGCATAGTCCTTTCCTGGAGCTTAGTTGGGGTAGCTAAAACTACATGTAGCATGTATATGTGTGAGAACATGTAGCAATAATAATTAAAGAAGAAGGCATGAATTTGAGAGTAGTGTAGGGGGACATGGGAGGGACAGGGGAGAGAAAGGGAGAGAAATGAGATGAATTCCATAGTCATATACAAAATCTCAACAAAATAAATTTTAAAAATAAAATTAATTTTAAGAAGAGACTATCAACATTCAAGAATGAAATAAATAATAGCACTAGAAACTAGTTAGTGGTTTCTCAGCGAAGTTTTTAGCTTTTCTACTCTCACTGGAAAGACACACTAAATGTCTTGCCTTCCTAAAAGAGCAATGTGTGGGCTCCATGTGGTACCAGTCAGGCCTGTGAAGTATGTGCAGTAACATGTACATGCTAGAATTTCACAAGAGAATATAGACTATATTTTCCTAACACATCTTGTCATAAATTACTGTAATGTGTCACATTATACATATTTTAAAGGTTATACAGGAAATGAGACAACTATAGAAAATGAAAGGTAGGGCTGAAGAAATGGCTCAGTACTAAAGAGCATCTGCTGTACAATCATGAGGACCAGAGTTCATATCCCAGTGTCTACCTAACAATCCAGGTATCTCACACATATCTGTTACTTTAGCTCGGAGTGGGACAGAGACAAGAGGATTGTTGGGGCTTGCTGGCTTCCCTAGCTAAGAAAAATAGAAGAAAAAAATTTCCCTCAAAAGGGAAAGGGAGGAAAGATGATAGATGAGGATACAAGGTAATATGAAATCTAATCTTTTGAAAATGTTAATTGAAGGATGAAAGTATAGCTCAGTGGTAAAGTGGCTGATTTGTATACACAAGGCCCTGAATGTAATGCCCTAGATATACTTCCCAGTACCAAGCCAAAAACACAGGAGTAGGGGAAGGACATGCATGCTCTATTATCTTCCAGGATTTTTATAAGTAGGAAAGTTTTTTGTAGCACAAATGAGTTATAAAATAAATGTAAACAAAGATCAGCTAATATTTACCAAGCATTTGTTATATGTGCTAGGAAATGGGATTCTTAGGCCCCAATGCTGAACATGACACACTCACATGGATCAACACTGGGACAAAGAATAGAAAGAAGGTGGCTAACCATTAATCCCTGAGAGTACGGCTCAAGAAAGGCTCCTTAGAGGAAATAATGCGTACTAAAAGACAAATGGACTCATGAAATATGAGGAAAGTGCAGGCAAATGGAAGAACAAATGTAGAAAAGTGTGATAGCCTGGGGATGAAAGAATCATTCTATTATGAGGTCGTATGTCAATAATAGTTTGTACTTTATCTTAGTGGTAATAGAGTGCCATGAAAAAGTTACACAGGGGAAGGCATGAGATCTGTTGGATAAGAATTATTGCAGAAGCAGTATAGAAGATGATGGGATGGCTGGAGAAATACCAACTAGGATACTACTCTAATTGTAACAATAGCATAATACGACCTCTGAATTAAGTCATAGACATGAGGAAAATGGGAAGAGAGGCAGTTCTGAGACATGCATAGCAGATACAGATACAGTTAAATGATAAGGACACTGAGTAGCATGACTTTTAATTTTCTAGTTTGGGCCAGTGGGTAATGGTGTTAAATGGTATGAGAGAGGAGGGAAATAAGAGGTGTTTAGCAGATAAGAAAAGAAAGAAAGGATAAATGATTAATTCAATGCTAGCACTGTTCACTTTGAGATAGCAGCAGAATAAAGTGCCAGTGACAGTTTAAAGATAGGAGCCATCATTATTCCTAGTACAAAGCTTTGTTTCATACAACAAAAAAAATGTAAAAACTAAAGTAATTTAGAGTAGGAAATCTCCTTTTAGGAGAAGCCCTTGGTCTTGCCAAGGTTAGACCCCCAGTGTAGGAGAATGTCGGGGTGGGGGTAAGGGGGGTGAATGGGGAGGGGAACACCCATATAGAAGAAGGGGAGGGTGAGAGGATAGGAGGCTTATGGACGGGAAACTAGGAAAGGGAGCAACATTTGAAATGTAAATGAAAAAATGTCCAATAAAAAAACCCGAAATCTCCCTTTAAATCCTCTGTGATAACTATACAGTTAAATATTCTGTTTAATTTTTTTCCTTTAGATTTTAAAAAATGAGTTTGGGTATTTTAGCTGAGTGTATATCTGTGCAAAATGCACATGTGGTATCAAAAGAAACCAGAAAGGTCATAGTATCCCCTAGAATGGAAGTTATAGGGAGTTATTAGCTGTCATATAGGTTCTGGGCATCAAACCCACATATTCTGGAAGAGCAGGCGGTGCTCTTAACTACACCATCTCTCTAGCCCCCTGTGCATATTTTAATGAAATTAATTTTTATTTCTTCCTTTAGCTTTGTAACTGATAAAAATGCATTTAATAAACATTTGAAACATGGCTGGGCAATGGTGGTGCACACCTTTAATCCCAGCACTCAGCAGGCAGAGGCAGGCAGATCTCCAAGTTAAAGGCCAGCCTGCTCTACAGAGTGAGTTCCAAAACCTTGTCTCAAAAAACAAAACAAAAGTTGAAATGTGATCATGGCACGGAAGTTCCTAGGGCTCAGATAACTCTAATTCAGTAGCTTTTTTTTTAGTTTTAGAAGAGAACACTTAGTGTAAATGATCCAAAACAGAAATGGGAAAATAATTTGTATTAGTATTAGATTATATCATATAACATTTTTCATGAAAAAGCAGAGAAATAAAAGCTATGCATAGTGATACACTCCTGTTATTCCTGTATTCAAGAGGATACTGTAGATAGATTGTGAGTTCAAGATCAGCCCGGGGTATAGTGCAAATTATGATCTAGCCTGGACCAATAGTAAGACCTTGTCATAAAAGACAACATACAGAGTCTAGAAAGATGACTAAGAGCACTGACTCCTCTCTCAGGGAACCGGGGTTCAATTCCAAGCACCATATTATAGCTAACAACTATCTGTAACTCCGGTTCCATCATCATCCGGACTCAGCATCATCTTCCTGCCTCCATATGGGCACTATACATGTACATGTGCACAGATATCCATGTAGGCAAAATACCTATATATATATATATTTGTGTGTGTGTGTATACACAAAATAAAAATAAATAAAGCATAAAGCTTGGGGCTAGAGAGATGGCTCAGTAAGCATATGTGCTACTCTTGCAGAGGACCCTGATTCAATCCCCATCATCCACATGGAAATTCACAACCTTATCTGGAACTCTAGTTCCAGTTCAAGTTCCAGGGGATCCAATGCCCTCTAGAGGCATAAAACCACATGCAAGCAAAACACACATGTATATAAAATAATATAATAAAAAATTAAAACAAAGATGTTTTTCAAATTAATAGTTTATAGACTGTGAAGGTTTGTATATGCTTGGCCAGGGAGTGGCACTATTAGAAGGTGTGGCCTTGTTGGAGGAAGTGTGTCACTGTGGAGGTGGGCTTGGAGACCCTCCTCCTAGGTCCCTGGAGATGCTGAGTCTGTTCCTGGCTTCCTTCCGGTGAAGATGTAGAACTCAGCTCCTCTTACTGCACCATGCCTGCCTGGATGCTGCCATGCTTTGGCCTTGATGGTAATGGACTGAACCTCTGAACCTGTATACCAGCCCCAATTAAATGTTGTCCTTTATAAAGCTTACATTGGTCATGGTATCTGTTCACAGCAATAAGACCCTAAGATAGACATATAACTTTTTAAAACGTACAATATAATGAATGGTAGCCACTATCAATGCAGTTCCTCATGTTATTGAATAGATCTCTTTTAGTCTCACTCATCTGTGGTCCATGACATTCTGATTAAGGAAACAAATGTGAGTGTAGTGTTGTAGTCTATTTTCTTAGCCTGTGCAAAGACCTCCAGTAATCTTGAGTGTTGCAAAGAAAAGGCTTTAAGGTACTTTAGGCAGCCTAGCTAAGGGGAAGCGGGAGAACAGATCACTGGTTATCAGGGCCTATGTGTCTGTCCGGCTTAGGCAGTAAATACAGGGAGGTTTCAGGAATGGTGGTATTGTTCTGCCTTGTGCTGCTGCTACTGCTGCTGATCTTGCTGCTGCTGCTGCTGCTGGTGGCTGTGGTGTTCAATGAATTTGTACATGCATTTCTGAGAGCCGCTACACAGGGCAGGGATATTCAGGAGTAAACTCCTATGTTAAGATACCTTTAAACAGTTTAAGCACCATTGGAAATAATACTGCAATCACCTTCACTACTGTACGTAATAAGTCTTTCTCCATGCCTTTATGTTTTGGCTGTGCTTGTTTTAGCTTTTATACTCACGAAGAAGGGAACCTATACTATTCGGTGACAATAACATTCACAAAAATAAAAATGCCTATCCAGTATAGAATTCTGGTTTTAATGCAAAATAAGAAAAAATTAAAGGAAAAATCCTAATTATTATACAACATAAAAGTCAACATAATTAAAGGGAAATTTTTTAGATAGGGTGTAACTATGGCCTATGTTTACTTCAAGCTCACAATCCTCCCTCTGAATACAGGAATTACAGATGTGTGCTACCATATCTGGTTCTACATGAATTTTTTAAGTAAGAAATTCAATTAAGGTTAAAAATCCAGTAAGTGAGCTTTACTCCCTACAACTGAAGACCTCGTAATAGCTAGCCTGTCATACCAGAGAGGTATATATAAAACACTCCCATCACTGCTGAAGATTTTTGCACATCCCTATGCTGGGGACCACTGTACATTTAAAAGTACTAGTTTAAATTATTCTTTTCCTTTTTAACTTTCAATATATCATAGCTGATATGTCTTTTTTAAATGTATTGTAACATTTTTTGCTTATGGGGTTTAGGTCCACACAGTAAGTCTGAGGCCAGCCTGGCTTGATGAACCCCTATCTCAAACAACAATAATAAATAAAAAGAATATTCCCAGTGTTATTCATACTGCAGATGAAGAAAATATAGCCTTATTTATTCCTCTTTCTATGTTTTAAAGCTAGACAGCCATGCTTAGCACAGATCACTTTGGGGTATTGTAGTATTAGCACTCAACTTAAAAAAGAAGTTTCAAAGGAAGCAAAATTTCCTTTCAAGAAAAAGGTCACATAATAGCTCAGAATCATCACAGGACAGTTCTTAGTGCCAAAACCTTGAGTACTAAGTTGGCATTTATTTACCTAGCAAATATTGACTGAGTGTCCATTATGTGCCTGGCATTGTACGGGCTGCTAGAGACACAATGGTGAGGAAAAGCAGGCAAGGCTGTTGAGAGCTAGTAGGCTGTTGAGAGTTAGAAATTGCTGGTAGCAGTGTGACTCTATGCCTAAGCGAGCGACTCTTTCATATGCTCCTCTTGTCCCTAAATCACCTCCTCCAACTCCCCACACTGTGCAAATGACTACAGAATTTTGCATTAGGAAACAATGATGTTGTTTTTAGTTTCAGAGAAACTATTTTCCATTATGTCAAGTCTCTTTAAATGTAATCAGGACGGCCTACGGATTATGAGCACAGGAAGCACTAGGGACAGAGGAATATAAAGTGGTTATAGAAGGCAGTAATGGAAGAGAACAAAGGAAAGCCAACTGATGGTACTCTGTGAGCTTAGCGACAACAGGTGCAGTGGCACCCACATGCAGACAGAAGGAGCACAGATCCAAGGTCATGCTGTACTACTGTCGAGTTTGAGGCTACTCCACCACTACCACCACCACCACCACCACCACCACCACCACCACCACCACCACTACAATGTAAAGAGGGGGTAATTGCCCATATAATTTATATTAGTGCTTACAACTTTGTAAGTTTCTTGAAGTGTTAAACATGAAATTCAGACTTGAAACTAGGCATGGTGGCTCATACCTGCAATCCCAACACTTATAGGCTAAAGAGGAAGGGTCAGTGTAGTGCCAGTTTGAGACTAACCTGGAATACACAGTGAGCTCCAGGTCAGCTGGGACTACACAGTGGGACTCTACCAAGAAAGAAAAGAAGGGAGAGAAGGAGGGAAGGAGGAGAGGAGGGAGGGAGGAAGAGAGGGAGAGAGGAAGGAAATCCAGATGTAGCACACTTCTCACATACAATTTCTATGTAAACTGCATAAATACATAAGTCTGTATGCTCTATTCTCAGACAATATAAAAAGTGAAAACCTTGGAAAAATCATCCCATTTCTTCAGTTTCCTGAGTATACCACAAAAATATTTATTCCTTTTTAGCTCTACTGGTCTACAAAATCATAAAATTATGCCAGCAAGATGGCTTACTGGATAAGGTACTTACATAACAACTCACAATTGAGTCCCAGAACATATATTATGAAAGAAGAGAACCAAATCCAACAACTTGTCCTCTAATTTCCACACATGAACATCTGTTTGTCTCTCTCATGCATACACACACACACACACACACACACACACAGAGAGAGAGAGAGAGAGAAAGTATTTAATCTATTCAACCAATCAAAATAAAAGTTACCACTTACAACTATTAAGTCAATTATGAGCCTGCAAAAGGCAATTCTATGAACTAAGAATAATCTAAAAGCAATCTAAAACTTCAAATATCTTAAGATGAAACAGATTTCATAGATTGTAAAAAAAATTAACAGAGCTTTTCACAAAGTAAGCTATTTATAAGTTGAGTAATTTGTCAAATGTCACTCTAATAGATTTCAATTGCTTCAAAAATACATAACAAATACATAATTATTCATGTAAAAGTTCAAATGCAGCAGTAAAAAAGAGAAATATACCACTTCTCTACTGCTAGGTTTTATCTTGGAATTGACCCTTTTTTGATCTTTGGAACAGAGTTCAGAACCTAAGCTTCTTTGAATAAATAACAATGTCTTTATGGATGTATGATTACTCATTTATAATTATTTTAAGGTTTAATGTTTTTATTTATGTGACTGTTGGCCTGCCATTGTATGTGTGTGCTCCACATGCATGGCTGATGTCCACAGATTCCAGAAGAGGGCATCAAAACTTCTGAACCTGGAGTTACAGATGGTTGTGAGCTGCCATATAGGTGCTGGGAACTGAACTCTGGTCCTCTACAAGAACAGCAGTTCTATTCACTAATATTTATAATAATCAGAATGCTGTTTTATCCTAATATATATATATATATATATATATATATATATATATATATATAGTGTTGGTAAGGGGGCATTAGTTTGAAAAACAATCAGTGCGCGTGCTCCCTTTTAACAAAAACCTTAAACAATCCTAAGATGAACAAGGGATGTGTTTATTGCACCACAGGAACTTAGTAAGTACTAGCACTCGCAGATCCTTTTCCGGCATGAGCATGGTGTGTAATGCATATGTATTTATGTGTTCCCAGTTGTGAGAGCACACATTTGTAGGTCTATTACTCATGTGTGGATGTCAGTGGCTGCCACTGCAGGCCTCCATTACTCACCACTTCATTTTATGCCCACCTGGGTACAAGGGATTCAAACTCTGGTCCTCTGGTTCTCCTGCTTGTGTACTTTATGTACTAAGCCATCTCCCCAGCGCCCCGGGAGATCACTGTTAAGGGCTACTGTACATAAAGAGGGTAAACTACACTTACATGAGTAAAGGGGGATCCTACTCCAAAAGTTAGCATTCTAAGTTTCAGGTTAATAAGGCATTAACCTTTACAGCCATCCGATTCTCGTATCTAACAAAATTTGATTTTACATTCCCACTTCAAAGAAGTCAAACAATCGCAGAGAAAAATCTTCACATTATCGGCTCACGTTATGTTTCCTTTGAACAGACCACTGGGGTAATTCAATTAAACTTCAGGTTAATCCCTTTAAAGTCGACTGTGATGGCTCTAGCAGGACAAATAAGAATACTGCACTCAATAACAATACAATTGCAGACAAAATTCCCAAAATGAATTTAAATGCTAAAGCTAAAAAGGTAAAAGATGAGATTCCATTTATTTCGGAGTTAGAGACTCCCTTTGAGTTAAAGCTTCAATGTCTTCTACTGCTGTGTGATTCAATAAAGTAGCTCACTCATTTCAACATCACAACTTTATTACCTTATTATTCCAAACACTAGCAAGGGCTCCTTGACTTAGTCCGAGTTTTGTTCTCCCAAACCTTTTTTTTTTTCTAAATTGGTTTCACAGAAGCTGTGGGTATAGGCCAGTGCTCGAGTGTCTGTCTTGTATGTGTACGGCCCTGCATCATTTACACATAAAAAGACACTGACAACATAGTATAACCTCAAAAGTTATGATCCAGAAAATGTAAACCTTTAAATTCTTTAAAAAGTCATCAGTATTTGTGTATTTCCAAATTGAACTACATTCTGACTGTAAATTATGTCTGGACAAAGGCAATTTTATAAATGGTGCCTAGGAAGAGACAAATCCACTTTTGGTGGAGGGGGGGCCTCTGAGACAAACAATTGGAGGAACCTTCTATAAGGAAAACAACCATAAAACTACAAATGGTAAAATTCTATACAGAAGGAAGTGGTCTGAATATAAAACAAAACTTACGCACTGCATCTGGCCATTAAGGTACAAGCCGGTAATCCCAGCACTCGGAGGGAGAGGGATGAAGAGTTGAAGGCCAGCCTGAGCCTAACAACAAGACTGTCACACACGTACATACAAATAAACTCCAAGTTACAAACTTCTTTTTAAATCTTTTTTTCACTACATGTGTATGAAACTGAGTGAGAGAGCAAGAGAAAGAGCACAAAATATAAACTTTCCAAAGATAAAGGTTTAGTCAGGTATGGTGGTACACATCTTTAATCCTAGCACTAGAAAGAAAGAAGCAGGAGGATCTCTAAGGCTTGGAGGCTAGACTATATTGAGAGTTCCAGAACATCCAAGGCTACATAGTGAGAGTCTGTCAAACACACAAAAAAGGGCTTCCATAAAGCTAACATTTTAATTACTGATGTCTCAGGCATGTCTATAACTAAGTTTCTTTACCTATACCTTTCAACTATATGGGTATTTGATGCAGATGATTTTATAAAATCCTTTCTGTATAGAAAAATAATTGCATTTGTCCTGTAGACTGAATAGTAGTTTCCTCTGTCCTACAATGCTGGTGAGAGAATACTGTATGTAAACCTAGGCAGCATTAGTCCTACAATATTTGTTCACCATTGTTTGAAAGGTCCTTTCCAGCATTATAATTAAACGCTCAGTTTTTATAACTGTTGGCAAGTTGGAGGAAAGTCCTGAGTTCCTTTCATATATAAGCTATAATATTTCAGGGCGTTTCATAATTCCTTGGGCAGTGACTAATCTTATATACCCTCTGAGGTACTGCTATCCTTTTATATTTTTATATAAATATTTATACACAATTATATAAACTTAAAGAAAATTATAGTTTTATCTCAGGCCTGGTATCTACATGGTAAGACCCTGGGGGAGGCAGTACATTAGATGGGGAGCCATTCCTATACCATAATTCCTAATAATAATTCACCCAAAAGATGTAACCAAAACAAAACCACCCAAAGCCAAATAGCCTAGTAACTCAACCGCCCAATCGCAGGTAGTCCAAATGGTCATATATACTCCAGCCACTGAACACAAAGGGAACCTTTGTTAAGAGGGAGAGGTGAAGTGGAAAGGACAGTAGTCATTAAAAGACTGTTAAAAACTGCTTTTGCAAACTGTACAGAACATGACTGTGGGCACAGTAGCACATATTTACAGTCCCGCCTTAGGAGACTGAGGCAAGCTCAAATCCTGCCTGGGCTACACAAAGAGAATCTATATTACTTCTTAGCCTTTTGGCTAAGTTCCAACATAAAACCAAAGTCAGGCAAAGCGAAGCAGGCATACAGAAGGTCACGAGTTCAAAGCCAACCTGGGTTATAGTGAGGCCCAGTCTCAGAGCAAGTAAACAAAACACGTATTCATAGGAGCACATCTGAGGCTCTTTCCAGAGTCTTGGCAGGAAGTTAATGCACACAGAAGCCCTGAAACTAAAGTTTCACAGTAAATCTCTAAGTCTAAAGGCTTAATAGTAAAATATTTTTCAAAGGAAAGGAAACAAAGGTCACAATGTATCCCATTTCATAAAAGCTTTTGACAGAGCCTGAGGAGATGCAAACTGGAAAAGGCTGCTGTGTTTCTTTTCAGGTTCAGCAATCAAATTACAAATGTACCCTGGAGAGTGCAGACTTCAGTACCTGTCACTAGGATTCATATAAATCACTGCTGGTTCCCCAAGTGCTTTCATATCACAGCCCCATTCTTCTGCCTTTACTGTTTAATCAAGATACACTGGCATTTGTCTGACTTTAAACAGACCTTATTAGAAGTGGAAATAGAGGTTTTACATTTGAGTGGGGCACCGGTCGCCTGCTTTGAGAAATAGCAATGTGCTTGAAAATATTAAAACAGAATCTAGCTGCAGATGGGGAGCTTCCTAGCACACACAAGGCCCAACTTTCAATCTCCAACACCACAAAAGGCTGCCCAATATGGTGGCCTATATTCTTAGTACTTCAGAGGAAGAAAGGAAGATGAAGAATTCAAGGACATCCTCAACTACAGACTAGGTCTGAGACTGGTATATTTGAGACTCTGCCTGAAGAAACATGTAGAGGGGACTGAAGAGCTAGGTTAAGAGCACTGGCTGTTCTTTCAGAGGACGCAGATTCACTTCGCAGGACCACATTAGGAAGCTCATAACTGCCTGTAATTCCAGTTCCAGCCAATCCAGCATTCTCTTTCAGTCTCTTCCAGTACATGCTCACATGTGGAGCACATTTATACACTCAGGAACACATACATAAAAATGCATAAATATTCTGTTAAGTAGAATCTAGACCTATCGTTTTGTGTAGATGTTTTAACAGAAAGAAATAACTTGGGTTAAAGGTTCTGGAAAAAATATCTCAGTTGCCAGTAGATAGCAAGTAACCAACTTGAAGAAAAATTAGGCGACCCAGCATCTATGCTTAAATGACTTTATTGCAACTGTAGATACAACTGTAGATTTGGCTTCTGTTCTGGCCTCCTGGACCAGCGCTACCTTACCTCAAGTGGAGTTAAAACTGTTCAACTATGAATAATAAAGCAAGCAGAGGTGTCATACATATTACTTATTGAAATGAACTCAGTTTAAAGCTTTGAGCCTGAAGGATGCAGAACTTCCTTGCTGACAAACCACAAAGCATTCATCTAATTTGTTAAGGCTATAATTCATAAATATCGTGTAAATAATTTTTACAAATTTGTCTATTTGGGGAGATAAGTGTATTTAGGAAACCTGTAGCATAGGAAATAAATAAGATAATGACTTCTCAGCTTTTCCAACCTGGTTCTCGTGTCAAAAACATTAAAGCCAGCCGTACTAATCCTTACTGGGTTATTGGTAAGAAGTAAAGGAATCGGGCCAAGGCAGAAAAAAAATTATATCTGAAGCATGTGAAGATGGCAAGTACATGCCCAGGCGTTCACACAGATGCCTCTGGGAAGAAAACTTCAGGCAATACAAATCGCAAGACAGGAGTGAAGCTTAAACACAGCTGTCTGCTTAGCCTTGGCTGATCAGTCAGGACAGCAGGACACTGCTTCCCTCTAGGCAAATACTAAACTGAACCCACAGTTTGTTCCGTCTGCTCTAACCAAGAGTAGGAAAGAGATGAGAAAAGCACCTAGAGATTCCTATTTGGAAAAGAGAAGCCAAATGCACATGAATACTCTCACATGATTCTTATGTGAAGGAAATTCAAACAGAATCATGATGTGCCACTTAGTCAATGTTTTGTAAGCAAAACAAAGTGAACAAAATCAGTCTGCTCAAGATGCTGAGAAGAATCATGAACAAGAATATTATATAGACATTACAGTAGAAATCCTGTGTCTTTCTGAAAAACCAAAACCATCTGATATCTCTGGTGACTAAGTAGCTAAAGGTTTAGATAAAACAGAGACCAGGTAAGTATATAATCTAGGGATACACAAAACTTCTAGATCCAATGGGATAGAGATAGGCTCATAAGAAGAAATCTGGTGAATCCTCAATTTTAAATTATGTGCTAAATTGGGTGTATATGTGGATGAAGCTCTTTAAAATATTAACATCTGGAAGCTTCCACCTGTGATACTAGCACTCCTGGGGGTGAAGCAAGAGGACTGCCCTAAGTATGAGGCCAGCTTCTGCTACACACTGTGGTCACAGAGTGAGACCCCGCCCCCAACCCCCATTCTCAAAAGCATCTGCTCTTAGTGGTAAAGCTAAGAATGCAATGTTTGCATGTGGATGTCAACTGCTCACAGGAAAAGCATTCTGGGATTGAAGCAAGCTGATCAAATTCCAAAGTGACATTCTCTTTCCAACAGCATTATAATAAGCACCGCTTAAAGCCAAAATTACAGAAAACCTCCAAAAAACACAACCACCATTACTCTAAGGTAATTTTTTAAATGGTGAAAACAAATATTAGAACAGCAGGCACAGTATGCAAATGAGGACAAAATCCAGCGAGAGCACTACATACTGGAATTAACTCAGTAGGCTCCAGCAGTAAAAATAAACACGCTCAAGTCTAAACAATTTGTAGCTTAACATTTAAGAAAATGGTTCTGTATATTACTGTTATTATATTAGAAATCTTCAAACAAATTATTTTTGAGCCAGATTCTTGCTATGTGGCTCAGTTTGAAGTGGGACTTGCTATGAAGCCCAGTCAGCCTCACACTAACAATTGTCCTGCTTCCTCCCAAGCACGCCCAGGAATCTTCAATACTCTGACAAGAAAGGGACTCTTTGTTGATTTCCTTGACCTCTATGGATAAGCTGCAGGACAGGGAAGAAAGGGTATGTGAGAAACCAGTGAAATAAGATACATTAATCTCAATGCTGAGACTCTGAAAAGGCTACAAGAGACAGGAGGGAGGGTCCAAATTACGTTAACAACTGAAACATCTCTACAGCTCCCTTGGTTTGGAGCCTTACCCCTATCAAACTCGGACTGAGATCCCACATAAATATTCAGGTGTGGTACCATACACCAGTAATCCTACTGTTGAGGAGAAAGATACAAGAGGATCTCTGGGGTGTAATACCTAGCAAAAGTAGCCAAGCTTCAGGCTACTAAAAGACCCTACCTAAAAAATCAAATTGGGGGCTGGAGAGATGGCTCAGTGGTTAAGAGCACTGGCTGCTCTTCCAGAGGTCCTGAGTTCAATTCCCAGAGACCACATTGTGGCTCACAACCATCTGTAAAGGGATCTGATGCCCTCTTCTGGTGTGTCTGAAGACAGCTATATTCAAATACCTAACATAATTAAATAAATTTTAAAAAAATCAAATTGGAGAACAATCAGGAGACATTTGGCTTCCTTAAGTACAGAGACACATACCTTCATATATCACACATACATAAATATGTGCGTTTAGTTTTCTAAAATATTAAGCTTGAGGCCAGACACTGTGGCACATACCTCTAACCCCAACATTTGGGAAACAGAGGCAAGAAAATCACTGCAAATTCCAGGCCAGCCTAAGCTACAGAGTCCCTGTTTCAAAATACAAAAGGCAAAGAACAGAGGCTGGAAAGATGGCTCAGTGGTTAAAAGAACTGACTGCTATCCCAGAGGATACTAATTCAATTCCCAGCACCCACATGGTACCTCACAACCATCTGTAACTCCAGTCCAAGAGAATATGGTGCCCTTTTCTGGCCTGAAAGGCACCACACGCACATGGTACACAGATACATATGAAGACAAAACACTCATACACAAAAAAATAATAAAATAAAAAATTTAAGTAAAAAAACAAACAAAAGGTATAGAAATTGTCATCAGCATAGATATACTAGCAATTATAATGCACTAGTTAGGGTTCTCTGCATTACTGTATACAATAGGCAGGACCAACTCTGCAGAAGGAGCACACTATCAAATTCAACTGGTGATAGTGTCACGTAAACAAACAGCAAGGACTTGCCTATATGTGGGGGTCTCTTGCACCAGTCTCTCTACTTCTGTATATCTGAAACACTTCATTAAATGAGTATTCTTAGCCAGACAAGATGGCTTCTGTTTGTAATCCTAGTACTTGGAAGATTGGAAGTGGGAAGATCAGGAGTTCAAGGATAGCTTGGCTACATATGAGATTCAAGGTTAGCCTGAGCTACATAGATCATGTTTCAAACAAACAAACAAATGAAACAATGAAAATATGCTCTTAAGAAAATATCAAGCAACTGGCAGGCAGGTGGCCCCAACTATAGCACTCAGGAGGCTGAGACAACTAAATCACAAATTTGAGGCTAGCTTAAGCTATATTAAGAGTCCATGACAAACCTGGCTATACAAATAGATCCTGTCCCACTAGCCACCTCCAAGAAGAAATATAATACCCACCCCAAAAAAAATGTCAGGCACAAGTGCTCTCTCTAGTGTTGGTCTAACTGCTTCAATTCCAATATTAAAAGTTATTCTTTTCTTTTTTTAAAAGATTTACTTATTTATTTTATGTATATGAGTACACTATAGCTGTCTTCAGACACACCAGAAGAGGGCATCAGATCCCATTACAGATGGTTGTGAGCCACCATGTGGTTGTTAGGAATTGAACTCAGGACCTCTGGAGTCAGTGCTCTTAACCACTGAGCCATCCTCCAGCCTTAGAAGCTATCCTTATCAGAATTCTTGTTAATGGCAGCTTACCAATTTACAAAGAGCAACTTACTTTAATGTGATGGACACCATTCACTTTCCCAATCTGCTGCTCAATGGTCCGGACACAGGAAATACATGTCATTCCCTCAACAGTGATAGTAATTGAATTTGCATCCATATTTGGTTCCATTTTGATGTCTTTACATTCCTGTTAGAGACAATAAAATCATCAATTTAGGTTGGGGATTTAGCTCAGTGGTAGAGCGCTTGCCTAGGAAGCGCAAGGCCCTGGGTTCGGTCCCCAGCTCCGGAAAAAAAAAAAAAAAAAAAAAGAGCTCTCGTTCTAAAATCATCAATTTAACCATGGAAATAATCTTTACTCACCGTTTCCCACACACCTCCAATTGAAAATGTGCTAATAATAAAATATGCATTTGTTTATACTTGTTGAGGAGAAAGTTTTAACCAACCTTTGATAAAGTAAAGGAAAATAGATTCAATGGCTAAGCTAATCAAAACGATACAACACTCCAAATAATAAATTTAACTTGCCTTGGAACCAACAAGATAGCTCAGTGGGTAAGGGAATTTTGTGTCACGCTTGGTGATCTGAGTTCAAGACCCCAGAAATAACTCCCTAAAATTGTTCTCTGACATCCACACATAGGCACATGCATGCACACACACATAAATTAGCAAAATATAAGAAACTTGCCCTTATAAACTACTTTCCTGATTATGAAACATACATTAGCTCAGGCAATATTCATACAGTCCTATGTGATTTCCCCCGTCTGCCTACCTCAAGTTGACCTCTCTGACCCTCAACCATTCACCACATGTGACTTTGTGCTCGCAGAAAGCTGCTTAGCTAATTTTCTGATCCCTTTAGAGTCTTTAAGCTTTGTAATGAAGGTGTATGTTGACACCATGTTTAAAATGGCAACTTAAAGCCCTTCAACACAAATATCCTGATTCCCTTACCTCTATTTTTTCCTATAGACGGCCCCCCGTCTAAAAATGCAGCTCAAATTTTGCTTATTTATTCTGTTCATTGCTTACCAACGTTCTCTGTCATCCTATAATGCAGCAGTTCAGTTCTCAACCTATGGGTTGTGACCCTTTTGGGGGCTGAATGACCCTTTTAGCAGGGATCACCTAAGACCATTGGAAAACACAGATATTTACATAACAATTCATAACAGTAACAAATTACAGTTGAGAAGTAGCAACAGAAATAATCTTATGGTTGGAGTCAGCATAACCATGAGGAACTGTATTAAAGGGTCATAGCATTAGGAAGGGTGAGGACCACTGCTATAGTGTGTTTACAACAAATTCAGACTCTTCTCCCTTCGAGAATGCAATTTAACTCCTTTTACCATGAATGTCTCTTAGACTTGGTGATGCTTCTAATGAATAGATTACAATGGACCTGACAAAATATAATTTTCAAGGCTAGCTCACAAAAGGCATTGTGGACTGCGGGTATGGTGGTACATCCTGTACTCACAGGACTTGGAGGTGGCAGGAGTCTATCAAAAGCAGCCTGATCTAATGAAGAATTCAAGGCCAGGCATTGGAGAGACAGCTATTCAGTCAAGAATACTGGCCCTTCTTCCTGAGAGCCTGAATTTAATTTCCAGCATCCACAACTATCTCTCATTCAAGTTTCAGGGGATCCAACACCCACTTCTGCCCCTCTTGAGCACCAAGCATACATATGGTATACAGACATACATGTAGGCAAAACACCCATCCACATAAAATATTTTTAAAAATAGTTCAAAACCAGTTCAACTTATATAGTAACAATTAGAGTCAAATAGATAGGAGGGGAGAGGAATGTGTGTTTGCTTATATGTATACATGCACATATACACAAGAGAAGTCAGAGGACAACTTGTGGGAATTAGTTCTGACTTTTCACCATATGGGTTCCAGGGGATCAAACTCAGGACATAAGGTTTGGTGCCAAGTCTCTTAATTTGGCCATCTCACTGACCCCATGTGTTCATTTTGAAACTGGAATATAATTCACATGCTAAGAAACTCAAGTCATTCAAACGTTTCGGTTCACCGGCTTTTGACACATTGAAAAGATGTAGAACCATAACAATCACATGGTTAAAGAACATTTTCATTGCCCTCGAAAAAAAAAAGCCCCCAGGCTAGCAAGATGGCTGAGTACAAGTTTCTACCACCAAGCCTGACAACCTGAATTCAACCCCCGAGACTCACATACTGGAAGGAGGAAATCAACCTCTCCATGGTGATCTTTGACCTTCACTCACATGCTCTGGTATATGCACACACACACATGCAAAATAAAAATGAAATGAACAAAATCCCCACTCATTAACAGTCGCTCCCACTCTCATGTCCTCAGTCCTGGATGTACTTCCTATCTGTACAGATGTGCCTACACTGGTCACTTCATGCAAATAGAGTACCTCAATATGTGGGGGTTTATGTCGAGATTCTTATAGTTAGCATATTTTCAAAGAACGTCAACAAGTTGCATATACTGACATTCCATTCTTTAATGTTCTTGATGACATCTGCTGACACATAAAAGCTTTAAATTTTATGATGCCTAATTTATCAATTTTTTGCTAATTTTTTATTTGTGCTGGGGATCAAATCCAGGACTTGCATATGCTAAGCCAAGTGCTCTACCACTGTTTATCCCCCACATAACCCAAGTTACGTTCTTATACATGAAGAGATGGAATTCTCTTAGAACCATTTTTAAGCTTTGAGACATAGTTGACATATACCTCCCGTGTTCAAAGTGTAAAATTCACTGATCCTTAACATATGCCCCCACATGTGTTAGCATCACCACATGTGTAGCCATCTCCACAGCTAATTTTAGAACAGTGTTATAACTTCATAATGAAACCCTAGCCCCTTACTACCTCTCTTTAACTCCTGAGGTCAACACTGTTAGTGCTAGGCAACCACAATCTACTTTCTGTGTATACAGAATTCCTCTCCTCGTTACTTCATATTATTGGACACATGTAATGTGTGACTGGTATCGTTGATTTTGCTTGTTTTCAACTTTAATCCATGTTGTAGCACATACCAATACACCATTGCTTTTACAGTTGAATAAATATCCATTGTGATTACCCATTTATTACCTCATGGACATTTGAGTCATTTCTACTTTTGGTTCTTATACATACTGAAGTTATAAATGTTGGCATACATTTTGCTTTCCTTTAGTTAATGCTGAAGGGTGGGCTTGCTCTTTCACATAACTCTGACTGTCTGAGGAACTGCCAGGGCACGTTCCAAGCAGCCATGTCGCTGTGAATTCCCACCATCAGTATATGAGGATACCAGTTTCTTTACCTCCTCAGAGACACTCGCTGCTGACTGCTTCTTATGGTATATCTGTAGAGTGGGGTTAGTTTTATTTTTTGAGACAAGGTCTTTTCTCCCTCTCTGGATGGCTTTGAACTTGCAAAAGCTGAAATTACTCTGGCTCTGACTTTTCTCCTAGCCATTCCAAAAGGCATGAAGAGCTAGCTCATGGTGGTTTGGATCCAGATTTCCTAATGACTAGTAATGTTAAAAGCATATTTTCATGGGTTCAAACTGTAAACCAAATCAATCCTTCAAGTTACTTCTCGTTGGGTATTTTGTTACAGAAAGTAACTAAGACAGGCCCTTTAAATGTGTGGGATTTACATATTTGGCAGATCAGAAGAGAATGTCTGAAAATTAATGAAAATTACTAGATTTCCCACTACTTCTCAATTTAAGTACAGCAAATAAACTATTAATACATACATTTTTCTTTTGCTTTGTTTTTCAAAATTCTATTTCAATTGGACCTTACACACAAAACTTCAAAGGATTCTATCTCCCTCTTATTGCTAGTACATATAGTATGGACACATATACAAATCTAATAAACTTTGTGACTCATGTTATATCTATCTTTAAAATTTTAAGTGTCTTTACAAAATCAGGACTACGTATTGGAACCTTGTACTGCATTTAGTAAAATTGCTCAGGAAATAGCAATTTCATATGGTATGAAAAAATGCAGGCTTGGGAAAAATCACAATCGCAAAGAAACAGACCTGGCATGCAGCAGTTAATAGTGTGTGACTCGGAGACAGAAGCACTCAACAACACTGAGGGAATAATGTCTACTTATTAAAAGAGTTTAGTCACTCCTTAAACACTGACAGCAATGGCATTTCTACAAGAGTAGCATCATGACTAGACCATCATCTCCGACACAAAACCCACCATGTACACAGCCCCAAACCACTTCTTAAAGTTCATCACCGAAACACGAGCATGAGTTGTAAATTACTGTCATATAAGGCCTCATAATTTGGAGAATGTTTCTGGATTTTTAATACATTTTCTTTTTTTTTCTTTTTTTCGGAGCTGGGGACCGAACCCAGGGCCTTGCGCTTGCTAGGCAAGCGCTCTACCACTGAGCTAAATCCCCAACCCCTTAATACATTTTCATACAGTAAAATTTCAATTCTCTATTGGATACAATTACATCCAGATAGATTTTTTTTAAAAAAAAAACCTTATGATAATCAAAGAAATATAAACTAAAATAAATAATTGATTATCATTTGTCAGGCAAAATATATAGTCTGCCCATACAAGTTACTGATATAGACTGACACTGTTGCCCTTATTCATCTGGCTAATATAAATTACAATACAGACATTCTGTGGCGATATCTGGTAGAGTCGAAAATATGAATAGAACAGAAGCCAACCTCTTCCATTCCTCTGAGAGGGACAGTCTGACAGATGTGCCTGAGAGAGCATGAATGAGGTGACTCACACCTGTAATCTCAGCACTCGGGATGCAGAGTGACAGGAGGACGACCTGTTCCACACAGTGAGTTTCAAGACAATTAGAGCTATTTAGTGAGACCCTGTCAGAAAGAATAAAAAGGGGCTGGGGTATGGGAATGAGAATGAATATGAACAAAAAAGGCTCGCTGAAACAGTCTTCCTAATAATTGACATTGTAGAAACAATCTAAATGTCAGTGTCCACCCATGAGTAAATAAAACATAGGTTTGTTATAACGTCACATGGAAGCATGACACAGCAGTTTAAAGTGAAGTAGAAAAGTGGTTCTCAGTGGAAGTGGCCCACAGAGGTGAGGGGAGCATTCCTGGCCTCTCAGTGAATAGAAGCCAAGGGCACCACCAAGCAACCTGGGATGAAGAAGGAAATGCTTCATAAAAACTTATCTGGCCCCAAATGTCAACAGCACAGAGGCTGAAAAAACTCTGAACTAGAGCCAGAGCAACAAGATAAAGCCCAGAAAGCTGTGCTGGTTGGGGAGATATCTTAGAAGGACACAAAAATTAAAAGCGTAAAACACCATTTTCTATTGTGTTTCTATGTGTGCATACATAAAAAGACACAAAGGTTGGGAAAAGGCGAAGGAATACGACTGCAGGAAAGGGAAAGGGCAATTCAACTACTTAGGTGTTCAACTTCTTAGGCTGCACAGTGAACACACAAATATGCTTTAGGCTCTCCTCTTCCTACAGCCCCTCGCTATAATTGTTTTTTTTTCAGTCAAGGTCTTGCTATGTATACCAGACTGACCTCAAATTCACTATATATCACAGGTTGGCCTCAAACTCATAGAAATATCCTCTTCTTTGAGCCTCCCGAATGCTGGGACTACAAATATGAAATACTCCCAACTGGTTTTTTTCCCCTTGGGACAGGATCTTATTTATCCCAGGCTGGCCTCAAAGTCACAGAAGGTCACAGTCTCCACAGGACTAGGTTATAAGCATGCAATAGCATGCCTGACTCCTTACTATTTTTTTCTTGAGACAAAGTCTTATTATTTAGCCTATGCTGGCCTCAAACTCATGATCCTCCTGCCTCAGACTGGATATATAATGATTTTTAAGCTAAGGTCTCACTATGTAGTCCTGACTGCCTGGAACGCAGAGTTCCTCCTGCTTCTGCCTCCCAAGTGCCAGGATTAGGTGTATGCCACTATGGATGGCCCTAGAATAATTTTTACAGACAAACGGCCACTTTAAGAAAAAAACAGCGAGGGGGTTGGGGATTTAGCTCGGTGGTAGAGCGCTTGCCTAGCAAGCGCAAGGCCCTGAGTTCAGTCCCCAGCTCCGAAAAAAAGAAAAAAGAAAGAAAAAAAGAAAAAAAAACAGCAAAGACATAAGGAATATATGGAAATTAGAAGTTACCAATACTGAAATAATTTAGTGAGATTAACAATAAGCTCAAACATAGAAATAGTTTAAGTCACCCATTTCTGTAACATCAGAGCTATATAAACGTGCCTGCTTTGTTAAATTAAACAACAAAAAAACATGCTTTCCATGACAGCAAGAACTACATGAAGAAACCCTGTCTCAAAAAAAAAAAAAAAAACAAAAACAAAAAACAACCATAATGTCTTTTAGTTAAACAAATGAATAGTTTCTAGCTATTCAAACAACACTGAATTAGTTGCCTCCAGCACTGCTACACAATATTTTCAAATCAATTTAAACTTTCTACGCATTTGCTTTCATTGCAATATAAACAGACAGAAAAAGTACCACCCTCTGTTATTACATATCACACATCCCTTTCTTTTAAACTATGTAAGCTTTCCAAATGAAAACAAATCCTACTACTTAATCTGTTTTCAAAACAGTGAGTGCTAGCTTTCTCTCATCAGACAACTGTTATTACAGAAGGACCAGGATTCCAGATGAAACAGGTGAAGGATGTAGGAGGTTTGCTTTAAAACATTCTTCTTCTCATGGCGATTCCTACAAAATTAGGAGTCAATACTAAAAGAGGTTTTAGTAAAGTTAAAACAGCACAGAACATTCAAATTAAGAAAAAGCCATTTGCTTTACTAATCCTTTTTAAGACTCTTACACTTGCCATGGCATCTCTACAAAGTCAAAAGACAACACTACAGGTACCTCAGAGTCCTACAGTGCTGCATCACTGAAACCCTTCACATGTATCTCTCAACAATCCTGCTACATACCGATCAGGATGGTAAACTCCTTTAAGATAAAGGCGCTAAGACTCAGATGCAACCACACTCACACAGCCAAGTCAGGAAGGGTTCCAGGGCTAATCATAGTACAAAATTATTAACTTAATAGGGCAATGTTTGCAAAAGCCATAAAACAAAACCAAGATGACGCCATGTGGAAGAATGATTAAAAAACATGAGTGTCCTGGAAAGAAAACAGATGGAGACAGGTTCCCAAGAAACTGATAAATATTCCTCAGGTCTCTCTGAAGCTTTTTACCACAAGCTAAACAAATACTGCCATGCCAGTAAGACCAGAAGGGTGCATGTTTCCATGGAGTGTCAAATTATTCTTGCTTTACACAGGGCAGCTATTATGACATCAAGAAAGTAGGAGGAAATCAGATTGACCTATTTGACATTATGAAATAGTCAACCATTTCCAACCCTGTTATGACTTAAAAATGGACTTGGTGCGGCAGTCTTAGAGTCTAAGGAGACAGGTGGTTGAAATACAAAACAAAAACGACAAAGTTTGCTGAGGTTGGAAATAACAACTATGACCACATACTTTAAGTATGTCATTAATTTCATAAAAGATAGCACTACACGGATAATGATGTTAATTGTCTTACCAAACGCAAAAGCCTATTACACTTTTTTTTGATCCTATGCCTCAGAGATGACTGCAGAAGATGGCGATGGAAGATTGCAAGGGCCAGAGGAACAGGAAGTTTGCTGTGAAACTGTGTCTCCTAGAAACATCAGAGAAGCACTATCTCACCAGCATGGATGCCCAGCCATGAGCTGAACAAGGACGATACCCATAGACATGCTAAAGTGGACAGGGAAAAGGCCTGGTCTACAACTGAGCAACACCACCCAGCCTTAAGTTAATTACTTAAAAGTCTTGGGCTGAAGAGATGATTCAACAGTTAAGACCTAAAGACCTGGATTCAATTCCCAGAGTCCATATGGTAGCTCACAACTATCTGTAACTCCAATTCTAGAGAATCTGATGCTTTTTTCTTCTGGCCTCCACGGGCACGAGACATGCACATGTGGTATGTTTGTGTGTGTGTGTGTGTGTGTGTGTGTGTGTGTGTGTGTGTGTGTGTGTGTGTGAAATACATATAAATAGTGCCATATTCATAGGAAGGCAAGCAAAATGATGTTCACTTGTAATCCCATTACTGAGGAGACAGAAATTTCTGATGCTCACTGGCCAAATAATTTAGCCTCATCAGCAAGGCCCAGGTCCCAGTGAGACCCTGACTCAAACAACAAGGTGGAAAGAGCCGAAGGAACAGCAGCCGAAGTTGCAGTCTGACCTCCGTATCTCACACACGGCAGGGTGGCACAAAGGGACATTCAAAAGTGTTCATGCTTTTAATCCCAGAACTCAGAGACACGGGCAGGCAGATCTCTGAGTTTGAGGCCAGCCTGGGCTACAGAGTGAATTCTAGGACAGCCAAGGCTACACAGAGAAACCCTGTCTCAACAATCCAAAACACTGAAATCAAACAAAACAGGCCAATGTCCTCACTAAAGAAGATATACACAGGGGAAATAAATATGTGAAAAGATACTTCCCAGCATGCTGAAGGTTGAGGCAAGAGGATCCTGAGCATAAGGGCAACTCTACCGCCATAACCTGACCCTGTCTCCAAAACAAGGGTGTGGCTGCTTCCTTAAGTTATGGACAAAGAAGAGGCTAGGGTCAGTAGGAGGGCAGAAATCTTGGTTTTCCCAGTACAGGGACAAAAAACTGAAGAGGATGCAAATGCCTGAAACTCACTTAAACACATGAAACTATTTCAACAATTCTATAAAATGTTCATGGTGTGTGTGCGTGCGCACCTGAGATCTACTTTAGTTACCATCTATGAAGTATCACTCTCAACCTTAATTCTGAAGACAAAATAAGATCTCTCACTGAACCTGAAGACCCGTATTTTAGTTAGACTAGTTGCCAGCAAGCTTCCAGGATCCTTTGGTCTCTGTCCCAGCAGAACTGAGGTTACAGGTACATGCCACCACACCTGGCATTTATGTGGGTTTTGGGACTGCAATTCAGATCTTTATGCTTCCACAGCAAGCACTGTACTCACTGGGCCATGGCTCTAGTCCCTGGAACTACATAAAAACATTTTGTAACAGGAAAACTGAACATCAAGAGTCGGAATGAAGAAAAAAATTACTAGAAAACATATGAAATCTAATGAAAGAAAACCAATCTAACTGTGTACAATCCTCACACGAAAGCTAGTGGAAGGAGCTAACATGCTATTTTGGAGATAATGATAGGCTTGCATGCTCTGTTTAGCCAAACAAATGTTGATCAGTCAGGCCTTTAAAAACGGATAGGCCAGGCGGCGGATTGAGATATTGAGAAAACTGAAGAACTCAGCCACCAGTTTGCCACACTTTTTAACAGCCAAGGTGGAATCTGATATTCAAAAAGAAGAGGAGGAGGAGGAGAAAGAAGAAACCAGAATGGGGAATTGAAACAAAGAGAAGGAAAACCAAAAGTTACAAGAGACATACAGAGCCTTAGAGAACTCATGAGTTCTGTAGAGTGGTGTGCTTTAGTTTACCAAAAGGATTTTCCTACTTAATATGCATACAGTATAAAATCAATTTTGCTTTTCATCTGTTTGGTGTACCACAGTCTGTGAGGGGTTTCTTGTCTGCTCTTGGCATGACTGCATTTTACTAGAATTGTGGTGTAGGAGGTTGTAGATATATGGATGTGAGAGAGACAAATAGGTGTTGTGTTTGTGTAGGTATGTATATGTATGCACATGCATGGAGAACAGAAGTGTCTTTCTCAATCTCTTCGTACCTTTAAAAAAAACAGGGTTTCTCCCAGGACTGGATGCTCAATGATTCAGCTAGGTAGGCTATCTGCCCATGAGATCCAGGAATATGTCCATTTCTGCCCCATAGCATTGAGATTACAGACACATGCCGTCTGGCTTTGGTACGTACAGAAAGCACTCTACCTAGCCATGCTGGGTGGCACATGAATTTAGTTCCAGTACTGGGGAGGCAGATGGATCTCTGAATATCAAGGCCAGTCTGATCTGCAGAGTGAGTTTCAGAAAAGCAGGGCTACACAGGGCGAGCCTGTTTTTAAAACAAAGTAACAAACCAGAAAGCACTCCACCGCCTGAGCCATCCCCTCAGCCCATGAGGCTGTGATTTTAACACCAGCTTGTGTGGGCTAGGGATGTGGCTCAGTTAGCAGAGGGTGCACAAAGTACTGGGTTCCATTTCTAGAACTGCATAAACCAATTGGGCATCATGAAGCATTCCCTAACTCCAGGGAAGTGGGGGCAGGAGGATTAGAAGCCTGAGGTCATCCTCTGCCACCAGCCTGGACTATATGACCCTGCCTTTAAAGAGAAAGAGATGTTAACTTTTGTTTATAATGAATTAATCATAAATACAAAATTCCCAATTATAACTAACTTTATAATATTCCAGCAGTGGCAGTGGCATTAGTCCCAAGAAAACCCAGTACTAGTGGGGAAAAAGTCCTACCACTCTGCTCCTGGGGTGGAACTTTATTCTGCTCTAGGTTCACTGGGTCCTCAATCGAGGCAAGCTGAGCATTATTTATGTTGATTCTATAAGCAATCTAATCACCTCCTAAGAAATTCCTTTTGTAGCTAGGTGAGTCAGCTGTACCTTATGTTGCTGCAAACAAGAAGTCAGCCTAATAATCCTTGTGCAGGAAACAGCAGGTGGCCATTAAAAACAAAGATGTAGGTCTCTACTTTCACGCAGGGAAAATATTCAGAACTCTTTAAGTGAGAAAAAGCTAATTTCACTCTATTAGAAGTTCTCTTAAGCAACCTCCAGCAATTTAGTGGACGGTCTGGCTTCTAACCATGAATGCTGCGGTTTCCACAGCATGCTACTTGAGCGCACACTCCACATTCCGTCGGAATTGTCAGCACACTAACAGAGGAGGGCTTGACCTTCAAGCTCTTTGTGCCCACTGACTTTCTCATGATTGTGAGATAAAATTAAACACTATGTAAATTGACAAAATAAGAACAGAGGAGAGATTTGTTCTCCACATGAGAACAAAGGCGAGTGCTTCAGATCAGTTAGTAAGGGCAAACAGTAAAGTTACAGCCTAAACAGCTATAGAAAATCAACTTTCCAATCCGAAAGAATTCTGACATCTCAAATTTGCTTCCTTTTACTACAGCAATTCTCATCCTGTGGAGTGTGGCCTCTTTGGCAAACCTCTATCTCTAAAAATGTTTAAATTATTATTCATAATAGTAGCAGAATTAGTTATGAAGAAGCAATGAAAATAATTTCATGGTTGGGGGTCTCCACAGCATGAGGAACTGTATTAAAGGACCACAGCGTTAGGAAGGTTGAACACCACTGTTTTAATATAACCAAATGAGAAACAAGCAATCAGGAATGAAACAATATCAGTATCGTTTATGAAAAAGAAAATGATGCATTCTATGGGAGTGGATCAGTGGTCTAGAACACTGTCTACTCTTTTTTTTTTTTTTTTTGCTTCTTTTTTTCGGAGCTGGGGACCGAACCCAGGGCCTTGCGCTTCCTAGGCAAGCGCTCTACCACTGAGCTAAATCCCCAACCCCTTACACTGCTGGCTACTCTTACCAAGGAACTATGTCAGTCCCGGCACACAAGGAGGCTCATAAACTTCTGTAACTCTAGTCCTAGGAGATCTGATCCCCTCTCCTGGCTTGTCTGGACACACCAGGCACAAACATGGTGCACAGACATACATGTAGGCAAGCAAATAAAACAAAATAAAGAACAGCAAACAATAAAAATAACTAAGACATTTTTAAAAGAAAAATGAAGATTTCTAATGGATCCAAACACAAAGAAAAGGCTTGGCTCTACATATAAATACTGTTGAAGAAATGAATGTATGTTTTAGGTTTATAAAAGCTAAGCTTTGAGGGGTTGGGGATTTAGCTCAGTGGTAGAGCACTTGCCTAGCAAGCGTAAGGCCCTGGGTTCGGTCCCCAACTCTGGAAAAAAAAAGAAAAAAGAGGAAAAAAAAAAAAGCTAAGCTTTGCTAGGCATTTTGGCACATGCCTGTAATGCTTGAATTTGCAAGTGAAGGCAGAAGGATCAAAAATCCACAGGCATTATAGTACATTCCTAACACACACACACACACACACACACACACACACACACACACACACACACACACACCAATCCACTGTATACACATACCACATTATCCATTTATCTAAGGAAGCCAGTAGCACTGAAAAGGTCCTCACCAAACTAAGATGTGACCTTGTTTGTTCTGTTTTACCCTCTTTGGGTTATCGCTTATTTTCTAAACCTGGCTGGCAATCCTTCCTGTTGTCTATAAGCAATATAATAGCCTACCAATAAACCCCCTTTGGATTCCGTGAGTCAAGCCATTTGTGCTGCTTCTACCTTTCAACTACTGTGAATAATGCTATGATAAATAGCTGAATTTAAATATCTGTTCAAGTCTCACTTTTTAATTTGTTTGGTGTGTGCCCAGAAGAAGAACTGGTGATTCATGTGGTAAGTGTGTTTAGTTGTTAAGGCTTCCCCATATTGCTTCCCCCATGACTGGACATACCACACTTTACTAGAAGCACAAGGGTCTTGGCTTCTTCACATCCTCATCAGGGGTTAATACATACTGGTTGTCAAGTAATGTGCTTTGGTTTTATAGCTCAGAAATTTCAAAGAAAAATAAATGGACAATCAAAACTAAAATGTGGCTGTAGATGATGGTATACAAAAAACACTGTGCTTAGAAAAAAATTAAAATATGAATAAAACAAAAAGGTATACACTTGATTTAACAGTCATTTCATTTCTTATATAATATAAATAAAACTTGATTTGTTTAATGATAATCAAATTTGTTCAAATTTCAATGTAGTTTATAATTTTTCTTAATTTCCACACTATGTACTATTCTGAATTTGTAACAAAAACTGATTATAATGTATACTTATATACTCTACTTATTTATTTTTGGTTTATTTGAAATAGGATCCCTCTATACAGCTTGGGCTCACCTATTAGAATTTGTTATATAGGCAGCTGGCCTTGAATTTGTAATCTTCCTGCCTCAACCTTCCTAGGGAAGGAATGTGGTGGTGTGCAAGATATGACTATAATAATAGTTTTGAATTCTAATTCATGAATAATTAGCTTAAGAAGTTAGTACAATAATTTAGAATGAGTTCAAAAGGATTAGGATAAAAAGACAAACAACTGGTCATTAATGAGTGGTCCAAGCTTTGCAGAGTACTTCCTTTCAGAGTGGATATTGCGTATTTCCTTTCTACTAGTTCTTCAATGTCTAGCTAATGCTTAGATTTAAACATATTTCTCTAAAATTTCTTCTAAAGTCCCACCAAGTGTAGTAAACACAGTATTGTATCTTCAGCCCTAGAAAACAGCAGCCAAGTAATAATGATGCAACCCTGACCGTGAGTAGAGCAAAGTAAACAGGCTAGTTAAGATGATATGGACAATATCTAACATCTACAAACAATTAACTTATCATCCTTAGCAACCTGTTCTGTTACAAACAGCAAATCACATGCAAAGCCAAACCCATTAGAATAACAGCAGATTTATCAACAGAAACTGAAATCCAGGAGAACATGAAATGATATATTTCAAGTTCAGAAAGAAAATTAGTACCGAACAAAATTAGCATACCCAGCACAATTATCCTAATAAAAGAGAACTGAAAAGCTTTCATGATTGGCTAGCTGTGGTAGTGTGTTCCTTCAATCCCAGCACTTGAGAGGCAGAAGCAGGAAAATCCCTGTGAATTCAAGGGCAGCCCAGTCAACACAGAGTCTACCTAACAACATGTCTACCTAACTCCCTTCCACCACGATCCCTGCCATGATAATGGATTAACCTGCTGTAACTGTAAGGAAGCCCCCAATTAAATGCTTTCCCTTCTAAGTTGTTTTGGGGTCACGGTGCCTTGTCACAGCAATAGAAGAGTAACTAAGTGACTATGAAAAAGCTTTTGGAACGGAAGGACCAACATTAGATGTGAATTTCACTCTTGACTACACCCACCCTGTAGAATAGAAAATTAAATCATGTATTGTGAATTTCAAACACTTCCTCCAAGAGAGAATCCATGAACAGAAGAGCTGGGACTCAGGGTGAAGGGGTTGTAACTACCAAAAGGAATACAGGCAAAGTCACTGTAACATCTGAGATGCCTTTCCCCATGGAGGTATCTTACCAAAAACATTTTTAAAAAGATTTATTTATTTTTATTGTATGCATGTAAATGTTTATCTGCATGCATTACCTGCATGCCTGCAGCCTGTGGTGGTCACAAGAGGTGGACTAGAAGAGGATCCCCTGGAACTGGAGTTAGTGATAGTTGTGACCCATCATGTGAATACTTGGAACCAAATGTAGGTCCTCTGCAAGAGGAGCAAGAGCTCTAAACTGCTGAGCCATCTCTCAAAGTTCTCAAAAGCATATAAAGAACTATAAGCTATATGGTTGGTTATAAGTAGTAACTAATGACAAAAAGTACAAATTTTGTTACTTCCCAATGAACAGGACTGAAAAATAAAGCTTAAAATTAATTTATTTGGAATATTTTGTTTGAATTCATAAATGAAGTTTAGGAACAAAAAATTAAAAAAGATAAAGCTTATTACTTGAAATTCTGCAAGAAATCTAATCTACAAACTCAGAAATATAATATATGATTTTAAAATAGGTCTTCCTCATTACATTGTGTTTGTGTGTGTGTGTGCGTGCATGTGTGTGTGTGTGTGTGTGTGTGTGTGTGTGTGTACACGCATTCACATGCATCCAATGTCATGTGTGTGTGATAGTCAGAGAACAACTTGCAGGACTCTTTTCTCACCTTCTATCATATGGGTCCCAAGGACCACAGTCAGGTCAACAGGATAGATGGCCATTTCACTGGCCTCTTAACATAGGTGTTCAATAAAGGCAACAGGTAAACCTCTTATCTGAAGACAATGTTACACTGAGACCACAGAAGAAAAAAGAACTTGGCCAGCTTTTGATGTTTCCAGTGGTGACAGCATAGCCTAAGAAATTTCAACTCATTATTTCTGTTGATCTACTGAGGTAATTTGGCAAATTACCTTTCTGCTACCACTTAGCTCTATAATTCTGGGCAATTACATATGCTGGCCTACAGGGACTCTGGCCTATAAACACAGCATAAAGAGCTGTCATACCAGATTGACATTAAACACTAGACAACTAAATACATTACCTCAAATATAGGTTAAGAAAAATTAAAGAAGTCAAAAATAATTAGCCTACATTAGCCTACTATCCAGAATGGCATGGGCTGGAGAGTTGGCTCAGCAGTTAAGAGCACTGGCTGCTCTCGCAGAGGACCAGGTTCAATTCCCAGCACCCACATGGTGTCTTGCAACCATCTGTATTTAGCAACTCTAGCTCCAAAGCCTTCTTTCTGGCATCATCTTTGAGAGCACCAGACATGCACATAGTGTGTGTACATATAAAATAATAAATACATCTACAAAAAAGGCATAACAATTGTCACAAAGCTAATCACTCTCATTAGCAGACTTGATCAGTGGCCTATTCAGCCAGATAATAAGAAATCACTGTAAAACCAAGCCAGTTGACTGATTGGGCAACACATGCGGAACTCTACCAGATGAGATTTCTTCATGTGCACCTCAGAAGATGGTTGATCCATACATCACTCCAGGGGTGTGCAAGAAAAGAGGCACAGGTGCTCACACTCTTTCCCCTAAAGCATTTATGCTATTTCCCGCTAAACATTTCTAATGTGTGCTGTCCTTTGCAACCTGATTGCTCGACATACATTTGACTGTTAAATGAAAAGATAATCAAATTACTTAAAAATAAAAATTTGAAATGCCAGGCAGTATGACACACACCTGCTGTAAGACCAGTATGTAAATGGATAAGACAGGAAAATCACAATTTCAATGTTAATGTTGGCTAGAGAATGACTTTTTTCCAAAAATGAAATACATAACACAAACAAGAAATTACTGTTCTATTACTGTGAAGAGACACCATGACCAAGGCAACTCTTACAAAAGAAAGCATTTTTTTTATTGGATACGTTTATATTTACATTTCAAATGTTGTCCCCTTTCCCCGTTCCATCCATAAACCCCCTATCCCATCCCCCTCCCCCTACTTCTAGGAGGGTGTTTCCTCACCCACTCCTTCCCTGCCTCCCCACCCTGACATTCCTTTACACTGGGGGTTGCAGCTTTGGCAGGATCAAGGGCTTCTCCTCCCGTTGGTGCCCAACAAGGCCATCCTCTGCTACACATGCAGCTGGAGCCATGGGTCTGTCCATGTGTACTCCAAAAGAAAGCATTTAACTGGGGACTTGCTTACCCTTTCGGAAGGTTAGCCCATTATCATCATAGCAGGAATCATGGTGGCAAGCACGTTTCTGGAACAGTGACTGAGAACTACATCCTGATCCATAAGCAGAGAGATGGGAGGGGGGATTGGGCCTGATGGGGGCTTTTGAAACCTCAAGGTCCACATATTCCCTCTAACAAGGCTACATTTCCTGATTTTTTTTAAAAAAATATTGTCACTTACTGATGACTAAGCATTCAAATATATGAACTTATGGGGGCATTCTTTTTTTAATTTTTAATTGGTATTTTTTTATTTACATTTCAAAAGTTATTTCCTTTCCCAGTTTCCCGGACATAAGCCCCCATCCCCTCTCCCTCCCCTTCTTCTATAAGGATATTATGGGCATTCTTACTCAAAACACCACAGACATGTTTGCTTGTTTATTGCCTTGGCCAGAAATTAAAAGTTTGATGTGTCTAACACTAATATGACCTAGGATATAGAAAAATATTTTATCAGACTGTTAACCAAGTATAAATCACTATGGCCTTTCTGACAGGCAATTTTCTAATACAAACATATACGAATATGTACATGACTCGGCAACTTTACTGAAAAGAATCTAACCTACAAAACTACTTCCATAGATGTATATGCATATTTAAGATAGTTACAACTTAGAAAGTAACTAGACATGGTGGCTTATGCTTGTAATTCCAGCCATGAAGATCTCAACCTCAACCCATCCTGGACTATATATAGGAAGATCGTGTCTCAAAAGAAACCTGGGGGCTCTTTGAATGGTGATCATTCACACACACACACACACACACACACACACACAGAGAGAGAGAGAGAGAGAGAGAGAGAGAGAGAGAGAGGTAGGTACCACGAGAGCACAAACAATGTGTGCTGGCACATACCTTTAATCCCAGCACTTGAGAGGCAGAGACAAGTAGAGCTCTATGAATTCAAGGCCAAACTGATCTATATAGTGAGTTCAGGCCAGCATAGGTGACATAGTGAGATTCTGTCTGTAAACAATAACAACAGAAAACAAACAGAAAAAGTTGATGCAGTCATACTAAAAAGCACTACATAGTAGAAAAATATGATTTACATATGTTTCACAGTGATAGAGAAGCAGATTTATAAAATGAAGAGTCTAGAAGAATATAAACTATAATAGCTATTATTCTATGTGCTGGTTAGTGTTTTGTCAACTTGACACAAGCTGGGATCATATAGGAAGAGAACTTCAATTGACAAACTATCTCAGGACGATTGGCCTGTAGGCTAGCTAGTGGGGTGTTTTCTGATCAATGAGAGGCGGGAGAGCCCAACCCTGTGTGGGCAGTGTCTCTCCTGGGCAGGTGGTCCTGGGAGATAAAAGAAAGAGAGTTGAATGTGCACTGCAAGCCAGTAAGCAGCATTCCTCTGTCATCTGTCCTTCAGTTCCTGTCTTGAGGTCCTGTCCTGACGTCCCTTCATGATAGATGATAAAATGCAATAAATCCTTTTCCTCCCCAAGTTGCTTTTGGCCAGGGTATTTATCATAGCAACAGAGAAGCAAACTAGAACAGTCTATAAGGGGGTAATTTCCTTTTTTAACTTTATACATTTCTACATTACTACCATTTCATTAAAGCAAGGCTAGTTTTGGACTGGAGAGATGACTCAGCGGTTAAGAGCACTGATTGCGGGGTTGGTGATTTAGCTCAGTGGTAGAGCGCTTGCCTAGCACGCGCAAGGCCCTGGGTTCGGTCCCCAGCTCCAGAAAAAAAAAAAAAGAGCACTGATTGCTCTTCCAGAGGTCCTGAGTTCAATTCCCAGCATCCACATGGTGGCTCACAACCATCTGTAATAGGATCTGATACCCTCTTCTGGTGTGTCTGAAGACAGTTACAGTGTACTTATATATATAATAAATAAACTAAAAAAAAAGCAAGGCTAGTTTTCTCTAGTATTCTGAAAAAGGAAAGGCTAAAATTACCCATTTTATCTACTTGGATGAGATGTATTTTATTTTCTTCTGTAGCTGTAGGTTTTTTTCAAGTACAGAGGAATCATATGACATGTAGTTCCCTTTTGATTTTTTTAATGTGTATGAATGTTTTGTCTCCAAGTATGTTTGTGTACCACATGCATGCCACATGTCTTCAGAGAGAGAAGGAAGATGGCATTGGATCACTGGGACTAGAGTTACCTGTGGTTGTGAGATAGGACATAGGTGCTGGCAGTCAAACCTAGATCATGGAGCTGGAAAGATGGCTCAGTGGTTAAGAGCACCGACTGCTCTTCCAGAGTTCAATTCCCAGCAACTACATGGTGGCTCACAACCATCTTCAATGAGATCTGATGCCCTCTTCTGGTGTGTCTGAAGACAATGACAGTGTACTAGCATACATAAAATAAATAAAAATATCTTTAAAAAAACTGGATCATCTGGAAAAGAAAGACATACTCTTAACAGCTGAGCCATCTGTATATGTCCAACATGTAGTTCCTTTGTTCTAGGGAGAGGGAGTGTTTTGAGGAAGAGTAGGTGGTTCTGCCTGTCCTGGAACCCACTATATAGACCAGGCTAGCCTTGAACTCATAGAGATCCACAATGCCTGGCTAAATGTAGTTCCTTTTCAAAGAGTATGATCTAGCAATAATTCAAAGTCTGAAAGAAAAAAGAGAATATGACATGGTGACACTGTTCTTAGAGGAAAAAATCTGTTAGTATAATATTCTTACCTAATAAACAAACATAGTTATATACTCATTATAAAGATATTTTATATCTCACCGTAACATGTGATGTCATTCAAGAGAACTTTGATATGAGAAAAAGTGGGAAAAATCCATTCCTAAAGTGTATTCTAGAGATCTGAATACATTTCTAAAATGCTTTTATCATATTTTATTTACTTATCTCATGTGTCCATGGGTGGATATGCCATGGTAAAAGTGTAGAGGTCAGTTCTGGAACTGTAACTCTGACAACTCCCCAGGCTTGCCAACGAGGGCCTTTACCTAACACTTGTGTCAGACAAAAGTAGGGCTAGGGATGTCACTCAGTAGAGGAGAGGCCTCAGGTTTCACCTCCAGTGCCACAAAAACAAAACAACTTTTACCTCAAAAGAAGAAATAAGGACCTGGCATTTTATAAAACTGTTGTATGAAGGCTGGGAACATCACTCAAAGTACTTAGTGCCTAGCATGCACGAGGCCCTGGGTTCAAACCCTAGGACCAGAAAGTATTATCCCATGGTAGTCCATTGTGTGAATGGCATGTTTCAATGATTCCTTTTTGATTTACATTTAAGGTTGTTTTCAGTTCAGTCGTATTCCAAACATTGTTTTGATGAACATCCTTGTGTATGATCTTTATTTTACACAAAATTCCTGGGAGTAGAGCTGCTAAATCATAGAGCACATCACTGCAAACTTTGATATACAGTGCCCTACTGGCCTTAGAAAAAGTGTGCCAATTTATATTCCCTCTAACAGCTCATAAACATGGTTAGAGCCAGATGTGCCGCATGCCTGCGATCTGAACACTTGAGAAGCTAAAGCTAGAGGATTAGTACAAATCCAAGGCCAGGCTGAGCTCCATCCTGCCTCAAAAACAAGTACTTAGGATCCAGGCAGAGTGATGCATGCATGCCTGAGATCCCAGCCCTGTGAGAACAAGGAAGGAGGAGTCTGGGACTCGTGAGATCTTGCCTCAAAAACAGTGATTTTTTTTAACAAGGTCTTGCTGTATAAACCATGCTGGCCTTGGACTCAAAGAGTTCTTCTGCTTCCCCAGCACCAGGTCTAATGGTGTGTGCCACCATGCTCAGCCCTGATTAGTACTTCTTAAAGCCTCTGTTACTACTCCCAGCCCATTCTCCAGAAAGATGCATCATGCTAATTGGCTAGCAATTTAGCATAGTAGCTACTTTCTCACAGTAAGATTGACAGGTTTTTTTTTGTTTGTTTGTTTGTTTTTGGTTTTTGTTTGGTTGGTTGGTTTTGCTTTGCAGGACTAAGGATCGTACCCAGGGCCTCATGCTGTATCAGGCCTATCATGGAAAAGGCAATATACACAGATAGAAGTTTTGTCAATCTGTTCTATAAAAAATGTTCACCTAGTGATCTTTACCTCTGGTAACTTGAGACTATCTGACATTTGAATTTCCGTCCATAAATTGCCTATTTATTACCATTATGCCCTTTTAGTTGTTATTATGGAACTTGAGATATGACCAGGCTGCCATGGAATTCAGAGATCCCACTTGTTTTTGCTCTGAATGTTCTGATTAAAGGTATGTGCCACCATGCCTGCCCTCCACCATACACTTTTAGCTTTAATTTTAAATTAGCATATAAAGCAATGGGATTCCCTCTGGAATTTTCATACATGCTTTGTTGTTGTTGCTCCTCCTCCCTTGTGCCCCTCCCCCACTTCCACTGCCAGGAGTCTCCATGTACGCTATTATCTCCTTCTTTAAGACCTTTAAGGCCCTTTTCTAGTTCCATGATCCATAGTCACATATAGTCTATGTATATCACACACATAAATATTTAAAGTTAGAGACTGTGTATGAGAGAATGTGTAGTGTCTGTCTTTCTGAATCCAGGTTATCTCACTGAATAATATAATTTCCAAATCCATCCATTTTGCTACATTGTATGATTTCAATTTTCTCCTAACTGAATAGACTTCTGTTGTGTGTATATAGCATATTCATCTGCTGATGGACATCCAGGCTGATTCCTATTTCTAATATTCATCAGTGGAGGGTTCTTAAAAACTAAAATAGAACTACATGACCCAGTTACACCACTCTCGGGCAAATGTCCAAAGAACTCTAAACCTTACCACAGAGATTGCTCGCCCTCATTTCCTGTGCACTGTTCTTGTGTTTACCTGCTATGGACATGAAAAATACCTTCATCATATTTATTGCTGATTCTCTGAAACGGTTTCTTGTTTATCTTTTTATCTCTTTCTGGATTCCTTTCCCTTTTGCAGCTTTTAACTTGTATCATGACTCTGGCATTATGTTTGAAAGACTTTCCCCATCCCAAGTCTACACTAACACGTGCTTATCCTTTTTCCTACTCCCATTTGTACTTTACATTTCAATACTAAACTAAGCTAGAATTTGCTTTCGTTAAGTTCCTAACATAGGAAACTGTCCCATCTCACATCATGAATTGCTTGTCCCAAAGCCATTGGCTAAGGGAGCTAGTTGTTTCTCCCTATCTGAAATGCTGTCACTATTATATATGCTAAAATCTTATTTAGAGTGATGTCTTCTTTGCTGTACCTTTGAAGCTAGACAGTTGGCTCAGTGGTTAAGAGCACATAGTAGTCTTCTAGCGGACCAGGGTTTAATTCCCAGCATCCACATCAGATGGTTCTAAACAGCCTGTAACTCTAGCTCCAAAATATCAGGCCCAAAAGAAAGTAGAGACAAATGACTATCTGTGCTACTTATTAGCAAACCGAAGTACAAGCTGGCCTCCAGGCCCTGTCAGCACCACACAGAGCTGTTACCAAGGTCATGCTGGCATCCTTTATCTTCCCAGTCCACCACCTATGTAAACTCCTCAGCTCCTGGGCTTCTGCTGCCCTAGTGTCTCATTTCCCTGAAAGCCTGCCATCTTGGCCATGTGCTTCCTTGCTGTTCTTTTGTTTGCCTCTCTTCTCTTCCTCTCTTGCTCTCCTCCCACCCCCTGCCTCTCTCCCCTCACAGCTAAGACAAGTCTGCTGACCATGATCAGTTTACTACTTTCTCTCCTTGCCCTGGACTCTTCTAGATGCCTCTGGCTGTGCCTTCATATGTACGACAAAAACCTTCCCTCCAACTTAACTTAAAGGGGCCATATCCTCACGTTATACAAAGAGAATCTAACATCTCTGGACGCCATGGACAGCCACGCTCATGTGATACACAGACAAATACACAGAATTTAAAATAAATCTTTAAAAAAGAGAGACATATGAGCCGATGCACCTTGCTCAGCTATAATCAGAGAAGGTTCCTCCAGCAGCAGATGAGAACAGACACAGAAACTAACAGCCTACTTTATGCAGAGAAAGAGACCTTTTAACACTCAGCCTTAAATGGAATGTCTCCTTCAAATCCTTCCCCTTAGGATTCAGGGAATCCCACAGAAAAGGTGGCATAAAGAATGTAAGAGCCAGAGGGGATGGAGGACACCAAGAAAACAAGGCCCTCTAAATCAACATGATCAAAGCTCTTAGGAACTCAGAGACTGAGGCAGCATGCACAGGGTCGGCACCAGGCCCTCAGTGTATATATCATGGTTTCCTGTTTAGTATTTTATGGGATTCCTGAGTGTGGGAATGAGTGAGTCTTGGATTCCCGTGTCTTCTCTTGGGCTCTTTTCCTTCTGTTTGTTTATCTTGTTTAGTTCTGATGTGATAATATTTATCTTATATTTTATTTGTTACATTTTATTATTATCACTCACAAGCCTGTTGGTCTTCTGAGAGACAGAAAGGGAATGGATGTAGATGGGAAGGGAGGGGAGAATTAGGAGGAGGAAAGAAACCATAATCAGGTTTATTATGTGAGAAATAAATCTATTTTCAATAAAAGGGAAAAAAGAGAAAAGATACTAGAAGTTAATGAGGCTTGTAAACAGCAAAGCCATGATGTAGGAAAGGAAGTAGAAAGGGGGATTAATAAAGGTGAAGTTATGGTAGCTAATACTGGGCATAGTAGGGGTAAAGAGGTCCAGTCAGCAGAATGCACTTTAAAAAGTTATTTAAGGGTTGGGGATTTAGCTCAGTGGTAGAGCGCTTGCCTAGCAAGCACAATGCCCTGGGTTCGGTCCTCAGCTCCAGGGGAAAAAAAGGAAAAAAAAGTTATTTAAAATTATGGTCTCATCATTATTATACTCTTGTTCTATCCATGATATGAAACTTCAAGGTGCTAGTAAAAGAAAAGCATTTGCCCCACTTCCAGGCTGCCTGGATTGCATGGTAAATGATTTTCTCCAAGGGACCAAGCAGGTCTTAGAGTTGCAGAATTTAGCATTAACTGATGCAAATAGTCTACTCTACACAAAGCTTAAGCATAGTAAGTTTATCTGATACAACCACAACATCCAGCGAAGTAAAAAGTCTATATTCTGTATGATAAACACTGTGATTCACTATTTTTAGCTAAGATATTTCTACAGCTTTCCATATAGGGATAATAAACAACATCTTATTTACTTCCTTTTTTTGTTTTTTTTTTTCTTTCTTTTTTTTTCTTTTTCTGAGACAGGTTTACTCTATGTCTGCCTGTCCTGGAACTAGCTCTGTAGAGCAGGCTGGCCTTGAACTCCCAAAGATCACTTGCCTCTGCCTCCCAAGTGCTAGGATTAAAGGCAAGTGTCACCGCTGTCTGGCTCATTACTTTCTTGACCTGAACTGTCCCTCCTATAGTATTGAGAGTATAACGAAGGCAGCCTTAGTCTTCCTATGAGAACGAGCAAAGCAAGCACTAACACCAACCACGCAGCCACTGACTTCGTGTGAGAGGGCAAGGGAAGAAACGATGGAATACTGGGAACAGGCTAGGGAAGAGGGAGAGGGAAGAGGGAACTGCCAAAAATCTCATGTTACTCCTTTACTCTATATCTAGTACTTCCTGTACCCTGAAACCCTGGCACCCAGTGTTTTCCTACTTAGTTTTGCTTTTCTGGAATTGTCATATAAATGGAATTTTACATTATGTGGCCTTTTGAAGCTGGCTTCTTTCATTCAGCAAACAGCAGTTTTAGAGATTCAGTGACATAATAGTATGAATCAACAGGCAGTTTCTTTATTATCAAAGAGTAGCATAGCATGGCTTGGAGTACAACGCTCTGCTTATCTGGTTACTGGCTGAAAGAAGTGGCTTGTGGCCAGTTTTGGTGACTATTGCTAAATAACATTAGTTACTTACACAAGGGTTATTTTATTGTCAGGTTTCTAACGCAGCAGATCGAAACCACAGATATGTCTGTTTTACTGTGAGCTGCGGCCTTAGCACCCAACTATAGCTTTTTTGTGAACCTGAGCCTTCATTTCTCTTGGCAGATACCTAGAAGGAGGACTGTGAGTCATAGGATAAATACAGGTAATTACATAAGAAATTGCAGCTAGGCGCTCTCTTCAGTGTAAGTATTGCTTTTGCTTTCCCACTCACAAGCAATAAATGCTCCAGTCGCTCTGCAGGGCTGCCAGTTTTGCTTTATATTTTTACACACTCTAATAATGTAATTTGTGTTTTCTAAAATAACTTTATTTCTAGGGAATTCTTAAGGTCATAACAAAATTGACCAGAAAATACAAAAATTTCCCATATGCCTCCTGCCATATGTATAATCTCTCCTGTTATCAATGACCATGATACGTTATAGTTTATTTTATATATATATATATATATATATATATATATATATATATAGAGAGAGAGAGAGAGAGAGAGAGAGAGAACGCTTCATACACAAATACACATCCATACATATATACATATACATTTATTTTTTTTTGAGACAGGGTTTCTCCGTGTAGCCCTGGCTATCCTGGAACTTACTCTGTACACTGACCTAGCCTTGAATCCAGATATCTGCCTACCTCTGCCTCTTGAGTGTTGGGAATAAAGGCATGCACCACCAAACCCAGCTAGCATCTTTATATATTCTAAGTGGAAGATCTATAGCCTTTGCCACTTTATTATTTAGTTATTTTCTCAGTGTTAAATGTTGAGGATTTCAAAAATGTATTCTGTATAGGAGTCTTTGCCAAATGTGTTCTCTTAGTCTGGGTATGACTGAGGGCAGGTAACCGTTATGTAAGAGGACATAAAGCTAATTGTTTTTTTAGTTCCATTTTTCATGTGGTGGACAAGCACATATAAATGTGCTCCATGGTGAAAGTATAAAATCTACTCTGAAGCTCCACAGCCTCAATTTCAAATGGCTGCTCTAGGGGTTGGGGATTTAGCTCAGTGGTAGAGCGCTTGCCTAGCAAGCGCAAGGCCCTGGGTTCAGTCCTCAGCTCTGAAAAAAAAAAAAGAAAAAAAATCAAATGGCTGCTCTAACTATATTAGTTGACCGAATTTTATAGTTTTGGGGGTCAGGTTAATTTTGGTGTGTAATGTTTATTTTAAATTTTTTTTAAAAATTATGAACTGGAAATAACTGGGAAATCCGTTTAAGAAAAAGAGAAAATAAATAACAATTTCACATTGTCAAGAACAACTAGTTAGCCAAGCAAACATAAAGGAATTCATGGCTCTAGAGCTTATTTTATTTTTTTTAAAGATTTATTCATTTATATATACATTGTAGCTGTCTTCAGACACACCAGAAGAGGGCATCAGATCCCATTACAGATGGTTGTGAGCCACCATGTGGTTGCTGGGAATTGAACTCAGGACCTCTGGAAGAGCAGTCGGTGCTCTTAACCACTGAGCCATCTCTCCAGCCCACTTATTTTATTTTTTAAAGATCTACTTATTTTTATTTTGTGTATATTTTGTCTGCATGTATGTCTGTGCATGACGTATATGTAGTGCCCAGAGATGCCTCGGGAGGGTAGGTCCCCTAGAATTAGAGTTACAGATAGTTGTAAACCACCATGTGTATACGGGTATTAAGCTGGGTCCTTTGGAAGAGTTGCCAGTGCTTTTAACCAATTTCCATCTCTCTAGGCCCCCTTTAGGGCTTTTATTGAGCAAGTTTTAAGTGATTTGTTATCCCAAAGAAGCAGAGGCACTAATATAACCATCTCAAATGTACTGAATTGCTAAGAGCAAGATAAATTCTGCAATAGCTCAAATGCATACTTGCCAAGCAGAAATCAAGACAAATTGGCCTCTAGAGAGAGGTTTTCCTCAGTTGTTGAGGACATGAATTAGAATCGCATGATCCTATAAACAACCCCTCCCTTCCTATAAGTAAACACTAATGAAATTCATCAGGTCACTTAAAAACACATGAAAGTAGAGAGGGGACTAATTGGGAAGAGAAAGGGATCTGCAACAGAGGGAGAGGACAAGAGAGAAGGCTGAGGAGAGGAATCTGATCAAACACATTATAATACAGGTGTGAAACTGTCATAAAGAACCCCTCATGTATAATAAATGTATGCTAATAAGCATAAACGACAAAATAATGTACAGAACATGGATACAATGGGAGATTAAGCTTTATTTCAAAAAGAAAAGTGCTTGCCATTTTCCATGTCCTTCATGAGGTAGGAGGATTTGCCAAATGAAATAAGCTAAACGCGGAAAAGAAAAATATCCCATAATCTTACTTATACACAGAATCAATATAATCAAATGTGCAGAGATGGTTAACGGGGAGGAGGAATCAAAAGATATATACTAACAAAGATAGAGGAAAGGTATAGCATGTCTAGAAGCACGGGACAACATGAGAACAGATGTGTCTGCAATGTGTATTTGTCTCACTATGGTAACCTTTAAGCAATTTACATGTGCACTCCACAGAAAAACCTATTAAGAAAGAAAGAAAGAGAGGGGGGAAGAAAGGAAGAAAGGAAGGAAGGAAGGAAGGAAGGAAGGAAGGGAGGGAGGGAGGGAGGAAGGAAAGAAAGGAAGGAAGGAAGGAAGGAAGGAAAGGAAGGAAGGAAGGAAGGAAGGAAGGAAGGAAGGAAGAAAGGAAGAAAGGAAGAAAGGAAGAAAGGAAGAAAGGAAGAAAGGAAGAGGGGTTGGGGATTTAGCTCAGTGGTAGAGCGCTTGCCTAGCACGCACAAGGCCCTGGGTTCGGTCCCCAGTTCCGAAAAAAGAAAAGAAAAAAAAGGAAAGAAAGAAAGAAAGAAAGAAAGAAAGAAAGAAAGAAAGAAAGAAAGAAAGAAAGAAAGAATTCAATGCCAGGCATGATAGTGCACTCCTTTAATCCCAACACTCAGCAGGCAGAGGCAAGAGAATCTGTGTTTAAGGTCAGCCTGGTATAGAAAGCAAGTTACAGGACCAGAGAAACCCTGTCTCAGGGTGGAGATAGCAGAACAAGACAAACTGTCACCAACGATAATGCTTACTATTTAGGGTATTTCTAGTCCTCATTCAGGGTAGTGTAGCCTAGCTTATGAACATGGTGCTCAAACTCTAACAATGGGGCGGGAAGTGCAAATTCATCATAATTTATAGGAAGAATGTTCTGTCCAGAATCTACTCCTGAGTTCTGTTGTTTGACCATTTGTTTGTAAAAGACAGACCTGACCTAAAAAAGAAAGCTATTTCCCCCATTTGGATCAGCTGTTTTCTGCCTTTAGTTAGTTTGCTTTAAAGGATGAGTCACCCTTTTTGTTGTGCAGGCAATCAGACCCAGAGCCCCACAGCCCAGCCCTAGGATGGACATTTTGAATTCTAAAACCCTGTGGGGGAGTAAAGCTACAACTCAATTTTAAATTTTGGTCTAGTATGTTCTATTAAATATTTGAAGAGCAGGGTGGTGGGGACATACAGTTTAATGCCAGCACTTGGGAGGTAGAGGCAGGAGAGTCTCTGTGAGTTGGAGGCCAGCATGGTCTACAGAGTAAGTTCCAGGACAGCCAGGGCTACATAGTGAGACTCTGTCTCAAAAACAAAAACAAAAAAAAAATGAAGTATTTTTCATTTTGATTTTTTTTTTGAGACAGGGTCACAAATTCTGCAACCCAGATTGGACTAGAGCTCACAATCTTCCTGCCTCAGCCTCCAAAGTGCTGGGAATACAAATATGTCCTACAAAGCCTGAATTGAAATAAACGTGTAAAGTACTTTCGTACTGTGACTTTTCTTTTCACCTTTGATGAATTCCGAACATACATATCCTTGCATGTGCACATATAGAGACAGGCTGAACTAACAACTTCTAGCTCAAACCTAAATCTGCATGTTTTCTCACTGACAACACTTCCCTTTCCAAGAGAAGTGATTTCTCACTGACAACACTTCCTTTGAAAGTGAAGTGACTTGGAACGACAATTATGAGTGCCTGCTTCTCTTGCAGAGGACATTCATTTGCTTCCCATGACTAAGTTTGACTCCACTTCCAGCAGATTAAAAGCCCTTTTCTGATCTCCACAGGCACTGTACACACAGGGTAGAGGTACAAACACTTTCTCTTAAATTTTAGATATAAATCCAATTGAAAGTGCTGTGACTTTAACGGCTGGAGAGAAGGCTCTGCAGTTAAAAGCACTAGCTGCTCTTCCAGAAGACCCAGGTTCAATCCCCATCACCCATATGGCAGCAAGTGTACGTAACCCCAGTTGCAGGGGATGAGCACTATAACATAAACACACATGCGAACAAAACACCAAGGCACACAAAATAAAAATAAGCAAATCATTTCTTTAAAAAAGTAGTGTGAGGGGCTGGGGATTTAGCTCAGTGGTAGAGCGCTTACCTAGGAAGCGCAAGGCCCTGGGTTCGGTCCCCAGCTCCGAAAAAAAAAAAAAAAAAAAAAAGAAAAAAGTAGTGTGAATATAAAGGAAGTTAATTTGGACATAGAAATGTCTCCAAATGTATCCAAATGACACAGAGAAAGATAAACTGATCAAAACTGAAAATGTATAAGTATAGAAGTCGCCGCTCTACCCAACGGTCTCTTATTCCAAAATCCCCAGTGAATGCCTGAAGCCAAACCCGAAATGCTTTTTCCTATATAGACACAAATCTAATTCATGATCTTCCTAGCTATTTATCATGACCTGTGGGGTGATGTATAAAATATAATAGAAAAGGGAGCTGGGGTTTGGCGTTTGCTTGTCTGTGCAGTTTCACAGACAAAATAAAACTCTCTTAATGCAATTTTTATTTTAAAAAATTGTAAAAGAAATGTATTTTTTATAAGGAAAAAAATATCAGATCACCTAGAGCTGAAGTTGCACGGGATTGTGAGCTACCCATGTAGGCACTGGGAATCAAACTCTGGTCCTCTGGAGGAGTGAGTGCTCTTACCACAGAATCGTCTTCTGTAACCTCTCACTGCAGCTCTTAACAAGCTCAAGATGGCCGGTATTTTTCTTTTTTTTGGCAAGCTGAATTTTCACCTTCCCTCTTAAAGGAAGCACTTACAGCTTCTCTCAGCACAAACACATTTGCTCCTCTTAAACTTTGGGTCCATTCTTATCTAAATTAAGCATGTCTTGATGGCTTTGGGGTAAAGCACTTCCTGTGTACGAGAGCCTGGAAACCAGAGCTCAATCCACCAGCCCACAACGAAAGGCAGACTGTAAAGAGTGAAATCCTATTTCAAAAGATTGAAAATTCAAACAGTGGTTACAAAGGTACATTTTGCATACAAATAAACGTAATGAAAAATTTCACAGGACAGTAGTGATGTACACCTTTAATCTCAGGTAGAGGCAAGTACATCTCTGAGTTTGAGACCAACCTGGTCTACAGAGTAAGTCCCAGGACAGGCAGGGCTAAACAGAGAAACCCTGTCTAGAAAAACCAAAAGAAAGCAATAAAATGAATCCAGCTGAGGGTCTGCTATGTCACAGATGGATTCCTTGTCCAGTGGTCATCAGAGAGATGTCCTCCAGCAGCTGATGGGAGCAGACACAGAGACCCACAGCCGAACAGTAGACGGAGCCAGGAGAACCCTGCAGAAGACCGAGGGAAGGACTGTAGAATAGGGAGCAAGGAATCCAGGAGAACATGGCCCACAGAACCAACTCTGCAGGGCTCAGCAAAGTTCACAGAGATGGAACTGACAACCGGGGAGCCTGCATGGGTCTGCCCTAGATCCTCTGCACAAACATTCTGGTTGTACAACTTTGTGTCCTAGCAGTGGGAGTGCAGGGCTATCCCTGAGTCTTTTGCCTGCTTTTGGGACCCTTTCCTCCTGGTGGGCGGTCTTGACCAGACTCGATATGAGGGATGCGCCTAGTTTTGCTGCATCTTTTTCTGCTGTGACAGTTGATAGCACTAAGCCTGCTCTTTTCTGAAGAGAAATGGAGAAAGAGTGGATCTGGGGGACAGGGGAGAAGGGAGGAGAACTGGAAGGAAGGGAGAGAAGGGGAACTGTAGTTGGGATGTAATATGAGAGAAAGATAAATAAAAATTTACAAACTGAAACTTTGTAGACAGAGAGAGATGGCATTATCAATTATAACTTAGAGGAGGAAGCAAAGTCTGCAAACGCCAACTAATTTGCTCAAGGTTGGTGTGTTAGTAGCAGAGAGGAAAAACTCCAGGCTCAGCTGGAAGCCAGTGCACCTCCCACTACTACAACATAACCAAGGTGAATATTAGCTCAGCCTTGCGCCACACTCTATGATCAATCTACAGTGTCCTACATACAATTACTGTACTTGGCATTTTATAACCTTCATGCTACACAGAGCAGACACTGTCATTTTTACTAGCGAATATAGACTAAATAGAGCAAGAAAATTGGCATTGCTTCTTGAAAGTCTCACACAAACACCTAAGGTTTATCTGTGGCGTTAAGAAGGAACCTTAAGATGGGAAAGGAAAAGAGTCAAATGGTGACCTTGGCAGAACTCCTACTGCCTGTCTGTACACAGTAGGTAAACCGCCTGAAGAAAGAAGATGGCTTGGGCAGCTTTCGTGCCCACCATTGCACAATCCCATGTCCCGGGGGTTCATGTAGCACAACAGTGCAAAAGTAGGGCGTCTCAAACTTGCAGATCAGGATCTACTGGCACATCTAGAAACCTCAACTCCTAGCTGCACCAAGCTGGTTCCAAAAGTGTCCTCTCCTCCCTTCCTGTCATACATCCTAGACGAGATTCTCAGGGAGACAGAATAGTGCAGCAAAGCATCTCTCTCTCTCTCTCTCTCTCTCTCTCTCTCTCTCTCTGCAGTTACACCAGCAGTGCCTCATCGCAGGATGCCAAAATTAAAAGCTAGGTTATAGCAAGAGGATAAGTTAAGGCGCTTTCTACCAAGCCTAAAGGCTTAAATTTGATCCCAAGGTCCCATACGGTAGAAGAGAACTAATTCTAAGTTGTTCTCTGACCTCCACACATATGACATGGCATACATAAGCATACACACACAAACGAATATTTACAAGATTTTACAGAAGCTGAGTATTTCTCCCCAGTAACCCCTCTTCAAGAGTTCTTTTTCATGTTTTCTTAATAAACCTATGTTACTCAGCTTTTGAAAATTATAAATGAAGAAGCTCCTCATATTAAACATAATTCATAATTATGATCCCAGCACTCAGGAGGCAGAGACAGGGGTATTGTTCTGAGTTCTAGGCTAGTCTGATCTACATAGTGAGTGTTAGGCAAGCCTAGCCTATAGAGTGAGACCTTGTGTCAAAAACAAAAACAAAACCAGGCCCAAAGCCACTTTTCCCATGTGTTGCTGCTCAGTTGTCTATAAACCCAGCACTTAGGAGGCAGATGGATGAGAATTACCAAAAGTTCAAGACCAGCTTGGACTAGAGAGCAAGTCAGAGCTACATAGGGAGACCTGTCTTAAAGCATTAAATCAAAGAAAGAAAATGCTATACAAAGATAGAGATGATCACAACAAAAGACTGGACTGACAAAGTTGATCCTATGTGATCATTTCTACCTGTTTGGTGAGGAGGAAAAGAACTAAGTACCAGGACAGTATTATCTAACCTTTCTAGAATATAACGCTTACATCAACCCCAAAGGTAAAAAGTGAGAAAATGAGCCGGGTACTCCAGAGGCAGAGGCATGTGGATCTGAATTTGAAGCAAGCCTGGTCTACAGAGTGAGTTCCAGGACTGCCAGGACTCTACACAGAGAACTCCTGACTCCACAAAACAAAGAAAAAAGGTGAGAAAATGCAGGTCATGACAGGCATTCATGAGGCAACAGGAAAACAAACAGGGGTTACAAACAGTTCTAGCTCCATAAACCTCTATCCGAATTGTGTTTAGGAGCAACAGAAAACCAAGACACAACTGGTCTGGCCAGTTGCTTCAATTATGAAAGATAATCTAAAATTGACCACATGCTTCAGATGCAGAACATAATCTGCATTTTCAGGGCTGTGGGTGTATCTTAGCGGCAGACAGCTGGTCTAGCTCACAAAAGTGCCTGGGCCCCATCCCCAGAGTCACAAAAATTTACAAAACTACCAGCAGGTCTCAAATGGATGTTTCAAGTAGCTGTAGTTGGTTCTCTTCATATTTGGGAAAGAGAATCACAATCAGAAACAAAAGCAACAACTGGGTGCACACACACACACACACACACACACACACACACACACACACACACACCCCTCCCTACCTCCGTAATCCTAGCACTTGGGAGGCTGAGGCCAGAGTAGAGCCAAGTTTTAGGACAGATTGGGCTGCACATAAAGTTTGAAGCCACCCTAAGCTATACAAAGAGTTTGACTCAGCTGTAGCTACAGAAAGAGATCCTCTCTCAGAAAGAGAAAAGGAAACTAAGGCTACGGCTAGTAGTGGTGTGTGTTGGTAGAGCCCTTGCCTAGCCCATGTGAAGCCCTGGATTCAATGTCTAGCAATGCATAAGGCAGACATGGTGATACACAGTTATCCGCACTCAAGTGACGGAGGCAGGAAGATCGGTAGGTCATTATCTTCAACTACATAGCTAGTTTGAAAACAGCATGAACTTATGAGACCCTGTCTCCAAAAAAGGAGGGGGATGGGGAAAGACTAGTCAAATATACTGTCTTGCCTTGAATTCACTTGGCAGCCTAACAATTGTCACACGGTCTAGCTTTTTCTCTTTCCTCACCTAATTTCCTTCTTTTTATCCTGATCTCTAAGACTTCCCACTGGCACTTTGTATACGTATTGATTAGCCTGCCTAATGACCCCAGTCACTTGACACAAATGTCTATGGAGTTGTATCCTTGAGAAAACTTACAAGAAATTCAACACTTGTGAAACAAATCAGAGATAAGGCTAACGCAAAGCAGTGTGACTCCAAAGATCATACTTCTCATGCTCCCTAAAACACTGAACCCCCAACTTAAATAATCTCCAAAGCCTTCACTTCAATGCTTTGTGTTGACATAAGATCCCTACTGGCCAGTCCTTCACTGAAAGCCACACACCATTCGATCCCCTTATTCTTTTTTGTCCCTTCATCTAAAATACTTTCTCATATGTAAATCATACCACTATCTATAAAGTCCAGATAGGTAGAATTGTGTGTACGGGTATACATACTAGCATACCTCTGGTGAGCAGGGTGTCTACTTGGTAAATCATTGTTCAATAAGTAAAGGAACCGAAGTCCCACTCCATGATGAACAGGTATGCCAAACACTCCTACTCACTTTCTTTTGTAATTACCAAATACCTTAGAAACAGTATCACAGCCTAATACATAATTTCTCCGCATTTAACATAGTTCCCTGGTTAGGCTCCACTGGTGCCAGACACCTTTGTAAATCTCTGCTTATCTTACAGGATATAAGTAAAATTGGAGACGCAGGAAGCACACCATAAATATTTCCTACAATACAGAATACTGCATGAGAATCCCATCCACAGCCAACTTTGTGAGAAGAGAGTTATTTTTGCACTCTAGGTTAGAGATGTCTAGGCCTCTTCTCTTGTTGACATTTTCTATTTCAAAACTCATTAAGCAGAATTGAGATGCTGCATTTAGCAATTAGGGAAATCACCTGGAAAATCTTGAAGCCCCAGCGTTTGCGGCTTGCTGATTACACAAGCATATTGTTACAGGCTTTCTTGGTAGAGAAGCAGAATGACTACATCGTGATGATTTCATCTGCTAGTTAGCATGAGTTTCAAGATGCCATGTTCATAGTAGGTGTACTGTTGGCTCCTCCCAATCTGTCTTCATTTTTCTGAGGCATTATGTAGAACTCAGATACTGCTTGCAGTATTGATTAGAATATAATTCTATAATCTAGTAAATTGATAGCAGAGAAGAGCTACAATTTAGAATTTTACTACATAGGTTGCTAAAATTACTTTTACAATAAATAACATATTAGAATAGTAATTGTAACTAAAATGTATTGTAAGCTCACTACTTCTTAAGCACTTTTCTTTTTTGTTTTGTTTCTTGGATTTTGTTTCGTTTTGTTTTTTCAAGACAGAGTTTCTGGTTGTCCTGGAACTCTGTAGATCAAGCTGGTCCTGAACTCAGAGATCTGCCTGCTTCTGCATCCCAAGTTCTGAGAGTATGGCTCAGTGGTTAAGAACACTGCCTGCTCTTCCAGAGGTTCTGAGTTCAATTCCTAGCAACCACAAGGTGACTTACAATCCTCTATAATGGGATCCAATGCCGCCTTCTGGTGTGTCTGAAGACAACATATACATAAAATAAATAAATCTTTAAAACAAACTGCCAGGTAGTGGAAAAAACCATGGGCTACCACCACCTGGTACTAAGCACTGTTCTTAAAGCATTACATATATTAACTCATTGCGAACGGCAGTAGGTGGCTACTGTTATTGTCCCCACTTTACAAATGCATGGGAGAGTGAGTATATACCTTAAATTATTACCTATACCAAGAATAATCAGAGGAACTAGGATTCCAACCTAGACAGTTTGGGACCAGAATCCCCACTTTTAACCCTATGTCCCAAACAATACAACATTGTGACTGAACACTGACATTGAGGTCCTTAAAGTAGTAGGACCTCAATGTATGTATCTGGGAATGTTCCAGTCTCTACTTTCTTATTACCTTCTACTGTACTTCCTTTCAGATTAGTTCAGTTCTATCCCTTAATATAAATAGTGAAGTGTAGCAAGGTTTACTGTAAAGACAGAAAAACAGTTGGTAGTGCTGGACATGCCTTTAATACCAACAAGGCAAGAGGTTCTCTGTGAGTTTAAGGCCAGCCTTGTCTACACTGTAAGATTCTGACAAATAAAGAAAAGGGAGGGGTTGGGGATTTAGCTCAGTGGTAGAGCGCTGGCCTAACAAGCGCAAGGCCCTGAGTTCGGTCCCCAGCTCCGAAAAAAAAAAGAAAAGGGAAACTACATGTCATTACTTTTGAAATCAGTTTGAAAGTAGCAAGGAAATGAGCTATCCCAACTTTTCCTACAGAGTCTTTCTCTGTAGTTTTGGGGGCCCTGAAACTCAGTACTTAGTCCAAGTTTGCCTCAAACTCAAGGGAATCTTCCTGCCTGATCTCTCTAAGTGATAGGATTACAGGTGAGCTACCACATCAGTTCCTTGTCTACATGAATTTTTTCCTTTTTTTTTGAGACAGACTAATATATAGGATAGTCTCCAATTTGCTACAACATGGGCCTGAACTTTTTTTTTTAAGATTTATTTATCTTATGTATGTGAATACACTGTAGCTGTCTTCAGTCACAGCAGAAGAGGACATCAGATCCCATTACAGATGGTTGTGAGCCACCATGTGGTTGCTGGGAATTGAACTCAGGACCTCTAGGAAGAGCAGTCAGTGCTCTTAACCACTGAGCCATCTCTCCAGCTCAAGCCTGAACTCTTGCTAGTATTATAGGAATACATAAGCACTCATGGCTTACCTATATATTTTAAAGTCATACAGCCTAGGCTATATAGTAAGGTTCTGCCTCCTATAACGATGGGTACCAGGGAGGCTGAAGGGGGAAGACTGCTTAAACTGAGAAGTTTGGGACCAGCCTAAGGCAACACAGTAAAACTACTGTCTCAAAATAATAATAACAACAAAATTACAGTCTCTTTATATTAAGTAAGAGCATGGCTTTGAAGCCAATATTGTGTGCTTTTAAAGCCCAATTTACCCACCTGCTATGTCTGGGATTAAAACCTGCCCCTGTTGGGGCTGGGGATTTAGCTCAGTGGTAGAGTGCTTGCCTAGCAAGCACAAGGCCCTGGGTTCGGTCCTTAGCTCCGAAAAAAAGAAAAGAAAAGAAAAAAAAAACCTGCCCCTGTGACATATTATCTAGTGTTGAGTTGGGAATTTAGTCCAGGGGTACAGAGCTTGTCTGGCATGTACAAAGCCCAAGCTTCATCCTCAGAACCTAACAAAAATGTACCCCTACCAAAGTACAAACAACAGGCAGCATATGGGATTTACTTTTCAAAGCAAACTGTGGTGGTTACATCACTTACATGCACAGTTACAGCACTGGGGAGGTTAAAGTATTCCAAGTACAAGGTTTATCTGACCTACACACTAAGACTTGGTCTTAAAAATACATAAACAGGGGTTGGGGATTTAGCTCAGTGGTAGAGCGCTTGCCTAGGAAGCGCAAGGCCCTGGGTTCGGTCCCCAGCTCCAAAAAAAAGAACCAAAAAAAAAATACATAAACAGGTTGGGGATTTAGCTCAGTGGTAGAGCGCTTGCCTAGCAAGCGCAAGGCCCTGGGTTCGGTCCCCAGCTCCGAAAAAAAGAAAAAAGAGAGAAAGAAAAAGAAAAAAATACATAAACAAGACCCTCGATCCTATGACCTAGCACACTTTCAAAAGTTAAGAAATGGGAAATTGTGGGTGGTATTTTTAATAAACACTGTGAACCAATTCTGCCACAATTCTAATCATACTTTTGTACAAAAGGTCAAATTATACAATAGAGAGAATAAATCTCCTATTGGCAATCATCCCTGAGTGGATTTAAGGATTTACAACTATATAAAAAGCTACATCTGAGAATAATGGCAGCACAAAAGCAGGAGGATGCCACTGAATTCAAGGCCATCCTGAGCATACAGTGAGTTCTAAGCTGCCACAGACGATAAAGTGAAACTCGTTATCAAAAAAAAAAAAAGCAAAAGGAAAGAAATATCTGAAGACTACATGGTTTTCAGGACCTAAATTAATAGACTCAACAAGAAATATATGTCCTCTAGATGGACAATATTTGACTATATAGAATTAATACATTAAAATGTATTTATAATTGTGATTAAAAGCCACTATCAAGATATTATGGTTATAAATTGGAACTAAAACTTAATAGGAGAATTAATAGTGAAATGGGAAGCTAGTAGTGACAGTGCAGGCCTGCTACCCCAGTATTGGGGAGGTAAAGGCAGAAGGGTCAGGAACATCCTTGGCTGCATACCAAGCTCCAAGCCAGCCTAGACTGCACAAGACCCAGTTTCAAAACAAACATAATTCAGGTACGATAACTCACACCTGCAATCTCAACACTCGGGAGCTGAAGCAAGCTACATAATAAGTTCCAGACAACCTAGGCCTGAAGTAAAACCCTTTCTCAAAGGAAGAACAAAAACAAAAACAAAAAAGCTACAGAAATAGCTTTGTAACTTAAGAACTCATACTGCTCTTACAGAAGGCCAGATCTCAGTTCCCAGCAACCAGATCCAGAGGCTTACAACCATCCAGAAATCCAGCTCCATGAGATCCGCGCCTTCTTCTGGCCTCTTCAGAAACCTCCATACATGTGTACATACACACAGAGACATATGCATATAAGTAAAAATAAATAAAATATTTTTAGAAGAGAGGTATAAAGAGATAGCTCAGCAGTTACAAGCACTTGTAACTCTTCCAGAGGACCAAAGTTTGGTTCCCAATATCCATATCAGGGAGTTCACAAGTCTCTGTAACTTCAGCTCCAAGGAATCTAAGGCCCTCTAGACTTCATAATTATTCAAACACACATGGAATACATATGTGCACACACATAATTAAAAATAAAAATGAAATAATTCAAAAATGAAATATCAAAACATTTCTGATTAATGAACTATATTCAAATGATACTAATTACTATTTTAATAATATATTTAACAACTATACCCTAAACTTGATATCATTTACTTATTAACATTAATATAGAATACTATTATTGATAAAGAAGAATTCTGCTAGAGTTGGAGTTCAGAGGAATTTGTCTAACATAAAATAGGTTATATATTTAGCATCACAAAAAAGAGGAGAAACAATCAACATTTTCATCATCTTCAGAGCAAATGATTTTATCAACAGAAAAATTAGACATGCCAGGCATAGTGATCATGGTCCATACCCACAATTCCAGCAACCAGGAGGCAAGTGCAGGAGGATCTGAAGTTTGAGGTCAGCCAGGGTTACAAAGTGAGTTACAGGACCATCTGGACCAGTTAGGGAGATCCTGTCTCAAAGCAAATGTCAGATACCTTCCTTCATTCCACCACAAAGGAGATCACACACACTTGGAACTCCAACAACCGAGCTCTTTGTAACACTTGGTTAGTTGTAGGATCAACTCCTCCATGTGTCAAGGATTGAAAGCAGGGAAACTCACATGGTAAACACATGCTCTACGACTGAGCTCCAGCCAAACCCCTTAGGAGCCACTTTTAAGAAACGTTATCACACTGGTGACTACAAATCTGTCCTACCGAGTTTTGAGAATTTTCTTTAGAGAGGCTTCTCAACTTTTCAGTTCTCTTTTTCTCTGTTCTGATCGTTTCTGGTGGCTTTTCAGGTCATAACTGAAGTGCTTTCAATTCTTTTTTTCTCCTGAGTAGCATGTAGCACAGATCAGATGAAAGCCCAAGAGAGCAGAATGAAGCTGGGCATGATGGTTCTGATCTTTAATTTCAGTACTTGGGAGGTTGAGGCAATAGGATTATAAGTTCAAAGTCAGCCTAGGGGAGATACACACACACACACACACACACACACACACACACACACACACACACACACACAATTGCATAGAAGATTGTCTCAAAGCCAAACCAAAACAACAAGGAAAAAAAAAAAACCATGGAGGCTGGTGACATAGCTCAGCAGCAGAGCTTTTGTGTAGGATATACAATTCCCAGCACAACACACACGCACACACGCACGCACACACACACACACAGGTAAATGAAATTTAGAATCTTCTTTTTAAAAAGAAACAAAAAGGAGAGAGTGTGTGGCTGGATAGCTCAGTGGAGATGCACTTGGACCTGAAGACTTGATTCAATATTCACTACCAAAAAAATGAGAAAGAAGCAGTCCCCCTCCCAACACACACACACACACACACACACACACACACACACACACACACACACACACACACACACTCACACACACACAGAGGTGGGGGGAGGGAGGGGGAGAACAGAAACTAGTTTCTATTCTTCCTAATGTCAAGAGGCACCTAGAACTCTGCAAACTGTCCATCAGAAGCGAAAATGGGAAGTGATTCAATTTTTTCCTTTTTCGTCTGCTTTAGTTGTGACATCAATGACACATGCAGGAACAGCAGCAATCACAGCAGCACACAGAAAACACACATTTTTGTAATGAACAAAATCAGCAGGTGTAAATAGCCAGGCTAAAAGAGACTTCCTGCCATGTGAAATAATCCATTTAAAGGCACTTTTGATTATATACTGGAAAAAAATTCACTTCTGCACAAGTTACATAAAAATTTGTAATTTTTTCCCAATCTTCTAGACATATCTGTACAATTCCAAACAATCCGACAACATATAATGATGCCCACCTAATCAGTTAAGAAATGGGATATTTTATCCCTCATTTCTATCAGGAAAAGAAGTATTTGCGAAAACCAGTGTGATCTCTCACATACTTGAACTCACAAAATGAGGAAGTCAATTTGCTGACAACACAGGACAAACAACATAAAAGCAGAAACCAAGCACCCACTCTGTAATAACACACATTCAAAATAAATATTGCTTCTTTTCTTGCCATATTCCTTCAATAAATTAATACCTTGCAAGTTTTCTGTTTTGTTTTTTATGTCTTGGTCTTGCTAAATAGCCCAGGCTGGCCTCAAACGCTTAATGTTCCTGTCTTGGCCTCTCAAGTGCTGTGAATTAAGCATATACCACCACAGCCTGAAATTAGTTGTATCACATTAAGTCAACCTACAGACTGAGAATAAGAAGTAAAAAAATCAGAGTTGTCAGAATTCGAGTTTGAACTGAAACACTTGTCATGATTTACCAGCTATCTGCCTCATTCTAATTTTTACTGAATCCTAGGAAATATCTCTATTTAATAACAAAACCCTGACATCTATTATCCCATCACTTGTAAGGTAGAAACAAGAGAAACAGGAGTCCAAGGATAGCTAGGGCTACATGAAACACTGTCTAAAAGAGAAGAAAAACATAACACGCTTGCAAGAGGGCCCTGCTGGTAAGGGTACCTGCCACCAAGCCTAATGTCTTCTGATAACCACATAAGAGCTGTTGCATACAGGCACCCACACAATACATAAACATGTACAAAAGTGAATAAAAATGTAAAAAAAAAATAACATGTTTCTGGCAGGATGTTAATTGAAGCAGAAAATTCTTTTAAATAAAGTCCTAGTCAGAGAGGTACAGTCAAAGATCATTGTTAAATTCAAAGCTAGCCTGATCTACATAACGAGATCCAGACAGGCAAAGGCTTCATACAGAAATCCTATCTCAAAAAGACAAAAAAAAAAAAAAAACCCTTGTGGGGGGAGGGGTACTAGAGACATGGATTGTACTTCCTGAACTAAGTTCAGTTCTAAGAACCTATGGCAAATAAGTTCACAACCTTGGGTAACCTCAGCTCCGAAGTTCCAGAGCCTCAAAAATGATCTCCTAGTTTCAAAGGACACACAGAAATAAATAAATAAATAAATAAATATTTATTTATTTATTTATTCCAAGCATGATGGTATATGCCTTTAATCTCAGAACTCAGTAGGCAAAGGCAGGCAGATCTCAATGAGTACAAGACCAACCTGGTCTGGTCTCTCCACAGTGAGTTCCAGGACAGCCAAGGCTATGTAGTGAGAAACTGGTCTCAAAAAAAAAAATCTGGTGGGGGGGGGGGGCACTGGAGAGATGGCTCAGCGGTTAAGAGCACAGACTGCTCTTCCAGAGGTCCTGAGTTCAATTCCCAGCAACCACATGGTGGCTCACAACCATCTGTAATAAGATCTGATGCCTTCTTCTGGTATGTCTGAAGACAGCTGCAGTGTACTTATAGATAATAAGTAAATAAATTTAAAAAATTTTAAGACCGAAAATACTTGGAAAACTTGGACTATCCCTTTAACAAAGATGAGTAATGGGGATTTTAGGAGAAAACTCTAAAATATTATTTTCATAAATATATTAAGAACTGTATCAGCTCAGACAAATATCTCTGACAATTTTCTTCCTTAATTGGAAAAGGAATATATTTTCATTCTCTGTAATGTTAAAATTTACAATTAATATTTTGACAAACAAATCTGAATATAGTATAGAGATAAAAATCAGTTCTTTTTTGTTTTTGTTGTTCTGCTTTGGTTTCTCGAGACAGAGTTTCACTGTGTAGTCCTAGCCGTCGTGGAACTCACTTTGTAGATCAGGCTGGCCTTGAATCTGCCCCTGTCTACTGAGTGCTAGGGTTAAAAGCATGTGCCATCACCTCCTGGTACGTTCTTTTCTGCATTAAGAAACAAAGATGTCAGCCTATCTTTCAGAAAAAAACTGTTTAACCTGGCTAGGGACCCCAAATCAAGATCTAAGACTAGCTAGAAGAGTTTCTATTACATTACTAAGAGAAATCAATTTGGAGGAGAAATGCAAGGATTCCTTGAGGGGAAACTGGAACAACTTTTGGCTTTAAAAATTGTTATTCATTGCCAACTTTTTTTTTTTTTTTTTTGGTTTTTCAAGACAGGGTTTCTCTGTGTAGCCCTAGCTGTCCTGGAACTCGATCTGTACCCCAAGCTGGCCTTGAACACAGAAATCTGCCAGCTTCTGCCTCCCCACTGCTGAGTTCAAAGGTGAACACTGCCACACCCAGTTGCCATTTTTTTTAAATTAAGACACAATACTCAATAAGAATTAAAAACTGGGGTTGGGGATTTAGCTCAGTGGTAGAGCGCTTGCCTAGAAAGCACAAGGCCCTGGGTTCGGTCCTCAGCTCCGAAAAATAGAAAGAAAGAAAAAAAGAATTAAAAACTGATTGAGATTTAACAGAGAAACGAAACAAGGGGAAGGCCAGACATGTTCCCACACACGAATGATGCCTACTGACTTTACTGGCTTTTACATTTCAGTTTAAATTACTATCAAACTGCATACATTAACTGTGTTTATCACTACCATTCTCTTTACATGTAGACTTTTGGTGGGTTAAGTTATGTCTATATGACTATCCTTCATGACTTCTTTATGTTGATTGTTTATTATGATTATTGATTTTTTTCAAGGTGCCAGCTATAGAACCCAAGGCCTCTCCCATGGAAAGGCAACACTCTACCACCAAACTAACTCCTCAGACCTTATTCTTTTTTCCCCCTTGAAATCTTGAAAGGTATGATTGTTCGAAATAAAGAAAGGTGTGTGTGTCCAGTATGACCTTACCAGTATTTCTGTGCCTGGACTATTCCTCCATTCCTCTACTCCTACAGAGCTAAGTCCTGTTCATTTTTCCAGACCCAGCTCCAGTGCGGTTTTTTTCCATACACCTTCCTGGTTGTAATATGTTACTTAGATTTTAAGTGACTAGGTGACTGTGTGCTCCTTTCCTACTTTGTTAAGCGATACTCAAGGCTAAGAACAACAAAAGCTTCATTACCATAGATACAAGAAAGTCTGAAAAAAAATCTCTGTTCAAAATAATCTTTCTTTAAGAAGGATGGTAGAAACAATCTAAGTTGTTTATTCAGTTAGTGAGGTTGCCAGAACCACAGTCTTCATGGCCAAATTCGATTCAGTTGAGTGCAAACTCTCTGGAGTCCAGGAACTGTCTTAATTTGACATCACCCCATCTCTCACACTTCAATATCACACCTAATTCAATGTTCTGCACACAGTGTCTCAATACAAAGCTGTATTACTAAATAATGAGGCTATAATTAAAACAAAGTTCAGATCCTTGAAAAATATTGACTTATAAAAGCATGAGTGCTGTCCCTGATTAAAATAAGCTCAGCATCTACAACAAAAAGAGTCAAAAGTAAGATACAATCCAGCATGTGAGAGGCAGTGAATTCAATGCCCAGCACTGAAAAGAGGGAGGAAGAGGGAGAAAGAGACAGAGAAAGAGCCTCAGAAAAGCGGCACAGGGTGGGACAGGGATGGCTCTAACTTTACTGGAAATGGAGCACAAAGAACAAAAAGGGGTGCCGAGTCTCTGTTTAGTTTATGCTCCCAGATCGTGACAAGAAGCCAAATATCCGTTTTAGAAAAATATTTAGTCAGCGATGGTGATCTTCGGGACCTCATTTTCTAAAGTAGAAAAAGATGTCATTAAGCAAAGATCCCAGTCCACAAGAAGTCCAGTGCGCGGTTCAGACCTTCTCGTGTCCACAATTAGCACAGGCCACAGATGATCAAGATATTCTTTCCAGGAGAGTACAAAAAAGTGACACGGGTCAAGACCCAGCCTCCTTTCTCTACCCTGGTTGGGAGGGTAAAGCCTAAGTGTGGTATGTGAGTTGTGAAGGAGTTTGGAGACTGCCCCAGCTTAAAGTGGTGACCTTCTCACTATCCTAGAGGATGCAGATCAACTGACAAAAGAGCCCCCTGAGTGAAGTTGCGGATCGGAAGCCGCTGTGGGACTCACCTAGGATTCCAGGGCTGGGGTTCGAGCTCGGAGCTCCGTAGGGCGGCAGCGATCAACCAGCACGCAGCCTCCGCGATCGCACACAGAGAAGAGTCTAGGCGCAGGCGGAGGCAGCTCCTCCCTCGACGGCTTTCCCAGCCCCAACCTCCCCAGCCCACAGCGTTCGCCCCGCCCGCCTCTGAGGCCCCCCACTTCCGGGTGATGCCAGGGCCCGGAAGCTGGGCCGACTAGGGAAATGGTCCACGTCACGTGAAAGGGAGCGCGCGCCCAAAGCTCCGTGCGCCCCCTGGTGCACGCATGCATCCTCGGCCAAGGTGGGTTAGGCCCTAGCAGTCCCCTAGGCTCCCAACCGCAGTACCCTTGGCAAACTCAAAAAAAAAGGGGGGGGGGGAAAGTACTTGAATAGTGAGGGCTTGCCATAAACCATCCATAGTTTGTCCTTGTCAGCATAAAATATCGTAGACCTGGCAAACCGTGTTTACCTAACTAAACTAACTCCAGACGGGAAAAATCAGAACCAAGAACTTCCCCTCATCCCTCTGATATAAATGACATCGTGGTTTGTTGCGGTGGCCTGTGCCTGTAACTCCAGCATTTGAAAGGAAGAGGCAAGAAGATGGCGAATTGAAACCAGCCTAGGCTACAGAGTGAGTTCCTAGCCATACTGGGGTACAGAGTAAGAGTATGTCTCAAAGAAAAAAATTCACCAGGCTGGAGAGATAGCTCAATGTTTAAGAGCATTAATGACTTCTGTTCCAGAGAATGCAAGGCAGCTCTCAACAGCTGTTGCTTCAGGTGCAGGGAACCAATGCCCTCTTCTGGCCTTCCAAGGCACTACCTACTCGTGGTTCACAGATGTACATGCAAGCAAAACACCCATACACACAAAAAAAAGTACCCAAATGGTAGACTGCTGCTGTAAACTGTGCTCTGATGTGGTACACACACACACACACGATTTTCACAAATAAAACATAACATCATTCAACGAGGTTGGCAATTTCTAGAGTTTACTCCCCTGCAGGAAAATGCTTACCACCAGATCTGCTGACCTGAACTCCATCCCTGGTAGAGGGAGAGAACTCCCACAAATTGTCCTCTGGTCTTTATGCCTGAGCTGTAGTACATACAGCACACCCGCAAATAAATAATGTAAAATAAATAAAATGTTTAAACAAAAATGGGCTGGAGTGAAGGCTCAATGGTTAAGAGCAAATGCTGTTCTTGTAAAGGACCCAAGTTCAGTTCCCAGTGATAATGGTTTTTGTTACTTTGTAGGCTCTTCTTTTTCCCCGTCCTTTATCATTCCACTAACCCCTCCTCCCACCCGTTTCACCACCTATCACTAGATAGGAGAGAGAGGATAGAAGGGGAAGAGCTAGAGATCCCTGGAACCAATTTCTTTCTTGTTTCTTTGAGCACGACTATGAACAAACCAAAACCAAACCTCCTGAAAGACCACCAACCACAAACCAATCTATGGGGGCTTATATACCCAGAATTCTAACTGTCACGCAATCACACAAACTATCTGCAGCTGACAAAAGCATGCTTCTGTTAGAGCACCAGGCAAATCATACACAGCTGCTGTGGACATTTTGAAGCAGCCCCATATCCCACGCCTGGCATGAAAACTAAAACACATTTCTTATATTTCTGTGTTTATTAAAGAAAATAAAATTCCAAAACTCTGGCTACAATACAACCACTTGTAACTCCAGGTCCTCCTGTAAGAGGACCCAACACCCTCTTCTAAACTGAGGCTACCTACACCCACATGTGTGCATAGTCAGACAAATACACATAATTTTGAAATTAATTCTTTAGTATAAAGATGTATTGTGGGGGAAGGCAATAAGGACCTGGAAGAAGGGTAGAGGCAGAGAAAGGGGAGCTGAGAAACACAGGAAGAGAGTCAGCTGGGGACAGGCGGGAGCAGAGAGAGTAAAGTCTTTAAATCAATTTTTAAAAAGAAACTAAGGCAACTTTTAAGTGGGCTCCCAAATATCACCAAACTGAGTTATAGCTGCAAAATGATTGGCATTGAACTAAAAGAATATCACTATACCCATACTTTATACCTTTGGCCACTTGGGACACATTTTCCCTCAATACAACTGTCATGGAAATAATAACTAAAAATATAAAATCAACACTCAACGGGAGCAATGGAGAAATGAGCTTTAGAGAATTAGAATAACAAGTCAGCTGTACCTTTAATCTAAACACTAGTTTATCTCTCCTCACTCACGGAGTCACTAAAATGTCACTTTTACCTGCATCCCCTCTATTCCCTGAATGCTCAAGCATGCTTTTCCTGTTTACTGTACTGACTGAGCCATTATAAGACAGTATCTTTAAGAGTTTTCAGGTTTGCTGGGAGTTCAGCAAATACTAAGCACCTCCAAATTGCTTCAATATGGGATCAATATATCCTTAATAAAGTCACCAGGTAAGAACATCTGGGCCTGAGGAAATGGCTCTTTGGTTAAGAGTACTTCCCAGAATGGCTAACAACTGCCTGTAACTCTGGCTCCATAGAAATAGAAAATACAGGATTCCACTTCAGACTAAAGTTGAAAACAGGACTAATGGCATCCATCATTTAACAGTACTTCAGAGTCCCTCAATCTTAAAAGATGCTAATGCTTCTAAGGTAAGCTGTCTCAAGTCTTCAGCCATAGAAATACCTAAGAGAAATGTATTTAGTCACCTCCCAACTCCAGGAATTATAAAATACAAAGTATTGTGTTAGTTATACCAGTTTAACTAAAGGGTAGAACTTGCCTGAATGAAGCAGCAATATTGTGGGGACAAAACTCAACTACTGCTTCATTTCTACTAGTGGCTACGGTAGTGTTAAAATCATCCATCAAAGCCAGGCTTGGTAGCACATGCCTTTAGTCCCAGCACTCAGGAGGCAGATAGTCAGCTCTCAGTGAGCTCAAGGCCAGTCTGGTCTACTACAGATGGAGTTTCAGGACAGCCAGGGTAGAGAAACCCTGTCTCAAAAAAAAAAATAATAAGAAAGAAATAAAAGAGAGGCAAGCTGGGGTTGGGTCAGTAGGTAAGGGCATTTACTGCCAGGGCCTACATGGTAAAGAACCTACTCCTGCAAGTTGTCCTCTGGGAATTGTCCTCTGACCTTCACATATGGACTGTGGCACATGTCAGTACAACATAAACACAACTTAGGTAAAACACTCCATGAAACTGACAACTATCATTTACCTGACAGAAAAGAACACATCAGAGAAAGGGGAGAGGGACCATGAGGGGGCAGTGACTGAAAGAGGGTGACTAGAATGTAGTAATTAATGGAAACAAGAACAAATCATAGTGTACCTCATCATAAAGGAGTGCTAGTTCTGAGCTCAAAAGGTATACAATTGAAGATATTAAATTTGTTTAATCAACATTTCAGATTAATCTATATTTGAATGACTTAGTACTAGCTTGAACATTTCTACAGATCTTATAAAAATGTTCCAAGGTTTTGTTTTTGGTTTTTTTTTGGGGGGGGTTTTTTTTTTTGAGACAGTGTCTCAACTATGCAGGGCTTGACTGGCCTAGATCACTGCAAAGTGACCCTCCCTGCCTCAGTACTGGGATTGACAGTATATGCTACCGCACCCAGCTTAAATTTTATCAAACAGGGGGTTGGGGATTTAGCTCAGTGGTAGAGCGCTTGAGCAAGCGCAAGGCCCTGGGTTTGGTCCCCAGCTCCGAAAAAAAGAAAAAGAAAATTTTATCGAACAGAATTAGCTTAGTTATAAATCTTGGTAACTATTTCTAGTAAACAGGATGTGAAATACGTATCAGATAAATTTAGAGACTGCTAAAGGCAACAGAAATTCCATGTTCTGCTTATTAAAACATTGTAAATGATAATTAGACTATAGCCCTAACCAAAAGTATTAATAGAACTTGTGATATAACATTTCAATTAGTTTACACTTTACACCAGAAGTTCAGTGCCATATACTAAACTTGGGACAATCCCCAAACCTAAATGTTCTATAATATTGCTATACTTAACAGAAAACCAACAGGTGAGGCCAATTAGTCAAAGTCTTGTCATTTTAAACCCACGATTAGCAGATACTCTTCTTTTTACTGCAACAGTTACATAACTAGGAAGCATAGGACGGATCCGAAGGACTAAGGATCATGCTGAAAATCTACCATCTACTTAAGATGAATTTGCCATACAGGCTAAGGAGGTAGTAGTCTTTAGCAAACCTAGCTCATACAGGATCATTATTCCCTTGGGTTTGGTGACAGTCTAAAGTCTCTAAGCAGAAGGGAGCTAATGACAATTCCAAATTGTCTTTCACAAGGTAGAGAGCACTAAGCATAATCTATCTGGCCAAACTCTTGACCCAGTGCTCTAAAACAGCTCTGTGGATTTTTTTATTCATTAGCTATAATTTCGGCTTACTATAAATGTGTCTTCCTGATCACAGATTTCCCTCGTACCACTTCATAGGTGAAAAGGCCATTTTAGGAGACAATACAGCTTAAATAAATAAGTCATCATGCTTGGCTTCATTTACAAAGGAAGAAAACCAAACCTAGAATGAAGGTTTCAAAGGTACTTTATTTCTTTATTTTTTTTCTTCAATATGCCATGTTTTAATGAGTACATGATTCTTTGACTTGGCATTCATTTATGAGTTGGTTTTTTGAAACAATTCCTTGATTATTGTATCAGCTGGCATGACTACTGATCTCTCCATTCCTTTGGGGTGACTCTGCCAACAGGGGACAGGTTCCATTCTATTCCAATTTGTGTGGCTGTCTGTAAGAATTAAAAGGCTGTCAGTTATACATATTTAAACCACAGTCCATTCTCATCTTGGAAACGATGTCTTCAAAACTAAAAAGAAATTCTGCTTAGTTTAACAGTAAACAGCAAGTCACCTGGGGTATAGTGGTCAAAACGGATTGCTGTCCGTTCTGAGTTGAAGGAAATGTTCTAAATCTGCACTGTCCAGTACAGAAGTCACTGGCCACATCTGTTAAGTGGTTGGAATGTCTGCTGGTGATGGCACACACATTCAACCCCAGGACTCAGAGGACAGAGACAGGCGATTCTCTGAGTTTGAAAACACCAGAGCCTACAGTGTGAGTTCCAAGACTGCTAAGACTATGCAGAGAAACTCTGTCTCCAACTATCCCCCACCAAAAAAAGTACATGGAATATGGTTAGAAAACTAAGGAAATGAATTTTGAAATTGTTCTTATTCAAAACTGTATTTTACATTTTTTTTCTCCCACTGAAATATTGCCTCTGTCAAATACAACTATCTAAGAGAATTCATTTATTTTCGTATCTGACATCACAGCAGAGGTACAGATCATTAAAGGTGCATGAATAAATGTTCCTCCATACAGAAGACCGTGGGTTCAATCCTTAGCACTAAAATTAATAGTGTACTTAATTTCAGAGAAGTGCTGAAATGTCCCTTTTGCTTTTCATTTTTTTAAGATTTGTTTTATGTTTGTACACTGTTGCTGTCTCCAGATCCATCAGAAGAGGGCCTCAGATCCCATTACAGATGCTTGTGAGCCACCGTGTGGTTGCTGGGATTTGAACTCAGGACCTCTGGAAGAGCAGTCAGTGCTCTTAACCACTGAGCCATCTCTCTGTCCCTTTTGTTTTATTGAGACAAGTTTGGTGACATGTGGCCCAGGGTGAATATAGACTTGTTATGTAGATAAGATGCCCCTAAAGTCGTAGCTCTTGTGTAGGATCTCCCTGTAGCTCTCCTGTTAGGATTACAGGTGTACCACCTCACACAGCAATCTGTATCACTTACACAGAAATTACCACTTTTAACCAGAAAATAACTAGAAAATAAGTTGTTAAGCAACAGATGTAGTTGGGGATTTAGCTCAGTGGTAGAGCGCTTGCCTAGGAAGCGCAAGGCCCTGGGTTCGGTCCCCAGCTCCGAAAAAAAAGAACCAAAAAAAAAAAAAAAGGCAACAGATGTAGAACCCTAAAATATGGTAAACAAGGTATATTTCATCTATCAAGAAAATTATATTTGGGTTTGGGGGTTGTTTTGTTTTGAGACAAAAGGTCTGCTATGTAGCCTAGCAGACCTCAGGCTTGTTATAGCTCTAGCTGGTCGTCGTCTTCTCAGTCTATCTGCCTCAACCTCCCAAGTGCTGGCATTGCAGGTGTCCATCTCCAACCACACTGGCTTTGCCTCAGCTGTGACTACAGAATTTTAGAAGGAAATCCAGTAACTGAAGTATAACTAGCAAGGTGACTCAAAATATGAGAATCCATAAATTATACAACAAAACACCTGACCAACATATCTATAGATGTTTTAATCTTAAAAGACACCAGGGCAATACGGTTGTTGCTGTGAATTGAACCAAGGGCTCTGTCAGTGGTAATCGTGTACTTTATAACCTATGACAGCAATCTTCTACTAGCTGATATCATATGGAAATATGATGGGTCAGAATTTCTCTTCTGCAATGAACTGATGTACAAATTACCAAGGGGAGCATATTTAACTCAACAGTACAATATTTTAACTGTTTTAGAGGTAAGCTCTCACTATGTACATTATATAGCCCAGGATAACCTCATACTTGCAGACATATACCACCATGCTTGGGCTCCACAAATAAGATTCCTCTAACAGCTATACAATTCAGAAAAGGGCTGCCTTGCAATCCAACCAAAACTTTGTTACTGGAAACATTAAGAAGATGAATGAATGCTGAATGCAAAGGAAGACACACATATTGGGTGGATGATCAGATAGTATTTCAAATCCTTCCTTAACTAGAAACTTAACATTTTCAATACATAGACTAGATGAGAATAAAACATATCTAAACTAAAAACCACTGAGCCTAAGATAACAGCTCAATAGCAGAGCACTTGCCTAACACGTATGAGACCCTGAATTCAATCCCTAGCGCTGCAGAAGAAATAATCAACTAATAGTACTTACATATGTCCATGCAGAAATACAGAAGATGCTTCCACCTGCTAATACAGCATTTCCATATTTGTCATGGAAAGTAGGTGTCTTCTTCTGATGGCTCTGCCTTGCCACCACTTGCTGAATGCTTCGAACTTAGAAAAGAACACAGAAGTATATGAATCAGTTATCAAAATAAAAACAACACAACTGCCAATCAGGAAAGCAAAGGTAGTGAATTCTACAGACTACTACAATTCAACTAAATGTCAACCACAAGAACAAATGGTCAGGCAGTAGTGGCGCATGCCTTTAGTCTCAGCACTTGGGAGGCAGGGGCAGGCAGATTTCGGAGTTGGAGACCAGCCTGGTTAGAAGCTAATTCTAAGACAGACAAGGCAGAGCACAGAAACCCTGACTCTAAAAGACAAAGCACAACAAAAACAGAAAGAGAGAAAGAATGGACAGATAAACAAGTCTGCACCTTCTCAAATGTTCTGGAAACAAGACAAACCGCCAGGTTAACAACCAAAAGCTCAGTACTTGGGAGACTGAGACAGGAGAATTGCCATGAGTGCAAAACCAAACTGGACTATACAGTGAATTCTAGGCTAGCCTGAGCTACAGTAAAAGACTCCATCTCCAAAAAAAAAGGAGGGGGGTGGAGAGATGGCTCAGTGGTTAAGAACACTGACTGCTCTTCCAGAGGTCCTGAGTTCAATTCCCAGCAACCACATGGTGACTCACAACCATCTGTAATGGGATCTGATGTCCTCTTCTGGTGTGTCTGAAGACAGCTACAAGGTACTAGTATACATAAAATAGTCTTTAAAAAATAAGATAAAGGGGTTAGGGATTTAGCTCAGTGGTAGAGCGCTTGCCTAGCAAGCACAATGCCCTGGGTTCGGTCCCCAGCTCCGAAAAAAAAAAAAAAAGATAAAGTGACACATAGACAGAAACATGATTTTAAATATCTGATAAAATGTTGACACATAACATGAATGTTCTTCACACAATTCTCATTTTTTCTGGATTCCTGAAAATTTTCACAGCAAAAATAAAAGTCAAATGTTTATTACTTTAAAATTATGGGGGTTGGAGAGATGGCTCAGCGGTTAAGAGCACTGACTGCTCTTCCAAAGGTCCTGAGTTCAAATCCCAAAAACCGCATGGTGGCTCACAACCATCTTTAATGAGATCTGACGTTCTGTTCTGATGTGTCTGAAGACAGCTACAGTGTACTTATATGTAACAAATAAATAAATCTTTAAAAAAATATTATGGCCCCAAACTATTGTAAGCAGAATTTTAAAATGATTGGTAATGAATAAGGCTTTTGATTATACAGTAAGACTATATAAGCAGGCAAGCCTATTTGTAACCTAAGCACTTGGAAGGTGGAAGCAAGAATCAGCCTAGGGTGCATGAGACCCTATCTCAAAAAATAGAGTAGAAAAAATGTATGAGAAAGATTTTATCATCATGTAATTTGTAGCCTAGAAATGAGTATTATAAATGAAGACACGAATTCTACAAGAAAGTAGAATTAACTTAGCATTTAGGAAAGTAGGATTTGTTCATAGATGTCGAAAAATGGAATTAAAAATCGACAGAGGGGTTGGGGATTTAGCTCAGCGGTAGAGCGCTTGTCTATCGAGCACAAGGCCCTGGGTTCGGTCCCCAGCTCCGAAAAAAAAAGAAAAAAGAAAAAAAGGAAAAAAAAAGAAAAAAAAATCGACAGAGATAGATAGATCTACTGTACCAGAAAGTCAATCAAGTTTGGATGAAGAACAAGGCAGCTTAGGAGTAAAACTAGAAAGAAGTGGTAAATACCAAGAAAAGCTATGCTTTTCTCTTTAAATCTAGACACCACTTCCTTATTGTTTTAAAGGATTTTAAAGGTGCTTACAGATGCAGTGTAAAAAGCAATGAATGTTGAACTGAGGTGTGGTGGTTTACACCTATACTCTCAGTACTTAGGAGGCTATGGTCTAAAAACTATACTCAATTTTGATGCCAGGCAGAGATGTAAAGTAAGACCATTTCAAAAATATAAACAAAATAAAATGTTGTTCACTCACTAATACTTAAAAAAAATATATATATATAATAGTTTCAGGCTGGGGAGAGCCTGGGTTCGGTGGCAGAGCTTTGGGTTCAAATTCAATCAAACTCCCCAAGACAAAAATAATGGTCTCTAGGTGTCAGAATCCCAATAATTAACCATTATATTAGCTCTTTAGCTGCCTTACTTACCCTTTCATTTTCACCTTTAACCAGTCACACCCAGGGAAATGTAGCTCGATTGGTGTAGTGCTTGCCTAACATTCCCTAGACTTGGTCCCTAACACTGCAGAAACAAACACAATTAGATCTATAAAGGTGCTAAGTACTTGTAAGCCCAGCACTTGGGAGATGGCGGCAAAGGATCAGAAGTCGAAGACATGCTTGGCTACAAGTTAAATTGGAAAGCAAACCTAGTGTACTTGAGACCCTCCCTCAGAAAACAGCCACATCCAGATAAGCAAATTAATAAACATTCCATAATGGGTTCTGCTCTAGAACACTTAAAATGTATGGGAACTCCACACTAAGAAATAGAAACGCAACAAAATAAACTTGAAAAAAATAACCTTTTGCCTGCTCTCCAGAGCAAGTTCCAGGACAGCCAGGCTACACACACACACACACACACACACACACACACACACACAACCCTGTCTCAAAAAAACAACAAAAATGTTTCCTACAGTATTTTAAAAGTCCCTAAATCACTCAAAGATCAAAGAAATTGAGATTAGCAACAATTGTTGTTTCAACACTCTGATTTACCAAGTGGATTTCCTTAAGTCTCTCTTCTGTACTAAAAATGACAAAAATGAAACAAAAAAATTTAGTGACCAGAGAACTGTTAATGATCTTATGAAATCGGTATTACTTACTAACCTTTGTTTTACAAAAACAAATTTATAAAGCTAAATCATTTGTCCAAAGTGAAAGAAAGAACACAGCCTGTGGCAGATGAAACATCAATTGGGCTCCTATTTTTTCAATTATTCCCAAAGTACTTCAGTGCTTAGAACACAGTGATACTCCTAACATTTCTGTAAAATAAAAATAAATCCATGACTAGAGAAGCAAGCTAAAGGTATTTGCGTAAGGTCACCTTTATTCACATTACTGAAGGTCACCTTCACGGGAAAGCAATTACGAAAATGAGTTTTTCTTTCCAGTCTAATGTTTTCTCCATATATAATGCTAGTCTCAAATTTCCACGTACTTGCCTAACTTTTAAGCAGGAACAAATGACCATGATTGTCTTCGCGATAATTAATATTCCGTTAATAATCTACAGACGACTTCTTCAAAGCTGCCAGAATTTTGCTTTTCCCCCTCGCTATGAATGCAGGTGAGGTAGATTTAGTTTCCTACCACCGCTACCACCATAGGAGATCAGTTCTATATAAATACAGTCCCAAAGCTACAATTTAGAACATGGCTAAAAGAGCAAGGTGCCCGCCAAAACGGTCTTCCTGGAAATGATAGGTCTCTGAAGAAAGAGAATGCAGAACTAGGCTAGGAACACAAGGACAGGATGATAAAGCCACTGTCACAGCTACCACTGTCATTGCTATCTTCCCAGTGACTGGAGACCACGCAGGGAACCGTGCACCTAGAATTAAAACTGCAGGCTTTAGGGCAGAGGAAAAAGGCATGAGAGCACGAGGGCAGATGGATCCCGGGTGTTGTAAAGGGCTCGCCCACATTATCTGCTCACCTTGGAGACGACTTAGTGCGTTTTTGGCCAAGGGCAACATCGCGGAGACAAGGATGGAACTGCGGTGACTACAGCTGCTACCTGGGTGCAAATTCACCCCAGCTACCCTTGCAGAGTCCTGAAAAACAAAATGGCTTTCTGCGGCGATTCCTAATGAGATTTGGTAACATATCGCGAGATTTGGGGAAATTGACCTATAGAAATTGTAATCCTATTTCCTGCGAGAAAAAAGGCCTTTGGGAAATGTAGTTTCAAACTTGATGGCTGCCATTGACTAGTATTTACTAAACAGGGAGATAACTCTTTGGACAAAGGTTTAGGACTCTACAAAGGAGATCTGAGACACCAACCTTACAGAAGGCACCAGCTTCAAGATGCTGGGAGATCAATTAGTCTTTTTTTCCCTAGGGATTCCATTCAGTGTATGTACATCTGGCAATGATACTATATACAAATGTATCTTCTTAAACTCTGTGTAAGGGCTCCAACTGCATATGTAGCAGAGAATAGCTTTGTTGGGGCACCAGTGGAAGGGAAAGCCCTAGGTCTTGCCAAGGTTGGACCCCCCAGTGCAAGGGAATATGGGGGGGGGGGGCAGTAAGGGGGAATACCCATATGAGGGAGGGGGAGGGGATGGGGGCTTATGGACAGGAAACCAGGAAGGGTAATAACCTTTGAAATGTAAATAAAGAAATATATAATAAAAAATGTTTTAAAAAAAGAAAGAAAGAAACTCTGTGTAAGACAGAGTTTACTATGTAACCTAAACTGGCTAGAACTCACTATGTAGCCCAGACTGGCCTGGAATTTGCGATTTTTCTGCCTTAGCTTCTCCAGTGTCATGATTAGAGAAATAACGTACAAATCAAACTGCTTCTTAGAGCATCCTATCAGAAGGTATAGGACCTTAGCATCCCATTCAGTAATAATATGAACTTAATCATTTAATCAAAGCACTCCACACCAGATTGCTACACTTTAAAGTCAATGCTTTCCCTTGGTAATTCACAAAGTATCTTGTGGGGAAAGGAGGGATGTGTGTCAAAAAAGTAATTTTGTGAACGATACATTATGACTATTCTGTTCTGCATCAAACTTTTATCCATTTTGTATCCATTGGTGACTCTGTACCAAGTTGTTTCTATTTGACCACTCTGGTGCATGTGTCTAAAGCAACCTGAATGAGCATAACACAAAGATTCCCCAACCAACCATGCTTGTTTGGTACGCTTGTTTGCTCGTGTTTGTGTTTGTTTCTTGGAGACAAGATTTCATCCTGGGGTCCAAGCTAGCTTGGACTTTACTATGTAGCCAAGCCTGGCCTGGATCTCATGGCCAGCTGCCTGCTTCAGTTTCCCGAGTGCTGGGATTAGGGGTGTGAGCTGCTACACCTATGATTAACCATTTTAATTTTTTTCTTTTTAAATTTTGAGAAAAGCTCACGCCAAGTTGCCCCTATTTGGCTGTTCACTCACTCTAAAGTATAGACAGGCACTGAACTTGCAATCCTCCTGCCTCAGCCTCTCAAGTAGCAGCAATTAAACTGACCTATGAGGTCCAGCTTAATTTTTTCATAACCTATAGTCACATGCATTTTTCCTCTTCTTTGAAAGAGAGACTCACCATGGAACCTTAGTGGGCCTCAAAGGTGTGATTTTTCCCACTTTCCTCTGCCCAGTGCTGGGATTACAGGCATGTGCCACCACGTGTGGCTACTGCATTCTCTCTAGCTCTCTCTTCTGGTCTCTCATCTTCTCTGTGTCTTTTTGTTTGCTTGGTTTTGTTTTGTTTGAGACAAAACAAAGTTCCCCCCTTGTAGCTCAGGGAGAAACTCCCTATGCAACCTAGACTGGTAATAAGCCCTGACATCCTCCTGCCTCTACCTCTTAAGTACTAGGATTACACTTATATACTGCCACGCTCATCATTTTATATCTCTTTAAGTTGAGACCAATTACTTTTTTCTTTTTAAGATTTGTTTATTATTTATACAGCATTCTGCCTGCATGTATGCCTGCAGGCCAGAAGAAGGAATCAGATCCCACTATACACAGTTGTGAGCCTCCAAGTGGTTGCCAGAAATTGAACTCAGGACTTCTTGGAGAGCAGCCAGTGCTCTTAACCGCTGAGCCATCTCTCCAGGCCCTCCCTCTTTTAAAGTAGTTGCTTTCCTTTCAACACCCATCTCCTTAACTCTTGAATAGTGGAAATATAATTCTGTGGGATTTTTGCTTTCCAGCAGGACCTAAAAGAGTAATCACATATGTTCCACACGTTCTAAATAAATGTACCTTGGGTTTTCGATGTGGCTGTGATAAAATGCTTGCCCAGCTTGTGTGGGATCCTTTACTCAATGTCCTACACTGCAAAATAAATAAGTCTAAATTGTAATTGTGTGTGTGTGTGTGTGTGTGTGTGTGTGTGTGTGTGTGTACTGAGAGAATATTGAGGACTAAACCCATGTATTTACAAATGACAGTTAAATGTCCTATCAATGTCTTAGCCAGGGTTACTGTTACCATGTTGAAACATAATGACCAAAGGTAACTGTGATGAGGATTTCCAGTCATGGGAACAGTACTTGAGCTATCTTCAAGAATAGTATGCACTTGAAAAAAAGATTGGGGTGTGTGCATCTGTGTGTGGTATGGTATGTGTGTTTTTGGGGGTGGGGGCGGCTGCATGCACGTATGTGCACCAGGTATGTGCCTGGTCTCTGTGAAAGTCAAAAGAGGGCATCGGATCCTCTGGAACTAGATTGTTGCCCATCGTGTGGGTGCTAGGAGGGTCATCTCCAAAAACAGTTAGATGTTGTCAACCATCGAGACATTTCTCCAGCTTCTCTTCCAGAATATTATATTAAGAAGTAGATTTAAAGGGGCTGGGGATTTAGCTCAGTGGTAGAGCGCTTACCTAGGAAGCGCAAGGCCCTGGGTTCGGTCCCCAGCTCCGAAAAAAAAAGAACCAAAAAAAAAAAAAGAAGTAGATTAAAAAAAACTTTTTGGGCTGGAGAGATGACTCAGCGGTTAAGAGCACTGACTGCTCTTCCAGAGGTCGTGAGTTCAAATCCCAGCAACCTGTCGTAAGATCTGATTTCCTCTTCTGGTGTGTCTGAAGACAGCAACAGTGTACTCATATACATGAAATAAATAAAAAAAAATTTAAAAACCTTTTGATGTAAAATGTTTGGATGTTTTGGGTGTTGTCAGCATTGGGTTTGGGGTTGAGGAATTCTTATAATGCAAGCTTCCACTGAAGATCATGTAATTCTCTCGGACCTGTTTTAAGAGTCCAAGCTAGAATGGAACTCTAAAGATTCCTTGAATTCTTGAATTTAATCGTCCTGCTTCCACTTCCACCTCCCAAATGCTGGGATTTTGGTTGTGAGAAATCACCAGGGCTCCTTTATCTTTGAGACAATCTTACATCGATCAGGTTGGCCTGGGATTCTGACAATGGAGCCAAAGATGACCTTGAACAATTGGTGCTGTTGCTTTCACATTCCAAATGCATGGATTAGAGGCTTGTGTTAGGTAGGCCGGCTCAAATTCAAACAATTCTAAAGGAATGCTTTCTGGAGGATGATTCCATTTTTAAATGTACAAGCCATTTTGTGCCTCCAAAAAAAATTATTCAGAAACATTTCAAAACCGCGCATGTGTATTGAAAGTTCGCTGAGCGCTATATCTCTACGCGCACGAAAGGGGCGGTGCAGTCTTTTCAGCGGACCAATAAGAAAACTCCAGATTATCCTTTTCCTATTGGTTCCCAGAAACCAATCGGAAAAGAACTGGTTCTTTTAAGCGGGCGTCTGCTGCGTGTGACGTAATAAGCGGGGTCGCGTGGAAGGGCTGAGCCGAGCCAATGGGGAGCCGCAAGGGCTTGGTCCGCCCGTTCTCACGCCCCACCCTCGGACCGTGCTGGAAGAAAGTTTCGCCCGGTCGCCGAGAGAGACAAGCGAACATGGCCTCGCCGAGGTGGCTCTGGTGTGTGTGTGCGACCGCAGCGGTCACACTGCTGCTCGTTTCCAAGGTTCCTTCGGCCTCTGCCCAAAGAAAGAAGGAGGTGAGGCGGCGCCTGCCAGCGGCAGGGACTTTCTCAACTTGGGGCTAGAGAGGGTTCGCTCGCCCCTTCCCAGGGATCTGTGCTGGGCGTGACTTGGATTCCGCGGTTGGGAGGAAGTTGGCTTCACAAAAGCGGGAGCTGCAACTTCTTGTGTTGTAAGGTTTCGAATCCAAAAACAGGCTGGAGTAGGTGACCAGCTGGCTTCCAGCAGCTGAGGAATGTGCAGCTACAAGTTGTGACAGTCCTGGAGCTTGGACCTCTTTGGGTGTTGGGCTGGGGAGTTCGTTTTACTATCCAGAGGGTATAATAATACAAGCTTCTACTGTCGACCATGTGTAGCGCCCTCGGACGTGTGTAAGAGCTGTCTATCATGTCAGTCCAGGAGTGGCAAAACTAGATGAGTGAGATGATGCCAGTTTCATGCCCGTTTTTCAAGCGTCCAGAATATGTAAAGCGTGCTCGCCTGTGTCCAGTGTTTGACCGACACGAATCACGAATGAGCAAACTAAACCCCCATCCCCCATTTGTGGAACAGACAGTGTTTGAAGTGTAGAAAACACAATGTTCGCATTCCTTCCTGTTTATTTTTTGTTCTGTTTTGTTTGAAGCATTCTCCCCTAATAGCCCATTCTAGCCTCGACCTCATGACAATCCTGTGCCTTCCAAGTGCTGAGGTTACAAGTGTCAGGTGTGAGCTTTTTTTCTTTATTTTTGTACTTTAAGTTTGCTGTTTAGCAGTCTGAACAGATAGATCTTAGCACTGTTTTTGAACATTTGTGACTTAGAACCATATATACTCATAGAGCTTTAAAAGACTAGTGAAAATTATTTATATTCTCTAATTTTATAAGCCCTAGGTTTACACAGTTAACAACTGTATTTAAAGTAGACTAAATCCATTGATTCTAATGCCGTGTTCTGTGCATTCTGAACTCCCTTTAGTATACAGAGCCCATGAGTACATTTTTGAGTTACCAGTTAAACATTGCAGCTATTAAGTTAATAAATAAACTAATTTCTGTATTTATCTGAGTATTTGAATTATTTCATAAGATTAAAACCTAAGCTAAGCCTGGTATGGTGGACATGCCTGTATTCAAAACACTGTAGTGAAAAAGGTTCAGGAATTCAGGGTCATCCTTGGCTACTATGTGAGTTAGAGACTAACCTGGGCTACATGAGACCCTATTTGAAAACAACAACACTGAAAACCTAGCAAATGAAAACATTCAATTAGGGAAGTTGGCAAAGAGGAAAATAAAGATATATAGTTATCAAAGATATATAATCTAGTGAGCAGCCTTTTTGCGGGCCAAAAAATTAGCACAACTTTTCTAGGTTTTTGAGTGTTCGCTGCACGTATATGTGCTCACTGGCTTTCTGGAGGTCCAAAGAGGATATAGAGACCCTAGAACTGTTGTTGAGGACAGTTGTGACCTGCCATGTGGGAACTAGGAACCAATCCTGGATGCTGTGCAAAAGAAGTGCTCTTGACGTAAGCAGTTTAGTGCCTGCTGTGGCTTTTTGGGAGAATCACAAGCCATTCTTTGTAGACAGTAGTATGCAGAGCAAAATATTTGATTTTTGCCCTTAAAGTCCCATTTTTAAACCATATTCCTAAGTGTATGTATATGTTCAGGAAAAACTCAAAACTCTGTGTCATGTGACAGTCCCTTAAGAGCTGCTGTCTCTAGGCATTTAGGAAAGTGCTTTTAGATTTTTGTCCTCTATATTTGTATTGTCTAAATGTCCACAATAATGACTTACATTTTGGCTTGAGAGAAGTTTCTTGGTACATATTTCAGGCTGGCTTTTGAACTCCTTTGGGGTGACAGAATCACAGGGCAAAGTTTTGCTTGCCTTGAGTTTTAGGTCCTTCTGCCTCAGACTCTCCAGTACTAGAATTACAGGTGTCTGTCTGCCATTATTCCAGGATATTTAGTCTTTGTTTTTGTCAGCCTTTTTAAAGATTTGCTTTTATTTTTAAATAATTGAAACAATATTTTAGATACACGAGTGTTTACCTGAATGGTTAGATGTGTACCATGTGTGCAGCTGGTGTCTTTTAGAGGTCAGAAGAGAGCATCAGATCCCCTGGAACTTCAGTTACATGAACCACACTATATGAGTGCTAGGAACAGAACCTGGTGCCCTGCAAAATCAACTATTGCTCTTAACTGGCAAAACCATCTTTTGATAAGTTATTTTTATTTGTGTGTGTGTGTGTGTGTGTGTGTGTGTGTGTGTGTGTGTGTGTGTGTGTGTATGCCATTTGTGTGTAGGTGGAAGGCATTAGATTACCAGAAGCTGGAATTACAGGCTATTAAAAACTGACTGAAAAAAAAACTGACTGATGGGAACCGAAGGATTCTCTGGAAGGTCTGGACTCTCTCTCTGGTCCCTTAAATTTTGTATGTTTGTATGGAGGGGGATGGTCAAGTGCCACTGCATACGTGTAGAAGCCAAAAGATAAATTGCGGGCATAGGTTCTCTCCTCCCATATGGTACTCAGGGTTTAAACTCAGGTCATGGGCTTGGTGATTAGCACTTTTACCAATGAGCCATCTCACTGGCCCCACTTAATCTTTTAAATAAAAGGCGAGGACTCTTTGTTGTTGCTTGTTTTGAGACAAGGAGTTCCTGAAACTAGGTCAGGCCAGCCTCAAAATCTTGGAAGAGCTGTGTATCAACGACTATGCAAGAGTAACAATTACTGTTGACAGAAGTCAGTGTTCCAGGCTGGGGATGTAGCTCAGTGGTGGAGTGCTTGCCTACAGTGCACAGGGCCCTGGTGACCGACCCATTTTTGTGCTTGCAGAAGTGCTAACAGGGAAAACCTGAAAACCTTTAACCTCCTTTGTAAGTCTATACAAAGGGCTTCTCTAGCCTTTATATTCTGCTTCAACCAGCCTTGTATCAGCCCAAGCTTATTTTTCTTTTTTCAAAATATTATTCATTTATTTTATGTATACAAGTGCACTGTCACCATCTTCAGACACCCCAGAAGAGGGTTTCAGATCTCATTACAAATGGTTGTGAGCCACCATGTGGTTGTGGGGAATTGAACTCAGGACCTCTGGGAGAGCACTCAGTGCTCTTAACCACTGAGCCATCTCTTCAGCCCCCCCTTCCCCAAAGCTTTTTAAAGTTCCTGTTTTTTTTTCTTTTTTTCTTTTTTTTCAGAGCTGAGGACTGAACCCAGGGCCTTGCGCTCGCTAGGCAAGCGCTCTACCGCTGAGATAAATCCCCAACCCCATAAAGTTCGTGTTTTTGAATTTATTTATTTATTTGGAGGGTTGAAAAGATAGCTCAGTGGTGTATGCTACTTCTGTAGAGGAACCTAATTAGATTCCCAGCACCCTCCTAAGGCAGTTTACAGCCACTTGTAACTTCTGCAACAGGGAATCTTCCTCCTCTGGCCTCTGTGGGCACCTGGTGCACATACATAACTCACATGCGCATACCTATACATAGAAATACATTCCTGGGGTTGGGGATTTAGCTCAGTGGTAGAGCACTTGCCTAGCAAGCACAAGGCCCTGGGTTTGGTCCCCAGCTCCAAAAAAAAAAAAAAAGAAAGAAATACATTCCCACAACTACCAGGAAATATTTATTTTATGCATGTGAGTATTTTGACTGCACATATGCATGTGTGACATGTGCATGCAATGCCTACACTGTAGCTGTCTTCAGACACAACCAGAAGAGGGCATTGGATCCCATTATAGATGACTGTGAGCCACCTTGTCAATGCTGGGAATTGAACTCTGGACCTCTGGGAGAACAGCCAGTGCTTTTTTTTTCTCCATCTTTATTAAATAGGGTATTTCTTATTTACATTTCCATTGTTATTCCCCTTCCCGGTTTCCAGGCCAACAACCCCCTTACCCCTACCCCTCCTCTTCTATATAGGCTTCCCCTCCCCATCCTCCCCCCATTAGCACCCTCCCCCCAACAATCATGTTCACTGGGGGTTCAGTCTTGGCAGGGCCAAGGGCTTCCCGTTCCACTGGTGCTCTTACTAGGCTATTCATTGCTACCTATGAGGTTGGAGCCCAGGGTCGGTCCATGTATAGTCTTTTTTTTTTTTTTTGGGTTCTTTTTTTTTTTCCGGAGCTGGGGACCGAACCCAGGGCCTTGCGCTTCCTAGGTAAGCGCTCTACCACTGAGCTAAATCCCCAGCCCCCATGTATAGTCTTTGGGTAGTTGCTTAGTCCCTGGAAGCTCTGGTTGGTTGGCATTGTTGTTCATATGGGGTCTCAAGCCCCTTCAAGCTCTTCCAGTCCTTTCTCTGATTCCTTCAACGGGGGTCCCGTTCTCAGTTCAGTGGTTTGTTGCTGGCATTCGCCTATGTATTTGCTGTATTCTGGCTGTGTCTCTCAGGAGAGATCTACATCCGGTTCCTGTCAGCCTGTACTTCTTTGCTTCATCCATCTTATCTAATTGGGGGGCTGTATATGTATGGGCCACATGTGGGGGCAGGCTCTGAATGGGTGTTCCTTCTGCCTCTGTTCTAAACTTTGCCTCCCTATTCCCTGCCAAGGGTATTCTTGTTCCCCTTTTAAAGAAGGAGTGAAGCATTCACATTTTGGTCATCCTTCTTGAGTTTCGTGTGTTCTGTGCATCTAGGGTAATTCAAGCATTTGGGCTAATAGCCACTTATCAATGAGTGCATACCATGTGTGTTTTTCTGTGATTGGGTTACCTCACTCAGGATGATATTTTCCAGTTCCATCGATCTGTCTATGAATTTCATAAAGTCATTATTTTTGATAGCTGAGTAGTATTCCATTGTGTAGATGTACCACATTTTCTTTTTTTTTTTTTTCTTTTCTTTTTTTTTTTTTTGGATCTTTTTTTTTCGGAGCTGAGGACCGAACTCAGGGCCTTGCGCTTCCTAGGCAATCGCTCTACCAATGAGCTAAATCCCCAACCCCTGATGTACCACATTTTCTGTATCCATTCCTCTGTTGAGGGGCATCTGGGTTCTTTCCAGCTTCTGGTTATTATAAATAAGGCTACTATGAACATAATGGAGCACATGTCTTTGTTGTAGGTTAGAGCATCTTTTGGGTATATGCCCAAGAGAGGTATAGCTGGGTCCTCAGGTAGTGGAATGTCCAATTTTCTGAGGAACCTCCAAACTGATTTCCAGAATGGTTGTACCAGTCTGCAATCCCACCAACAATGGAGGAGTGTTCCTCTTTCTCCACATCCTCGCCAGCATTTGCTGTCACCTGAGTTTTTGATCTTAGCCATTCTCACTGGTGTGAGGTGAAATCTCAGGGTTGTTTTGATTTGCATTTCCCTTATGACTAAAGATGTTGAACATTTCTTTAGGTGTTTCTTAGCCATTCGGCATCCCTCAGCTGTGAATTCTTTGTTTAGCTCTGAACCCCATTTTTTAATAGGGTTATTTGTCTCCCTGCAGTCTAACTTCTTGTGTTCTTTGTATATTTTGGATATAAGCCGTCTATCAGTTGTAGGATTCGTAAAGATCTTTTCCCAATCTGTTGGTTGCCATTTTGTCCTAACAACCATATCCTTTGCCTTACAGAAGCTTTGCAGTTTTATGAGATCCCATTTGTCGATTCTTGATCTTAGAGCGTAAGCCATTGGTGTTTTGTTCAGGAAATTTTTTCCAGTGCCCATGTGTTCCAGATGCTTCCCTAGTTTTTCTTCTATTAGTTTGAGTGTATCTGGTTTGATGTGGAGGTCCTTGATCCACTTGGACTTAAGCTTTGTACAGGGTGATAAGCATGGATCAATCTGCGTTCTTCTACATGCTGACCTCCAGTTGAACCAGCACCATTTACTGAAAATGCTATCTTTTTTCCATTGGATAGTTTTAGCTCCTTTGTCAAAAATCAAATGACCATAGGTGTGTGGGTTCATTTCTGGGTCTTCAATTCTATTCCACTGGTCTATCTGTCTGTCTCTGTACCAATACCATGCAGTTTTTATCACTATTGCTCTGTAATACTGCTTGAGTTCAGGGATAGTGATTCCCCCAGAAGTCCTTTTATTGTTGATGATAGTTTTAGCTATCCTGGGTTTTTTGTTATTCCAGATGAATTTGCAAATTGTTCTGTCTAACTCTTTGAAGAATTGCGTTGGAATTTTGATGGGGATTGCATTGAATCTGTAGATCGCTTTTGGTAAAATCAGCCAGTGCTCTTAACCACTGAACCATCTCTCCAGCCATACCAAGCTCTTAACCAAGCACTAGCAACTGAGCTACATATTCAGCCACATTCTTGTCTTAAAATAAGTTTTATTTTATTTATATATGCGTATCTGTGTGAAGAATTGCACATGTGGGTTGATTGCAGATGCTGTGAGATAGGGTCTGATTCCTTTAGAGCTGGAGTTCTAGGCCTTTGTGGGCTGTCTGACCTGGGTGCTAGGCCCTGAACTCCAGTCCTTATGCCTTCTTTCCGTATCAGGTATATTGAGTTATCAGCCTTTCCTGATCTTTATTCTACACGTGTACAGATGTCTCCACTTTGCTGGAGGAACTTTTCCTTCTTCCCTACCACCACATCCCTGTTTACCTAAGGGTCTCTACTCCTCTTTCAGTGTGTTGTTTTTAGAGTCTCAAATGTACGCTGATCTCGAACTCACTTTATAGCGAACATTGGCCCCCTCAGCCATGCTGGGATTACATATGTGCACCAGTGCTCCTGGTATTTCCAACTCTTTAAGTCTTGACCTTTTCTCTGATCTCTAAGGTAAGGTAAATAGACATGAATATGATACTGGCATAGTTTATATATCAGCCCTTTTCGTTAAACTGAGAACATCTTGAATACAGAAGCTTAATTTTTCTTTCAATAAGTATCAGAAAAATCCAAGACTAGTGGTCCACTCTTGTAATTCCATCATTTGAAAGGCTAAGCCAGGGAGTTAATCTTCATTTCTGGTCAGCCTGAGTTACACAGACCACATCCAATTTATGCAGTGCTTCATCATGCATGCTAGGCAAACATTCTTCCAACTGAGCTACAGTCCCAGCCAGGGATAATTTTCATTTTAGTTATGTGTGTGTCTGTGTGAAGGTATGTAAACATATGTGTTAGTTCCTGCAAATACCAGAAGTGTCAAGAGCGATCCCTTGGAGCTGGAGTTACAGACATTAGTTGGCTATACTTCTGTCTTATTAGGGCTTCTATTGCTGTGAAGAGACACCATGACCATGGCAACTCATAAAGGAAAACATTTAATTGGGGCTGGCTTACAGCTTCAGAGATTTAGTCCATTATCATCGTGGTGGGAAGCTTGGTGGCATGCAGGTGGACATGGTGCTGGAGAAGGAGCTGAGAGTTCTACATCTCAATCTGCAGGCTGATGAAGAACACAGTGTACCACACTGGGTAGAGCTTGATCCTATGAGACCTCAAAGCCTGCTCCTGCAGTGTCATTCCTACCCTAACAAGGTCACATCTCCTAGTAGTGATACTCCCTAATGGCCAAACATTCAAACACATGAGTCTGTGGGGGCCATTCCTAGTCAAACCACCACATCCCACTCCCTGGCCCCCATATTCATATAGCCATACCATAATGCAGAAATGCATTCAGTCCAAGTTCAAAAGTCTCCAGTTTCTGACACTCTTATACTTGTTGAAAAATTCAAGGTCTCTTCTGAGATTCATATAATCTATTAACTGTAATCCCCTCTAAAATTAATATAAAAAGCAGATCACATACTTTTAACATACAATGGCACAGGATACATATGACTGAGCAGCAAGTATTCTTACTGCTGAGAAATTTCTAGCAGGTAGGTAGGCGTGTGTGTGTGTGTGTGTGTGTGTGTGTGTGTGTGTGTGTGTGTGTATACGCGCGTACATACATACATACTGGGGGAGTACTGAGGATTGAACCCATATCTTTACAACTGATCTATATATCCCCAATATCTCAGTCAGGGTTACTATTGCTGTGTTGAAACACCATGATCCTAGCAAGTTGAGGAGTAAATGATTCATTAGCTTACACTTCCACATCACAGTCTATCATCCAGGGAAGTCAGGAGAGGAACTCACACAGGGCAGGAACCTTGAGGCAGGAGCAGATGCAGAGGACATGGAGGGGTGCTGCTTACTGGCTTCCTCTCTATGTGCAGCCTGCTTTCTTATAGAGCCAGGATCACCAGCCCAGGGATGCCACTATCTACAATGTGCTGGTCCCCTCCCCGATCAATCACTAATGAAAAAAATGCCCTACAGACTGCATTCACCCCAATATTATAGACATATTTTTCTCAAGCAAGGCTCCCTCCTTTCTGAACACTTTACCTTGTGGCAAGCTGACATAAAGCTAGCCAACACACCCACTATAAAACAATTTTTGGAGTAAGCTGCTACCCCAGATTGAACCTAAGGCCTCAAGCTTAGTGTAGCCCTGACTGTCCTGGTCCTAACTGAATATTGGGATTAAAGGCTATAACTACCAGACTATCTTTCCTCTCTCTTCCTTTTCAGTCCCCTCTTCCCTATCCCTTTTCCTCTGTCTCCTTTTTCTTTTCAAACACAGGTTCTGGCCCAGAACTCAGTGATCTGCCTGTCTCTGCCTCCTGAATGCTAGGATGAAAGGTATGCACCACCATGCCTGATGGTAGGGCATTTTCTTAATTACTAATTGATTTTGAAGGGCCCAGCCCACTGTAAGCTGTGCTGGAGGTTCTGCATTCTATAAGAAAGCAGGCTGAGCCACCCATGGGAAGCAAGCCAGTAAGCAGCACTCCTCCATGGCCTCTGCATCAGCTCCTGCCTCAGGTTCCTGCCCTGTTTAAGTTCCTATCCTGACTTCCTTTGGTGACAAACAATAACTTGGAAGTGAAATCCCCACCACCACCAGCCTCACAGAAGTAAAAATCCTATGTAAGACAAAAAGGGATAAAAAATATGAAAAGGAATAGTTGCTGTGGTGGTTTGTATATGCTCAGCCCAGGGAATGACACTATAAGGAGGCATGGCCCTGTTGGAGTCATCCTGGGCTTGGGCTTTAAGATCCTCATCCTAACTGCCTGGAAGCCAGGATTCTGCTAGCAGCCTTCAGCTCAACCTATACTATGCCTGCCTCGATGCCACCATGCTCCTACCTTGATGATAATGGACTGAACCTCTGAACCTGTAGACCAGCCCCAATTAAGTGTTGTCTTTTTAAGAGTATCTGTTCACAGCAGTAAAACCCTAAGACAATTGCAAAAGCATATCAAAGCATGATAAAAATGGTTATAATATTGTTTGAATGGCTCTCTTCCTGCTTCTTAGTTCTCAAAAATTTTTTAAAAATTCATTCTTTTTGTTTTTCAATACAGGGTATCTCTGTGTAACAGCCCTTGCTGTCCTGGAACTCGCTCTGTATGACAGGCTAGCCTTAAACTTGTGGAGATCTGCCTGCCTCTGCCTCTGCCTCTACCTCCCTAGTGTTGATATTAAAGGCTTACACCACCACCACCTGCCCTCAAAAAAAATCAATGAATTTCTAAAAGGATTTCTTTAATCCAATCATATTGAGTTTTAGTAAATAGGTGGTCCTGTTTTCCTTTTTTTAAAAAGATTCATTCATTCATTCGTTCGTTCTATATAAGTATACTGTAGCTATCTTCAGTCACACCAGAAGAGGGCATCGGATCTCATTACAGATGGTTGTGAGCCACCATGTGGTTGCTGGGAATTGAACTCAAGACCTCTGGAAGAACAGTCAGTGCTCTTAACCACTGAGCCATCTCTCCAGCCTGTTTTCATCATTAATAGATTGGAAGAAATCCCTGTGATTTGGCTTTTTGCGAAAATTAAATGGGATGAGCTCAGTCCACAGATTCTCTAATACAATACTTGGAATGTAAATATATATGAGATCTTTTCCCTCTATGACTAGATAGTTGCCAATTGCTTTTTTTTTCCGTTGTTTGCTTTTGCAGTTTTGGGGCTCACACTCAGGTCCTTTCTCATGCTAGGCAAGCCCTCTCCTACCAAGCTACATCTCCAAATCTTTAATTCATCTTTTTGTGTGGTTTTGGTTTTTGTTTTTTTGAGAAAGAATTGCGTACATCTTTAATGAGACAGACTGGAAAAACTTTCAGATTCTGTAATATAATTTTGAAACATGACATAGGAATATCACAGATGTTAAGTTAGAGAGACGCCTCAGTGGTTAAGAGTACATACTGCTCTTGGAGAAGACCTGAGTTCAGTTCCCAGTACCCACATGGTATTTCACAACCATTTGTGACTTTTGCTCCAGGAGGCCTGACAGCATCTTCTGACTTCCTTGGGCACCAGGCACATGTGTTGTGCACATACACACAGGCAGATAAAACACTCATACCCATAAACTAAATAAACTGGAAAAATAATTTTAAAAGAAATACCACAGATGCAAACTCTTGTAGTTCTGTAGATGGCATTTATTACAGAGCTGTAACAATAACAAAACAGCTACAAAAAGTTGAGACAATCCTAGCTCCCCTACCCCCCAAAAAAAAGAAAATCAAAGAAACAGACAGTGATGGATTTTGGCTCTGTTTACAAAGTAGATAAACCAAGAATGGAGCAGATGGCAAAAGGATTGAAAATGCTCTTTTCTGCTCAGTCTGTCTCTTTCACTAATTATCTGTCAATTATGTTTCCAGATCTGTTCAGTTTCAGTTTTAATTGAAGGACAAAGTTGTAAGTGTATTGCTGAAGAGTGGTTAGATGAGTAGAAAGGCTAAAAATAAGATTTTTTAAAAATGAGTAATTCCTGGCCTACTAGAACAGAGATACAATTCAGGTTTTGAAGAAATTCAGACTGGTGATGCTTCTGAAATTCAAAATAACTTAAATGACAGAATTTGTTTTAGTTCTAACCACTAATAGAGTTCTGTATTTTTTTCTGATGAGGGAGATAGAGTGACAGAATTCCTGTCGGTTAAGCTTTAATCTTCTTCTCTAGAGCTAGTGGAAATAAGTAAATGTGCCTGTGTGTGATGTTGCATGCTTGTTACCACAGGATGTGAGCGCCAGAAGCAGCAGAACATCTAAGCTTAAGACTACCCTGGTCTGCACAGTAAAGTTTAAGGTTAGTCAGGGCTAGCTAATGGGAAAGAGAAAGCTAGCTGTCTGGGAGTGCAGGTCTGTAATCCCAACACTTGGGATTCTAGGGCAAGAAGATAGTGAGGTTGAAGCATGACTCGACTACCTAAGAAGTCGAAGGCCAGATTGAGCTACAAAGGGAAAGTCAATCTCAAAACAGAAGAAAGAAAATAGAACCAAACCTTTCGATTTAAATTCAACAAAACAAAAGAGAAATTTTTGTGTACTTTTAAGATACTTTCATTTTGTCCCACTCTCCAGCCTAGAGCTTAGTATGTAGCTCAGGTTGCCCACATACTTGTAGGACTCCTCTGCCTCCACTGAGTAGTGGGGTTACAGATGTAAGCCTCGCTTCCTTTTCCTTTAGACAGAGGCTTTTATTTTGTAGTCTAGTCTGGCCTTGAACTGTCATTCTTCCTGTCTCAGCCTCCCACATGTTGTAACAGGTGTGTGTCGTCTCACACAGCTTTAATTATTTTTAATTTTTTTATAAAAGCTAATAAAAAGCCACAGCATTAATTTCAATAGTCAGATGACAGAGGCAGGTGGATCTCAGTGAGTTCGAGACCAGCGTAGTGTACATAAGGAGTTCCAGGACAGCCAGGGCAGCATAGTGAAATCTTGTAAAACTAAAACAAACAAACCTATAGGGGCTGAGGGATGGCTGCTCAGCTCTTTTAGAGGTTGGTTCAGTTCCCAGGCATAACATGGCTGCTTACATCCACAATAGGGTCCGATGCCCTCTTCTGATGCTTCAGACAAAAGCACTCAAATAAAACACATAAGTAAACCTTTTAAAGTATCCATTCCATGTAAGAATAGAAAAGAAGACAAATGTTTGAAAGAATTGTCTAAGAATTATTAAGATGTGATACATGACTTGAATCCCAGAGCTCAGGAGGCAGTGGCAGGTGAATATCTCGAGATTGAAGCCAGCCTGTTCTACAGTATGAGTTTTAGGATAGCCAAGGCTACACAGAGAAACCCTGTCTGGCAAAACAAAAAAAAAAAAAGTGTGAGGCTAGAGAGATGGCTTATTGGTTAAGAGCACTTGTTCTTACAAAAGACCCAGGTTGGGTTCCTAACACCTGCATGGTAGCTCATAACTTCCTTTAACTCCAGTTCTAGGGAATTCGATGCCTTCTTCTGACCTCTGAGTAGCAGGCACAGACATACGTGCCTGTAGACAAAACCCTCGTACACATAAAATTAAAAACATCTCATAAAAAGTTAAAAATAGCTGGGGATTTAGCTCAGTGGTAGAGCGCTTACCTAGGAAGCGCAAGGCCCTGGGTTCGGTCCCCAGCTCCGAAAAAAAGAACCAAAAAAAAAAAAGTTAAAAATAATTCTTAATGGAGTTATAGTTCTGGGTTGGAGAGATGACTTAGTGGTGGATTAAGCGTGTATCCTGTTATTTCAGAGAACCTGATTTTGGTTCCCAGGATCCATATCAGGCAGCTCAGAAGTGCCTGTGACTTCAGTTCAGAGAGTTCAGTTCTAGACACGTGCACTGATGTATGTGTGCACCCCCCAACATACATATATGTACATAGTTAAAAGTAAAATATTTAAATCGTTTTTAAAAGAATGAAGATTATTTTAATGCTATTTTGATTACCTAGATTAGCACATCTTTCAACATTCCTGGGAAGATAAAGATGTACTTTCCTATAAAGGGTTATATTTTCCCTGTTTATTTGAAGTACTTAATGCTTATATAATTTTATTTGTAAAACATGGAAATTTATATAACACATTATCCTTACTCATAAGAATTAGGCAGACCTAGACCTCTCTGCACATAATGTAGCAGATGTGCAGCTTGGTCTTCATGTGGGTCCTAAACAATGACAATGACATGTGGGAGAGGGGGCTATCCCAAAACCTGCATATAGCTGGGTTACCTTGTCTGGCATCAGTGGGAGTGGAAACACTTAGCCATGCAGAGACCTGAAGTGCCAGGGTAGGGTATACCCAGAGGGCCCCCACCTGCTTAGAGGAAAAGGGGAGATGAGGGAAGGATTATGGGAGGGGATAATGAGGGGGAAGGTAGTGAGTGGGATGTAAAGTGAATAAGTAAAAACTAAATAATTTAAAATAAACTTTCATGGTTAAAAAAAAACTAGAATATAGGGGTTTTTTGTTTTTGTTTTTGTTTTATTGAGTAAAGCATGGTGGTATCCACATGTAACCCCGGCACTTGGAGATAGAGGTAGGAGTACCACATTCAAGGCCAGCCTCAACTATATAGTTAGTTCCAGGCCAGACTGGAATATGTGAGACTCTATTCCAGCAAATAACAACAACTAAACTGAGAACATAGATTTGTGGGTCTCAAACTTCAGTGTATTTAGAGCAGGGATTCTCAACCTGTGGGTCAAGGCCTCTACGGAATTTTATATCAGATATCCTGTACATCAGATACTTATATTCCAAATTATAAAAGCAAAATTATAGTTAGTAAGTGGCAGTGAAATCATTTTATGGTTGAGGGGTCACTATAACATGCATAAGATGTTTGCTTTTTATTTATTTATTTTATTTTATTTGTTTGTTTTTAGAAATGGTTTCTCTACATAGCCCTGGCTGTCCTAGAACTTGCCCTATAGAACAGGCTGGCCTGGAACTCACAGAGATTTACCAGCCTCTGCCTTAAAAGTGCTAGGATGAAAGGCATGGGCCACTACCATCCAGCTCTTGGTATTTTTAAGATGATGTCACGTGTAAACCAGGGTGACCTTGAACTCATTTCTCTTTCTCCTGTACTACCACCCTCCCCTTAAATCTTGTAAAATACTGAATTTTAAGGATTGGGTTTTTTAAATGATTTTTTAAATATCTATTTATTTAATGAACATAAGCACACTGTAGCTGTCTTCAGACACACCAGAAGAGGGCATCAGATCTCATTACAGAAGGTTGTGAGCCGCCATGTGGTTACTGGGAATTGAACTCAGGACCTCTGGAAGAGCAGTCAGTGCTCCTAACCGCTGAGCCATTTCTCCAGCCCCCTTTAAATGATTTTTAAGGATAATTTTTGTTTGTTTTTTGAGACAGGATTTCTGTGTAACAGAGCCCTAGCCATCCTAGACTCACTCTGTAGACCAGTCTGGTCTCAAATCTGCCTGCCTGTGTGTAGGCACAGCACTAAAGGATAATTTTTTGAAGAAACCTTGAGCAAGTTGTGATGGCTTACGCTTGCAATCCTAGGACCCTAGTACTCAGGTGATTGTACGTTTCTGGCCAGTCTGAGCTGCATGGTAAGTGTTTTTAATATTTATTTTATTGATTTTCATGAGTGCTCTATCTGTGTGTATACCTGCATGCCACAAGAGAGCATCAGATCTCATTATAGATAGCTGTGAGCCACCATATGTTTGCTGGGAACTGAAATCAGGACCTTTCTAAGAGCAGCCAGTGCTCTTAATCTCTGAGCCACCTCTCTGCCCTGTAAGGTAAGATCTTATCTTAAAAGAAAAAGGTATCATCAGGACTAGCTCCCATTTTTATAGGATTTCTTTCTAAAAGATTAATTCACTTTTATGTTTCTCTGAGTTTACACACATCGTGTGTGTGTGTGTGTGTGTGTGTGTGTGTGTGTGTGTGTGTGTGTGTGTGTGTGTGTAAACATGTACAGGTGCCCCAAGAAGCCAGAGGGCATTGGATCCCTTGGAACTGGAATCATAGGAAGTTGTGAGCCACCACTCCAGCCCCTGAGATGTGTATATTCTGTGTACCTCTGCTTGATGGACTTGGTCTAAGAAAGTTGCTTTGCTAATGTAACTTTTAAACATGTAGTTACTTATTTCATGTGTATAAGTATGCACCATACTATATGTGTGGAGCTCAGAGGACAAGTGGGAATTAGTTCTCTCCTTCTCCCATATGGAATCAAACTTGTTGGGTTCCAAGAGTCACCCCACAGACCACACAAACACTGATCTCAGTTAGACAGGGATGGTTTATTGGACACACATCCTAAGACTGATCAGGGCTGTACCTCAGAATTCTGAGCTGAGGCTACAACCCTGGACGTTTCTCAGGGCCAACTTGTAAAGGAAAAAAGCACAATGAGCTCATGTGCAGGTACAGGAAGTGCTGCTCCGTAGTTGGCTCTGACTCAAGCTATTTTGACTAGCTGGACACAACACTTCTACCTGACCTTGATTCTGACTGGTCCTAAGTGCAGCTTAAGGTTATCAAATTTCTTAACATCAACAAACTTGAGAACATACAGAACACAACACGGTATGTGGTCAGTATGACCCTGCTATGAGTCAAGTCACTTTGTCAACGACCGGCAGGCATGTTATAGCAATGTGAAAGAGCTGGTGGGCATGGAACAGAATGGCTACAGCTATGTTGGGGGCGTAGACCTTAACAAAACTCAGGTTGTCGTTTTTAACTAACTTTTTGGTTTATTGTTTTTCTTGTTGCTGTTGCTGCATGGCTACTCTCCATTCACAACACTTCTTTTTGAAACAAGGTATCTCACTATGTAGGTTGATTTGGGACTCTATATGTCAACCAGGCTGGCCTCAAACTCAGAGATCCACCTACCTCTGCTCCCAGGGGCTAAGACTAAGGCACGTGCTACCATGCCCAGCTATTTTTGTTGTTGTTTTAAGGATTGTTTTGGTAGGAATCCTAGACTGGCCTCAAACTTATGAACTTGCTCCCACCTCCTAAGTGTTGGGATAATAGGCATTTGCCTGCACACCTCTTCGTGTTGTTTTTGTTCTTGGTATTTGGAATTGGGGTCTTACTGTGTGGCCCAAGCTGTTCTTGAACTGTTGGGCTCAGGAGATCGATCCTCTTATGTTAACTTCCTGTGTAACTGCAATTATAAACAAACTTCCCATTTTGTCTTTTGTAGATGGTGTTAGCTGAGAAGGTTAGTCAGCTGATGGAATGGACCAATAAAAGACCTGTAATAAGAATGAATGGAGACAAGTTCCGTCGCCTTGTTAAAGCACCACCAAGAAATTACTCTGTTATTGTCATGTTTACTGCTCTCCAACTTCATAGACAATGTGTCGTTTGCAAGTATGATCTTTCATCTCTACTTTGAAATGAAATAACGTAAATGGTTCTTTTTCTATCTCAGAAGAAGCAAACCTGTGTAGTGGGTTTGTTAATAGTAAAGTATATACCTTACTCAGGTATATAACAAACAATACTACTGGTTTACAATCATTCTTGCTTGTGCATATTGGTAGAGGAGAGTGTATAGAACATTGTAGCTACCATGGATTATTTAAAAATCAACCACTATTTGAATTGGTAACCCATTTATATAACACTATACTAGTTGCATTGACCTATTTTTTTCATGTGTGTACAAGCACACAGAAATGGGTGCAGGTATACTATTATGCACATGAGGTCAGAGAACAACTTTCTGTCCTTTCTGTCCTTCCAACATAGATTCCAGGAATAGAATACAGGTCATCAGACTTGCACAGCAAGTATTTTCACTCAGTGAGTCTCTCCCAGCCCACTGTTAAGAGTACTTTCAGGCTGGGGATATAGCTCAGGAATATCAGGATACAGCAATAGAAAAACTCCTGGTTTTAATACCCAGTACTCCAAAAGAAAGGGTTTATGAGTGTTTTCAATTTCCTACTCTTTTTCCTTTGGGGACTTTCTTTTATATCTTTGAAGTAGGGTTAAAGTTTGTTTTGTGCTTGTGCATTTGTGTGTATGTGTGCATGGGAAAATTATATGTATGTATGTATGTATGTATGTCAGAGGACAGGCAACTGTAGAAGTTGGTTGTCTCCCTCCACAGTATGGTCCCAGGGATTGAACGCAGATCATAAAGCTTAGGTGGCAAAATCCTTTACCCCCCGAGCCAACTCAGCAGCCCTTAAAAAGGGATTTTTGTACTATTTCCGAATGTCCTGGAAGTTGGTATGTAGGCCATGCTATTGTCAAACTCACAGAGATCCACCTACCTCTGCCTCCCAAGTAATAGGGTTAAAACTGTGTGTGCCGGGCTGGAGAGATGGCTCAGAGGTTAAGAGCACTGACTGCTCTTTCAGAGGTCCTGAGTTCAAATCCCAGCAACCACATGGTGGCTCACAACCTTCTGTAATGAGACCCGATGCCCTTTTCTGGTGTGTCTGAAGACAGCTACAGTGTGCTTAATAAATAAATAAATAAATAAATCTTTAAAAAAAAAAACTGTGTGTGCCACCATACTCAACTTTATTTTTATTGTTTAGGGATTTTTTTAAATTATGTGTATCTATGTGGAAGTTTGTGCACATGAATGCAGGTTCCTTCAGAGTCCAGAGGCATTTGACGCCCCCGGAGCTGGAGTTGTAGGTGACTGACAGCTACCTGATATGGGTGCTGGGAAGCAAACCTAGGTGCTGTGCAAAAGCAGTGTGTTCTCTTCACTGCTGGGCCATCTTTACAGCCCCTTAGTGTCCACCTTGATTATGTATGTGTGGAGAGGACAGGAGACTAAAATGAAATGGTATAAGAATTCCTTTCAGAGGCCTGTGAGTTGGCTCAGAGGAGCTGGCATGTGGATGTATGTGCCCACAGAGGCCAGACGCATCCATTACAGGTGATTGTGAGCTGTCCGATGGGAGTGCTTACAACCAACCTCAGAGCTTCTGCCAGAGCAGTATATGCTCTTAAGAGCTGAGTCATATCTCTAGCCTTTTAAAAATTGCATATGTGTGAGTGTTTTGCCTATGTGTATGTCTACCACTTGAATGAAGGGACCACAGAGGCCTGAAGAGGGTTCGGGTTTCCTAGAACTGGAGTTACAGGCAGTTGTGAACCTCCATGTGAATGGTAGGAATGGAACCCAGATCCTCTAGAACAGCAAACAGTACTCATAACCACTGAGCATCTCTCCAACATCAGCCCTTATGAAATATTTTAAACCAACTCATTTCTTAGGAAAGGAAGTGAAGAAGGAGAGAATACGTTTCCATAGTGGATCCTTCTAACTATGTGTGTCAGAAGCTAAAAAATATTTGCTGAGGCATTAGTGTGCCACTGGACTACAGACTAGTTGGCTCAGTCTATAGCCCTTCATCAGGATGTGGTAGACAATGCCAGGTCTGAATATTTATGCTGTAAATTTGTTCATTGTGGTCCTATAATTGATGTGTATACCACTCGGTTTTAGGGGCTCAAAAATATTTTTTTTTATCAAAGAATGGATACTGAACAAAATTATAAAATATGGATAGAAAATAGATTAGTGAATGTCAAATTGAAATATGCTCTAGGATGCCGGGCAGTGGTGGTACACGCCTTTAATTCTAACACTCAGGAGGCAGAGGGAGGTAGATTTCTGTGAGTTGAAGGGCAGGCAGGGCAACACAGAGAAACTATGTCTTTAAAAAAAAAGAGAAGAAACAAAAACAGAGAAATAGGCTAAAGATTTAATCTCCAGCACTAAAATACATACATAAACAGAAGAGGATGGAGATAAAAGTTTATCATGAATAAAGAAAATGTTTTCTAGCAGAATAGTAATTAAAAAGTAAAACAGCAGCACTATAACCCCCAAACTTCCTTTCATAAATAGGTATAAGTTAGTGCATTTATGTTACTTAAACCTCCAAAGATTAAAAAAAGTAAGATAAAGACATATATATGGGAAAATATGTAAATTAGCCAGTCTTAAAAATGAAAGTATATAGTAAAAAATATTCAAGGATTATCCAAGGTTTGTCTTTCATTCTAATAATTTATCTGATTGGTTTACTTACCAACTATCATCTGTGCTTCGTTCTCTCTCTCTGTGGATATGGGTGTGTTCTTTTTTTTTTTTCTATTTTTCAGAGCTGGGGACCGAACCCAGGGCCTTGCGCTTGCTAGGCAAGCACTCTACCACTGAGCTAAATCCCCAACCCCTGGGTGTGTTCTTAAGTGTGCAGGTACATGTGTGTGTGTGCCTCACTGTAGGGTCCATAAGACAGCCTTTGGTGTCATCTTCAGAAATGCTGTCTACCTCCTTTGAGACACTGGAGCACACTGATTCAGCTAGGCTAGCTATCCAGCTAGCCCAGGGGATCCACTTGTCTCTGCCTCCCAAGTGCTGCAATTCCAAGTGTACACCACCACCCGTGGCATCTGAAAAGTAAACTCATGTCCTCCAGGCTTTCAGGGCAAGCATTCTACTGACTGAGCCATCTCTGCAGCCTCCATTTTATTTAATTTTTAAGATTTTTGAGAGGTGGGGGGTCTCACTGTGTAGCCCTTGGCTCTTCTGAGACTTGCTATAACAGCAGGCAGGCTTTTAACTTTGGCAGGCCTCCCGTCTTTGCCTTCTGAGGGCTGGTCTTAAGGCTTGTGCCAGCGTCTCTCTCTGGCTACATACTTTAGATTTTTAAGGTAGGCTGTTAGATCCTCTTTGTCTAATAATTTAGGACCCCAAAATTATTGAGAGTGTGGGGTATAGATGAGTATTAGAGCCCCTGCCTTGACTGTGTGGGACTCCATTCAGTCCCCAGCACCTAAATCAAAAAAGTGTGGACACTGGGTTTGGTCATATATGCTCACAATCCTTCCTGCTGAGTAGTCTGAGACAGAAGGAGCATCTGAGACCCGTACTTTGAGTCCAGGCTGAGCACCATAGCAAGACCCTGTTTTAAAACACAGGCTAGAGAGATAGCATAACATTTAAAGGCCCATTACTGCTCTTGCTGAGTTCAGTTCAAAGAACCCATGTTGGACAGTTTACAACCTACCTGTAACCAGCGCCAGGTGTATCTGATGTCTCTGGCCTCAATGACCATTGGTACTCATAAGCATATACCCATGCAGACACACACACATACACACACACACACACACACACACACACACACACACACACACACACACACACAAACAAACAAATAAAAACCACTAAAGGGAGGAAAGCCCCCACAACTTACAGAGGGTATTAGCTGGATTTTTTCAGTGACCACCAAAAATGTTTTGGAGCCAGGCACTAAGGAGGCAGAGTCCAGCCTGGTCTACAAAGGATGGGCCAGGACAGCCAGAGCTGTGACGAGAGGCCCTGTCTCGGAAAAAAAAGTTTTTAAAGAGGTTTTGGGATTTTGTTTAAAAAAAAAACCTAAGTATAAAGTCTGAAACAGAATCATGCAATTACTAATTCCTGGTGAGAGCTCCAACACTTAGATTTAAGGCTTCTTTTATACTGAAAGTGTATTCTAACCTTACCAGCTATACCCGACTTACTTGCCAATCATTTTTGATATTTCTTTCACTAAAATTTGCTGTTACTTAATTAGGTTTTGCTTTACTGCTGATAGGCTAAGTTGGTTTTTCAGATTGTTTCATATGTTTTCTCCCCACCAATCTGATTGAATTCAGGCAAGCTGATGAAGAATTCCAGATTCTGGCAAATTCTTGGCGATACTCCAGTGCATTTACCAACCGGATATTTTTTGCCATGGTGGATTTTGATGAAGGCTCTGATGTATTTCAAATGGTAAGATGTTTGGTTTCTTCTTTTATGTAGGAATAAAGTGTGGATAAAGCAAAATATGTTTTAAGTGATTCAAAGAAGCTAACTAGAAGGGCCGGAGAGACGGCTACTTGGTTAAGAGCTCTTGTTCATCTTGCAGAGGACTCGAGGTTGGTTCCTAGCACCCACATGATGACTCAAAACCATCCATAACTCCAGTTCCAGGTGGTCTGATACCTTTTTCTAGCTTCTGTGGGCATCAGGCATGCATGTAGTACACATACATGCATGCAGATAAAATACTCATATACATAAAATAAGTCTACAAATAATTTTCTTTGAAGTAAAATAGGAATGTTAATGTAAGAGCTAAAGTAGTGAACTAAAAGCAAAATATGACTAATCAAAAACAGTAATAACCCATGCCAGCCTACTAGAGTACAGAAATTGGGCAGTAAGTAATTAACGTCCACACTTTTAAGTTTGTTGCTGTGTGATGTATGACATAGTCTCTGTAGCATAGACTGTATACAAACTTCAGTCCTTCATCTCCCAAGTATTGAAATTATAGGTGTTCATCATCCTACCTAACAACTTATACACACACACACACACACACACACACACACACACACACACACACAAACGTGTGTTTGTGTGCATAAAGCAGAGGAATTTGTTAATGTAGGAGAATAAGTGATCAGTGACACGCTTTATGTGGTAGTCTGAGCAGAAGTGGAGCAGGGGAAAGAAGTATGTGTAATTAAACAGCCAAGCTAAGGCTGTTTGTCTAATCATTGTCTCAGTTCTGCTTCATCAAGATGGTCAATCCAAAGTCAACATAGCTTTATGAGATTAATCTGATTCCCTGACATTACCTGTGCTCCAAAATGGAGTCTTATCTTTGGTATAATTATCTTATTTGGGAGGGAGTGTTATTGTCCTTTATGAAATCCCACTTATTTTTATTATAAATATATAAAGAACAAGCCAGGCACAGTAACTTATGCATAAATTCCCAACACTTGAGAGGTGGCTGCACTGGAACTTGCTGTGTAGACCAAGATAACTTCCAAGTCACAAAGATCTGCCTGCCTCTGCTTCCCTACTGCTGAGATTAAAGGTGTGTGACCCCATGCCTGTTTGTTTTGTTTGTTTCAAGACAGGTTCTCTCTAAGTTGCCTAAGCTATGTGAACTCAGTGTATTGCTCAAACAGTTCTTTAGCCTGGACTCTTCCCATGTTAGTATCATGAGCTTCTTATAGCTATATAAGATAATTTTAGGTGTCATGAATGTATCCTTATTTTCTATAGAGTATATGAACAACTGGTGTGGGAAAGGTTCCAGTCACAGGTAGTCATGTGTTAGAAAGCATGCTTCCACTCTCTGCTCCTTTTTTCTCTTACCTCCTTCTCTCTTCTCTACCCTTCCCCCTTCCCTCTATGCCTCCACTTCCTTCTCAACCCCTTTTCCCATACCCCCAAATAAACTGTATCCTATACTTAAAAAAAAGAAAGCATGCTTCCTAACTCTCCTTAGACAAAAATTATGTCAGCTGTATAATAATGATCTTCATGTCTGGGAAAAGCCTAAGTTTCTATCAGGCATGGTGATGCATGCTTTTAATCCTAGCACAGGAAGCAGAAACAGGAGGATTACTGCAAGTTCAAGGCTAACATGAATGGCTCAGCAAAAGCCTGTTTCAAAAAAGGCCTAAATTTTAAAATTATTTTTTGCCATTAAGATTATTTTCTTGGAGGAAGCAGTACAGAATGAAAGCTGGGTTCACAGAATAGAGGAGGATGTGGGTTATTGGGGAGTTTCCAGAAATGAGTGCAGTAGGAGGGGGTGCCTTCAGAGTTTCTAGGACATTCCCAGTACATGCTCCATGGGTGGTCACTGGTGCTTGCTTGTGTAGCCTGGCTTGGCCTTGGGACCCTGGTGAGTCAGATGATGTTGGGAGCAGAGTCCCTACTGTTTGTATATTTCTTTTCCTTGATCGAAGTGGTACAGAACATCTTAAAGATGCTTGCAGAATAGGTCTCAAATTCAGGTGTGGCTTATGAGTAAGTGAATATGCGGATAGACGTTGTAGTATTGCCTTTGATGAGTTCATGAACCCAGTATTAGATGATGCAGAAGAGATTCATTCTAAAACAAAGAAAACAACTAGGTCAGATCATGCTAAAAGATAATACTGCTCTGCTCCAAAATATTTCCAACTAGTAATGGTCAAGCTGAGAGGGCAGTTCAGTAAAGATGTCTTCGGCTGGGAGCTACATTTATGCATCTTGTTTTTGTGGCACATTTTCATTAGGTGACAATAAATGCTGTGAGATTGTTTTTGTTACAAAAAAAAAATTTTCTTGGTAACGTTTGTTTCCACGGACCACTCTTTATTCAGCTAAACATGAATTCAGCTCCAACTTTCATCAACTTTCCTCCAAAAGGAAAACCCAAAAGGGCTGATACATATGAGTTGCAGGTGCGAGGGTTTTCAGCTGAACAGATTGCCCGGTGGATCGCAGACAGAACTGACGTCAACGTAAGTTTTCCTGCTTTACAGAATGTGATTTTTTCATTGTCTTTGAATCTTACCTGGGGATCATAGCTGGTCTTGTCTTCATGTCATTGAGATGGAATAATTTGACAGTTCTGAGATGTTATTTCTAGGATATACTTTAGAATGTTTGATTGGAGTACATAAAATAGGAAAGAGGCGTTTTCCCCTAAAATTACATTTTGCCTGCTTTCATTTTACTATTATTAATTACAAAAAAATACGTTTTATACTTTAACACATTTTTCTCTCCTTTCCATTAGATTAGAGTAATCAGACCTCCAAATTATGCTGGACCTCTAATGTTGGGGTTGCTTCTTGCTGTTATTGGTGGACTTGTGTATCTGCGACGAAGTAATATGGAATTCCTCTTTAATAAAACCGGATGGGCTTTTGCAGCATTGGTAAGTAAATTGAAGAAGAAAATTGGATCAAAAGAAACTAATAATATACTTTTTTCTTTTCCTTCTGTTTTATTTCCATTTACTTATTTTCCTTTGGTTTTTCTGAGACAGGGTTTCTCTGTATAGCCTCGACTGTTCTGGTACTCACTCTGTAGACAAGGGTGACTTGATCTCACAGAGATCCATCTGCCTCTGCCTTCTGAGTGCTGAGATTAACGGTGGGCACCACTACCACCCAGATTTTTTTTTTATTTTAGTCATTTTTATTGAAATTTTTTTCTATTTTACATCTCAGTGGCAGTTTCTCCTTCCTCCTCTCTTTCTCTTCCTAGTCCCTCCCACTCACCTCTCCTCTATGCCCCACCTCCATACCCATTCCTCCTCCCTTTCTTCTCAGAAAAGGGCTAGCCTTATTGAATATCAGGGAGCCATGACATACCAAGTGGCAGTAAGACTAGGCACCTGCTCCTCTATTAAGGCTAGACAAGACAACTCAGTAGGAGGAAAGAATCCCCAAGGTAGGCAACAGAATCAGAGAAGGCCAGTGCCCACAAGAAGTCCACGCTAGATCAAGCCCATGCAGGCTTCCTGGCTGTTGGTTCAGTCTCTGTGAGGCCCACTGGCCCAAGTTAGTTGATTCTATGGGTTTTCTTGTGTCCTTGACCACTCTGGCTCCTACAGTCCTTCCTTCCCCCCTTCTAGAGGATTCCGCAAGCTCTGCTTAATGCTTGGCTGTAGGTTTCTGCATCTGTTTCCATCAGTTGCTAGATGAAGTCTCTCTGATGACAATGGTCTAGATACCAATTTATGAGTGTAACAGAACATCATTAGGAATTATTTCATTGACTTTTCTTCCCATTTGTGTTTGGTTCTATCCTAGGCCTCTGGGCTATCCAGCCTTTGGGTCCTAGCCCTCCGAGCAGTGTCTGGGGTGGATTCCTTCTCATTGCATTGTCTCAAGCTGGACCAGTCATTGGTTGGCCACTCATACAATTCTGTACCCCTTTTACCCTAGTGCATCTTGTATGCAGGGCAAATTGTGTGTAGGTAAACGGTTTATGGCTTGTTTAGTGTCCCTGCACCTCCACTAGAAGTCTTGACTGCTTAAGGAAGGTGGCTGGTTCAGACTCGGTATCCCTCTTTGCTAGGAGTCTTAGCTAGGGTCGGTCGCCCTCATTGATTCCGTTGCCTTTGGTTCCTAGCTTGTCCCAGAGATGCCTCCCTCATTGCAGTTGACTCTCCCAGTACTCTCTCCCCCATCCAACCCACATCCGATCCCTGTTGTTCCCATCTCCATCCTCACCCCTACCCATTTCCTCTCCCCATCCAACCATAATGTCTACTCTGTCTGTCCTTCACAGTGAGATTCATACATGGATCCTCCCTTGAGTCCTACCTGTTACTTAGCTTCTCTGGATCTGTCCATTATTTTTTTTTAAAGATTTATTTATTTATTATATATAAGTACACTGCAGTTGTCTTCAGATGCACCAGAAGAGGGCATCAGATCTCATTACAGATGGTTGTGAGCCACCATGTGGTTGCTGGGAATTGAACTCAGGACCTCTGGAAGAGCAATCAATGCTCTTAACCACTGAGCCATCTCTCCAGCCCCGGATCTGTCCATTATAACATGGTTATCCTTTATTTAAGGCTAATATATCCAGTTATAAGTGAGTACATACCATGTGTGTCTTTCTGGGTCAGGGTTACCTCACTCAGGATGATATTTTCTAGTTTCATTTATTTGCCTGCAGATTTCATGATGTCTTTGTTTCTAATGGCTGAGTAGTACTCCAGGGTATAGATGTACCACTTTTTTATCCATTCTTCAGTTGAGGGATATCTAAGTTGTTTCTGGTTTCTGGCTATTAGGAATAAAGCTACTATGAACATAGTGGAGCAAGTGTCCTTGTGGTATGGTGGAGCATCTTTTGTGTATATGCCCAAGAGTAGTATAGCTAGGTCTTGAGGTAGATTGAGTCCCAGCTTTCTAGGAACCACCATATTGATTTCCAAAGTGGTTATAGAAGCTTGCAGTCCATCCAGCAATGGAGGAGTGTTTCTGTGCTCCTTGTCCTTGCCAGCATGCATTTTGTCACTTTTGTTTTGATCTTAGCCATTCTGATGGGTGTAAGCTTAGAATCTCAGGGTTGTTTTGATTTGCATTTCCCTAAGGTACTCTTCTATTATCTCTCCTTTTTCTTTCTTCTTCCTTCCTTCACTCCTTCCTTCCTTCCTTCCTTCCTTCCTTCCTTCCTTCCTTCCTTCCTTCCTTCCAGTGTAGGACACAAGCTTTCATTGGGGGTCTTCCTCAGAGTCTGTCTCTCTGAATCGGGAATTAACCAATTTGGGTAGTCTGTTGCACAGTTATCTCCAGAGAGCCTCCTGTCTCTGCCTCCTTACTTCTTACTTCTGAGATTATAAGCACATACTATTAACACCCAGAATATTCTCTTGGGCTCTGTTAGCTTCCATCTCTGTGAAAAGTAGCTTAGCTTTTTTGCTGTGGGGTGTGTGTGTGTGTGAAGGAGAGAATACATGCATACAACTGCATATGCATAGACCACAGGAGAATATTTAGAGTCATTTCTTATTGCTCTCTACTTTTTTTTCCTCAGAGGCAGGGTTTCCCTGTGCAAAAGCCCTGGCTAACCTGGAACTCACTCACGTTGTAGACAAAGCTGTCCCAGAATTCACAGAGATCCAACCATCTCTGCCTCCCCGAGTGTTAGGAGTAAAGAAAGGCATGAGCCACCATACCCAACTTCATCTTGTTTTTTTAGATGATCTCAAATCAGCTGGCCAGTGAGCTCCTAAAATCTGCCTGTCTCTGTCTTTCTTTCATTTATTATATTTAAGTATTATATTATATATTTGTAGCTGTCTCTCAGACACACCAGAAGAGGGCATCAGATCTCACTACAGATGGTTGTGAGCCACCATGTGGTTGCTGGGATTTGCACTCAGGACCTCTGGAAGAGCAGTCAGTGCTCTTAACCGCTGAGCCCTCTTATTTAGCTCCATTTTTTTTCAGTGACTGTGCAGGCTGGTGCTTATTTACGTAGATGTATATGTTGGTGTTTATGGAGGCCAGAGAATGAACCTCTCCTGTTCTCAGGATCTGTCCACCTCGTTTTTGTTTTTGCATTTCAGAAGGTGTCTCACTGATTTGAGTTAAGCTGGCTGGAGGCCAGAAGAGGACCCCTTAGAGTTGTACGCATTTGTGAACTGCCTGACAGGAGTGCAGGGAATCCAACTTCAGTCCTTTACAAGAGAAGCAAATGCTCTTAACTGCTGAGCCTTCTCTCCAGCCACATGCACTCAGCTTTGTTATGTGGATTCTGGGAAGTGAACTTAAGTCATTGTCTCTGTTGCTTTTCTATTGCTGTGGTGAAACACTCTAACCAAGGCAACTTTATAAAAGAAAGCATTTAATTTGCTTTAGCTTCAGAGGGTAAGAGTTCACAATGGTGACTGAAGGAACAGCTGAGAGCTCACATCTCAATCCACAGTCAGGAGGCAGAGAGTGGCACAAATCTTTTGAAACCTCAAAGCCTACCCCCAGTGACACACCTCAAAATTCTACCCAAACAGTTCTGCCAGTTGTGTATCAACCATTCAAACATAAGAGCTTATGGGTCTGTCTTAGTGTTCTATTACTGTGAAAAGACACCATGATCATGGCAACTCCTATAAGGAAAGCATTTAACTGGGGCTGGCTTACAGTTTCAGAGGGTCAGTGCGTTATCATCATGGCAGGAAGCATGGCAATGTGCAGGCATTCATGGTGCTGAGGAGTCGAAAGCTCACCCTCAGTGACACACTTCCTCAACAAGGTCACACCTAATTCTTTCAAATAGTGCTACTCCCTGTGTGCTGAAGAGGGGGATGGATTTTCTTTAAAACCGCCTCAGAATCCATTCTCATTCAAAACCACCACATTCCTGTCTCTGACTCCATTAGTACAATTTCAAAAGTCCCTATATTGAGTTATCACATTCTATCATGTAGGTCTTGGACATTTCAAACACATGAGTGTTCATGACAAGTACCTTTATTTTTTTTTTTGTTTTGGTTTTTTTTTTTTTTGTATTTTTTGGGAGCTGGGGACCAAACCCAGGGCCTTGCGCTTCCTAGGTAAGCGCTCTACCACTGAGCTAAATCCCCAGCCCCCGACAAGTACCTTTATATGCCAAGTCATTTCTCTGTGTATTTTGTGTATTTTTATTTTCTGTCTTAAAATGGATTTATCTCCCTCATATTAGCATTTCCAGAGCTTCAAGCAACTGATTCTGTTTAGAGAGGGTTTTTTTTTTAATATTTTATTTTGCTTTTAATTATATGTGTTGGGGGGTTATGTGTATAAGTGTAGGTATGTGTATAGGCCAGACAGAGGCATTTGAGTCCCTACAAGCTAGAGTTACAAACAGTTTTGAGCCACCCATTATGGCTCCTGGGAACCAAACTCAGATCCCTTGGAAGAGTAGCATTGTTAACAACTGAGCCATCACGGAAGCCCCACTTTACAGTTCTTTTGAAATTACTTTTCAGATATATTTCCAGTACTCAATTTTGAAACTGTTCTGTTAAAATATAGTTTAAAATCCCTTTAGAAATAATGTTGAATTGTGATCCTTGTGGTAAAATATAAATTTTAATAAAGAAGTCATTTATTTGAAAAAATGTCATATGTTTTCTGAATGGCTAAGTATTTTCATGTATCTACTAACCTAATCAGTTGAGCTGGCTAAACTCTGGGTATCCCATTATTTTTGTTTTCTAGTGTTTTGTACTTGCAATGACATCTGGCCAAATGTGGAACCATATAAGAGGACCACCATATGCTCATAAGAATCCCCATACAGGACATGTGGTAAGGAAAATCTGTATTCTTTATATTGGATACTAAAGTTAATGTAATTACAATTACCATGTGAGGCCAGTGCTGGCTTATACAGCAACTAGATACAGTTTTGACTTTTTAATCTTTGTTAATGAGCTTCAATTACACTTAGGGCATCAGTGCTCCAAAGAGGAACACTCTTTATTCTATATATTGAGTTCTTTTGACTAGGATGACTAAAACAGCTCAAACTAAGTATAAGAATTAGTCAAGTATTTAATTATCTGTTGTTTCTAGCCACTGTGCTAGGTACTATCAGATACAGTGTTTTATTGGGACAATGTGGTCCCTGTTGTCATGTCTGCATTGTTTTACCTTGGAGTTTCATATACTTAAATATTGTTTTTCTCATATATTTTTTGTGAAATAAATAGTACAAATACAAAGAACAAGTAAATACAGAAATAGCTTTTAATAGCCTCACAAAGTATGCTACATGCTTACATACAGAGAGTGAATTGATAATTTCCTAAGGTTTAGCATATCATATTTTAGGATACAACACTACAATTCAGTATATAATGTAATGACTTATCCCACTTGTCTTCTCCTCCCAGAATTATATCCACGGAAGCAGCCAAGCACAGTTTGTAGCTGAAACCCACATTGTTCTTCTCTTCAGTATCCTTTCACAATAAGTCTTTATTGTCGTATTTTAAGTTGCCCATTTTCTTACCGTCTTGTGTTCTCTGTACAGCATTTGGTTGGAGCTGCTATACTAATTCAGGGATTTGCTATACTAATTCAGATCCTTTGGAACTTCTGTGGCTCATGTCTTCCTCAAACCTTAAGTTTGACGAAGCCAGGTTGATGAGCTCATTGATTATGGAAGTCCTCACATAATAGGAAGCATGGCATGTCTTTTTAATAGAGTTAAAGTAGAACGGAAACTTTAGAAGAAAGGTAAGGTTTAAGTGGTATTTAAAATGAAACATTGGGCCTGGTGATGGTAGTGCCGACCTGTAATCAGGAAGCAGAGGTTAGCCTGATCTGTAGTGAAAATTCAGGACAGCTGGGGCTATACAGAGGAATCCTATCTCAAAGAAACCAAAAACTAAAAAGAAAGAAAGAATAGATGGATGGAACATTAATGTAATAGGCTACAAGAGTTGGGGCTAAGTATCTCAGTAGTGTAGCACTGGCCTAGCATGCACAAGACCTCAAGGTCAATTCCCAGCACTCTTCAGAGAAAACCTAGATACAAGGTGCTGCAGGAGGAAAAGAAAAAATGGTGGAAAAGAAACTTGGCTTAGGGGAAACAGATCAACATTGGGCTGGGTAGTACTTGCCTGCCGCTCACCTTCACAAGTTGGATCTCCAGGACCAACTCAGTGGAAGGAAAGAACCAATTCCTGCAGCTTGTCTTCCAACCTCTACAAACAGGTGTACCTGTGTTACACACACTTATACACTAATTAAGTTAAATTAATTAAAATCTAATTAATTAAATTAAAAACATGGGCCTTCGGCAGTCATTCTTAATAAGGCTATTGAAGAGAATACAAGCTGGTAACGAAGAGGTGAATAAAGTCATCAGAACACCTTTTTCTCTCATGCCACTGAATTATACCCACAGGCATTAGCTTACAGTGTGCATCATGTACATAATTATCTCGGGAATATTGACCATTACTAGTATTTACAAAGGGCAGGCGTTGGTCTCTTTTCTGCTTGAACAGATTTTTCTTTTAACAGTGATACTACTTATTATTCAACCATGTGATGCACTTCTTTGCTATAGTATATCCATTTTGATTTATGTAGCTGCTGTTATCAAAACAAATAATATAAAGTTATTGCACATGGGGATTTTCCTTTTTTTATTAGAATATGACAAAGTTGGATACCCAAATAATAATTTCTGCTCCAAAGTTTAATTGTTAAAAATCTGAAATGATTTTCCATGTAAAAGTGAGTTGTTATTGTCTTAAATGGTGCATATTTCCAGTATGTGCTTTTCAGGGGTGTTGGGGATGACTACTAAGTAATTTTTAGTTTGTTTGGAGTTAGAAAATTACTGTGTTAAAGATGTGATACCCAAAGGCTCATTTTTTATATAGGTGGGATTTCTTAGAAGTATATTTTACTTTACAAACTGAAATATTTTCAACCCTAATTCTTTTGGGGGGATCAATATGGGGGTTTGGTATTGGTTTATTTTGTTTCTTTGAGACAGGGTCTTACTATGTAGCACTGACTGGCCTGTGCTATATAAACCAGGCTGGCTATGAGGTCACAGAGATCTGCCCGCCTCTGCCTCCCAAGGACTGGGATTAGAGATACGTACCACCATACCAGGTACATGGGGCCAGGTTATTTTTTAAAGATTTATTCATTTATTCTATATAAGTACAGTGTAGCTGTCTTCAGACACACCAGAAGAGGGCATCAGATCTCATTACAGATGGCTGTGAGCCACCATGTGGTTGCTGGGAATTGAACTCGGGACCTCTGGAAGAACAGTCGGGGCTCTTAACCGCTGAGTCATCTCTCCAGCTCCCCAGTTTAGTTTAGTTTTGTTTTTTTAAAGACAAGATCTTATGTATCTCAGGCTGGCCTAGCTACCAAGCCTGGCTCAACCTTACTTTTTTTTTTTTTTTCTTTTTTTTCCGGAGCTGAGGACCGAACCCAGGGCCTTGCGCTCGCTAGGCAAGCGCTCTACCGCTGAGCTAAATCCCCAACCCCTTTAACCTTACTTTTTAATTAAATCTTTGCAGTTAATAATATTGTAAACACGTAAGAGTATTTGTTTGGGTTACTAGTTGAAGATTTATAAATTCATCTTGGGGTTGGGGATTTAGCTCAGTGGTAGAGCGCTTGCCTAGCAAATGCAAGGCCCTGGGTTCGGTCCCCAGCTCCGAAAAAAAGAAAAAAAAAATAAATTGATCTTAATTTTCTTCATGAGAAATTGGGAATACGAAAATGGTATGTGTTTTGTGGCTACATGAATTTCTCCTTAAACAGGTTTTCTAAGATGGTGGGGTTACCTTAGGTATGGTGCTTTTATGTGAAGCTGCTGCCTCTGACATGGATATTGGGAAGCGAAGGAGTAAGTCACATGACATGTCACGACGTTTCACTTCTGCCTTTAACACGGAAAAGTCTTTACTAATCTCTTTCCCTTTATAGAAAATACAAAAAAAAAGAGAAAGAAAGAAAGAAAGGAAGAAAGAAAGAAAGAAAGAAACTGTGAAACTTTTAGAGAGTTTTCTATGTTATTCCACCAGGAACAACTAATAATTTTAATATAATCTATTTCTTTCCACTTTTTTTTCTTTTCTTTTTTTTTTTTTTTCAGAGCTGGGGACCAAACCCAGGGCCTTGTGCTTGCTAGGCAAGCACTCTACCACTGAGCTAATTCCCCAAACCCTTTCTTTCCACTTTTTTGTTCAGTTGATTTTCTTTTGTTTTGAGATAAGCTCTGCTCTGTGGCCAAACTGACCTGGAACTTTCAGCCTTCGTGCTCACCGCCTCTTTCCACTCATGAGAACATCTTGGTTTTTTGAGACAAACAGGGTCTGTATAGCCTAGATCAGCTTTAAACTGGCTATGTAGCTGAGGCTGATCTTGAGTTTATGATCCTCCTGTCTCCACCTTCCAAGTGCTAGGAGTACAGATAGTGCCGTTATGTATGGTTGTATGCTTTAATGGGGATGGACTGGAGGGATTGGTGCATGATAGCTAAGTATCTCACCTACTGAGCCTCTTCTCCAGCCGCGTGTAAAAACATTTTAAAAACTCTTTGTGTGAGAGCCAGACTGATGGCACTGGCCCCTAACTCTGTATATTCAGGACGGTGAGGTAGGAGGATCACAAGTTCAAGGCCTAATTGGTCTATAAAATGAGATGGAAGCCAGCCAGACTACAACTTAGTTAAAACCCTATCTCAAAATAAAACTATAAAAAGAGGACTGTGCCTATGACTGTGTGGTAGAGTACTTGCCTAACACGTTTTAGAATCTTGATTGAATCACCAATATCCCAGAAGGAAACAAAAATACTATGAGAAGGCCTGGGAATATAGTTCTACTGTAGATTGCTTGTTGTAATGGGCACACACCAGCTGTGTGTGTGTGTGTGTGTGTGTGTGTGTGTGTGTGAGAGAGAGAGAGAGAGAGAGAGAGAGAGACACAGAGACAGAGAGACAGAGAGTGTATTAGTTTGTTTTTTCCTGGAGCTGAGGACCAAACCCAGGACCGTGCGCTTGCCTAACTGAGCTAAATCCCCAACCCCGAGAGAGCGTGTTTTAAAGTGAATATTCACTTTAAAAACTAAACACAGGTGTGGATGGGGGAGTGTTAGCACACACCTTTAATCGCAGCACTCAAGAAAGGCAAATTCAGGTAGATTTCTGTGAGTTCCAGGCCAGCCTGGTCTACAGAGTAAGTTTCAGGTTAGCCAGGGCTACACAGAGAAACCTTGTTCCAACAAAACACAACAAAAATGCTTGGGAGGCAGAAGTAATATTGATGCAAGTTTGCATGTAGAAATTGTTATGAATTCAAGCTAGCCCATATAAAAGACACACAGTCCAGGTATTTTATTTCCAAGCTGTAAGCGTAGGTTAGGCAGGTTTTGAAGCCATTCTAACTTACACCCCAGCCATATGTCCCTTGTTACTTGCTGTTTCTCTTGGCCATGTCCTCATGGTCCATCTCCTCTCTCTAGCAGCCTCTCCCTTGGTGTCCTTTCTTCTCTCCCTGCAACCCCCAGCCAGGTAACTGAAAACCCATCTACCTCTACCTACTGCCCAATCACAGACTTTAGCCTTTTATTAACTAACTTGGTGAGCAAGGTTACATAGCATCACTTGGTATTGGTGAGGGGCTCCTTAGGCTCAACCAGATCTTGGAGGCTAGTATTTACCATTTGAATACATAGCAGCATCACACCTATATTTGAGGCCAGACTGGTAAACATAGCAAGTTCTAGGCAGGACAGGGCTATAAGAGACCCTATCTTAAAACAAAACAAATTTAAAAAAACCTTAGGTACGCTGTGGCAGTACACACCTATAATTCCAACACTTGGAAAGTAGAGAATAAGAGAATTACAAGGTCTTGGACCCCTGGGAGCATGTACATTTTCCGCATTAGAACATGCCCGTTTTGTTGGGTGTGGTGGCAGTTCTATAATCCCTGCACTCCAGACAAAGAAGCTGTGCAAGGTGATACACTTGGAATTCAGGCACTTAGCCAGTAGAAGAAGAAGAAGGATTAAGGACTTCAAGGCCATCCTTTACTACATAGGAAATTTGAAGCCATCTCAGGCTACATGAGAGACCCTGTCTCAAACAAATAGTCACACGTTTTTATTGTTTCAAAAAATGCCTACAATATAACTTGTTTGCACAACTTCTGGGATTTCATTAAAATGTTGTTTTTCATACTTAATATTTCTATAAAAAGATTAATATATTGGATTTCTGATTTGACAGATAATTTTTGCCAGGCATAGGTGATATACACCTATAATCCAAACACTGAGGAGGAAAGTTCATCTCAGAGTGGGGTTCATCACTGCTACATAGTGAGACCCTGTCCCAAAAACTAATATAATAATATATTAACTATCTAATATAGATAACACATTGTGACATTATTTTAAAGTATTTTTATTATTTCATGAGTATATGTTCATATGCATGTGTGTGTACATGTGTGTATGTACGTATAATGTGTTTTAAGGTTTCATTGCTGTGAAGAGACATAACCAAGGCAACTCTTATAAAAAATATTTACTTGGGGCTGGTGCAGTTTCATAGATTCAGTCCGTTATCATGGCAGGAAGCAGGACAGCATACAGACAGACATGCTACTAGAGAAGCAGAGAGTTCTACATCTTGATCCATTGGCAGCAGAAGGGGACTGATTCTGCAGGCAGCCAGGGGGAAACTGATTTCACACCTGATGGAACTTGAGCATTTAAAGATCTCAAAGACCACACCCACAGTGACACACCTAACACCTCCTAATAGTGCCACTTCTCATAGGCCAAGCATTCAAACACATGAGTCTGGGGGACAAACCTATTCAAACCACCATCACAGAGTGTGTGTGTGTGTGTGTGTGTGTGTGAATACAACATGTATGTTCAGGTCAGAGGACAACTTGTAGGAGTCCCTTCTCTCTCCTACGACGTAGGTCCTAGGGATCAAACTCAGTCAGGCTTGGCTGCAAGCACTTTTTCTTACTGAGCCACCTTGCTGACCCAATGGTGATTTGTTTGCCTTGCCCATTTCTGTATTCCTCATTTGGAAAATGCCATTTAAATACAATCTGGTATGAATTTAAATGGCAAAACACTATAGCAGAATATTATTGAAATTGTCATAATTTCATCTAGTTCTTGGATTTTTCTTTAATAGTCCTACTACATAGCCCTGGCTGGCATGGAGTTTGTTATGTAGAGAGACCATGCTTGCATCTGAACTCACCATGTAGCTCAGGGTGTACTCCAACTACTGGCTTTAAACTACACCTCCTGAGTACGGAATTACATGTGTACTCCACCACACCTGGCCGTTTTTCTTTAAGAATCATCTTTACAATGCTTAATTATATATGTGTGTGTCTGTCTGGATCTGGGTATGTGCATGTGTGTATAGGTAGGTACCCCTGGAGACCAGAGATGTTAAATCCCTCCTGGAATTAGGATTATGGGTACTTGTGAGCTTCTTTATAGGGGTGCTTAGGAGTGAACTTGTGTCCCCTACAAGAGCAGTCCATACTTAGAACTGCCGAGCCATGTCTCCAGCTCCATACTTAGCCTCTTTTGTCTTCTGGAGATGGTCTCATATAGGCCAAGCTTATTGCACAGTTAGTGCTTACTCCAAGCTGGCCTTAAACACTTGATATTTGTACCTCTTCTTCCCAAGCACTGGGATCATAGACAGGAGACTACTTTTTAACATTAAATTATTGGAGGCTGTGATGCTTTTAATTTTTTTCTTTTTTTATCTTTTAAGACAGGGTTTTGCTATATAATCCTGGTCAGCCTGGAACTTACTCTGTAGACTGACCTGGCCTTATATTTGCTTTAATCCTGCAGCCTCTGCTTCATGAATTGTGGGATTATAGGCAGAGTGGGATATATTTAAGGAAATATATTGTTTTTTACAATTCAGTTACATGGGTATATAAGTAAATTGACTATTGCATTGTAGTGGAGTAAGCTTAGGAGCAATGCAAACTCTGCAAGAGTAAAAAGTGGAGATAAGGGCTGGAGAGATGGCTCAGAGGTTAAGAGCACTGTTCTTCCAGAGGTCCTGAGTTCAATTCCCAGCAACCAGAGTGGCTTACAACCATCTGTAATAGGATCCAGTGCCCTCTTCTGGTGCATCTGAAGACAGCTACAATCAATGTATTCACATACATGAAATAAATAATTTTTTTTTAAGTGGAGAGAGCTAGGCTGTAATGGCACACATTTTTAACCCCAACACTCTAGGGGGCAGAGGCAAGCAGATCCCTGAGAGTTTGAAGCTAGCCTGGCCTACATAGTGAGCTCCAGGACAGCCAGAACTACACAGAGCATCCCTGTCTTAAGGTCGGGGGAGATGAGGTGGGAGTGATTTTATGATGTGCCTTCTTCCAGGCCACCTCTCTTCCTCCTAACCTTTGTTTTCAGAATCTATATTAAAACGATAACCCCCCAAATGGGGCTTAAATCTGTTGGAAAGCTGATTCTTAGTGTGTTTTCTCTGTGGAAGTGTACAGTCTACCCTGTGCAGGTGGTTTCTCAGGGGCGACCTGATGACTCTACTTTTTTTCCTCACAGTGATGTGTATTGCTGGGATTGGACTTGTTGTGTTATTCTTCAGTTGGATGCTGTCCATCTTTCGATCAAAATACCATGGCTATCCATACAGGTATATTCTTACTTTACCTATACTTAAAATGATTATTGCTTTATAATAGTTTATTGCTTACCTATTTATGCCTTCATTTAAAAAAGTCTCCTGGTTTCCACCTGTTCTCCTGTTTCATCTTGGTTTGTAGCAGGATCTTGTCTACCCCAGGCTAGCCTTGAACTCCTGACCTCCTGTCTCTATCACTTCAGTTCTGGGCTTACGGGCATATACTATTGTACTGTGCTGTGGCGGTCATTTTATATGCATGTACATTTTTTGTGTTGGTGTGTTGAGATAGGGTCTCACTGGCTTGGAACTCACTATGTAGCCCAAACTTCCCTTGAACTTGGCAGCATTGCTTCTGCATCCCAAGTTCTGGAACTAAGGGCGTGTACGTCTCCTGCCTGGTTTATGTGGTCTCTCTCCCTCTCCCCCTCTCATGTGAGATAGGATCTCACTGTACAGATGAGGCTGTGTTCCAGCTCACAGAGACCTGCCTGCCCTGGCCGTCCAGTGCTGGGATTAAGGGTGTGCCCCAGCACAGCTATCTGGTCATTTCTTTTATGGAATTACAAGGACATTTGTTGGAGGGGGATTGTTTGTTTTGTTTTGTTTTTCTTTTTTTTTTTGGTTCTTTTTTTCGGAGCTGGGGACCGAACCCAGGGCCTTGCGCTTCCTAGGTAAGCGCTCTACCACTGAGCTAAATCCCCAGCCCCTTGTTTGTTTTTCAAGACAGTGTTTCTCTGTGTAGCTCTGGCCATCCTTGAACTTGCTTTGTAGACCAGGCTGGCCTTGAGTCACAGAGATCTATCTACCTGCTTCTGCTGGTATAAAAGGCATGTTCCACTACCAGCAGCTGGCTAGTGTTTGTGAGGTTTTTTTTAAATATTCTTTTATTTTTTATTCATGTGTGAGAGAGAATGTATATACTGCATGTGTGCAGAGGCCAGAGGAGGATATCATTTCCCCTAGAGCTGCCATATGGGTGCTGGGGATTGAACCTGAGTCTTCTGTAAGAGCTATATGTATATGCTGTTAACTCTGAGCCATTACTCCAGCTTCCATAGTTTCTGTTTTAATACATGTCCTCCTATGGTGTCGCAGACCTGTGATACCAGCAGCACTCAGAGACATAGGCAGGGTCAGATCTGGATTGTCTGGCTACATAATGAATTTGAGCTGCCTTCCAAACTCTTTGTTTGAGCTCATTATATGACACACTGTCTCCAAAAGAAAAAGACTACTAGGCCTTTCGTGTTTCTCACTTCTTGTTTTTGATACTCAGGCCATGGTACATATATTAAAATCAACATACTATGTATTTATAAAACATCAAACTTAGCTGGGCATGGTGGCTTATTCTTTTAATTCTGGCACTTAGGAGCCAGAGGCAGGTAAATCTCTGAGTTTGAGGTCAGCCTGGTCCACAAAGCAAGTTCAGGACAGCCAGGGCTGTTACACAAAGAAATCCTGTCTCAAAAAAAACCATGTGTTCCCAGCCAGCCTCTCTCCTCTGCTCGTCTCTGTTCCCTTTCTCTGCCTCTACCCCTTTTCCAGGTCCCTGCTCCCCCCACAATAAACCTCCTTTTAACCTAAAATAAGGAAACTTAGTTTTCTTTCAGAGACTAATGTATTGATATATATTTTGTTTCAGCTTTCTGATGAGTTAAAGAGGATTCCAGAGAAACATTGACACCGGTAATGGAAACTGAAAAATAAAACCTGTTTGGTGTTTGAAGAATGCAACTCATGTATTTTATCTTACCTCTTTTTGTCAAGTGATCGAACTAGTTAATCATTTAACCAAAGATCTGTAGTGCCTTAACAAGCAATTGTGAGATCATGAAGTATTTGGAATTATGTTCCTGTTAACCTTTCCTTCCCAATGAACTTACGAAACATTTGGGTTTTGTAGTATTAAGTACTTTATAAAATTTAAAACTACTACGTCATTTTACTTAGAGCAAAACTCAAAACTACTTTAGTTAACTTTTGGTCATCTGCTTTTATCTTACCTAAGGTTGGATAGAAGGTTCTGAGCAGGAATTTTCACCTCTGCCTATTGCAAACAGCTGCATCTGGAAGCGGTTACCTTTCCTTCTTTGTGCAGATGTGTGTGCTTTACAGACCTTTCCTCTTGGGCCAAGGTATCATATGCACTGTAGGATCTGAAAATGGACTGTGTAGCCTTTGGAAAGACACATGCCTTGCTCTGTCTTTCTGACTGAAATCAGCTACATAGGCCTCCTTTTACACATTAAGAAGTACCTCTAACTAAAGACTATGATTTGTGCATGAGTGTGCTATAACTACCTTGTACATGAAAAGATTTCTCATTCATTCTGTTTCTAGTTTTATTTAAAGTGGCCCTACTCTAATAATAATAGTTTGTTGCTAAAAATCAGTATAACTTACAAGTGGTCTCAAATGTTTGTATAAGTTACATATTGTCATTGATGTCGTTTTTTACCTAACAGAAAAATAAGCTGAGTTGTGTTCATGGAAAGGACTCTGTTAGAATGAGAAAACAAAATTGTGAAATATTGACTCGTTGTATAGGTATAGAAGTGAAATAGTTAGGGGTTGGAGATTTAGCTCAGTGGTAGAGCTCTTGCCTAGGAAGCGCAAGGCCCTGGGTTCGGTCCCCAGCTCCGAAAAAAAAAAAAAGAACCAAAAAAAAAAAAAAAGAAGTGAAATAGTTTGCCAGGCTGCAGTAGACAAAGGCTGAGTTCTGTGAGTTTGTGTTCAGCCTGGGCTACATAGTGAGACCCTGTATCCAGGAGAAAAGGGGGAAAAAAGGAAGGAAGAAAAATGACATGTTTTCAAGCTTAGGCTGTAACTCAGAGGTAGCATACTTGTCTATCATGTATCACATCCCAATGCCATAGGGGAAAATAAGGAAGATTTCTTGACTTGTGTCAAGAAATATGTATTGTGTCTGTGTGGGTTTTTTTTTTTCTTTTGGTAAAAATTGTTCCTTGAAAGCTGGTCTTTTGTTTTTTAGAATACATGTTCTGTAAAACCTGGGCTATTTTTTAATAAGTGTTTTCTTGAAACTTCTCTTTGAGACCTAGTTCTAGCTGGTCTTACCTCCCTTCTGGAGACCTGCCCCACCTCTAGCTCACTTTCACCCTCATGTCTGAGCTTCACAAGTGCTGGGATTGCAGGCATGTGCCACCATTGACTGTAGTCTGCTTTTGCTCTCACTTTAGCTTTTCTCTGCCCCACAAATTAGAGATACAAAGAGTGGTGGCAGGCACCTGCCTTTTCCGTTAGCTACCCTGCTGGCCGAAGTAGAATCCACGAAGTCCAAGAACGTGAGACAGTCTGGCATCATATTAACACCTCATCTCAAAAATATGTCAGAAAATAAAACTATGAAGGGATTTTACTTGAATTTTATCCTTTTTTTTCCCTGATAGTGGAAATAGCCATATATGGTAACGTTTCCCATGAGGAATATTTAAATCATGGTTATGATATGGTTGACTCTGGCTTTTACCGTAATTATGCAGAGTAATCAGAAATGGCACTGTCAAAAAAAGTATAGGGTTGGGCTGGAGAGATGGCTCAGTGGTTAAGAGCACTGACTGCTCTTCCAGAGGTCCTGAGTTCAATTCCCAGCAAACACATGGTGGCTCACAACCATCTGTAATGGGATCTGATGCCCTCTTCTGGTGTGTCTGAAGACAGCTACAGTGTACTCACATACATAAAATTAATAGATTTTTTTAAAAAAAGTATAGGGTTGGAATGGAGCTCAGTGATAGAGCACTTGGCTATGGTAGAGCACTTGGCTATGGTAGAGCACTTAAAAGGGTGTGGGTTCAATCCTATACTTAGGAATCCCATAAAAACCTAGGAATGTAGCTGGAAAATGTAAAGACATATTAGGAATATTACATTTAAAATATAGAGATGAATTGTGGTTGAGTTGATAAAGTGCTTGCTTAGCATACATAAAGCCATGGGTTTGATCCACAACATCACGTAAGCCAGGTATGGTAGCACATGTGTACAATCCCAGTACACTCAGGAGACAGAGATAGGAAGATAGGTTCAACCTCATCCTTGAGTATATAGTGAGTTTAAGGCCAACCTGAGCTACAGAAGACTCTATCCCAAAGAGAAAAATGAAAAAAGAAAAGATACTGTGACTATTCCCTGCTATTGACCATGTGATAACCTTCCCATGTCTTATATAATAGAGGTTTGTGGAAAGAGATGGACATAATTGACCCAGAAAAAAATGTTTTGGGTGGTTTGTTGTTGTTGCTACAAATTTGATAACTATGAGGAGGATACAGTTGATTGTTCCTTGTAAATTAAGTGATTCTTAATTCCTTATCTGCTATTGTACTTGTCTCTGCCCAATGAATTTATGCTGTGATTCTTAGGAAACTTAGTGTGAAGACTTGCAGAATTGAACTGGGCAGTACTCCTACTGTGTAACTTCTAGCTGCTGGTGTCTCCCATGCTCAGTGTTTTGTGTCTTTTCTTTTTGTTTAAGAGCACCATTCTTCAGTGTGGAGAAAGGCATGCTCTGGCTAAAATCTGTGGAAAGCAGATTTTCTCATTTAAAATAGTGTTACTTTTGTGGAAATTTTAAATTTAGCTTTTATCTGAAGTGCCTTAAGTAGATTCTTAATTTACTTTTCTAGTACTGGTTTAAATATAATTCATTATGTATTTTTAATACACTGTTCAAAAATGATACATTATTATAGCAGAGATAACCAAATGTCTGGCTTATTGCTTCCTGTCAATAAACTTTTTGCACTCTAAATTACATGGTTTTTTAAATTCTCTATTGTCACTTCTTTTCTGTTACTATTATAAAATACCCTGAATCAAGCAACTTAAGGGAAACATGGTCCATTTGGCTCAAAGATGGAAAAGACTATATCTAGATTAGGTATGACACCTGAAGCATGACGCCCTCGGGCAGCCAGGAAGCAGAGAGAGTAAGAGCAGTGGTGTACTGCAGCAAGACTGTCTCTAAAATGTTCCACAGCCTCCGAAACCCTAGCACTAGCTAGTAGATGAGCCTATGAAGGGATTTCACGTTCGGACCGCTGCACCTGTCTATTGAGGGGTCAATACAAAATATCAAAGGGGATTCTTAAATTAGAATATTCTATCTGAAATGTTTAATTTGTCTAATTTTTGTACTGTCCTGTAACAGTGCATTTCATAGAAAATTCTCTTCGTCACCTCTAGATTAAGATAAACTTCTGCTGGGTGTGGTGGTACATATCCTTAATCCCAGCATTGGGAAGTAGAGGCAGGCAGATGTCTATGAGTTGGAGGTCACCCTGTTCTACATAGTACTTCCAGGCCAACCAAGGCTCTTGTGAAACACCCGCCACCGCCACCACCAAATAACAAACAGGTTCTCAACCAACCCCTTTGGGAATCTAATGGCATTTTCATTTAGCTAACTAACACTAAGACCATCAGGAAATGCAGACATTTACATTATGATTCATAATACTACCAAAATCTCACCTATAAAGTAGCAATGAACATTATTTTATGGTTGGAGGAAGGTCAGTACAACACGAGGAACTGTATATTAAAGGGCTGCAGCATTAAGACTGAGCACCACTGGACTAGAACCACTGGAGCATAGTTGTTTTCTTGGTAATCTCTAAATTAAATGTTGAGTTAAATCAGTTGAAATACAGGGACACTGGGCATGGTAGTGCATGCCTTTAATCCCTGCACTCTCGGAGACAGGCAGGCAAATCTCTGTGAGTTTGAAGTCAGCCTGGTCTACAAAGTGAGTTCCAATATAGCCAGGACTGTTACAAACAGAAAACCCTAAAGCCTGACTTATAATTTATTTTAAATGTAAACATATGTATCTTTAATAGTTTACATAGTAGAACAGCAGGAAAGAACTCTGAAGGAACTTTGTGGAAGGTCACCTTCAGCTGCATAGTGAGTTGGAAGCCACTCAGACTACAGAAGAGCTTGCCTCAAAAAGAAATCATTAGGGGCTGGGGATTTAGCTCAGTGGTAGAGCGCTTGCCTGGGAAGCGCAAGGCCCTGGGTTTGGTCCCCAGCTCCGAAAAAAAGAACCAAAAAAGAAAGAAAGAAAGAAAGAAAGAAAGAAAGAAAGAAAGAAAGAAAGAAAGAAAGAAAGAAAGAAAGAAAGAAAGAAAGAAAGAAAGAAAGAGAAAGAAAGAAAGGCTGTGCTTTGAACTTCTATATCTACCATTAGGTCTATGGCATGGACCCTGCCCATTCTGAGCAAGGGTAAGATCAGCGTTGACACACTATCCTGATAGGATTGAAAGCCAAAGCCAAAAAGACATTAGAAACGCTTAAATTAGTACCTTCACCTGCACTGCTGAAGAAAACCTGCCCTAGAAAAACGAAGCAATTTACTGAAGGTTATTCCAAGGAAATGCTTACAGGTTTCCATTTTGCTGAAAAATACCCTATGGATCAGATTTCACTTGCAGATGCAAATTGCTCTCTGGAGACCATAGTCCACCTTGATTGCTTCCTGACATCCAGATTTCTGGAGAAGTCCTAATGAAAAAGGCATTTCCCAGGAGAGCCTGAATCTTGTAGGTGCCCTAAGGAGGGAGTTTTGATTGACAATCAGTCTGTGAACGTAGAATGGAGGTGAGGAGATAAGTCTTTTGCCAGTACTAACCTAGAGAAACTTCTGAACTTTGTGCACAAGTATCCCTTAAATTTTGTGTTCTCTTTTTCCTTTATGAAATTAAAAAGTTGGGCTGGAGAGATGGCTCAGTGGTTAAGAGCACAAACTGCTCTTCCAGAGGTAACAGTAACTGGTTTAATTCCCAGCAACCACATGGTGGCTCACAACCATCTGTAATGGGATCTGATGCCCTCTTCTGGTGTGTCTGAAGACAGCTACAGTGTACTTATAGATAATAAACAAATAAATCTTTTTAAAAAATTAAAGAGTTAAAATACCAGTGTAAACTGGCAGTGGTAGGACAGACAACACCTGTAATCCCAGCATTTGGGAGGCAGAGAAATGGAGGATCAGAAATTCAATGTTAGGGTTGGGGATTTAGCTCAATGGTAGGGCGCTTGCCTAGCAACCGCAAGGCCCTGGGTTCGGTCCCCAGCTCCAAATAAATAAATAAATAAATAAATAAATAAACAAACAAACGAACCAGAAATTCAATGTTAGACTCTGCTTCAGGGTTTGTAGCTTAGACTATATGAGTCTGTCTCAAGATCAGAACAAAACTAAAAAATCTTCCAAAGCTTATCACCAACTGAAATATAGAATACCATTCAAAACAATGAAACCAAGCATAGCAATAACATGTCTTTAGTTCCAGTGCTCAGGAGGCCAAGACAATTGGATCTTGTGACTATGTAACCCTGGATCACACAGTTGCAGGCCAGCCAGTGCTACATAGTGAGACCCTGTCTCAAAAGATAAAACACAAGGGCTGAAGAGATGGCTCAGTGGTTAAGAGCATTGGCTGCTCTTCCAGAGGTCCTGAGTTCAAATTCCAGCAATCACAGGGTGGCTCACAACCATCTGTAATGAGATCTAATGCCCTCTTCTGGTGTCTTAACACAACTACTGTGTACTTACATATAATAAATATTTTAAAACAAACACACACAAAATACCTAGAAATCTTACATGTGTTTGTAGTCCCAGCACTTGGGACTTCCCTCAAGCTGGAGTCAAGAGTGCAAGGCCAACCTGAGCTACATAGCACGTTCTAACCTGATCTGGGCTGTGGATGGGGACCCTTATCGCAACCAACACAAACAAGAAACATTTTCTATAAGGAAATGCTGCCTCACACCTACTATGGTAGTTACTGTCAGAAAAACAGTAAATTAGTCAGAGTATGAAGAAATTGAACCTTTACAACTGGTAGAATATAAAATTATGTGGCTTGACTTGGGAAATTCTTGACTGTGGAAAACATTGTCAACGCTCCTCGAAAACTAGTATTTCGGGGGCTGGAGAGCTGGCTCTAAGTTCAAGATCCCTTCCCAGCACTCAACCTACTTCCAGGGGATCCAGTGACTTCTGACATTGAAAGATAGCAGGCACACACAAATGGTGCACATAGACATACATGCAGACAAAATATTCATACACATAAGATTTAAAACTTAACATGAGACAGACATAATAGTATATACCTATAATCCCACAAGTTGGGAGGTTGAGGCACAACGATGAGGATCTTATCTCAAAAACCAAAAATAGCCAATAATCCTAGCACTCCAGAGGCAGATGCAGGAGGATCTGAAGTTGAAGACCACACTCAGCTGTATAGCAGGTTCTAGCCCAGCTGGGAATGTCTCAAAAAGAGAGAGAGAGAGAAAGAAAGAAAGAAAGAAAGAAAGAAAGAAAGAAAGAAAGAAAGAAAGAAAGAAAGAAAGAAAGAAAGAAAGAAAGGAAGGAAGGAAGGAAGGAAGGAAGGAAGGAAGGAAGGAAGAAAGAGAAAGAGAGAGAGAAAGAAAGAAAAAGAAAGAAAGAAAAAGAAAAAAAAGGTGTGATGCTGCACACCTGTGCTTCTACCAGTTCGCACTTATCGCCAAAAGCTGGACTTCAAAGTCAACCTTCAGCCTTCAGTATATAGCACACATAACTAATTGGTGGCAAGCCTGGGCTACATTAATTGCCATATAATCCAGCAATTTAATTTCTAGGGCTATACCCCCAAAACTAGAAATAGGATTTTGAGCAATTGTACCCCAATGTTTGTACAACATAATAGCTGAAAGGCAGAAAGTAAAGTCAAGTTCTACCAATAAATGAATGGGGAAACACAGTGTTATTCAACCATGGAATCAAGGACATTCCAATGGGGTGGTTGTGGATTGCCTATAGGACCAACTACTCAGAATGCTGAGGCACAAGGATTACTTGAGCCCAGGAGTGTGAAAGCAGCCTGATGAAATATACGATTCCATCTCTAAGAAAGGGGCAGAGGCGGAGAGATTGTAATATTTGCAACGTGACAGCCTTAGGATATGCTACTAAATGAAATAATCCGGCCACAAAAAGACAAACCCTGATCACACATACATAAAATGTGTACAATACTGGAGTTTGCAGCGACAGAAAACAAATTGGATGCCAAGCTAGAGTGGGTGGCTGGGGTTGTTGAATGATGTATAGTTTCAATTCTGAAAGGCAGAAGGAATTCTGGCCCCAAGGTTTAGTTCACCAAGCATTTGCCTAACATACGTGAGGCCCGATGCTTACCACCTAGGCACCACAAACGAAGTCGCAGGGGATACAGTTCACTGGTAGAGCTTTTGTCTAGATTCAATCACACACTTACAGTCCCAGCACTCAAGACTTAAGGGCTGGGTTGGGGATTTATCTCAGCGGTAGAGCGCTTGCCTAGCGAGCGCAAGGCCCTGGGTTCGGTCCCCAGCTCCAAAAAAAAAAAAAAAAATGGGCAAGAGAGCCAGGAGTTCAGGGCCATTACTAGCTACGTAGTAAGTTGGGACAATCTGAGGTACATTGGGACCTTGACTCAAAAAACAAAAGCAAAACAGACATGGTGGTGCATGTCCCAGCACATACATGGAAGGCAGAGGAGATCTCTATGAGTTTGGGACCAGCCTGGTTCAAAGAGTGAATTCCAAGATATAGTGTGATCCTGTCTCAAAAAACAAACAACAACAACAACAAGAACAGGTTTCTGGAAATTGATTGCAAGGGGTGGCTTAGCACAGGTGAACTACACGGACTACACAGGCTGGGCTCACATCTGTAATTCCAGCACTCTGGAGACAGACGCAGGAGGATCACAAGTTCACGGACACCCCTAGGACAGGGATACATTTTCTAGCTATGAGGAGGACAAGCAGATTGCCACGAAAGACAACACACACACACACACACACACACACACACACACACACACACACAGAGGTTAAAGCTATGCATGTGGTACAAACTTTACAGTCAGGAGGCACACACAGGATGGTTACCACAAGTTCAAGGCCAGCCTAGGCTTCACAGTGAGAAGACCCTGACTCAAAAAGGGGGGTGTGGCTTGAGAGGTGGCTCAGCGGTTAAGAGCACCTACTGCTCTTCCAGGGGTCCTGAGTTCAATTCCCAGCAACCACATGGTGGCTCACAACCATCTGTAATGAGGTCTGATGCCCTCTTCTGGTGTGTCTGAAGACAGCTACAGTGTAGTTACACATATAAAATAAATAAATCTTAAAAAACAAAACAACAAAAAGGTTAAGAGGCTGGAAAGATGGCTTAGCAGTTAGGAGTGCTTGTCGTTCTTGACCTGGGTTCAGTTTGTAGTGTTCACATAGCTCACAAGCATGTAGAACGTCAATCCCAGAGGATCCAGTGCTCTCTTCTGGCCTCTGAGAGCTCCAAACACAGCAGCAATGCACAGACATACATGCTGGCCGAATACCCATACACTTATTTTAAGGTTTTTAAAAGTTATTTGCGGGTCTGGAGAGATGGCTCAGCGGTTAAGAGCACCCGACTGCTCTTCCAGAGGTCATGAGTTCAATTCCCAGCAACCACATGGTGGCTCACAACCATTTGTAAAGAGATCCGATGCCCTCTTCTGGTGTATCTGAAGACAGCTACAGTGTACTTATCAGTGTACTTATATATAATAAATAAATAAATCTTAAAAAAAAAAAGAGCACTGACTGCTCTTCCAGAGGTCCTGAGTTCAATTCCCAGCAACCACATAGTGTGGCTCACAACCATCTTAATAGGATCCAATGCCCTCTTCTGGTGTGTCTGAAGACAGCATCAGTGTACTCATACATAAAATAAATAAATTAAATAAATAAATAAATAAATAAATAAATAAATAAATAAAAGAAAAAAGTTATTTGCACTATTTTTAAATTATGATTATGGGGTGGATATTTACATGTGGGCGCAGGTCTCTCCAGAGCCAAGCAGTGTTACATCTTGGAACAGAAGTTACAAGTGGTTCTGAATTAGCTGACATGGGTGCTGAAAACTGAACTTAGGCCCTCTAGAAGGGTAGCCTGTTGTGTTATCTTAACTGCTGGGCCATGTCTACAGCCTCTAAAATTAGACCAACAAAATAAGCATAATTTAATCAAAACAAAACCAGAAAGATCACAATGGTAAGAGTTCTGGAGTTTTAGTTTAGTTTAGTTTTGTTTTGTTTTGTTTTGTTTTTTCATTCCTGTAGCCCAGGCCGGCTTTGAATTCCCAATGCTCCTGCCTCTCCCTGCCATATACACACATGCTGGAGTTACAGGCATGTACACTAGACTCAGTTTATTTAATGATATGGATTGAATCCAGGGCTTCATGGATTCTAGACAAGTACTGGACTAAGTGAATTAAATTCCTACCCCCTGAAACATTAAGATGTTCTTTTTAAATTTGTTTTATCTTTCTTTCTTCTTTCTTTCTTTCTTTCTTTCTTTCTTTCTTTCTTTCTTTCTTTCTTGAAACAGGGTCTTGTGCAGCCTTTGATGGCCTCAGACACAGAATGTTGAGAGGGCTAACTTTGAAAAACATTGTTTTTCATGTGAGTATATTTTAGAAATAGGCCTTGCAACCTTCTATTATTGTATTTTATTTGGTATTTCAAAACAAGGTTTCTTTCTCTGTGCAGCAGCCTTGGCTGTCCTGGAACTTGCTCTGGAGACTGGCCTTGCATTCACAGAGATCTGCCTGCCTCTGCCTCTCTATTGTTGGGATTAAAGCCATGTTCCAACACTGCCCAGCCTTATTATTTATAGTTTTTTTAGATTTATTTATTCATTTATTATATATAAGTACACTGTAGCTGTCTTCAGACACACCAGAAGAGGGCATCAGACCTCATTACAGATGGTTGTGAGCCACCATGTGGTTGCTGGGAATTGAACTCAGGACCTCTGGAAGAGCAGTTGGGTGCTCTTAACCGCTGAGCCATCTCTCCAGCCCTATAGTTTTTTTTTTATTTTAAAGATCTTTATTTTTTTAAGATTTATTCATTTATTATATATAAGTACACTGTGTAGCTATCTTCAGATACACCAGAAGAGGGCATTGGATCTCTCTCTCTTTTTTTTTTAAAAGATTTATTTATTTCTCTGAGTGCACTGTCACTTTCTTCAGACATACCGAAGAGGGCATTGGATCCCAGTACAGATGGTTGTGAGCCACCATGTGGTTGCTGGGAATTGAACTCAGGACCTCTGGAAGAGCAGTTGGTGCTCTTAACCGCTGAGCCATCTCTCCAGCCCCTCTTAATAGTTTTAATTGCAGTATTTTTGTTCTGATCATCTCGCCCCCACCTCTCCAGCACTGGATTACAGGTGTGCGCCCAGTTTATATAAAGCTGGGAATCAAACCTAGGGCTTTGTGCACAATAGGTAAGAACTCTACCAACTCAGCTACATCCATAGAAGTCAGCCCTTTTGGCTATTTTATTTTTGAAACAAAAATCAATCTGAATTACCCAGGCAGGATTTGAACTTTAGACTCTTTAATGGTTTGTATATGCTTGGCCCAGGGAATAGCACTATTCAAAGGTATGACCCAGTTTGAGTAGGTATGGCCTTTTGGGAGTAGGCATGGCATTGTGGTATGGGCTTTAAGACCCTCATCCTGGCTGCCTGGAAGTCAGTATTCTGCTAGCAGCTTTCAGATGAAGATGTAGAGCTCTCAGCTCCTCCTGCACCATGCCTGCCTGGATGCTGCCATGTTCCCACCTTGATGACAATGGACTGAACTTCTGAATCTGTAAGCCAGCCCCAAATAAGTGTTGTCTTTTATAAGACTTGCCTTGGTCATGGTGTGTATTCACAGTAGTAAAGAAGACAGACTCTCCTTTCTTAGCATCTAAAATAGTTGACATTACAGGCTAGTGTCAACAGGCTTAACTGCAAAAGACATTTTCTAAATCCTAATGCCTGGGTAACAAACCAGTATGGACTCATTTCCACTGACAAGACCTTGTGTTTGATTTTTTTGTTTACTTATTTACTTTGTATTTGTTTTTATTTACTTAATAAAAAAAATAAAAGCAGGTTCTCATATAGTTCAGATTGGCATCAAACTCAATACCTAGTCGGTGGATGACCTTCAACCCCTGATCCTTCTTCCTAGTATTACAGATGCACACCAATGCAATTGCCATGTGTTTGATCGATTTATTTATTTTTTTTAGATTTATTCATTTATTATATATAAGTACACTGTAGCTGTCTTCAGACACACCAGAAGAGGGCATCGGATCTCATTACAGATGGTTGTGAGCCACCATGTGGTTGCTGGGAATTGAACTCAGGACCTCTGGAAGAGTAGTGGGGTGCTCTTAAACCGCTGAGCCATCTCTCCAGTCCCGGTGTTTGATCTTTTATATGAGTCTCAAAAATAAGACTACAGACATCCCAAAAGGACATGAATGGTATGTACTCACTTATAAGTGGATATTAGCTATAAAATACAGGTACCATACTATAATCTACAGACCCGAAGAAGCTAAACAAGAAGGAAGGCCTAAGCAAGGATGCTTGAATCTCACTTAGAATGAGGAAAAATAGTCAGAAGAGGCAGATGGAGGGAGGGAACTGGGAGAGAGGGGGAATGGTATCAGGTATGGAGAAGGACAGGAGAGATGGCTAGATGGCCATAAGAATGAATGAACGTCTGCAACTGATGGGGGTGAGGAGATGGGGAGCATCTCCAGGATGAGACAGAGACCTGGGATAAGGGAGGCACCCAAGAATCAATGAGGGTGGCCTTAGCTGTGACTCACTTCATTGGAATTATGGAACCTCCTGTAGCTGGGCAGGAACCTCAGTGGGAGCGATAGATATACAAATCTTTCAACCCAAAATTTATCCTGTCTACAAGAAATGGTAAGCACAGAGCACGGAGCAGAGACTGAGGGAATGGTCAACCAGTAATCTGCCCAAACTGAGACCCCTCCCATGGGCAAGCACCAATCCCTGACACTACTGATAAGACTCTGTTTTGCTTGCAGACAGGAGCATGTTGTTCTCTGAGAGGCTCCACCCTGCAGCTGACTCTGACAGATACAGACACCCACAGCCAAACAGTGGATGGAGCTTGGGAATTTTTATGGAAGAATACAAGGACGGATTGTGGCACCTAAGAGGATAGCAACTCCACAGGAAGACCAACAGAGTCAACTAACTTGGACTCTTGGGTTCTCAGTCTGAACCCCCAAAGAACCTATGTGTGTTGTATCTAGGCCTCTCTACACATATGTAGCAGATGTGCAGCTTGGCCTTCATGTGGGTCCTGAACAACTGGAGTGGGGGCTCTCACAAAATCTGTTGCCTGTACATGGGATATGTTCTACTGGCTGGGCTGCCTTGTCTGGCCTTAGTGAGAGGAGAAGCACCTAGCTTCACAGAGACTTGAAGTACCAGGGCGGGAGTGATACCCAGGACCCCCTACCAGCTCAGAAGAGAAGGGAAGGGAGAATGGGGGAAGGATTGTGGGATGGGTGGCAGGAGGGGGCAGTGAGCAGGATGTAAAGGGAATAAGTAAAAAATTAACAATTAAAAAACTACAGCTAACTGGATCACCTTTAACCCCAGCATTTGGGAGGCAGAGGCAAATGAATCTCTCTGAGTTCGAGGCCAGCCTAGTCTAGCTTCAGGATAGTCAGAGCTACATAGTGAGACCCTGTCTCAGACAACCACAACAAAAAAGAAATACCCACGGTGAATCCAAAGACAATCTGCCAAAAGTTTTGCATAAGTAATTTTATTATTAAAATTAGAAAATTAGGGGCTGGGGATTTAGCTCAGTGGTAGAGCGCTTACCTAGGAAGCGCAAGGCCCTGGGTTCGGTCCCCAGCTCCGAAAAAAAGAACCCAAAAAAAAAAAATTAGAAAATTAAAGACAAAGAATGGTACAGATGTCAAGAGATGATCTTCAGGCTCTTTTGGGGTGACAATGTAAGGACATTCAGTTAAAAGTGAAATCATCTGCAGGGTGAGTGATGATTAGAATATTCTAATAAATGTTTTGTTGTAATGACTTACACGGGGGGGGGGGTTAAGGACTCTCAGAAATGAATTTCTATTGGTTCCACCCAATATCCAGGTTCAGAAAGAATTCATTTTGTCTGACCCTGCCAGTCTGCCAGTTTCTTCACTGCACATGAGTTAATGTAAAAATTGTTATGGTATCTGCTTCTTATGCTAATCTCTACACACAAGATTTGGAGAGCATGTCAAGTTTATGGCTCTGCAATTAGTACCAACAAAACCTGGGTCCAACATTCATGCTAGCAATAACTATTAGTTTTTCTCACTGGTGATGAACAAATTCTTGACCCAAAGCAAGCACTCTAAATATTTATTCAATAATCACTGAATAAGTAAAAGCTTTAAAAAAAAAATAGCGTCACAGTCAGGCATAGTAGCATACACCAGTAATTCCAACACTTGGGAAGTGGAGGCAGAAGGATTATAAATTCAAAGTTACCTTGGGCTATACAGTGAGTTCAAGGTCAGCCTCAGAACCTCAGTAGCTATATATATAATTGATGTCCTCATCAGTTAAGAGCAATTGCTACTCTTCTAGAGGACCATAATTCAGTTCCCCTGCACTCGTACAGTGACTCACAACCATCCATATTCCTGTCCCAAGGGATCCAATTCCCTCTCCATCCTCTGGGGGCACCAGGCATGAATGGATATGGTACATGGTGCACAGACATTCAGGCAAAACATCCATACACATAAAAAAAAGTCACTGAGCAGAACCAACAACCCACACGTAGCAAAAAAAACAAAAAAAAAAAAACAAAAAAACATTGGGGAGTGAGGACAATCTCAAAATATTCACATAGTTGAGGTCGAACATATGATGAGACTCTGGCTTTAATCCCCAGCACAAATACAGATATTTTAGACTAAAATAACTACATAAAGATGTTAACATTAGGGGTTGGGGATTTAGCTCAGTGGTAGAGCGCTTGCCTAGGAAGTGCAAGGCCCTGGGTTCGATCCCCAGCTCCGGAAAAAAAGAACCAAAAAAAAAAAAAAAAAAGATGTTAACATTATCCATCTTTCTTTTTCACGAACTTGTTCCCTCCCTCCCCACCCTGCCCCTCTCTTATTCCAAGACAGGGTTTCTCTGTGAAGTCTGTGCTGTCCCGGATTTTGTTCTGTAGACCAGGCTGAGCTGGGTCTACTTCCCTCTGCCTCCAAAGTGCTGGGATTAAAGGCATGCAGTCCTACTGCCCAGCAAATTATCCAGTTTTCAACAAAATTGATGAAGCATGTAGAGAAACAAGAAAGATAGTCTCATGATTAAGAACAGGTATTGCTCTTGCAGAGGACCTAAGGTAAGTTTCCCACCCTCACTTTGGCAATTCACAATGGCCTGTGACTACACCTCTAAGTGATCTTTCTCCCTCTTCTGGCCTCCACAGGTTGTGCATGAATGCACGCAAGCACACATTCCTAAAGAAAATTAACAATAAATCTTTTAAATTTTTTCTTTATTTTTATGTGCATTGATAGTTTTGCCTGTCTGTCTGTCTGTCTGTCTGTCTGTCTGTCTGTCTGTGTAATTATGCCAGATCCTCTGAAACCGGAGTTATATACAGTTGTGAGCTGCCATGTGGTTTGGTCCTTTGGAAGAGCAGCCAGTCCTCTTAATTGTTGAGCTACCTCTCCATACAAATAAATCTTAAAAGAAGAAAAAAAAATCAAGAAAGTCTGGTCTGCTTGCAGGAAGTAAATGATATGAGGTGGGACAAGATGACAGCTGAGTAGTCACCCCCCCCCCCACAAGCACACCAAAGGAAGCAGCTACCCACATACATTTACTTTCACAGGAGCTAAGTCAGTCAGGTGAGAGGACATAGTATTTCTGTTTACTAAAGTGAAAAGACACATTTAAGAAAGCAAAAAGTCACTTGTGTTGTTTTCCCCCTAACTCCAAAGAGCCCACTCTGGAGACACGACTCCTGCACAAGGAGATGGAGAAAAGTAAGCCCAGGCCTCCTGAGGCTTGAAAACCAGTTCCAGGCCTGCCATGACACTTAGTTCTGGGTAAATCCTCATCAACCCTATGATCTGAGCCACTGAGACCGAGGGAGGCAAACTTAGAGGATATTTTAGTAGCCTAGGATTCTATTTGGTTTGAAGGAGCCTAGTTCTTGCTGAAGTGTAAGAGCTATTAAGAGGCTTGGCCTGGTAGAGAGTAGGTAGGTTATGGGGTCATGTGAAGGACCTAGGGGCTTTCACTAGCCTTATACCCATGATCTCAGGTCAAGATTAGTCCAAGTACCAGCTTCCCGCCTCGGGTGAAGGCTAGGCCAAGTTCCATTCTCCACCCACAGTTCTTGGGAGGAGCAGGGACATTCTTGAAAAACTGCAGAATTTACTGATAGTCACCTGACCCTCCGGTCCCAGAAAGAGTTTGAATGCATGTCATATGCTTGCTAGCCAATAGATTCAAAGGTCAATATGCTTAGCCAATAAGTTTGAAATATAACTTTGCTGATGTAACCTGTACCCCTAAAAAGTATAAAAACTGCTTGTTATAGCCATTTGGGGTTGCCTTCTAGTCACTTGCCACAAGGGGTTGATTGAAGGTCGACCCCCATGTGCCAAAAAATAAACCTCTTGGGTTTGCATTGAATTCCATTCTCATGTCTCACTTGAGGGGGTGGGGGATGTTCCCAGTAGTTAAGACTCACTTCGAGCCTTATGGGTTCGGTTTTTGTACACCCTCCTAATAATGTACTTGGCAGTCAGTCAAACCCTTCACTTGCATGTCCTTTGCAAAGACATCCTTCTTTGAGCAATGCACCCTAGTAACCTACTGGCAATCCACTGATCCAATTGCAGACCCCCACACTCCAAATAATTTCTCCTCTCCTAATGACCATCAAAGTTGGACAGTTTCTATACAACATACTCCCTTTATGTCTAGGCACAATTTGTGTATGCATGTCCATGATGAAGCCTGAACTGGTTTGGGATACATGCACAGTAAGACAAAACTGTGTCCTCAAGTGAATCTTTGAAGAGAATTCCCTGTTTACCCTTATCATGACCATATATAACTGAACAAGCATATGATTGAAATCAGATGTATTGTGGAATGGGACATAGGCAGTGAGCAAAAACTGACATACTCTAAGCCTATCAATCAAATAGAATACCACACAAACTATATTCATTTCAACCAATCTTTCCCCTACCTTTTTTTGAGTCAGAGCCTGGCCATCATTATGTAGACCAGACTAACTTTGAACTCAAAAAGATCTGCTTGACTCTACCTCCTAACTCTGAAATTAAAGACATGTGTCACTATGCCTAGCTACAAACTCCTTACCTTGCATAAAAGGAAGGTAATAAATGGTAATAAATGTCCTTTAGTATCTTTATTATGATCCCCTGTCTGTTGCAGCCATTTTGATCTTTCTATAACTTTGCTTTAAATAAAGTTCCCTTGGTATGTTTGCAACTATATGCAGGCTTTTATTTTATTCTTCAATAAGAGACCAAGCACCTGGGAACACCTGATCCCAAACACTGGCAAGTGAATCGTGTTAGGGTAGGCAACAGAAAGCAACCACCGGGCTGGAGAGATGGCTCAGCGGTTAAGAGCACCCGACTACTCTTCCAGAGGTCCTGAGTTCAATTCCCAGAAACCACATGGTGGTTCACAACCATCTGTAAAGAGATCCGATGCCCTCTTCTGGTGTGTCTGAAGACAGCTACAGTGTACTTATATATAATAAATGAACAAATCTTTAAAAAAAAAGAAATGAGGAACCCAAGTCTTGTACCAAAGGTGGGAGGAGAAAGAAAGAAGATACAGGGACACATTAGGACCAATAAAGAAAGGGGGTGGATGACCAAAGAGGACTATTTAAACTCAATAAAAACCTAGACCACCTTATAGTCAGTCATCTCTGCAGCTAGGCCGGGATGAAGGGAAGAGGGTGCTTCTCTCCCTGAGAAGTTTGCAACCCTTACCAGTAAACAAGTTCCCTTTGTGCAGAGCTCATTTCCGGTCTCTTGTTTTATGGGTAGCATGCCCTATGGCAGGTTTTTCTCATTGAAACTTTCCATCCGGCTGGGAAGCTCCTTAAAATAGGAAGCTAACAACTCAAAATGGTTTCCGGAAATCCCTGAAACTGAACAGATTCGCTAGACCCCTCTATACCCAAGAATAAATAATGAAGACTGCCGAGAGTCATCTCAGACAAGCCAAGGTGCCTGGAAGAAGCAGAGACTAGCCAAACAGCTTGAAAAGAAGCTGAGACCAAAAAAGCCAAGCTTCAAAGAAGGCACTGAGACCAGCCAAGGAGCCTGAAAGAGGTAAAGAGGAGCCAAGTGGCCTGAAAAAAAAAAAGCAGCCTGAGACTAGCCAAGCTGCCTGGAAGAGGTATAGACCAACTGAGCCATCTGGAAAGGATATTGGCGAACCTGTTGAGCTACCTGCAGTATGCTCCAGGTTCCCAGCTTTTCTGACTTTTCACCCAAGATTGGATGGGCTGTGGTGATGCAGCTGTCTTTGAGTCATTTTTGTTCCCTAAGTACTCTTTCACTCATATTTCAGCAAGTATCTCAGAAAAACTCTTGGTTCACCAAGTTAGACAAGGATGGTATCTGTACTTTGGTGTGCCATGGGTTCCCAGTCTGGAGTGAGTAGATGTACATGTGTTAAGTCTCTCCAGGAAAAGTTTGTGACACAACATGGCAGGGAAAGATGGTAAGACCTGATGCCTAGAAGAACCAGAAGGCCCAGTAAATAAGGGCAGACATCACAGATGAGCATGTAGAAAGCCCAGGGGTTGACATCAGGACTTATTCCTCTATCACTCGTCACCTTACATTTTTGGGGGGAAAAGGGCTCTCAGATCAGGACTTCTCTGTCTGTCCTGGAACTCACTCTGCAGACCAGACTGGCCTCGAACTCACAGATCTGCCTGCCTCTGCCTCCTGCGTGCCAGAATTAAAGGCATGAGCCACCACCACCCAGTTCTCCACCTCACTTTTTTGAACAGTCCCTCACTAAACATGGGGCTCACTGTCACAGCTACCTGACTGGCTAGCAAGATCTGTATCTCTCTCCTCCAAGTCCTTGGATTACAAACACATGACACCTGTACCTGGTTTTTACATTGTGTATATGGATTCTGCCTTCAATTCACTATACAGCCTAGGGTAACTTGAACTACTGACTGTCCTGCCTTCTCCTACATATTGGGACTTTGGTTGTGTCCCCAGTTTCTTTTTTTTTTTTTTAAAGATTTATTTATTTAACGTATATGCACTGTCACTATCTTCAGACACACCAGAAGAGGGCATCAGATCTCATTACAGATGGCTATGAGCCACCATGTGGTTGCTGGGAATTGAACTCAGGACCTCTGGAAGAGCAGTCAGTGCTCTTAACCGCTGAGCCATCTCTCCAGCCCCCCAGTTTCTTTTAAACAATGCATCCATAGTATAGTTAGACTAACTTGGATTTTTATAGCTACTAGTGCTGAAATAGTGAAGGACCCTAGTTCTTACTGAAGTATAAGAGCTATTAAGAGGCTTGGCCTGGTAGAAAGTAGATAGGTTATGGAGTTCTTGTGAAGGACCCTAAGGACTTTCGCAGTTTTACACCCACCGCCTCAGGTCAAGGTAAGGCCAAGTATCAGCTTTCCACCTCGGGTGAAGGCTAGGCCAAGTTCCATTCTCCACCCACAGTTCTTGGGAGGAGCAGAGACATTCTTGAGGAACCACCTGACCCTCTGGTCCCAGAAAGAGTTAGCACGCATGTCATATGGTGCTAGCCAATAGATTCAAAGGTCAATATGCTTAGCCAATAAGTTTAAACTGTAACTTTACTGATGTAACCTGTACACCTAAAAAGTACAAAAACTGCTTGTTATAGCCATTCGGGGTCACCTTCTAGTCACTCGACATGAGGGGCTGATTGAGGGTCGACCTCGACTCTCCAGAAAATAAACCTCTTGGGTTTCCATCTAATTCTGTTCTCCTGTCTCACTTGGAGGGTCTCCCGATAGTTAAGACTCACTTCGAGCCTTACATTAGGAGCAAGAAATTGACAGCCTACTCCTGAGAAGTTTACACCTGGTACCATCCCATACTAAATCAGGGGAGGTGACTATAGGCGTAAAGAAAATAAAGCCTGCTAAGAATTCCTGGAGACAGGCACAAAGCCAGATTGGGAAGACAGGAGTACCTAATTAGTTATTCAGTTCCCTAAAACTGCCCTACACCAACAAGACAGCAAGGGGTCCCAGAAGCTAGGCATGATAGTGCTTACTGTTGGAGGATCTCTGTGAGTTCAAGGCCAGCTTGGTCTATATAGCAAGTCCCAAGCCAATTAGGATTACACAGGAAACCTTGCTTAAAAAGAAAGAAAGAAAGAAAGAAAGAAAGAAAGAAAGAAAGAAAGAAAGAGAGGAAGGAAGGAAGGAAGGAAGGAAGGAAGGAAGGAAGGAAGGAAGGAAGGGTTCAGAGGCTGTGCATGGTAGTGAAGTCTTGCAATTTTTATACTATATAGGCTGAAACTGGAGGATCAAGGAAGTTGAAGTCTAGTCTGGGCTACATATTGGCTGGTCTGACTATGCAGCAGTACCCCATCTTTAAAAGAAAAAAAAGTCTGCGGAGAGGGGGACCTGGGAAGGTAGTTCAGTAGGTAAAATGTTTGCCATGCAAACATGATGGCCTTAGTTTGGTTTTCTAGCACCCTTACAGCTAGGTAGGGTGCTGTGTGTTTACAAACCCAGCTCTGGGGAGTGAAGATGGCTATCTGGAGCCTAGAGGTTAGCCAGACTAGGACAATTGATGAGCTCCAGTTTCAGTGAGAGACTCTGTCTCAGAAAATAAGAAGAATGATTGAGCAGGACACTCAGCATCAACCTCTGGTCTGCATAGGCATGTGCACACATATGCACAGGCAACTGTACATGTACATATGTACCTACCCACATAAATATTTAAGCATACCATACACATAGGCTCGCAGATACACTGAAATTCCACTTCACCACTTCAGTTAGAATGGCTGTCACGAAGAAAACAGGCTACAAGTGCTAGAGGTTCCTTTAAAAAAAAACCTAAAAACTAAAAATATAACTATCGTATAATCCAGGCATACCTAGGTACTAAGGAACGCTTGGGTCAATATCCAAAGGAATCTAAATCAGCAAACCAGAGTCATTTGCACAGTCAGGTTGGGCCACTATGCCCACTCAACTTTTATGTGGGTGTTAGGGATCCAAACCCTGGTTCTCCTGCTTGCACAGCAAACGCTCTACTCATTGAACCATCTCCCCGCCCCACAGCTATATATTTAATTAGCCACAAATCAAAAAAAAAAAAAGGAAAAAGAAACTTTGTCTTATGCAAGACTATGGGTGGAATTGGAAATCCACATTTTAAATAAAATAAGCCAGGCACGGACAGACCAGTTCTACATGATCTCATACAAATATGTTTTGCTGAACCCACATAGAACGGGTTGCCAGAAGCTGAGGAAAGTAATGATGATATAAACTTGGGGGAAAGGCCAATCAATCAAAGAAGTTCTGTTCTGGAGTCAGTGAGATGACTCAGTGAGTAAAAGTGCTTTTATGTGTAAGGCTCACAACCTCAATTTGATTCTTGGAATGCACATAAAAGAGAAAGGCTGATGGCACAAAGTTGTTTTCTGACCTCCACATCTGTGTACTGCGGCACATATGACAACCTCCCCCAGTAAAACACACACACACACACACACACACACACACACACACACACACTTAACAATAATAACCAAAGAGCAGTATTGATCAACTTGAGAAGGGGAAAAAGAGAATAGTTGAGAGAGGCTGAGGGGGGGGAAAGGGAGGAGGGAAAGTGCTGTGAAGCGGAAACATCTGATTTGTTTGGAAAGTTGGTTGTCAAATGATGTTTTGCTGGGGCACAACAGGTGAAAGGATGTTTTGATACAGCAAACATGTGAAAGGACTCTTGGTGAAGGAGTATAAATATGACCCCACAGACAGTGGGAACTGGAACACTGGTTTACTTTGCTCTTCCTCACTGTCGCTAACAACATGCTCGTATTGGTTCACTTTACATTGTGATTGCTGACGTTTGGTTGTGGTGACTTCCTAGAAAGAAACTCGCCAAAGAACTTCTCATGAGGTTCCTTATGGCTTCTCGCTGCTTCCTCGGTCTCGGGGCAGGTTGATGAGCCTTGAGGTTTCTTCAAGATTAAACTGTAGTTGTTGGTTCATATGTTGTCTGCCTGTCAAGAGAACTGGACTACAGTTGCTGATTTGTATTTGATGTTTGCTACAGGATTGGACTGCTGGTATCCTGATAAGGAAGATTGGACTCGTCCCCAAAGACCTTGCCTCTCAAAGAACTATTTCTAAACAGGTGCATTTCTCCCATATCCTAATGTCAAGGTTTGAATATGCTTGGCCCCGGGAGTGGCACTTTTAGAAGGTGTGATCCTGTTGGAATGGGTGTGTCACTGTGGGTAGGATCCTTACCCTAGCTGCCTGGAAGTCAGTGTTCTGCTAGCAGCCTTCTGATGAAGATGAAGAACTCTCAGCTCCTCCTGCACCATACCTGCCTGGATGCTGCCATGCTTCCTGCTTTGATATAATGGACTGAACCTCTCAACTTGCAAGCCAGCCCCAATTAAGTGTTGTCCCTTATAAGACTTGCCCTGGTTATGGTGTCTGTTTACAGCAGTAAAACCCTAAGACACCTAATAACTTTTCTTTTCTACTACCCCTGGTGGACATGGCTAGAGGAGAGGGAATGATTATTAAAGTAGGTTGAGGGGTTGGGGATTTAGCTCAGTGGTAGAGCGCTTGCCTAGCAAGCACAAGGCCCTGGGTTCGGTCCCCAGCTCCGAAAAAAAAAAAAACAAACAGAAAACCATAATCAATCAAGATATGGTGGGTGGTATACTCAAATTGTCCTAGTATATTTAGAAGGTTAAGGCAGGAACTTTGAAAAATATTACGTTTATTTGTTTATGCACATGTTTGTGTATGTGTATGTATAGGGACACACATATACACACATGTGAAGGCTAAAGGACAACTTGGAGGAGTTTGACCTTGTGGGTTCAGGGGTTGACTCAGGTTGTTAGGCTGGGTGATAAGTGCCCTAATATATTGAGCCATCTCACTTTATTATATTTAGGAAAGCTGGGAGTGGTAATGTAGACCTGTAATACTAGGACCCAAGAGGCTGAGGTGGGAGGATCCCCAGTTTGAGCCCAGCTTCGATAGTGTGAGCTTAAAACCATTCTTAATTACATAGCGAGTGGAGGCCAGGAGATTCTGTTTCAAACAAAGGCAAAAACGTGTTCAGTAGTTTGATGTGGTGCAAGTCTGTAATCTCAGCATTTGGGCAGCAGGGTGAAAAGGACCAAGATTTTAAGACTAGCCTGGGTTACATAGTGAGATCCTGTCTCAAAGAGTATTATAGAAAACATGTCAAGCTGAGCAGAGTGGCACATGTCTTTAAATCCCAGCATCCAGGAGACAGAAGCAAGCAGATCTCTGTGAGGTTAAGGACGGCCTGGGTTACATAGTGAGTTACAGGTCAACCTTGGCTATAGTGTTAATTGTATCAAGAAACAAAAGCAAGGGGGCTGGGGAGATTGTTCCGTGATAAAAGTATTTCCTGTTCTTTCAGAGGAACTTGGTTCCACATAACTGCCTGTAACTCCAGCTCCAGGAGGATCTGATGCTTTCTGTCCGCTGATAATTCTCCACTCATATGTGCATGTATACACACACTGTACGTAATGGCCCTCGATTCTTGAAGAGTGATACCCCAGGCTCAAATAGTGTGCAACAGCAAAGAGCATTTACTCTGCAGAGAATCTGCACACAGGAGTTTACCATACATCAGGATGGAAGACAGACGTGTGGACTTTTCAGGGTCATTTTAAAGCCTGTTGAGTAGTAGTAAGTGAGTTTTACCTTTCTTTCCTTTGATTGGTTGGCTCTATCTCCAGTGGTGGAGGTGCCTTTGTGATTGGTTAAGACTCTGGGGGATTTTGGGGACTTTTGCTGATTAACTATCCTTGGCTCAAGCTAGGGTAGTAGGCAGCTTTTTGACAGCTCATGGTAGGCTGCCCATGAAGGGTGGGTTTTCCTGGAATTGACTTGTTTTGAACTTTTCTAGTTCTGGGAAACGGAAATTTAGGCCTAGTCTACCAAACTGCCAGTATACAGCCTGTCATGGAATCAGCCTGCCTCTGGTTAACTCAGTCCTCTCAACGCAAACTAATATATGCACACATACACAAAAATAAAATAATAAAATAAGGGCTGAAAGACATGGTTCTGTGGTTGAGATCACATCCTGCTCTTGCAAGGTGAGTTCAAGGCCAGTGTCTACTGCTTGAGACCCTATTTCAAAAAAGCAGCAACAACAAAATTTTTGGAGCTGAATAATATAAAGTGTACTAGAGGGTGTTCAAAGCATACTGGGAGATACCGTAACATATGCTCATGATTCCAGCAGTTAAAATCTAATTAGGATGGTCTCAACCACATAATGAGGCCTTTTCTCAAAAGTAAAAAAAATGGCAGGCAGAAAAATGAAATAGCAAAGATGAGTATAAAGCACTTCCCATGAGGCTGGGCATGATAATTTTTTTTGAAGTTTATTAATAATTTATTGCACAGGTTTTTCCACATCAAGAATTTTTGCTGAAAAGAGAAACAGGTGGGCCTGAATTCAGTTTTCCCCAAGATTTCTAAAAATATTTCCCCTAAAAAAGGAATCCACCCTCTAATTTTAAAGAAAATATATTTCTTACACAAGACAATCCAAACTGATGCAAAATATTTATTCCACGTTAGTTATTTTATGCAGTAGTTTTTCCCCTCAACAGACTTGTAGTAACCACATCTTTTAAATCTGTAAATAATGTTATCAAAATAATCTTAATCTTTGAATCTCACAAAAATTCATATTTTACAATCCACCCTGAATATCAAGGCTGCAAGAATAACATTTCCTGTATCCAAATATTTTAGAGCTGTACCCAAAAAAAAAAGGAAAAAAAAACCCAAACAAAAACAACCACATATGCTTGGTTAAGGGCTAAGTTACCCCAGCAGCCAAAAATAAAATAAAATATCCAAATTATTAGCATTAATTTAATACAATTATAACTTCAATAGTCACTTTGTCATTGACAATGATTGTGTGAGCACAGGCTGGGTGCCCAGGGCTGGGAGCAGAAGCTGTTGAGCAGCGCAGCGCCCCTCCCTGCATCTTTGCCTGCACAGCTCCCACTTGTGCACAGCCCAACAGGTACTGTGTGTGCTTAAAAATTCCCACCACACAAATGTCTACTGAGCAGATAACAGGGAAGAACAACAAAAGCTAAGCAGGACAATGGCTCTGTCTTTGGGATATGACTATTTCCCTTGTGCACGAAGTATTCAACAACAGAAGAAAGGAAAGAACTTTATATTCTCTAACACAAGGCCGAGCTCAGCGGGGCAGGGCAGCTGCGAGCATTTCTACTTCTACTTCCAGGCATCGTCGTCTGACGTCTCGCTGCTGCTTGTTTCCGTGTCTGAGTCCTCACACTCTGCAATGCAAGTGCTTCTCCATGGGGAGAACAGGCTGGAAGTACGGCCTTGTAAGAAGCCATTCTTTACAAACCCGTTCCTTCGTAGCTGTTCTGTTCTCGTGTGAAACTCCTTGAGTTCATCCTCTGTGAGTGGGAGGCAACTCTCATCATTTTCAGGATACTCCTGCCACCCCATTGCTTTCAATAACCTGTGCTCTGCTTCTAGAGAGTGTGACAGGACCTCCCTCTCCTCTACCATGGGTAGAGAAAGCCCGTTCTGAAGACAGCCTTGTTCTCCATTTTCCTTTGGTTCAGGTGTGTGGCTGCCCTCCAATCTTAGCCCCTCCAGCTTGTCACAGTCTCTCCTTTGGGAGCAGTCTCCATTGCGCTCATCCTTCAGAGTCTTCAGGAACTCGCTCTTCCTGTCTGTGGTTCGTCGGGTCAATTTGGTCAGGCGAGAGGAGCTGATCTCTATCGGAGGGGTAGTACTGGAGGGACTCTCTTTGGGAGAGTTGAGAACTACACCAGCAGCTAGTACCACTGGTTTAGTAACAGAAACTGGATTGGTCAAAGCAGACTCCCGGCTGGAGGAAAGTGATCCAGATTTGTGTTCATTCTGTTAGCTTTCCATGCGTTGGGCTTAGAGGGAGGTGGTGCAGGCTTGGGAACCAAGTTCTTATAAACACTCGGGACCATGGTTGACACTTTGTTCCCATTTGCATGGTGGGATCCTGAGGTAAATGCAGCGGAAAAGGCGGCAGCAGGATCCTCTTTGGAAATTTTTTTGATGACTAGCATCTTTGAGGGTTGCTTGGCACTAGGTGGATTTTCCCACACTCCAGAAGGGGTCCCAATAGGTCTGCATGGCTGATTCTGTTTGCCAGCTTCTGGATTCAAAGAAGGGAAGTCTTCCTCTTCAAACTGCAACTTTTCTACTTTATCCTCTTTTTTCTCTTCCCTAATTTCAGTTGGTGTTTTTTCTTGAAAGGCACAGCCTTTCCGGGAATGGAAGCTGCCATTCCAGTGTCGGTGGTTTCCTGTGCTACCTCCACCACGTTGGCTCATGCCATCATGACCTCGGGAAGAGCCATGGGCATGATAATTTATCCCAGCACATCAGCGGTGGAGGCAGGAAGAGCAGGAACTCTAGGTTGTCCTTGACTATAAGACATTGTTTCACAATAAATAAAATGCTGAAAGATGACTGGGCTTGTATTGCAGATTCATTGCTTAGTACACACAATTCTTTTAGCTTTGTTCCAAACACTGCACATATATACAAAAACAAAAAGTCTAATTACTAAAAGAAAAAGTATCACCCAAGCATTCTATACGTGGCAAAACAGTTTGACCCAAAATGGGGGAAAAGGAGGCTGGTGATCTAGCTTAAAAGTACAGCACAGTTCTAGCATGCATTAAGTTCTAGGTTCAATCCTCAGCAGCACAAAACAACAATAAAACAAAAGAGCAACCCTAGCCCATCACATTCACTTGATGAACAATAGTGAGATTCTCAGATAAGGAAAAGTTGAGGTGAGCTTCACTAATAGATTACAAGATATGGAAGCAGGAATCTCAAGTATTGAAGACAAGGTAGAAGAAGTGGATAGCTCAGTCAAAAAAATGTTGGCACACTACTATGATCACAGTACTTGAGAGGCAGTGAGTAGCAGATGAATTTCTGAGTTCAAGGCCAATCGGATTTACAAGGTGAGTCCCAGGACATCCAGGGCTACACAGAGAAACCCTGTCTTGAAAAACACAAAACGTGCTGGAGAGAAGGCTCAGCAGTTAAGAGTATTGGCTGCTCTTGCAGAGGTCCTGAATACAATTCCCAGCAACCACATGGTGGCTCACAACCATCTGTAATGAGATCTGACGCCCTCTTCTGGTGTGTCTGAAGACAGCTACAATGTACTCATATATAATAAATAAATAAATGAATCTTTAAAAAAAGAAAAACACAAAACAAAAAAAAAGCCACGAAGGAGATCTAGGACATTATAAAAAGACAAATTTACTAATAAGTAGGATAGAGAAAGGAGAAGAAACCCAGATAAACAGCACAAATATTTTCAACAAAATCATAGAAGGTATTTTCTCTAACATAAAGAAGGAGATGCCTATCAAGGTACAAGAAGCAAACAGAACATCAAATAAACTGGACCAGAAGAAATTCTCCTCAGTATATAATAATCAAAACAGTAAATATACAGAAAAATTAAATACAGAATATTAAAAACTGCAAGGGAAAAAGACCAAGTAACATATAAAGGCAGTTCCATTAGAATAACTCCTAACTGTTCTTTGGAGACTCCAAAAGCCAAAAGGGCAGGTATAGATGTTTTATAAACTCTAAGATGGCACAGATGCCAGCCCAGCCTATTATACTCAAAGCTTTTAATCACCGTAGATGGGCAAAAGAAGACATTCCATGATAAACCATTTTTTGAAATGGGGTTTCTCTGTGTAACCTTGACACTCTTGTCTATCAGTCTGGCATTGAACTCAGAGATCTACCTGCCTTTGCCTCCTAAGTACTTGGATCAAAGGTTTGGGCCACCACCACGCAACAACAAATCAATTTAAGCAATACCGATCTACAAATCCAGCCCTATAGAAGGTGACAGAAGGAAGACTTCAGTCTGAAGAGGTTAACTATATCTGAGGAAACACAAGAAATAGATAATCTCAGAACAGCAAATCAAAAATAAGAAAGAAAATCCCACAAAATAACAACAGAATAACAGGAATCAATAAACATTGTGGTGGTTTGAATATGCTTGACCCAGGGCGTAGCACTATTAGGAGATATGGCCTTGTTGGAGTGTGTGTGGCCTTGTTGAAGGAAATGTGTCACTGTGGGAATGGGCTTTAAGACCCTCCTCCTAGCTGCCTAGAAGTTAAACTTCTAGCAGTCTTCAGATGAAGATGTAGAACTCTCAGCTCCTCCTATATCATGTCTGCCTGAATGCTACCATGCTCTTGCCTTGATGATACTGGACTGAACCTCTGAACCTCTAAGCCAGCCCCAATAAAATGCTGTCCTTTATAAGAGTTGCCTTGGTCATAGTGTCTGTTCACACCAGTAAAACTCTAACCAAGACAACTGTTCAATAAAAATTATGTCATTTCCTAAATAAAAAGATACAGACTAGCAGATTGGATTAGAAGACAGGATGGATCCATTCTTCTTCTGCATCCAAGAAATATACTTCAATAACAGTGATAGACATCACCTCAGGGTAAAAGAATGAAAATGAGTATTTCAAGAAAATAAATCCAAGAAGCAAGCTGGTATACCCATTTTAATATCTGACAACATAGACTTAAAACTAATTAGAGAAGATAAGAAAGGACACTACAGGGGCTGGAGAGTTTGCTCAGTGCTTAGGAACACTGACTACTCTTCCAGAGGTCCTGAGTTCAAATCCTAGCAACCACATGGTGGCTCAGAACCATCTGTAGTGAGGTCTGATGCCCTCTTCTGGTGTGTTGGAAGACAACCTCAGTGTAATCTTATATAATAAATAAATAAATAAATAAATAAATAAATAAATAAATAATCTTAAAAAAAAAGAAAGGACACTACATAAACATTAAAGGAAAATCCATTGCAATTTTAAACAGTTAAGCACTAAGCACAAAGACACCAAAGTTTATAAGAGAAACAGTTAAAAAAAAAAAAGACATAGCTCTGGTTGTCCTGGTACTCACTAAGTAGACAGGGTTGGCCTTGAATTTACTGAGATCCCCTTGCTCCTTGCCTTCTGACTATAGGCGTGTGCTGCTATGCTAACCTAAAAGAAATACTTCTATAGGGATCTTTGAGACCATCATGTCCAGCAGAGTGGAAGGCAAAAACAGTTTGGCTCAGCACAACTAAGTAGCCAGTAGTGGTTCAAACTTTGAGTCTGATCCTGGGTAGTTTATTTTAGGCATATGTAAGCACATCACAATTTGGTGAAAAATTTCCTGGTGATAATTAACTCAACATGGAGTAAAAAATAAAGCTTGAGACATGATCACATCAAAATTTTTTGTAAAGTACATGTGACTGACATCTTCCATAAAGATGAGTTCTATAGATTGATAAGCTTACAATAAGGATCTAGGGGAGAATCTAGTGTGGTCTCAGCTATACAGATACTGCAAAAGGTCACTAGGCTATTTTTTTTTCTTTTTCTTTTTTCTTTTTTTTTCGGAGCTGGGGACCGAACCCAGGGCCTTCCGCTTGCTAGGCAAGCGCTCTACCACTGAGCTAAATCCCCAACCCCGTCACTAGGATATTAACCATATCTGCTCCAAGCCTTCTGGGAAGTTAACAGGTTATCCATCCCTCTCTTTGAAGGGACAACCCTGTGCTTTTAACATTTCTGGTTCCCCTAGTGCTTATCTGTGAGCATAAGGACCTCCTCCATACCTCCCACACACTTCGACAGCTAAAATCACACATTGACCCTAACATGGTGATAGTGGGTGAACATTTCTTTAAGTGTTTCTTGGCAAGAATTTTCTCTTTTGAGAATTCTGTTTAGACACATACATACCTCATTTTTATATTTGGTTATTTTCCTCCTTCCTTCCTCCCTCCCTCCCTCCCCCTCCTCTTCCTCCTCTTCCTTCCCTCCCTCCCTCCCTTCCTCCCCCCTCCTCTTTTTCTTTCTTTCTCCTCCTTCTTTTTTGAGACAGAATTTCACTTTGTAGTCCAGACTGTCCTAGAACTCTCTCTATAGACCAAACTACCCTTAAACTTAAAGATCCACCTGCCTCTGTCTCCTGAGTGCTGGGATTAAAGGTGTATGCTGTCACCAACCCACTGGGTTGGTTTCTTGATGTTCAGAGTTTTGTTAAGCTCCTTATATATTCTAAATACTAACCTATCAGATGTATAATTGGTAAGGATCTTTGCCCATTCTTTGAGCGATGGTGTCATGTGCTATACAGAAACTTTTTAGTTTGAGGAGGTTCTATTCATTAATGTGGGTTTTGATGTTTGTGCTCATTGTTCTTTTCAGAAAGCCCTTTTCTGTGACACTGAGTTGAAGAATATTTCTTACTTTCTCTTATATCAGATTCAGGGTTATCTGGTCTTATGTCAGTCAAAAGTGTCGGGGGAGATCTAAAGTGTAGGGGGTGTTCCTAGCCCTATATAAGGCATAAAGTAAGAGAGACTCACAGTCACCACCAGTTTCAAGGGTTAATTTGGTCAAGGTCTCCTTCGGGGTCCCATTCATCCTCCTTACTTACACTGAACTCTGGAGTCTGTATGCACAATATAATTTTTTTCCATCTTTATTAAATTGGGTATTTCTTATTTACATTTCGATTGTTATTCCCTTTCCCGGTTTCTGGGCCAACATCCCCCAACCCCTCCTCCTTCCCTTCTCTATGGGTGTTCCCCTCCCCATCCTCCCCCCATTACCACCCTCCCCCCAACAATCACGTTCACTGGGGGTTCAGTCTTGGCAGGACCCAGGGCTTCCCCTTCCACTGGTGCCCTTACTAGGCTATACACTGCTACCTAATTTCTAATTGGCCCAAGAACCTGTGCTAGAGATTGAGTTACCTGAAAAATGAATGCTAGTCCATGGTCAGACCCAAGCAGGGGAGGCAAATGATAACAGGATATGTTGTCTTCCAGAAGCTTCTTTGCCACTACATTGGCAGTTTCCTTCTTTGTAGGGTAGGCTTCTACCCATTCTAAAAATATATCTAGGGGTTGGGGATTTAGCTCAGTGGTAGAGTGCTTGCCTAGCAAGCACAAGGCCCTGGGTTCGGTCCCCAGCTCTGGAAAAAAAAAAAGAACTAAAAATATATCTATAAAAACTAGCAAAAACTTGTACCCATATATTCCTAGTTTTATTTCTGTGTAATCTATTTCCCAATTAGCCTCTAGCTGTTGACCCCTGATTCTGGTTCCTGGAGTGGCTCCTTGATGGGGCCTGAGGAGTTCACAGCCTGACAGGTGAGATTACCTGATCAACCAAGTGTCCTAAGTCAAATATTTTGTACCTTGCCCCTCACAGCAATTTCTTCAGCTTTTGGTGACCAGGTTTGAAGTTTGATGAATCTGGTGGATGAGTGGCTTAGCAAACTCCTTAGGTGGGATGGTGCAGCCTTCTGAGGTCAGCAACCATCATCTCTTCTGTAAACTCCTTGGCATTTCGCCTGATGTCATTTGTCAGCTGTATATTCCAGAATGACTGGGAGTGCTGAGGGCAGTAAAGCTACCAGGAGTTGGCAGCTTGGGTGGCCTTCCTGTCTTAGGGTTTTACTGCTGTGAACAGACAACATGACTAAGGCAACTCATTTATTTAATTTTATGTGCTTTGGTGTGAGGATGTCGGATCCCCTCCCCTGAATTGGAGTTACAATTGTGAGCTGTCATGTGGGTGCTGGGAATTGAACCTTGGGTCCTCTGGAAGAGCAACCAGTGCTCTTAACCATGGAGCCATCTCTCCAGGCCCCCAAGGCAACTCTTATAAGGACAACATTTAATTGGGGCTGGCTTATAGGTTCAGAGGTTCAGTCCATTATCATCAAGGCAGGAGCATGGCAGCATCCAGGCAAGCATGGTGCAGGAGGAGCTGAGAGTTCTACATCTTCATCTGAAGGCTGCTAGCAGAACACTGACTTCCAAGCAGCTACGACTAGGATTTAGCCCACACCCACAGTAACACACCTACTCCAACAAGGCCACAACTCCAGATAGTTCCACACCACGGCCCAAGCATTTAGAAACCATCACAGTCCCTTTTAGCTTTATCAGCTAGCCTGTTCCCTTGGGCTATTTCTGCTGTCCCTTTTGGATGCCTGGAGCAATGAATTATGGCCACTTTGAAAGGAAGCCAGAATACTTCCCATGAAGCAAGTATTCCTTCTTTAGTTTTGATGGTTTTTCCTTCAGCAGTCAATAATCCCAACTGCTGTCAGTGTAAATGTTAGCCATGGCTCCTTTTGCCAGTTTTAAAGCCTGGGTTAGAGCCTTTAGCTCAGCTTTCTGGGCTGAAGTTCCTGGCGGCAAAGCAGTTGCCCAAATAACGGAGTCCATGTCCATTACTGCCGCCCTTGCATACCTGACTCTGCTCTGGATGAAGCTGCTCCCATCTGTGAAGTAGATACATTCCATGTCTGGCTAGGGTGTGTCACTCAAGTCCAGCCTGATGATCTGGACGTGCCCCAGAGCTATAGCGCAATCATGCTGCTTATCTGAGGAAGGGTCAGGTAGCAGGGCAGCTGCGTTTAGAGCAGATGATGGGTTATCTCTTATGCAAGGGGGATTCAAAAGTAGAGCCTGAAAGTGCCCCAGTCTGGCATTGGATAGTCACCTGGATTCTTGAGGGTCTCCCCAATAGCATGGGGGCGGTGATAGCAAGTTCCTGTCCTATGGTCATTTTGTCAGCATCCTTGACTAGCAGAGCAGTGGCAGCTATGGTCTGGAGGCAGACTGGCTGTCCTTGGGTCACCCAGTCTAGCTTCTTAGATAAATAGGCCATGGGTCTTTCTCATCATCCCAAAGTTTGGGTGAGCACTGCCTTTGCTATCCCCTTTCTCTGATCCATATACAGGTGGAAAGTTTGTGAATGTCTGGGACAGCCAAGGCTGGTGCCTCCAATAAGGATCTTCCTAGAATCTTAAAAGCCATGTCCATCTCAGGGGTCCATTCTAGTTTGTCTTCTTGGCCCCTGGTGGCATCATATAACGGTTTGGCTATCTTAGGAACCCTGGCACCCAAAGTCTACAGAACCCTGTAGATCCCAGAGATTCCTGTACTTGCTTTCAGGTTGATGGGACTGGGATGCTAAGGATGGTTTGCTCCCAGGGCATCCTACAGCATGTGTTGGCCAGCCCCGCTTGAATATGTATCTCAGATAGGTGACATCAAGTTGACAAAGCTAGGCCTTCTTAGCAGACACCTCATGATATGTCTCTAAGTTGGGAGCCTGCAATATGTACTAGAGCTCAGTTATTTGGGGGTGGGCCCACCAGTATTCACCCAAGTCCCAAGTCTTCATGCAGGTGGTGGGGTGAGTTCTTGAATCCTTGAGGTAGTCATGTCCAAGTCAGTTGTCCCTTGAAGCCTCTCTCCAAGTCTTAACCATTCAATGGCAAATAGGGACTGGCTTTTGGGTGCCAGCCAGAGGCAGGCTGCAAAGCCATTCAGTGGCTGAAGCTTCCAGTGGCTATCAGGGGCAGTTTGGTTAACAAAAGCCATGTTCCCTGCTGACTGGTGCTCTCTGGCTTCTGGGTCAAAAGCAGTGTAGGTATTATATGTTGGTATTCTGTCTAAGCTCCACCTCCCACAGTTACCTGGCAACATCCAGCTGTGCCTGGCACTATAAAGGGGGCTGCTTGCCCCCTTCTCATTCTCTTGCTCCTCTCTTGCTCTTGCTTCTCCCTCTTCCCCTCTTCCCCTTTGTTCCTTCCCATTCCCCTACCCCCTTCCCTCTACGTTTTCATGGTCGGCCTTTAGTCCTCTCCTCTTCTACTCTTCTTCTCTCATTAAACCTTTCCATGTGGAACCATGTTGGCTTGGTTTGTCAGGCGCGAGCTGAGATTTCTACCCTAACACTATAGGCTTCAAAAAGTCTTTCTAGATGGCCCTTGGGGCTCTCATTTTTGCCCTGTATCACCAGGCTCACCTTAGATAAATTTGTGGGCCATCTAGAGGCCTCTTGGAGGACCCCCATCAGAATCAACTCAGGAGCCTCTCCTTGCCTTCAGCAGTGTTAAAATCCCAACTGGGTCAACTCAAAGGAAAGGCTGGATCGATATCAGCTTGGACTTGAGGGGGCAGCCCATTTGCTTCCGGAACCTATTTCCGGGCAGTTCCCATCATCATCTCTTTGTCCTCGGTTGTGAAGAGGACCTGGAGCAATGGCTGACAGTTATTCCAGGTGGGCAGGTGAGTCAGCATAATTGACTCTAAAAGACCTGTGAGAGCTGATGGTCTTTCTAAATATGGGTAGTTCTACAACTTCCAATTATAAAGATCATTAAAAGACACACGTGTCCCCTGGGCATCTGCAGGTCCTGCAGCCTGGAGGGGAAAGGCCATAGTAGAGTTAGACTTGGGGCAATAAGCCCCAAATGTGAGGTGAACTCCAAGTGGATTCAGGAAAGTCAGGGGGCTGCTCCTCCCTCCGCCTGTGCTGGCTGGGCAGGAGCAGCAGAGGTAGGAGCAGGAACATGAAAGGGACGGAGATTCTTTTTTTTTGTTGTTTGTTTTTTTGGTTCTTTTTTTTTTTTCCGGAGATGGGAACCGAACCCAGGGCCTTGCGCTTCCTAGGCAAGCGCTCTACCACTGAGCTAAATCCCCAAGCCCCCCTCCCCCCCCCACGGAGATTCTTATCAGGAGCAGAAAAGAGGAACAAGGCAGGGGGTTGAAGCTGATCTTCTTTTAGAGGAAGAAGGGTAGAGAGCAGGGGGGCCTGCAACAAAAAAGATCTCATTCAAACAAGGGGGCTTCTCGACCAGGTATTGTCACATGGTGATTTATGGGCCTTGTTCTGGGTGGCCTGAGGCCTCAAAAACTAAACCTTCACCCCGTAAATGATGGCAAGTTGCAAAGTCCCCTTCACAGGCCATAGGTGGACCATTCATTCCTGCAAAAGATACTTAGTTGGCGCTAGGCGGGGCTGGGAGGGGCGGGTAGGGGGTTGTGGGGGGATGAACTAGCAGACCTGAATCTGCGGTGACTCAGCGGAAGTCCTTAAAATGGTTCAGGCCCAAGCCCAGTAGGGTGCTTTGTGCTTGTTCCGTCCTAGGAATCAAAGAAAAATTTGTATGAGAGAACAAAAAGCACAAACAGAATATACACTGACAGATAAGGAAGGACATTCCCTAGAAAACAAAACCAAAACCAAAAGGCTGTCTCAGGCACCAGGCTTCCTCCTGGTGCACGGAAGGCCCGAAGACCCACAGGCAGTTTAGAATCAAGATGAAAATTAGCAAATTCTTCAGCTTCTGTTTAAGAGATTGGAATCTTCTTCCGTTGCCCCAAGCCAGTTGACAAAATACAGGTCTGCTTTGTTTCTCTTGGCCTCCAGATTAAACCAGAACAAAAACACAGATTAAACCTGAAACAGAAACCAGAGATGGACAAGACAAAAGACAACTGGGTGCCTAGATTTACTGATCAGAACAGCATTCCACTATTTGGGTCAAAGGGTCTCCCATTACCAAGATAGACAACTAAGTGACCTTGCAGGTCATCAGATTTAACACATGTTAAGGAAATTGCAGGGGTAGGTGACTTTATCTTGCTCCATCTCTAGGGACATTCCATTACCAGGGCATGTGGGCTGGAAACTGTTGCTGGGAAGATCTAGGAATCGCTGCTGAGGAAGTAGTTGAGGAAGTTTAGAAACTGCTGCTGGTCTTGCCTCAGGCCAGGTGTCAGGCAGCTTCTGAGGCCTGGACTTAACCTGTCCTTGAGAACAAAGATTTAGGCCTCATCTCCTGAACTGTCAATTTGAAGCCTGTTATGGAGTCAGCCTAGCTTTCTCAATACATCCAGGAGTTCTGGATTGTTTTGGCTATCCTGGGTTTTTGTGTTTCCAAATGAAATTGAAAAATGTCTTTTTAATTTTTTATGAAGAATTGTGTTGGAATTTTAATGGGGGTTGTGTTGAATCTGTAGATTGCTTTTGGTAGGATGGCCATTTTCACAATATTAATCTTATCTATCCCTGAGCCATGAGCATGGGAGATCTTTTGATATTCTGGTGTCTTTCATTTCCATCATCAGTGTCTTTTTATTTTAGTTTTTATTTTTTTTTATTTTTTTTTTTTTTGGTTCTTTTTTCGGAGCTGGGGATCGAACCCAGGGCCTTGCGCTTCCTAGGTAAGCGCTCTACCACTGAGCTAAATCCCCAGCCCCTATTTTAGTTTTTATAATGCAAGTCTTTCACTTGGTTGGTTAGAGTTATACCAAGATGTTTATTTTATTTTGAAACTGTTGTGACAAGCATTGTTTTCCTGAGTTTTTCAGTCTGTCATTTGTATATTGGGAGGCTATTGTTTTTATATGTTAATTTTGTATCCTACCACTTTGCTGAAAGTGTTTATCAAGTGTAGAAGTGTTCTGATGGAGATTTTTAATGTATAAACTCATATCATCTACAAATAAAGATACTTTGACTTCTTCCTTTCTCATTCATATCCTCTTAATTTACCTCCTTTTGATGCTCTGCTAGAACTTTAAGTACTATATATTGAATAGATATGGAGAAAGTGGACATCCCCATCTTGTCCTATAAATTTCTCTCCATTTAATTTGATGTTAGCTATAAGCCTATAGCTGTCAATTGCCTTTATTTTGTTTAGGTATGTGCCTCTATAGCTGATATCTCCAAGACTTCTTTTCTTGAAGGGGTGTTGGATTTCTGTCTGAGGCTTTTCTGCATCTACTGAGATGATCATGTGGTTCTTGTCTTTCAGTCTGATTATATGGTGAAGTACATTTATTGACTGACCTACATTAAACCATCCCTTTCTTTTTGGAATGAAACCTAATAGATCATGGTGGATGATCTTTTTGATGTGTTCTTGGATTTAGTTTGCAAGTATTTTATTGAGTGTTTTTATTTCTACCTTCAAAAGGGATATTCATTTGTAATTTTTTTTGTTCTTTTTTTTGTTCTTTTTTTTCGGAGCTGGGGACTGAACCCAGGGCCTTGCGCTTCTTAGGCAAGCGCTCTACCACTGAGCTAAATCCCCAACCCCTCATTTGTAATTTTTTGTTTGTTTGTTTGTTTTTTTTTTTGAGACAGGATTTCTCCATATAACCACACTGGCTATCCTGAAACTTGCTGTGTGGACTAGGCTGGCCTCTAATTCACAGAGATCCTCCCTTCTCTGCCTCCCCAGTGCTGACATTAAAGGTGTCAACCATCATCACCTAGCCTGTATTGTTTTTTTGTTTCTATTTCATTGATTTCAACCCTGAGTTTCATTATTTATTTATGTCTACTTCTTTTTGGTGTTATTTTTTTCTTATTGTTCTAGAACTCTCAAGGATGTAGTTAAGTTGTTAATATGAGATGTTTCTAGTTGTTGTAGGCACATAGTGCTATAAACATGCCTTTCAGAACTGCCTTTATTGTGTCCGATAGGTTTGGGTATGTTTTCATTTGATTCTAAAAGGTTTTTCTATTTCCTTTTTAATTCCTATCTTGACCTGTTTTTCATTTAGTGGCAACTTGTTTAGTTTCCATGAGTTTGTACTTTGTGATGTTTCCCATGGTAATGGCCAGCTTTACTCCATGGTGGTCAGGTGGGATGCAGAGGGTTATTTCAATTGTCTTCCGCCTCTTGAGACTGGCTTTGAGTCCGGGTACGTGGTCAACTTTGGAAAAGGTTCCTTGAGCTGCTGGGAAGAAAACCTGTTCCTTTGTGTTTGGGTTGAACATTTTGTAGATGTCTGTTAGATAGTTTGATTTATGACATTACCTAACTCCAGTATTTCTCCGTTTAGTTTTTTTTTTTTTTTCTGGATGACCTGTCTATTGGTTAGAGCGGGTCACTGAAGTCTCCCATTATCACTATGTAAGGATCAATATGTGGTTTTAACTGTAGAACTGTTTTTTGTACTCACTTTGGCAGCACTTATATTAAAAAGTTTTCTAACAGTGTTTGAAGGATTACACATTTGCATAAAGGTAAGGAAGATAGAAAAACATTCACATTCCTTGTCTTAAACACCATTTTCCTAATGTGTTTGATAGAAAATTAATATCTAATGTTTCTTATATTTAATAAAACAAAATTCATGTTTTTTATGTGCCCATGGAACATACTGTAGACTCCAGAATAAATTAGGTCACCGTTTTAAGGCAGTTTCCTGGGAATAGAAACAGGCTCTGTAGGAGGGGGAGGTTTCTGAGACCAATGAGGTAAACAAAAGGTCACGTGTCTGAGAAAGCAGAAACTTAGAAGATTCTTGGAGGCCTTTCCCTAGCTTTTTAAAAGGCACAAACAACTGCAGGGGGAGGAGCCTGGGCTGTTGGGAGAGAAGCTTGGCGCCTTAGCTTCCTGTAAGTCAGGCAGAGAGCTGCAGGGATGCTGTTGTCTTTTGAGTCTCAAGTGCATCGATGTGGACTTTTCATGGTGTAATGGCTTTTGAGTCATCTATGCTCATGAAAATAATCCCCCACCCATACTGCCCTAATAAAAAGTCTGCTTCCCAAGTTGGGCAGTGATGCAATCAATACTTCCATTTGTTGTAGGGTCCCTTTCAGGCTATCCCTAAGAAAGGCTTCTCCCATCACAGTCACGAACAAGGCACAATAAACAAAAAAAACTGAAATCATATGAGGGATGTCTGTCTTCCGAGCACACAACTGACTGAAACTAGCGGGAGCTAAAGGAACTTGAGGGAATTCTCAAGAACATGTTAATTGAAGTGTATTCTCTCTCTCTCTCTCTCTCTCTCTCTCTCTCTCTCTCTCTCTCTCTCTCTCTCTCTCTCTCGTCTCTCTCTCATTTTGAAATAGGATCTCGTGTACCCCAGACTAACTATGTAGCTGAGGATGACCTGGACCTCTTGATCAGGTAGGTGTTCAAGGCTAGCTTTGGCAACATGAGAACTAGTTTCTTTTTCTGTTGTTCTTATTTCTATTTTTTTTGTTTTTTTTCAATATATCCAATTTTCTATGTAAGTGTGTGTGTGTCTGTGTGTGTGTGTGTGTGTGTGTCTGTGTGTGTAAAACTATCATAACGAATACCACTTTTTGGATACAAGAGTCTCCTTATGTAACTCTGGCTGGCCTGGAACTTGATAGATAGTCCAAGCTGGTCTTAAACTTGTGACAATTCTCCTGTCTCAGCAGATGCTGGGATGTGTTACTATGTTATATACTAATTTAAAAAGTAAAATAAATGGACAAAATTAAAAATAAGAATCAGCAAAAGTATTAAACTATTACATCACAGTATGTAGAACTAGGCATACAGCTCAATTAGTAGAGTGCTTGTCAGCATGTGCTAGGCTCTCAGTGCTGCATAAACCGGTAGAGACGGTCCACACCAGTAATTCTTTTTTTTTTTTTTTGGTTCTTTTTTTTCCGGAGCTGGGGACCGAACCCAGGGCCTTGCGCTTTCTAGGCAAGCGCTCTACCACTGAGCTAAATCCCCAGCCCCTCACACCAGTAATTCTTGCATGTGGGAGATGGAGAGAGAGGGATCATAAATTCAGTCATTCTCAGCTACATTGCTGGGCTATATAAGACTGTTTTTAAAAAAAAGACTTTCAATCTCCCTTCCCTGTGAACAACCGACCCAAGTCTTCAAATAGAACACCAAAGCTCACCCCGCTAAAACAACAACAACAACAACAACAACAACAACAACAACAACAACAACAACAACAACAGCAACAACCCTGTTGATTTTAAACCTGGGACAAATGGCTGAGGTGCCTGTTTTAAATATCAAATCGGATGCTGGCCACCAGGTTCTCCCAACATCACTCATTCCCCACCTGTTACACAGGCCTCCTGACTGGCATTCCTGCCTTCCGCCCTGAACTCTCTAGCCCAGAGACCGGACTGCTCTTTCCTATATAATCCAACGCTTTTCCTTGCCTGCTCTTTTTGTACCTTTAAGCCTTTAGGCCACTGCACTTACACTCTTTCCCCTCTTCCCTTCCGGCCTCTCCCCCACATGGCATAGCTCACTCTGGTCATGACTGCTCTTTTCACAGAGGTCTCTGCCTCTGTGATCTCCCTTTTATCTACAATAGACTTTCTCTGACAACATACCTCGGAGCAGTCATCTTTTCTTTCTTTCTTTCCTCTCTCTCTCTCTCTCTCTCTCTCTCTCTCTCTTTCTCTCTCTCTTTCTCTATCATTTATTTGATGCCAAAAGCATGGAGCCAGTTATGTTTTATTTCTTTTCCTTTTCATTTCTTTTTTTTAATTCAAAAACAGAAAGCAAACCCTAAACACAATAAAACCATGTTGTTAGCACACTGACATTTTGTTTTATAACCAGACTTACCTATTTTCTATCTAAAAATGACACACGTGCTATTCTAAAAACAAACAAAAAAAACCCAAACCAAATTTAACAATTAATAATAGATGACATGCCAATTGAAAAGGAGAGAGAGCTGGAGTGGCTTTGTTAATATTAGAAAACATAGACTTCAAGACAAGAACAAAAAGATGCATTTTGCAATGAAACCTGTAAATCAAACTGGCAAGATAAAACAATTCTAAGGTTGTACACAACCTACAACAGAAATACAACATTCAATAAGCAGACCAAAATAAAAAAGCAGGCAGAAGTAAATAAAGATTTTAGAAAACACTCCCTCTCAATGGCAGATACAGAAGATTAACAAAGGTATAGAAGCCTTGATTCCCAACTTGATTAGATTGAGGAGAGATTAGTAGGGCCTTTCCAGAGGTCTGAACTCTGGGGGGAAAGCTTTGCTTGCCTGTGAGGAATCCACCACTCCCCTGCAGGTCCAGATAAAAGGAAAAGGGGAACAAAGCAAATCAATGAGTAGGGAGGGCACCTGCTCTTCCTGCTTCTGGGTCTCCTTGTTGGGAAGAATCTTGGCCACATGATCCATGATATGCATCCTCACTAGTATGTGGGCCTCACTAGTATTAGAATTTAATGAGAACATCTGTTAAAATAATGAGCTGAGGTTTATGTTGGCATAATCCCTACTTGGTTCATATTTGTTGCTAGAAAATGGTTAATCCTTTTGTTACTTGCAACAATTAAAATTAATTTCCCCCATCGCCTTTATAATATATTCTCATTATAGGAAAATTTGGGAGTAATGGAAAAGTACAGTGCAGAAAAAAAAATCACTGAGACATTTCATCTGAAGATAGCTAAGCTATCATTTTAAAAAATGTCTGCATAGAGAGAGAGAAAGGGAGAGAGAGACAGATACAGACAGACAGACAGACAGAGAGACAGGCACCTGTAAGATCTTGTCTCACTTTTTATCCCTGGCTGCCCTGGAACTCGCAGAGATTCTCCTGCCTGTACCTTCTGAGTGCGGGGATTAAAGATATACACAACCATGCCTGGCTATAGTTTATGTTTATTGTTTATTGTGTTAGTTGTGTGTGTGTATGTGTGTGTGCAGTGTGCACACTATTGGAGATGCTGATAGAAGTGAGGTTATGGGCAGTTGTGAATTGCCTCAGTGACTTCTGGGAACTGAATGTAGGTTCTCTGCAAGAGTAATGCACATTCATAACCACGGAATCATCTCTCCAGCAGCATGTACATATGGTGCTGGAGAAGGGCCTGAGAGTACTATATCTTGATCCAAAGGCAGCAGAAGGAGACTCTGAGTCACACTGGGTATAGTTTGAGCATAGGAGACCCCCAAAGTGACCCCTTAGTGACATACTTCTTCTTGCAAGGCCACACCTTCTAATAGTGCCAGTCCCTATGGGCCAAGCATTCAATGGGGGCCATACCTATTCAAGTCACATACTGGGCTATAGAGTAAAATGGTGTTTAAACAACACAGAATGGTGGCAAATGCCAGTAATACCGGTGCTCTAGAGTCTCAGCCAGGAGTTCAAGACCATCCTTTTCATGCTATAATCAAGTGTCGTGACAAAAACAACTTAAAAAAGAAGGGTTCAATTGTCTCCCAGTTCCAGGTTGTACAGTTACACAAGGTGGCAGGAACTGGTTATGTCACATCTGCAGTCAAGTGCAGAGAGAAATGAACTCATGCATGCATGTTAACGCTCAGCTCCATTTCTTCATTCTTACACAGTTCCGAATCCACAGCCTTGGGAAATATGATACCCACAGTCTTCCCGCCTCAATTAATACAATCAAGACAATTCCCTATAGATGTCCGTAGAGGCCCTTCTCCCAGGTGGTTCTACATTGTGTCAAGGTGGTGGCAATTAAAACTAACCTTCACAAACACATAGTGAGTTTGAGGCCAGTCTGGGCTACACAAAAACTTGTCTCAAAAAATGAAGCAAAGAAACAAAGTTCATTCAGATTAAAATAATGTATGATTTACCGTTTTCCATAGTTGTGTCTGTTAGATAGCAAGCATATTTGTTGTGATGAGATGGATCTTTCAAATTAACTTTATTTCTCAAGGAGGAAGAACATGACTTCTGTAAATTGTCTTTAAGTAATATTTAATGTATTAAACACAAAAGAAGAACATTATTGAACAACAGAAGGTTGGTTTCCACAGTTGGTAATGGGTCTTGAGCATTTAAAACTTATTTGAAATGTTGTAAGTTTCTGTTCATCAAAAATGTATGCTATTCAAGAGAACTCTTTAAAATTGTGATGATGCTGAAGTAAAGCTCCACACTTGATGGCTTCTCCGGGCAGGGGATGGCATCTGGGGGACAGGCGCAGTTTTCTTTAAAGGGCTGACCACTGGGACTTTGAGCATGCTATGGGACTTGTCGTCGTCGTCTTCTTCTTCTTCTTCTTCTTCTTCTTCTTCTTCTTCTTCTTCTTCTTCTTCTTCTTCTTCTTCTCCTCTTCCTCCTCCTCCTCCTCCTCCTCTTCCTCCTCCTCCTCCTCCTCCTCTTCTTCCTTCTCTTCCTCCTCCTCTTCCTCCTCTTCCTCCTCCTCCCCCTCCTCCTCTTCCTCCTCCTTCTTGTTGTGGGGTGGAGGAGGTTAGAATGTGGGGAGGGCAGACCTGGGAAGACTAGGAAGTGAGTGTGGTGGGGGTTCATAATGTAAAATTCCCTAATAATCAATAGAAGTACTGTGAAAAGAGATAAAATTATGTTAGAGGCTGAAGAGATGGCTTAGTGGTTAGGAGGATTTGCTGTTCCCAGCACCTACATCCGGCAGTTCACAGCTGCTTGTAACTCCAGTGGCAGGGGTTCACCATCCTTTTCTACAGTGTGAGGACTCGTGCACTTACATACACCCAGGCTTTCTCAAACATACATACACCATTAAAAAAAACCCCAGGTCTTTATGTTAGTTAGCCAGGTGTGATGGCATATGCCTTTAGTCTAAGTACTCAGGTGGCAGAGGCAATTGGATCTCTGAGCTGGAAACAAGCCTGATCTACAGAGCAAGTTCCAGGAGAGCCGGGGCTGCACAGACAGAGAAACTTTGTCTTAGAAACAAACAAACAAACAAAAAGAAAGAAAGAAAGAAAGAAAGAAAGAAAGAAAGAAAGAAAGAAAGGAAGGAAGGAAGGAAAGAAAGAAAAAGGGAAAAAGAAAATAAAACTGTTTGAAATGTCTTGCTATTCTAGTCCAAAACTGCAACCCTGACATCTAAGCATGACCAAAGTTGTTGGATATTTCACAAAAATAAACAGAACAAACAAAATAAAGGGAATGAACATGTGTTGCAGAATAAATGTGGGCACAAAATTGGAAACTTCAAACTTAGAAAACTTATTTGTGATTTCCAGAGATTATGAATGAAAACCGAAAAGAGAAAAAAAAAAGATTTGGATCGGTTAGTTTGTGAGATAAACCCCCAATCATATCAGGTTGATGTAATGGCTGATCTGTGTGTAACAATTTCAAGTTTGTTCAATATCAGAAGAATTATATGCCAATGTCTGGTTGATCATATAAGAATAAGTATCTGTTAGTCGGGACTGTATAGCTAGAATTTTTTTCATTCCATCCTACAAAAGGTAAAAATTCACATATATGTAAGCTGTCGGCAAGCTGAGTATTTTTATTTTTTCTTTCTTTTTCAGAGCTGGGGACCGAACCCAGGGCCTTGCGCGTGCTAGGCAAGCGCTCTATCGCTGAGCTAAATCTCCAACCGGCAAGCTGAGTATTATACATAAAATATATAGAAATCAAGAATATTATAAAATACAAAAGAAAATATTTATATTTTGGGTGGCTGTAGAGATCAATGATTAAGAGTGTGTGGAGGGGTTAGGACATAGTTCAATGATACGATATTTGCCTAACATGCACAAAGCCTTGGGTTCAAAACAGCAACAGAGCGTATGTCCCCCCTCTTCCCCAAGGATGGATGTTTGGTTGAATGTGGAATTCGTGCTTTGGTTTCCTCACCCAGTAAAATGTTAGGTCTGCCTACTTTCAATGGTTCAAGCATGAGATTCAGATAAAGCATCTACCTGCATAGTGGTTGACATATAGTAAGTTCTCAATAAACGTAAATGGGGTGCTATTGTTCACCAATTATGACGAAGAGGTTGGACCAAGAGTGCATTTTCAGGATAAAGTCAAGATACAGCCTTGGCACTTTGAGGTCAGCAGTGACTGAACTGGACCCCTCTATAAAGAGGTGGAGGGGATCAAGTGACGTCGACCGCCTTAGCAACAGGCCCCCAAAGAAGGTGAATTTCCGTAGCCAATAAGACACTGAGCTCTGGCAGAGGTAGCCAATAGATGACGGAAAGAGGAAGAGGGAGGACGCGCCAATTCTCCTGCCCGAGCCTCGGCCCAACAAAATGGCGTCGGCGTCGGCCTCGCTTTGTCTCCGTGGCTCTGGCAGCAGCAGCAGTGGTAGCGGCCTCTGAGCTGTGAGGACGATCCAGCACCAGCTGCAGTGACTACTAAGATCCCAGTACTTTTCGTTCAGCCACGGGCGCTGAGGAGCGCAGAACGGTACCCAAGGGGTTGCCGAAGCCAAGCGGCCGTCCGAGCCAAAAACATGACCGCTGAGCCCATGAGGTAAAACGCAAGCCCTTGTCACGGGCCCCGGCGTTCTGCTCCCGGGCGCCTTCCACTCGAGTGGGGTGTTTGCAAAGACGTGCGCTAGGTGCCCTAGGCCCGCGCGCGGCTTCGCGGTCAGCAGCATCGTTTTCCCTCTAGGTGAGCGGGGCTGGGGGAGCGCGGTGGGAAGCCCCAGCCGGGGCTCGGGGTGTGTGTGTGTTGGTCGGGGGCGGCATGCGGCGCGCGCGTTGCCTTCCCCGCCTCCCGCCGCTGCGGAGTCGGGAGCCCCTGCTCGGCTCACGCCTCCGTGCCTGCGGCGTCGAGGCCGGGAGGTCGCGGGGCGCTGAGCGCTGGCGGTCATTCTTCCTAATCTTGGGGCCTAGCGATTGCGTGGGGAAGGAGGGGGAGGGGGGAAGAAGGGGGTGGGGGAGGGGGAGGGGCGGCGGGAGGAAGTGAGATCCTGGGACTAGCGAACCCCAATGGTCGCCTCCACTGGAAGTCCTCCGGCTCACCGCGGCTCCGGGAGGAGAGTGAGCTTCGGAGGTAGGAGGGCGGGGAAGGTGCCTGGAAAAGGTGTCTTATCTTTTTCTCGACTCCAGATCCTTGAGGGTATCCTCCAGGGCGGGGAAGGCGGAGACCGGCCGGCTAATGCCGGCTTGTGCTTTCTGAGAACAGCGCAGACTACTTTTCAGTGAAGTCCGGTTTTTAACGGGACAGCCGTTGTTTCCCCCCACGGCGGTTTGGGGCACATTTCGTGAAGTAGTTAGATCATGTTTTTATTTATTTGTTCCACGAGGCATGGCGAGCCCGTTACCGGGGATTCACCAGAAGATTTATTACAAAGGTAGATGAGAGCCCAGGCCCGATGTTACCGATCCAAATACGTTTGAGATTCAGCTGTTTTTCACGCGTTTCTGATTTGCTTTTTGACTGTTAGGAGTAGTCAATCCGAAATGTATACCGCTTTTATGCAGATTCCTTGCTTTTTTAGGCAGTTTGATATTTGACCTTTCATCCCAAGAGTGAATTAAGTGATTTTTTTTTTTTCTACTCAGATGGGATCTAAGCTTGGTGCCTAGTGGCAAAACAAAATTACAGGTAGTGTGGATCATAATTGCCTCTGTAGTTGGCAGATTGTGCCATTGACTACTAGGACAGTATGGAGCACTTTAGATTGTAGAATTTGAGAACGAACCCATACGATTTTCTACCTTAACAAACAGCGCAGAGATGCTCTTTTTACTTACATGATCTCTATACTTCAGCTCTTAAAATACAGACTATTAGTTGTGTAGAGATCATTGCCTTCCTTTATGAATTTGTGTTAACTGACCCAAGTAAAATGAACCTTTTTTTTTAATGGGATATTGAGCAGCGTTGGCTGGTTAATACCAGGCATTCATATTCATTTATTTGAACGGACTGCCTTACAGTTCAAGATGACTTTTAGATTTTACTTCATTTCTTAGTTGTCTGTATTTAAAACCATAGTTGCTCCTTTGTGGATGGTGAGGCTGGCTGCCGAAGGATTTGAAGCCAGCCTGTCTCAAAGCTAAAAAAGCTCCAAACAGAAAACAGGTGTTGCCTGCCTGTATCCTTTACCTATCAGGAGGCTTCAGAAGTTAAAGGTCAACATCCTATGACTGTCTGAAAAGGAAAAAAATACATAGATTGTACTTGGATTTTTCATCTTTCTTTCCTTTTTTATTCTTTTTTTTTTCTTTTCTTTTTTTCAGAGCTGGGGACCGAACCCAGGGCCTTGTGCTTGCTAGGCAAGCGCTCTACCACTGAGCTAAGTCCCCAACCCCCCTTTTTTATTCTTTTTTTTTTTTTTTGAGACGCGTAAAGCAAACTGGCTTTGAACTGGAAGACAAACCACAAACTTCCCAGAGCTGGCCTTACAGATGTCACCATGCTAGGTTCTGCCGGGTTGGAGATGGAGCTCAGATTTTTGTATATATTAAGCAGGCATGCTTTCCACTGAGCTATCCCCCACCCTTTTTCTTTTCCATATTGGGGATCTTGTACCTGTGAGCGAACTCACTGCTTTTTGGAGCTGCATAGCCTGCCCTCCTTTTGCATTTGATTTTGAAACAGTTTCACTTTAAATTGACCAGGCTGGCCACTGGTTCCAGTCGCTCGTCCTCCAGTAACTGGGACTGCGTCACAGGATTTGGCACAACTGCTTCAGGCAACTCCTCCCCCTTTATTTAGGATGAGGAAATTATGCATATCACTTTCTGCTGGGTTTTTCTTTTTTCTTGCTTGTCTTGAGTTTTTATACCCTGGTAATGATAATAATAAATAAAATTGGGTAGTTATCCTTCCTTGCATAATTTACAGATTTTAAGGTTACATTGAGTGTGCGTGAGTGAGAGACAGAAGCAGAGAGGGCGACATCCAGGAGTCAGGGAGCCTGGTGTTCTTTCTTTCCTCATGTCGGGGCAGGGGGTAGAACTCCGCTTCTCACTCAGTCTTAGCAGCAAACACCTTTCTCCACCGAGCCATCTTGTCGGGCCACTTGTATACTTTGTATTTAGAAGTGTTATCTTCCTTGTATTTATGTGTTTGTATGTGTATTTCCATGTGTGTGGCTGCTGGAGGAGGAGGGGCTGTCTTACTCACTTGTTCCATTGCTGTGAAGAGTCACCATGACCACAGCTACTGTGATTTAAACGTTTGATTGGGAGCCTGCTTACAATTTCCGAGGTTTAGTTCATTACCATCATGGCAGGGAACACTTCCTTTTCCGGCTCCTTTCCGCCGTGCTGACTGCCTCTCCTGGGCTGGTTCCGTGCCTGGTCTTCAGCTTTCCTTCGAAGGTATCTCATGACTCTGGCAGCGCCAACACATTGGGGTCTCCAACAGAAGCCAGCGTTCATCTTCGCAGCTTCACACAACTGCTTCTTGAGGTCTCCACACACGGACACCCCTGCCACAAGCCTGGCTTCTGGGGCTTTTCTGGGTCATGAAGGAGATACCATAATCCCTTTCTTGTATCCAGAACCTCAGGACCAATGCAGTCACTTTATGTTGCTTGCTGGGGCTGGAACTCCGGCCTCTCCTTCAATTACATTTGCACCAGCTTTCTGTTGCTCCTGGTTTCCTTCACTGCCGAAGCTTTACAGTTCCTTTTCTGGCTGGAAGTTCAGATGAGTGGGTGGGGGGGGCATTTCATTTAGCATTAGGCTTTTCTTTAAACTTTGTATCTCTTTCAGCACTGGACTGAACTCCATTAGACTTCCTGGTGCTTCCTTTCTCTTCTTGAAACTGGATATTTTGTTTCTTTTCTTCCAGTTTGCTCCTTTTCATTATATATCTGCCTAAGAATAATGAATAACCACACTGGGTCAGTCAGTATGGTCAATATTAGTCTGTCTTAAAAATCTCTGCCAATGGCATTAATCTAAAACTCTTGTGTTTCTTTGGGTAGGTTTTTAGGACAAGGACAAAAGGTACCCACATTTTGCCAAAACGTCACAAGAATAGTTTCTAGGCCACTTACTAATACTCTTCGCCACTGAAACTTCTTGTAGTCTTCATACAGTTCAAATCTTCCTCATCACTATCTTCTACTCCTAATAGGGATGACCCATTAAGCTCTGCTTAAAGTGTCCAACGGATTTTCTAGTCCAAAGCCCCAAAACTCTTCCAGAGTCTTCTAAGAACAACAACAAAAAAAGAGGTCAAGCCTGTCATAGCAATACCCAACTCCCTGGTACTAACTTCCTTTTTTTAATTATTATTTTTATTTTCTGCGCATTGGTGTGAGTCTTTCTGGTGGCATCTTATTACACACAGTTGTGAGCTGTCTTTTGAGTGCTGGCCATTGAACCTGGGCCCTCTGGAAGAGAGGCCAGTGTTCTTAACTGGTGAGCTATATCTCCAGTTCCTGGGTTCCAACTTCTGTTTTAGTCACTGTTCTGTTGCTGTGGAGCACAGAAACTCTTAGAAAAGAAAATCATTAATTGGGGGCTCGTTTACAGATTCAGAGGTTTAGCATGGTCTGAGCACAGCAGCACTCACTGCTGAAGCAATGCATACATCCTGGTCTGTAGGCAGAGGGGTGGGGTGGGAGGGGAGGGGGGGAGGGGAGGGGAGGGGAGGGGAGGGAGGAAGAGGCAGAGGGAGGGAGGGACACAGACTGAGCCTGGCAAGGCTTTAGAAACCTCAAAGCTCACACTTCAGAGATGCCACACCTACTCCTCAAATGGTTCCTAATTAAACATTCCAATATGTGAGCCTTTGTGGGTCATTCTTATTCAAATCACAAGACCAGAATAGGGTATTAGGTCCTTGAAGCTAGAGTTACAGGCAGCTGTGACCTGGACTCTCTTCTATAAGAACTCTTAAGTGTTGAGCCATCTCTTCAGACCCAACTTGTATAGTTTGGATTAATTTTCAGAATACTACTTCATCTTCCCCATTTTGCAGAGGAGGAAACAGATAGAATGTGATGGAAGTTTTTCAACTTGTAATTCTGTTCTGGTCTTTCTTTTTGGCTGAGAAAAGGTATGTGCCCTACAATAATAGCCTTAAACTTAGTTGATAGTCCCGATTCAGCTTCTCAAGTGCTGGGATTGTAGGTATGGGACACCATTCCTGACTTCAGGAATTGAGTTCGTCTAATTAATCTACAAGTGTGTGTGTGTGTGTGTGTGTGTGTGTGTGTGTGTGTGTGTGTGTGTGTGTGTGTGTTTGCCTCTGAAAGCCAGAATCTGGTATTGGAATTGGAGTTATAGGTAATTGTAAGCTGTGACAAAGGTACTGGGAAACTAGGGTTCTCTGAAAGAACAGCAAGTGCCCTTAATTGCTGAACCATTTCCAGTACCAGGAGTTTTTTAGCCTGAAGGAATCAGATGCCTGACTGCCTGCCTGCCTTCTATTTTTTAAAATTTTTTTGTAAAGATTCAGGCTGCTCCAGAAGAGGGCATTAGATCCTATTACTGATGGTTATGAGCCATCATGTGATTGCTGGGGTTTGAACTCCGGGCCTCTGAAAGAGCAACCAGTGCTCTTAACCACTGAGCCATCTCTCCAGCCCACCTGCCTGCTTGCCTCCCTCCTTCCTTCCTCCCTACCCCCCTGCCTCCCTACCCCCCTGCCTCTTCCTCCTCCTCCCCCCTCTTCCTCCTCCCCCTCTTCCTCCTCCTCCTCTTCTTCCTCCTCCGCCCTCTTCTTCCTCCTCCTCCCCTCTCTTCCTCCTCCCCCTCTTCTTCCTCCTCCTCCTCTTCTTCCTCCTCCTCCTCTTCTTCCTCCCCCCTCTTCTTCCTCCTCCTCCCCCCTCCTCCCCCCTCTTCTTCCTCCTCCTCTTTCTCCCTTGGAGACAGGATTTCTCTTTGTAGCCCTGGCTGTTCTGTCCTGGAATTTGCTCTGTAGACCAGGCTGGCCTCTGAAGATCTGCTTGTTTCTGCCCACTGAGTGCCGAGATTAATGGCATCTCCTACCTCACCCTATCCTTTCTTAGTGCCCTTTAAAAGATTTTTTATTCTTTTTTTTTTTGTTCTTTTTTTCGGAGCTGGGGATCGAACCCAGGGCCTTGCGCTTCCTAGGCAAGCGCTCTACCACTGAGCTAAATCCCCAACCCGATTTTTTATTCTTATGTGCATTGGTGTTTTGTCTGCATGAATGTGTCTTCTTTTTTTTTTTTTTTTTTTTTTTTGGTTCTTTTTTTCGGAGCTGGGGACCGAACCCAGGGCCCTGCGCTTCCTAGGTAAGTGCTCTACCACTGAGCTAAATCCCCAGCCCCATGAATGTGTCTTCTTAAGCTGCAAAGTTGAGTTGGACCTTGGTCATTTTAATTTAGGCTCAAATTTTTCGATAAAGTAGTTTTTTCTTCCAGCTCTTTTTAATATACTGCAATTCACTATTTAAATTTAAATGTACAATAAATATAGTGAGGTGATCAAACATTTGATTCCAGGAATGTCTTAAAAATATGCAGTACCATTCCCTGTAAAGAACCACATATATAGACCCAATGGTGGGCTTCCAGAGGCAGAGAGAGGCAGGTGAATCTTTGACTTGAGACTGGCCTGGTCTATAAAGTAAGTTCCAGACAGCCAGGGCTACACAGAGAAATGTTGTGGTGGTGGTGGTGGTGGTGGTGGGGAGACAAAAAAATCATATATAGATGTACGGTGTTAGTATCTATTTCCCTGATTATTGCTGTGGAAGAATTTCATGGGGGTATTAAGGGTAAAATGTCACTAATCTCCCTTGGCATAATTATCACATTTATAGAAGTAACCCGTAGGCCATGCTTGAGAGCCAAGCCTACAGTACCAAAACCATCCATCCATCTCAGGCCCATTACTCCACCATTCCTGGCTTGATTACTTTTTAACGTGAAGCAGATATAACGTGGGCGTCTATACTTTAGCATTAATTTGTTTTTTTGTGTAGTGATTCCGGATGTTTTTCTTCATTAGAATTTTCTAAGTAGGAGAAAAGCTTACTTCTAATTTTTTACTTGCGTTTACAAAAAACAAAAAAACAAAAAACAAAAAAACAAAAAAGACCCAAAAAAACAAAACAAAACAAAACAAAAAAAACCCCAGAAATGTTCTAGGGCTCTGTGGTAGAAAAATGCACACTAGGCAAGAGCCAGGAAAATTTAACAAATGACCTGGCTAAAGTATGTGCTAAATAATCAATGACTTAGGTTTAAGAGCTTTTTTTTTTAATTTCATTTATTTTATGTATGTATGTGTGTATGTATGTATAAATACACTGTAGCTGTCTTCGGACACATCAGAAGAAGGCATCGGATCCCCCGTTACAGATGGTTGTGAGCCACCATGTGGTTGCTGGGATTTGAACTCAGGGCCCGTGGAAGAGCAGTCAGTGCTCCTAACCGCTGAGCCATCTCTCCAGCCCCGTTTAAGAGCTTTTCTATTTTATTTTCTTAGAATTATTTATCTATGAGCACACCATAGCTGTCTTTAGATACATCAGAAGAGGGATCCCATTGCAGACAGTTGTGAGCCACCATGTGGTTATTGGGAATTGAACTCAGGACCTCTAGAAGAGCAGTCAATGCTCTTAACCACTGAGCCATCTCTCCAGCCCCCTTATTTTATATTTTTAAAAAGAGTCTTAAAAAGGTCCAGAGGTCTCGAGTTCAAATCCCAGCAACCACATAGTGGCTCACAGCCATCTGTAATGAGATCTGATGCCCTCTTCCGGTGTGTCTGAGGACAGCAAGAGTCTCATCTTGTAGTTCTGGCTGCCTGAAACTTGTTTAGACTGGGCTGGCCTTAAAATCACAGAGATCTGTCCAAATGTTGGCTGATACAAGCCACTCTGCTGGTCATTTTGTTTTTTAAGGACTGAGTCTCACGGTGCAGCTCGGTTGTCCTTAAGTTCTCCATTCTTCTGTCCCAGCTTTCAATGTAGTCAGAATTACAGACTCCTCACTTTTGGCTTTTAGTCTCTCTCTTTTTTTTTTAAATGTTTATTCTTTTCTTTTTTTTTTTTTTTTAGATTTATTTATTTATTATATATAAGTACACTGTAGCTGTCTTCAGATACACCAGAAGAGGGCATCAGACCTCCTTACAGATGGTTGTGAGCCACCATGTGGTTGCTGGGAATTGAACTCATGACCTCTGGAAGAGCAGTCGGGTGCTCTTAACCGCTGAGCCATCTCTCCAGCCCGCTTTTAGTCTCTTAATGACTTTTTTTTTTAACTTTTTTTTTTGGAAGACAGGGTTTCTTTGTGTAGTCTCAGTGGTCTTGGAACTTGCTCTGTAGGCCATGCTGGCCTTGAGCTCCAAGATCCACCTACCTCTGTTTACAGAGTTCTGGGATGGAAGAAATGCACCACCACGAGCTGGCTAACTTTTTTTTTTTTAATAAATAAGATTTTGTTATTGTTTTGGATGGTTGGTTTTATTTTAAGGCATTGGATTGTTTAAGTTTTCGACATTATGGAAAATCAACATCTGATCAACTAAAACTTGTATATAAAGATCCTGGTACAGAGTGGATGGGACTCCTCATTCTAATGCTTATGGCAACTGATTATTTGAAATGCTGACAGGCAAATAATGTGTTATCCCTTCCACCCAGTCTTGGGAACCCAGCCAAGGGCTTTATGTATGCTAAGCAAGCATACTAGCACTGAATTATATCCCAGCTGTTAATTGGTCTGTCTGTCTGTCTATCCTTTTCTCTTTGTTTTTTTTTTCTTTCTGTCAGTAGGAAGCTTATTTAAACAGATGCTGCGACTTGAAAGAGCTATCTAGGATTCATTTTTTTGTTATTTTCTTATGTTCTTGGAACTTAGGACTGAACACAGGGCCTTGAACTTGCCTAGGAAGAGCTCTACCACTGAGCTAAATCCCCAACCCCAATTCATTTTTTTCAAGAGTATTTTACCACTACTAAAGGATCGATTACCATACATGTAACTGCTACATAAAAAAGTTAGGAAATTGTCCTTGGTTTTACAGTGACAAAACCATTAGCCAGGTGATGGTGTCACATGCCTTTTAATTTCAGCACTGGGGAGGCAGAGGCAGGGGGTTTTCTGTGAGTTTGAGGGCAGTCTGGTCAACAGAATTAGTTTCAGGATAGTCAGGAATACACAAAGAAAATCTGTCTTGAGAGAAGACCAAAACCCTTTTTGTCTACAGCTGAACAAGGTGTGTAAGGAGTTTTATGTTGTTGGGTTCATTTGTTACTGGAATAAAAGATGAGAGCGGTATGAGCAGGCCACTAACAGAACCAGTACCTTCCTCCAGACAATCTCCATTTGAAGTCGGCTGAAACAAGCTTGGCAACTTAGTTAGTTTGAAGGAGAGACGCCCAATGTGCTTGTCCATAGACACCATCTACTCTATATACACACAGTAAAGGAGCAGGGAAGGGAGAACAGAGAAAACTGCTGTTAGAGTGTGGTGCGACCAAATCGTGGCTTTCTGTGGGAGAATATGTTGTAGGTCTATGATACAATTCTGGGGTATAGCAGCTTCCCTTTTAGTAGACAGCTCCTGTCTGCTGCTACAATGCATGAATCCTCTGTTCAGCTTCCATTTCAAACTGTATAGTTGTGTTCAGTTCTTTGATTGTCCATTAGATCAGGAGCTGATCTGTCTCAAACTCTCTCATTGGTAATAGGCTTTCATTAGTTTACCAAGGGATGTAGGCCTCTTAGCTGTACCCCAGAAGCACCCTGCCCCAGACCACCTTCAGGTTAACGTAATTGTTGTTCTCAGGCTTGACTCCTTCCTTAGCTTTCTCATCTGCCATGGTGAGAACCACCTCACAAAAGAGGCCCAGGTCCACACTGTAGGAACACATGTGCAGCACCAGGGTTGGCAGAAGGAGGTGGCACCAGTGGACCACAAAACCTAGCTTGTTATGATTTATTTCTTTTTATATTGTTATATTTAATATTGTTACTTTGATTAATGTGCATTTTTATGTGTATCTGATGTGGGTGCTAGGATTTGAACTCAGGTCTTCTGGAAGAGCAACACAAAATACTTTTAACAAATGACCCATCTTTCCACCCCATCCCCATTTTAGACAAGGTCTCCACTGTGTAACTCTGGCTTAAAACTTGCTATGTAGACCAGGTTGTTTTCAAACTCGAGATCTGCCTGCTTCTGCTTTTAAAGTGCTGGGATTAAATGCATGTGCTATAAAGTAGAAGTTGTCTGAATTGAGAGATGTTAGTTAATGTTTTAGAAAGTGTTTGGTAAGGTGATAGATATTACCAAGCAACTGTATAATAATAACCCAGTATTTTAGAAGATTTATTTATTTAACGTATGTGAATACACTGTCACTCTGTTCACACACACCAGAAGAGGGCATCGGATCCCATTACAGATGGTTGTGAGCCACCATGTGGTTGCTGGGAATTGAACTCAGGACCTCTGGAAGAACAGTCAGTGCTCTTAACCGCTGAGCCATCTCTCCAGCCCATAACCCAGTATTTTAAATAATCTATATGGGCAATAATTTGTGTGTGTGTGTGTGTGTGTGTGTGTGTGTGTATTTCAACTGAGTGAGACTGCCTCAATAATGTGTGTGTGTGTGTGTGTGTGTGTGTGTGTGTGTGTGTGTGTGTGTGTATTTCAACTGAGTGAGACTGCCTCAAAATGAAAAAGTAAAAGGAGGGCTGTGAAGATAAGGGTAGTGGTATAGTCCTTGTGTAGCACGAGTGAGGAGGCTCTGGGGATTCAATTCCTAGTACTGCAAAACTTTTTTTTTTTTTTTTTTTTTTTTGGAGCTGGGGACCGAACCCAGGGCCTTGTGCTTGCTAGGCAAGCGCTCTACCACTGAGCTAAATCCCCAACCCCGCAAAACTTTTGTTACCCTGAGTTTTCAGACACTGGTTTCATGTGGCACAGGCTGACATCAGACTCCTTGTACTCTTTTTTCCAAGGCCTTGCGCTTGCTAGGCAAGCACTCTACCACTGAGCTAAATCCCCAACCCCTCTCTTTTTTTTTAAAAGAGATTTATTTATTTATTATACATAAGTACACTGTAGCTGTCTTCAGACACACCAGAAGAGGGCATCAGATCTCATTACAGATGGTTGTGAGCCACCATGTGGTTGCTGGGATTTGAACGCAGGACCTCTGGAAGAGCAGTCAGTACTCTTAACCACTGAGCCATCTCGCCAGCCCCCAACTCCTTGTACTCTTTTTTTTTTTTCTTTCCGGAGCTGGGGACCGAACCCAGGGCCTTGCGCTTCCTAGGTAAGCGCGCTACCACTGAGCTAAATCCCCAGCTCCTTGTACTCTTAATCTTCCTGTCTTTTCCTCCTAAGAGCTATGGTTGTAGGCACTCAGCTTTAACTCTGATTTAGATCAGGCTAGGTTTTGGTAAAAACTCTCATGTAGTTGGTCATGGAGCTGTCAGATCTATATTGTAGTTTTCTGTAGGTAAGTACATGCAGTACATACATACATATATATTTTTTTTCAGCTGCATGCGGTGGTGCATATCTGTCTAATCTCAGTTACTTCAAAGCTGAGGCAGGAGGATTATGAGTTCTAGACAAACCTGTGCAACATAGTAAGAATCTGTCTCCAAAAGCAAAACAAAAAGCCCAATATTTTTGGCTGAGTGATGGTGGCCCACACCCTTAATCCTAGCACTGTGGAGGCAGAGGCAGGCAGATCTCTGAGTTTGAGGCCAGCCTGGTGTACAGAGTGAGTTCCAGGACAGCCAGGGATGTTACCCAGAGAAACCCTGCCTTGAAAAAACAAAAAGGGGGTTCTGTTTATAGAATTTCATTTTGTTTGCTTTTTGGGTTGTAGGGAAAAGAGTAGTGCTGAGGGGAAGTTTGCTTATTCAATGTACATGCATCAGTTTTGCTCTGAAACTTACATGATTGTATACAGTTGGTTTTTTGCTGATGTGCTAGGTATCATGTATACATACATGTACAGACATTTATTGAGAAGAATAACCATTTTGCTTGAAAGTTGCCAATTTTGGCTCAAGATTTTGTTCTTCTTTATATCTATTGTATTTTTGTCTTTTTGTGATTGAAATGATAGCTCCAAAAAGACCTATTATTACTAAAGCCAGTTCCTTTTGCCTAGGGAAAGATTTTCTTGCTCTGGAAAAAGTTCTTTAAGATTTACCCTGCAGCTACTATTTTCACATCCTGCCTCTGAGAAGTCTCGTTTTGGCTTAAAATAGTCATTCCTGTTCCTGGTATCTTAGACCTGCTAGCTCCTTTGTTCCTCGTGATTTTTGTTTAGGGTTTATATCAGTAACCTACACTGTATTTTGTCAGTTGATCTAGTAACATAAAGTTCAGTGAGGAGCAAAGCTGGCCACTGTTAGTGTGTGCAAAAGGTAATAAAAATTTGTCTTTCCCATGTCCCTTCATTCCACTACTCCCCCAAATATCACCCTCCACTCCACCCTCATTCAGCGAGATGGCAGTAGGGAAAGCTGTTTGCCACTGAGCCTGTGTTTTGCCCCTAAAACTCACATGGTAAAAGGAGAGAACTGACTTAACAAGCCTCCACGTATACTCTATAGCCCAGGCCGCCTCCCCCAGGACTCTGCAGGATTCCCGCTGCAATTTGAGGCCCTCATTTATTTATTTATTTTTTTCTAAAGTTCTATTGGAACATACCTAAGCCTGTTTGTTTATGCCACCGAGCTGCTTTTGTAGCAACTACAAAAATCATTTTGTAATTGCAGAGTTGAACAGTTGCCTTTTACTACAAAGCCTAAAGGAAATGTTCTCTGGCCTTTATAGAAAGTTTACTGGTTTCTTCACTAGGAAATGCAAGAAAACCACTCCCAGTTGAGTAGAGTTCATAAAGTTACATGCATAAACATGTATTCATGCCAAACAATTATCAGTTACCTACATTCACCATGTTAGGAGCCACACCTAACTGCATCTTAACAGTTTTCCATTCAGTTTCTCTAGCCTTCTATCATTTTGCAGTAAATCACAAGCTGCAAATGTTTGTTTTGAGACAGTCTTACTTTGTAGGGAGAGGAGGCCTGAACCTCACCTTGTAAAGCCCATTCTGGCCTTAAGCTTGCCCTGATCCTCTTGCAGTCACTTGTGAGTGCTAAAATACGGCATATGCTACCATACCTGGCTTATGAACTGCTGAAGCTCACTTCCACAAGCAGATCACAGGTCTGATTTCAAGACAGAGTGTCATACTTGCTCTGTTTGTACATTTCAGGGTCTTGTGTAAAATTGCTATCATTTTGGAGTTTGAGAGATGGCTCTGTGGTTAAGGGCACTGGCTGCTCTTCCAGAGGTCCCAGGTTCAATCCCTAGTACCCACATGGAAGCTCACAACTGTTTGTAATTCTCAATATTCCTTCCTCCGGTTTCTGCAGCATTACTCAAGTGTGGTGCATAGACAAATATACCTGTACATACACAGCATCATATACATAAGATAAAGGGGAAAGCCAGCTATTGTTTGTTCATTCCTTCCTTATTTGTGGTCTTGCTCTGTAGCCTTCCTTTTTCATCACCTTCCACTCCCAGTTTGGTTGCTTGCTGGCTGGCTGGCTGGCTTGCTTGCTTGTACAGGGTCGCTTTCACTCTAGTCCAGTCTACCATCTTCATCACCTTCCCTTCCTGGTGCTGGGATTATAGGAGTGAGCCACCACATTCAGTATTTTCTTAGAGTTTTTCTTTTGCTTTTAATGTAGGGCCTTATATGGTCACGGTTGGCCTTGAACTAGGATGTGGTACAGAATAGATTTGAATACATTATTCTCTTTCAGCTTTCTGAGTGTCAGGATTGCAGCTATGCACTAGTGTGCTGGTAGGTGTTTTTGTGTATTGTGTCTCTAATCTCACTTTTTCTATGAGTTCTGATGTTGACTGCACAAATTTGCATGGTCTGCTGATTTCATTTTATTTTATTCTTTTTTTTTTTTTTGGTTCTTTTTTTTCGGAGCTGGGGACCGAACCCAGGGCCTTGCGCTTCCTAGGCAAGTGCTCTAACCACTGAGCTAAATCCCCAACCCCTTTATTTTACTCTTTATTAAGGACATTGTGATCCTGGCTGACTTGGAATTTGCTGTGTAGACCAGGCTGGCCTTTCAGATCTCTGCCTTGCCTTTGCCTTCCAAGTGCTGGATTTAAGGGTTTGTTCTACACCTGGCAGTTGGATGGGAACTCTTTACTGATACACAGGCAACTTATTAGTAGCTAAGCCACTGAAGAAAACAACTTCAATATTCTAGAGATGGTGGTGGTTGCTATTATCTTTTGAGAACTGGGTGTCATATGACTAGGCTTGCCTCTAGTTTGCTGTATATTAATAGCTCAAGCCTCCCAGCTTCAGGGATTGTGGGCATGAACCACCTTACCCTTCTTGTCTGGTGAGTTTTTTTTTTTTGCATGTATACTTATATGTTTGTCAGTATTCCTGTGTGTAAATACATATGCATACATTTGCACATATTTGTGGAGGCCTGAAGTTGATGTTACTTTTTTTTTTTTTTTTTTTGGTTTGGTTGGTGTTTTGAGACAGGATTTCTCTGTGTAGCCCTCTCCTAGACCAGGCTGGCCTCAAACTCAAAGAAACTCAAAGAAATCCACTTGCCTCTGCCTCCTGAGTGCTGGGATTGAAGTGTGTGCTCTCACCACCAGCTGATGTTTGGTGTTTTACTTGATCTCTCTCCATTTTATTTATTGAATGAGGGTTTCCTGTTGAACCCTGAGGTCTTGGATTCTGTCTACTCTTGGTAGCCAGCTTCCCCCCAGAGATGTCCCATGTCCAGTGTGTGAACAGTGGGATTACAAGCAGCTGCTACACCTGCCCAGCTGTTATGTGGGTTCTGGAATGGGAACTCTGGTCCTCTTGCTTGTGCAGCAAATGCTTTTATCCACTGAGTTCTATCCACTTGGCCTTGATTAGAAAGTGTTTGTTATGGTTATTTATCACTTTCCTGGTGTATGTATGGGGGAACACACACATGTGGAGTTCATAGGACAGCTTATACATATTGGTTGTCTTATTCTATGGGTTCAAGGCACTGAATTTTAGTTGTCAGGGCTTGGCAATGAGTTCCTTCCACCTTTCCCTGGATTCCAGGGATCAAGCCTGCTGAGCCATCTCAGCAGCAGTACTTTAAGGAACTCATTTTATTACTGGACTTACTGTGATTGTTATCCTATAAAAAGTACTGATTCATTAGATATTTTAGGAGTATTGGGAATGTTGAGGAAATTATTGGCTATAAAGCAGATTAGTGTTAGGCTTACTAATTTCTCATATTATTACTGATTATTATTGTTGTGTACCAGAAAATGTTCTAAGTACACTGAACAAGATGAATAGGAGCACTGCCCCACAGAGTTCACATTGTCCATTTACAAATCTCTTAGGACGTGCCCATCAAATTGCCCTTTGAATAATTATGTTTAATACCCACAGATTAGTGCTCCTGCCAGAACCTTTCTTTATGTTTCTACAGTGAGTGATGGAAACTGTGGGCTTGAATTGTTAAGCCTTGTGGAAATAAGTGAATGTTGAATGTTCAGCCTATGTGGTACTTTTATTTCATTTCCCATTAGTATTAGAGGATATTACAGAACAGGCACAGACAGAATATAAGAACTAGAAGTAGTAGCTACAGAGATGACTTGCTCTTCTTCCAGAGAGTGAGCTTATATGTGCACACTTAAATATACACGGGCTAACACTCATACATAAGAAAAGGCTAGAAGAAGTGGAGTGAGCTAGAACTTCTTTTTTTTAAAGATTTATTCATTTATTATATATAAGTACACTGTAGCTGTCTTCAGACACACCAGAAGAGGGCATCAGATCTCATTACAGATGGTTGTGAGTCACCATGTGGTTGCTGGGACTTGAACTCAGGACCTCTGGAAAAGCAGTCAGTGCTCTTAGCCGCTGAGCCATCTCTCCAGCCCGAGCTAGAACTTCTTAAGAACGTATCACTGTAGCTTTAGTTTTTTCAGTGCCTACCTTTAAATTAATGATGGTCCTTAAATGCTTTAATCTCCCTTCTAGCCCACCAACCACCAGAGGACCTTTGGAGCAGCTCCTGAATTCAGTTCACAGGTTAGCAGTGGCAGCTCCATCCACTTGCATACTTCAGGGCTACACCAGCATTCCAGTTCAGTAGAGTTGGGACAGTAAACACAAATCAGCAGCTATGCACTACCTAGCAGAGATAGCCAGGCCTCAGCCGAATTGGCACGAGTCAGCAGGAGGGATTGAGACTAGTAGGGAAGCCAGGACAAGTTTGTGCCTCTCTCAACGAAGCGAAGATAAGCGAGACCAGGAAGCATTGTAAAGCTAGCTCTTCAATCAAGCCCCTCTCACAGTCCCCTGAGTCCTATTTGTACTCCTTCCAAACATCATGTGTCCCCCAGGGGTCTTGCCTCACCATTCTTTTTTTTTTTTTTTTGGTTCTTTTTTTTCCGGAGCTGGGGACCGAACCCAGGGCCTTGCGCTTCCTAGGCAAGCGCTCTAACCACTGAGCTAAATCCCCAACCCTTGCCTCACCATTCTTGCCTCAGTACATGAGTCTGTATCAGCTGACATCACTCTGTTAATCCCAAGTCCGAAGTGGCAAGAAGCCACAAAAACTTATTCAGAAGTTTTTTTGGTGTATTTCTCTCTATGGAGTCATGACAAATTCACCTCAATAATGCATTGTAAGGTGAAACAATACATGGGTGTCTTTAGAGAAGAATCCTTCATCACATGTTCTTTTCTGTGTATGCTTTAAGCACAGCATCCTTTCATCTGTGTCTGCTTTAATGGAGCATTCCTTCATGAATCTGCCATATTGAAACATCATCTCTCCTCTGCCTGTTTCAGGAGAACACTCCTTCCCATGTTTGCCCCAGCAAAACACCATCTGATACACCCGACTTTCCAAAGAACCCTTAAGTTTCCACTTCACTCGTTGTACTTTTAGAAAAAGCTTTATTTTTATTTATGCATATGCATGTTCTGTCGGTGTGTATGCACTTGTGGTGGGTGCCCGTGGAAACCAGAGGAGCGCATTTGATTTCTCTGGAGTTGGACTTACAGGGGAGGATAAGAGATGCCCAGTGTAGATGCTGGGAATGGCTCCTGTCCTCTGCAAGGGTAGCGAGTACTCCTAACTTGTGAGCCATTTCTCCAGCCCTGCTGTGGCATACTTGATCCCACAACAGTAATCATAACTGCTACGGGATCAAGTATGGGCCTGACAGCGTTATGGGGTTTTTTGGGGGTGGTGGTGGTGGTGGTGTTTAGACCTCCATGAAAATGACTGTTAGGAGAGGTGAGCTCAAGAGGCACCACTTCTTGTCAGTAGCCAATTAGCTGTCAGTGGGGGAGAGAGACTTCTTGAGTGGTGTGTAAATAATCCGTCACCTAGGACTTGTAAGTAACCCTAGTAAAAACTTAGTGGAAACTAGAAGAGGGGCTAGGCTTGGAAGATAAAGGGAATCAGTGGGGACTGAAAGAGACTAGATCGGCAATAGAGTCTGGTAAGAACATGTCCATATGAAACATCACAGACTATTTTATATATATAATCAGTATACAATAATATGAAACCTGTACTAATAGATATTTTGGTTACTAATCCAGCCCTCTGCCTGGAAAATGGTTTTGGTGTTGTTGAAAAGATATTTTAATGTCCATTTATAGAAGAAATACATTTACTTAAAATGAGTGTCATAGCTGAGGTTGGTGGGATATGCCTGTAACCCAAGCTCTTGGGTGATAGAGGCTGGAAGACCAAGCGTTTAAGGATGTCTTGGGTGCATGCCCTAGGGATTGAGCCTTGGGTCTTCATGTATGCTTGCCATGGGCTAACCTGCCAGTCTAGAGAATGATAGTTTTCCACCTTTCTTTTTTCTCTTTCTCCCTCTTCCTGTTTCTATTTATTTTTATATGTATGTGGGTGTATATGTGTATGGATAGGTGGTCGATGCCTGCAGTGCCCAGAAGACAATGGAGCTGAAGTTACAGGCATTTGTGAGCTGCCTCATGTGCGTGCCGGGATTCTAACTCTGGTTCTCTGTAAGAACAGCAAGTACTCTTTTTTTTTCCTAACATTTAGGTTTATTTTCTTTATACGTTAATGTTTGGGTATATTGAGAGTGTATACTACATGTGTGCCCATTTGTACATAGTCTAGAAGAAGGTGTTGGGTTCCCTAGAACTGGAGTTCCAGGTTGTTGTGAAGCACTTGATATGGATGCTAGGGATTAAAATCAGGTCCTTTGGAAGAGCAGCAACTGTTCCTAACCATTGAGCCATCATCTCTTGAGCCCACAACAAGTACTCTTAACTGTGGAGTGGTCTCATCTGGCTTCCCCCTTCTTTGTTGTGGTGCTCAGAATTAAACTCAGGACCTAGGACATGATAGGGCTATGCTTATTGAGTTCTTGGGAGAAAGACATTTATAGCGTTTATATTTATAATATATTTTAAGTAGTATAATAATTGTTTGCTTAAGGCAGTTGTCTACACTATGTTGTGTTGGGCGCCAATTTGCTGTTGGCATTTCCAACCTTAATAAGCCTGAATTAAAAAAAACACAATCAAAATATGATTAGAAGCTATATTGTCTAATATGATATTAACTTAATCAAACCCCTTATTACTGTGGTTTCTCTTGGTCATGCTGTTTTGGTTCATAGTGACTTCCCCTTTTTCTCCGTCCTTTTTTCCTCTCCTGCATGTTTTTTTTTTCCTCCTAGGTCCCAAGCTTGGGAAACCTAAACCCCACCTATGGCTCTTTTGTCCAACTATTGGCTGTTGACATATTTATTAATCATAATTGACTGGGGATAGGGTCACTCAGTGTCTTAAGGGCAGACTCTCTTTGGGGTCCCAAATTAGCATTCGAATACAAGCAGCATTAGGCCAAGCCACTACAAGTACTTCTAAGCTTTATTCTGTCATCATTAAAAAATTAGACTTAGTTTTTATTTGATGTGTATGAATGTTACCCTGCATGTACATATGAGCACCATGTATGTGCAGTGCCTGTGGTGGCCAGAAGAGGGTGTCAGATCTCTTGGAACTAGACTTAAAGGTGACGTAAGCCACCATGAACTTGACCCTCTGAAAGAGCAGCTAGTTCTCTTAACTGCTGAGCCATCTTTCTTAGCTTTTTATATTTTTTGTTTTGTTATTTTAAGCCAGTGTTTCTCTTTGTAGCCCTGGTGTCTTGGATCTTGTTCTGCTTTTATTATTGTGTATATGTGTGCATTATGTTCGTGAATATATGTTTTATCTCTCTGTGTGTGTGGGTTGGGGGAATACACGCCACTGTGTCTGTGGAACTCAGGACAACTTGGAGAGAAGAACTTGGAGTCACTTCTCTCTTGCTTTTACATGGGTTCTGAATCCTATCGGGCAGTGGAAGGCATGGGAGCCAGTCATATGTCATAATGAAATAGTGAAATGATGAGAACTGGGGACACTGTACGTGGTGCAGATACTTGTAACTTCAGGGACTTGGAGAACTGTGCTGGGAGGATTGAGGCCAACCTGGGAAATTTCTCTAGAATCTGTCTTCCAAAGGAAGTGAAAACAGACTAAGGTTGTGGCTCAGTGATAGAATGTTTGCCAACTCAGTTCAGCCCCTAATGTTGCAAGTGTATGGTAAACATTAGACTTAAGCTAATTTTAGTCTATGAAGTAGGAAATTACCAAGGGGTAGAGATTTAAACTCACTGATTTGGGGGCTCAGCTGGTAGAAATGCTTGTTGAGTAAGTCTGACCACCCGAGTATTGCTAAAATTCCTTTCCTGGAGAGGTAAACAAGTCCACTTCTCTTCAGGTCCCAAGACATACCAACTTCATGAGAGTTTACCTGGGAAATAGTAAAGGTTGTTTATTGGACTTCCTTCAAGAGGGGTTAGTGACAGGAGTGTGGGTACTCCCCAGAAGAAGACGCACTGGGAACTGTTCATCCCACAGAGACGACAGCTTTCCCATTGTCACAGAAACGATGGGAGCACATTCCTGGCCCTCAACAGACTGAGCAATTGGGGCAGGATTGCATGCAATAGGTGGCATTGTGTGGCTTGGTACTCAGGTGAGGCTCTTATGACCTCCTCCTCTTCCTCTTCCTCCACTTCATTGTGTTAAGATTATTACAGTTGTGTACTGCCACTCCTGGCTTTCTGCAGTGCTAGGGGTGGAACCTAGGGCTTGGTGCATGCTACTAGGCAAGTGTCTGCCAGGAGAGCCACATCCCCAACTGTGCATCTGTGGAGACAGGTTCTCAGTATGCAACTCTAGTCATTCCGGAGCTTGTTTTGAACTTTCAGCTATCTTTCTGTTTCTGCCTCCCAAGTGCTGGGATATTCTATTTTAAAAATCAAAATTTCAACAGGTACTTATTTTTCTACGTATGGGATATGTATATGCCACAGTAACTGTATGGAGGTCAAGTTGTGGAAGTCCATTCTCTCCTTCCCTTTGGGTCCCATGGATGGCATCAAGCACCTTTACCTGCTATCTGTTTTTTTTTCTTTAAAAATATTGACTGTTTCATGAATTTGTGATTGATTTTTGCTGAGGCTATGGTAATCTTCCCTGCATCATTCTGCTTTCATCATATAGGCTGCCAAAGAGAGCACTGAAGAAAAAATGCTTAAGTTGTGTGTGTGAGAGTGATTCTGTGATGTGCATGTGAAGGTCAGAGGACATCTTGTAGGAGTCTCTTTTCTCCTTTGAGTATGTTACTCTTGGGGATAGTCAGGCAAGTGCCCTTAGTTATTGAGCTATTGAAGTGGAAACTTCTAGTTTTTTGGAAAGTATGCCAAATGATGGTTTGCTGGGTCACACAGGTGAAAGAATGTCTTGCTTAAGGAAATGCAAGAAAGACTGTTTCCCGAAGCAGACACAAGTGAGAGGATGCTCGATGAAGGAGTGTAAATATGACCCTCCAGACAGTGGGGGACAAGCACTGAGCCTTGGTTTGGTTTGTTCTGTCTTGCTATTCTTCACTAAAGGCAGGCATGTATTGGTTCACCTTATATAGTGTTGTTGAGCTCAACTTGTGATGCACCTCCATTGAAAGAAATTCATCCAAGAACTGTTACAGTTCCTGTGGCAGCTTACCTCTTCAGCGGCCTTACCTCAGGCCAGTTGGTGAGCCTGGCGTTATCTTCAGGATTGAACTACAGCTGCCTGGTATCTGCTTGCTGAAAGGACTGGACTGTAGCTGTGGTTCGTGCCTGGTGTCTCCTGCTTAGAGCTTCAGCTGCTGAATTGAATTTGGTGTTTGCTATGGGACTGACCTGCTGGCCAAGAAGATTGAGCTTGCCCCCAAAGAACTGTTGCTGAACAAGTCCACTTCCCCTTATCCTAATAACTTTTTCCCACTACCTCTGCTGGGATAGAGGAGAGATTGAACCCTTATTAAAAGTAGGTTGCAAAAAAAATTATGCCTACAAGGTATCTTGCTGGCCTTGAGGAAGTGGGATGTGTGTGTAAATGTAAGTAATTTACTTATTTAAGAAATATCTGTGGGGCTGGAGAGATGGCTCAGCGGTTAAGAGCACTGACTGCTCTTCCAGAGGTCCTGAGTTCAATTCCCAGCAGCCACATGGTGGTTCACAACTATCTGTAATGGAATCTGATGCCCTCTTGTGTATCTGAAGAGAGCAACAGTGTACTCACACATACAAAATAAATAAATCTTAAGAAAAATCAGCATTAGGTGTTTTGCTTGCATGTGTGCCACATGTGTGCCTGGTCCATGGAGGCTAGATGATGGCATTGGATCCCCTGAAATAGGAGTTACAGACTTGCTGCCCAAGAAGATCAAGCTCGCCCCCAAGGAACTGTTGCTGAACAAGTCCACTTCCCCCATCCTACTAACTTTTTCCACTACCTGTGAGCCACTACAGAGATGCTGGGACCCAAACCTGGGTCCTCTGCAAAAGCAGCCAGTGACTGCTGAGACATCTCTCCTGCCCCAGGAACTAAAAGGTTTAAATTTATTCTTTTGAAGAAACAATAATGGGCCATTGATATGAAATACGAAAATAAGTTAAAAAATTAAGGGGCTAAAAACACCATGATAGAAAACTATAAAACGGGCTGGGGATTTAGCTCAGTGGTAGAGCGCTTACCTAGGGAGCGCTTACCTAGGAAGTGCAAAGGTCCTGGGTTCGGTCCCCAGCTCCGAAAAAAAGAACAAAGAAAAAAAAAAAAAGAAAAAGAAAACTAAAACATCAACATATGCCAAGTCTGTGTAAATTACATTGTTGGACCATTTCCTTTTTTTTTTTCTTTTTTCTTTTTTTTCGGAGCTGGGGACCGAACCCAGGGCCTTGCACTCGCTAGGCAAGCTCTCTACCGCTGAGCTAAATCCCCAACCCCTTGTTGGACCATTTCTTGTTGTTAACCTATTTCAAGATAGTTTGTAGGAAATTAATCTTTGAATTACAATTTGCTTTTCTCAACTGGGCGGTGGTGGCTCATTCCTTTAATCCTAGCACTTTTCGTTTCTAAACAAAACCAGCCAACCAACCAAATCCCCCCCAAAACAACAACAAAAAGGGAAACTAGGGGCCGAGAGATGGCTTGGTGGGTTAAGGTAACTTGCTGCCAAGTCCAAGGAAATGAGTTTAATTCCCAGGACCCACATGGTGGAAGGGGCGACCAAGTTGCCTCTGACTTCCAGATGCATGGACACACACACTACGTACAATTTAAGAAAAAAAATGAAATGGTAAGGTACTTAACTATGCACGTGTGGTAACCCAAATTCACTCCCTAGAGTCATGTGAAGGTTGAAGGAGAGAACTCCAGAAATTGTCTTCTGACTTCCACACATCCAATATGTATACAGTAATAAGGATTACATAAAATAAATATATTTAAATATATATATTTATAAGTATATATAAAAAACTGCACTCTTGAAACTTAATACTTTAAGCAGTCTTCAGACATTTTCACATGCATTCTTGGGGTAAAAACTGTTTCCGCTGGAACTAGTGTCTTCGTGTTTTTAGTTCTCATGTCTCCATGGTTCTTTTAGGGCACGTGCATGTTTATACCCTTTTTATTATATTCGAGAGCCAGTTTTCCACTCACATTTGTTGTAGCTTTTATATTTGCTACTGAGTTTTTATTAATTGTATAATACACAGAACACATTTTACTGTTTTAACCATTATACTTTTTTTTAGAGAGTTCCATTGATTAGTCTTGGCTCTCTTGGAACTTGTAACATGGATCAGGCTGGCCTTGAACTTGCAGCAATCCTCCTTACTCTTGACACTACAGGTGTGACTACCACACTTAGCCATCTTAACCTTTTTTTCATTTTCACTTTGCTTTGCTTTTCTTTTTCTTTTTTCTTTTCATTTTTCTCTCCCTTTTTGAGATGGAGTTCATGTAGCACAGCTGGCCTGGAACTTGCTAATGTAGTGGTAGATGACCTTAAGCTTCTGATCTTCCTGCCTCCTCCTTCCAAATCGGGATTACAGGTCTATACCACCACGCCTGTTTAATTTTAGTCATTTTTCTTTTTTGAAACAGTCTCACTCTAGACTTTTTTGAAACAGTAGCCTTTGTTGGCCAGAAGCTCACTATGTTGATTAGGCTAGCCTCAAGTTTTTAGAGATCTACTTGTCTCTGTCTTCCAAATTCTGGGATTAATGAAATGTGCGTCCACGGGGGTTGAGGATTTAGCTCAGTGGTAGAGCGCTTGCCTAGCAACCGCAAGGCCCTGGGTTCGGTCCTCAGCTCCGGAAAAAAAAAAGTGCCTCCACATATGGCTCATTTTTTTTTTTTTAAGATTTATTTAGCTGTCTTCAGACACACCAGAAGAGGGCATCGGATCCCATTACAGATGGTTGTGAGCCACCACGTGGTTGCTGGGAATTGAACTCAGGACCTCTGGAAGAGCAGTCAGTGCTCTTAACCACTGAGCCATCTCTCCAGCCCCTCATTTTTTTTTTAAAGCCTTCTTTGTTTCATTTTTTGAGACAGAGTTTTTTTTCTGTTGTAGCCCTGGCTCACCTGGATCTCTGTAGACCCGGCTGGCCTCGAACTCACAGATTCACCTGCCTCTGCCTCCCAAGTGCTGGGGTCAAAGTTGTACCACCATCACCCTCCTTAAGCATTTTTAAAAGTGTATAATTTTTAGCATTAAGTGTATTTCCAAAGTTATGTCATGGTTATCAATTTCTATAAAGACTTTTGAAAATTGAAACAGTTTGAGAAATTTTTGAAAATTGAAACATTTGAAACAGGATCTTAGTACCTATTAAGCAATAATTTCTGAATGCACCCTCTTTAGGCAAGGCCTTTGATAGCCTCTAGTCTACTGTTCCTTTGATAATTTTTTCCTACTATGTTTATGGGATTCATCCATAAAGTTTTTTTTCCAGCTGCACCACACTGGAGCATTAGAGGTTCAAAGGTGGCTGGGCACATCAGGCATATTCTATCACCTCTGAAGGGTACTAGGTGTGCCCTTGAGGTGTGGCTTGGTCAATTATTTTTTTTTTTTGGTTCTTTTTTTTTTTTTTTTTTTTTCGGAGCTGGGGACCGAACCCAGGGCCTTGCGCTTCCTAGGTAAGCGCTCTACCACTGAGCTAAATCCCCAGCCCCGGCTTGGTCAATTATTGATGGCCTACTTAAGTAGGGACTGTGGTAGGGCTGGATCACAGTGATGTCCTGGTTAATGAGCAACACCACTAGTAGTCTCCTTAGCCAGGCATTCTTGGGATAGGTGGCTAGTTTTACTGCCATGCATCTTTTTTCCCGTGGTTCTTTAAACTTTAAGGGACTTCTTTTTTTTTTAATAAATCTTTTTTTTAAAGATTTATTTATTTATTATATATAAGTACACTGTAGCTGTCTTCAGACACACCAGAAGAGGGCATCAGATCTCATTACAGATGGTTGTGAGCCACCGTGTGGTTACTGGAATTTGAACTCAGGACCTCTGGAAGAGCAGTCAGTGCTCTTAACCACTGAGCCATCTTCTCAGTCCAAGGGACTTCTTTTAAACTTAACTTACATACATACATACATACATACATACATACATACATTCATTCATTCATTTATGCCTGAGTGTGCATACTCATGTCCTTCACTGCACATGTGAAGGTCACAGAACAGCTCGTGGGTGTTAGTTCTTTCCTAACACCATATGGGTCCTGAAAATTGAATGTAGGTCATTAGGCTTGGTGGCCATAACCTTTACCAAATGACCCAAATGTAAGGGTCACTGTCCCTTACAAATATTTTTTGTTATTGCTTTCTTTAGAGTTTAGAGGTTACATTTATAATTAGCACTGTAAGTTCTATGTCAGGGCATAGGGTCCCCCCACCCCCTTATTTACAGAGTGTTAGGTCTGACACAGGGGTAGACAAGGAACAGTTCGTTAGGAGGTATAAAATGTTTTTTATGTGCATTAGGGTTTTGCCCAAAATCACGTCTGTGCAAGGGCACCAGGTTCCCTGTCAGTGGGAATTGAACCTGGGTCCTTTGGAAGAGCAATTAGTGCTCTTAACCGCTGAGCTATCTCTCTGGTTCCCACAACCTGAGATAAATTCTAACAAGACTCTGGACTTGCAACATTCTAGCCTCTGACTCACTGAAGTTCTAATCAGTCAGCCTTTGCAAAGATAGCATCAGTCCATCCCCCCCAGCCCCTACCCCCCGGCCGTCTGTGTTTCTGTCTTGCCCTAGCTGTCCTCATACAGACCAGGGTGGTTTTGAATTCAGAGATTTGCCTGCCTCTTCTGGGATTAAAGGTGTGTGGTACTACTGCCAGGAGAAATTCTTGTTCACGCTGTTTTATATTTGGCGACTGTTTTCCAACACAGTGTTTGTGTTAGCCATAGTTCTTTTACATTCTCAACCTGGTAATTTCAAATTCTCTATCATATCGGAGTTTATTTTGACTCTTTAGACTGTTTTTGTTTTTGCCCTGTAGCTGCCAGCCTGCCTTGTCTTAGTTGGAAGCTAGGCATGCTGTATCCAGTAACAAACCGAGGTAAACCTCTGGATTTTAGTATGCATTTTTGTTTTTTGAGTACCACTGTTGATCAAGCTCAGCCTCATCTGCCATACAAGTGTTAGAACAGACTGTGGGGACTTTGCCATGTACATTCTGGGAACTGAATAAGGGTCCCCTAGTAGCCAGTGCTGAGTGGCCCTCTTCAGCCCAACTTTTTCGTTTCGACTTTCAGAAATATTTCCTGAGTTTCATTTTCACTTGGGTAAAACGGGAAGACGAGAAAATGCTGGGGATATTTTATTTCCTTTCCTCTAAGAAGGTAGATAATGCTTTGGGCATATTTTAATATGTTTGATATATTGATATATTTTGATATACTTTACCTCATTCCTGCTCAAGTTATGAAGTTCATGATTCAAATATTTCCAACAAAATATTCATAAAAATCAGGTAGTTCCTAGAAATAAAAATTTAGCAAATTACAGGTGGTTTTATTTCTTTCTATGACTTACAGTTCTGAACGGCCATTGAGTGCTAGGAATCGAACCCAGGTCTTCTAGAAGAGCAACCAGTGCTCTTAACCGCTGAACCATCTCTCCAGCTGTCTACAGCTGCTGCTACAGGGGTTTTAACTCTTCACTCAATCCCTCCTTGGCCTCCAGCAGCTTGTCAGAAGCTATTTTAAGTACTCTGTTTCAGGTAAACAATGGCTCCTTGTTTTTGCTTGTCTCTAGGGTTTTTGTGGTATGTGTCTGTTGTTCTGCCCTGGACCTGAGATCTAAAGGATCTAAGATAAGCTAACAATCCTCCTTTTGTTCAGTTTTTCTCCTCATTCTCCCTCAAAGAATGAATTAGAACCTGCTCCTCACAAAAAGACTAAGAATTCAAGTGTTCCACAAGTATTTCAAACAAAGAAGGGCACCAACAAGTAAAAGGTCTTGTATAGAGCAATAGATACTAATAGATAGAGCAAAAAGATATTTTTTTTTTTTTTGGTTCTTTTTTTCGGAGCTGGGGACCGAACCCAGGGCCTTGCGCTTCCTAGGTAAGCGCTCTACCACTGAGCTAAATCCCCAGCCCCAAAAAGATATTTTTTTATTTTTATTATTATAAACTAAGGGTTGGAGTGTTCTCAGTGATAACGATCATGCTTAATGTGTTGCAGAAGGCCTTTGGTTCAATCTCCAGCTCAAAATAAAGTCAAGACATACAAGTTCCTCTGTGGCAGCATATATATAACCCAGTTCTAGAGAGTCCAATGTTCCCTTCTGGCCTCTTTCAGCACAAGGCACATACCAGGAACATGCAGTCCTACAAGCAGGCAAAACACCTATAGGTTCTGACTTATTCTTTCTGTGATGCTGAGGATTGAACTTAGGGCTTCATGCACATGTTCTTCCACTGAGTTTCATCCCCAGCACAGGAATTCAGATGATTGTTTTAGTTGTTAACACCATGCCTTGTCACTATTATCCTTAGTGGATAGTGTAGCAGGCACAGTAAGTAGCCTTGCTGTGAAAAACAAAGCTAGGTAAAGTTATGTGTTCAATCTGAAGAGGGAGCTCAAAGATTAAGAGCCATTTGCTGCTGCTTGTAGAGGACTCAAGTTTGGGTTCAAACATCCACATGGCTGTTTACAGCTATCTAAAACTCCAGTTTCAGGTTATCCTGCACCTTCTTGTGACTTCATAAAACACATTTATGTATGTATGTTTTGTTTGTATGTATGTATATATGTATAATAGAAATATATAAATTTGAAAAAATAACAAAATCAGAATTTTTTATTTATCTTTTTTATTCTATATAAATAGATGTCTTCAGACACACAAAAGAAAGTATTAGATCCCATTACAGATGGTTGTGAGCCACCATGTGGTTGCTGGGAATTGAACTCAGGACCTCTGGAAGAACAGTCAGTGTTCTTAACCGCTGAGCCATCTTTCCAGCCCAGATTAGTGAGAGTTTAAACAAGACATTAGTAAAAACAATAAAGAACAAATATTTAAAAAATTTAGAGACTAGGACTGGACAGATGGCTCAGCCTCTTCCAGAGGTCCTGAGTAATTACCAGCAATAACCATCTACAATGTGATATAGTAATATAGTGATTTATACCATCTATAATGTAATCTGATACTGTCTCTGGCATGCAGGTGTACATGTGGATACAGCACTCATACATAAAATAAATAAGTCTTAAAAAAATCCTGGAGACAAAGTAGGCTTTGCAGGACTCAGTGATGGTCCTAAAGTTCAGGTGATGGGGACAGTAGGGTTTGAGGTTCTTGGTTGTTTTCACCTGCAAAATTGAGTTTGAGACCAGCCTGGAGTACAGGACTCTGTCTCAAATACCACCACAACATATAGCAAACAAAACCATCCCTTAAGCAAATTCCCAGACACTTTGGAAGCATTGTGCTCCATTAACTAGCTGTGTGCTTATCTTACTGTACCTTTAGTCCTTTTAAGAACTTTAGTACTCGGAATTTTGAGGATTAGCTGTTAGGATAACTGCTTTTTCACTCTTTAAGAAGACATTTTTTTGTGTGGGGTTAGTGGATTGAGCCCAGGACCTGGCACACGTTAGACAGGGCTCTACTAAATGAGCTTCATCCACAGCCCTATTTTTCATTAACTTTTATTAGTGACTGTTTAAAGCTTTTCCAATGGGGCTGGAGAGATGGCTCAGTGGTTAAGAACATAGTCTGTTCTTCCAGAGGTCATGAGTTCAATTCCCAGCAACCACATGGTGGCTTTTTTGACCATCTGGTACCCTCTTCTGGTGTGTCTGAAGATAGCTGTAGTGTACTCACATACACAAAATACACAAAATAAACAAAATTTTAGGTTTCTCTGAAGGATGCAGTATCGAATTAGGTTTGATTGGAGTTGTTGCACATACTGATTTTTTTCACTGAATAATTAAAAACGGAAACTATAATTCTCTCATTGTATTTTGTAAATAAGGGACTCTGAGCCTAAGTTTTCTGTAATAAGATTCTTTTGGTTTTTAAATGTGGTCAGTGTGTATAAAATTCACATTAAAATTTAGCTGTGGCTGGAGAGATGGCTCAGTGGTTAAGAGCACTGACTGTTCTTCTAGAGGTCCTGGGTTCAATTCCCAGCAACCACATGGTGGCTCACAACCATTTGTAATGGGGCTGATGCCCTCTTTGTGTCTGAAGACAGCAACATGTACTCACATACATGAAATAAATAAATCTTTTAAAAAATTAAAGATATTTGGCAAGGGTTTGTGAATGTAGAACATTCTCAAGCATGTCTTTTCTTCTTACCTTCCTTTCTTTTTATTTCTTTGTTTTTTTTGAGATAGGGTTTCTCTGTGTAGTCTGGCTCTCCTAGAACTCACTCTATAGACCAGGCTGTTGTCAAACTTACAGAGATTTGCCTACCTTTGCCTTCTGAGTGCTGGTATTTGTAAGTCGTGTGCCACCATTGTCCTGCCAGCAGCTGGTTTTCCAGTGGTTAGTTAGTATTCAGTGGCACCGAGAAAACATGCATAGGCTTCTGCCTTATTTGGGTGTATGAAAAGGCTTAGTGCTTAAGAGCCCTTATAGAGGATACAGTTGACTTCCTAGCAGCACCCATCTATCTAGAACAACAGTTCTACGAGATCAGTGCCTTACTTTTGACCTCCTTTGGCACAACATGTAGTAAGTCTAAATAATTAAAAATTGACATGCAGGGGTTGGGGATTTAGCTTAGTGGTAGAGCGCTTGCCTAGGAAGCGCAAAGCCCTGGGTTCGGTCCCCAGCTCCGAAAAAAAGAACCAAGAAAAAAAAATTGACATACATTTATGTCTCATTTTCAGTTGGTATTTGACAGCCATGAAAACAATATTTTAATGATGATACCTGAAAAGGGAGATTTTTTTTATACATTGTTACAGTCCTCAGGGTATCAGATCCCATTACAGGGGGTTGCTGGGAATTGAACTCAGGACCTCTGGAAGAGCAGTTAATGCTCTTAACCACTGAGCCATCTCTCCAGTCCCCAAAGGGAGCCTTTTTTTTAAACACTTCTATTTCAGTGAGCTTTCCGTTTCCTTGAATGAACTCTTTGGCCTCCTGGTTTTGAAGTTTTCAGTCTGGTAACGATGGCAAGGGGGTGAGGCTGCAGAGCAGCTCTAGAAGGAGAGAGAAAATGCTTGTGCTTTGGGACACTCCTTTTAAAAAGTCCTTTTTATTGTATTTAGGTCCTCAATATCTGGGATGGCCTGAGGACATTCTGAGTCAATGTTTACTTAGTTAATCCTCTCTCTGCAGACACCTTCACATACACCCAGCCATGTGCTTTGCTAATCTAGGCTCTTCTCAATCCAGTAACAAAGCTGACAAGCAAGATCGTTGGTTGCAGCTCCAATGAGTAATGAAGTCTTAATTAAATAAAGCAGGGCCTGAATCTATTGGATTGGTTTATTTAAAGTAAGATTTATGGGGCAGACAAATGAAATCACTGATCTTATCTAGACCTGGTAATTCTGAAACTGCTCACGTGCACATGTTTTGGGAGGGGTTGTTTTGAGACAGGGCTACATTACGGCTCAGATCGGTCTCGGATCCAGGCCCATCACAGCCTTCTGCTGTTGTACTTACTCATTGACAAGCCTGCTCCCTTTTTTGCTCGATATTCCACGAAGAGCAGATCAGGATGAAAATTTGGGGGAAGTATAGTCAATGATGTTTTCAGGTTTTTAATCTTAGTTTTTGACTTACACATGAAGTTTTAAAGGAAAGTGAGTTAAAGAAGGCAATAAAAATTTTCAGGCAGTAAAAGGAATGTGTTCATTATAACATAAACAGGTGAGGAAATGCTACTTGTTATCTCCCTCCCCCCATATGCCTTTCAATTTTTTTTACACTTTTTACCATGTAGATGTGCATGTTACAGCATACACATGTAGAGATCAGAGGACAACTCTACTGTGAGGAGTCAGTTTCTCCTTTTCATGTGGGTTCCAGGGATTAGCCTTTAGGTCACCAGGTTCGTGTGGCAAGCACCTTTACTCACTGAACCGTCTTGTTTGTCTTCTCCTGGAACTCACTTTGTAGCCCAGCAGTTGTGTGCAAATGCATGACTGTTTTTCTGCCTCTTTCAACCTCTTGCGTGTTGGGATTACAAGGATGAGCAGTCACCTGGCTCGCCACCTGTGTGAACTTATATAGATGGCATCCACTGTTCACAATTTGGATATTTTATAGTAGTATATTTATGAATTTTTTAGAATCTAAGAACTAATTATACTTTGTAGATAGATAATTTATAGCTTGCTTCTTTTGGTTGGCCTCGTAGTTCATTCATGTTGAACATTATGTTTTCAATATTTGAAGTGCTCCAGAATCGGAAGCTTTTTAAAAATCTTTATCATTTTATGGATCTGTATGGGGGTATGTGCATGTGTGTGCAGGTGCCCAGGGATGGCAAAGGGGAGGACATTGAGCCTTCTGGATTTCGAGTTACAGATTGTTCTGAGCTACTCAATTTGAATGGTGTGAACTGAACCCAGGTTTTCTGCAAAAGCAGCAAATTCCACGGAAGAGATGAGAATAGTTTGAAACCCTTGTGCCAGTGGAGTAACTGCCAGGGGAAAGCTGACTCCCAGGAAGAGAATACTCTGACAGATCTGATAATTTACTTCACAGCATACACATCTTTACTTGTTGGTGTGTGTGGTTACTTGGAAAGATGGATCTAACTAAGAACGACACACTGCAGGATGAGTGTACACTTTCAAGCAACAAGCTGGGATCAACCTCTCAAGGACTAAGCTGGCAGCATCCTAGAAACGTTTTTTATTGTTTTTTTTTTTTTTTGGTTCTTTTTTTCGGAGCTGGGGACCGAACCCAGGGCCTTGCGCTTCCTAGGTAAGCGCTCTACCACTGAGCTAAATCCCCAGCCCCTCGTTTTTTATTGTTATGAAAAGCAAAAGGCATTTCTTTTTTCAAAGACTTATTTATTTTATATATATAAGTACACTGTAGCTGACACACCAAAAGAGAGTGATGCTCTTACATCTCATTACAGATGGTTGTGAGCCACCGTGTGGTTGCTGGGAATTGAACTCAGGACCTCTGGAAGAGCAGTCAGTGCTCTTAACCTCTGAGCCATCTCTCCAGCCTGCAAAAGGCACTTCTAGCCAGTTTATTTCCGAATTCTCAAACCTCTATCAGATCTAGGGGTTGTCTTGAAGGAACCATCACCTAAGCAATTCTTAGTATGTCTCAGGACCAAATTATGCAAAGGCTCTTGAGAATCTTCAAAGGAATAACCCCATAAAATACTAGATACAATCACTGACAAAAGGCTACTTCAAAGCCTGAAATTCATGCCAGGTACAATGACTCTGCTAAGATTCTGCTGTTATTTCCTGGGTTTTGTTTCATTTATAAAGTATAACTGTTACTTGTGAGTAATGTTATTTACTTAAGTGTTATTTTCTTTGGATAGAAAAAAAGGGCAGACTTCTGAGGTGAAGAATCTTGAGGCTTCTTTTGAATTGTTTTGTAGAAGCATGGTAAGCAATGTGTAAGAGTGTCTTTCAGGGCACCTTGTCCTACAACAAGTAGTTACCTTCCCTAATTTTCTTTGATATTTTGTTTTACCTGTCTATTGCTGTCTATCTGTATCCATCCATCTTCCTCCCTCCCTCCCTCCCTCCCTCCCTCCCTCCCTCCCTCCCTCCCTTCCTTCCTTCCTTCCTTCCTCCCTCGCTCCCTCTCTGTCTATCTATCTATCTATCTATCTATCTATCTATCTATCTATCTATCTATCTATCTATCTATCTATCTATGTATCTATCTATCTATCTATCTATCTATCTATCTATCTATATTGTGTGTGCACTTGGCTCCTGTGAATATGTTTGCCTGTATGAATGTATAGGCCAGAAGACAGATATGCCATGTAGGAATTGGGAATTGAACTTAGATCATCAGGTTTAATAGCAGCCACTTTTGTCTGCTGAGCCATTTCGTGTAATTTGATGATTTTATAAAATATGATTTGTTACATAATCTGCTGCTATGTAGATCATAATTTTATTTTTTTTTAGTCTTTTTCAAGACGGTTTTCCCAAGTATCCCTGGCTGTCCTGGAACTTACTCTGTAGATCAGGCTGGACTTGAACTAAAAGATACACTTGCTTTTGCCTCCTAAGTGCTGGGACTAAAGGCATGCTCCACCATACCTGGCCAGAACATCACATTTTGACAAGCATTTTAGGGGTCTACAGTCAGTGATCAGCAACACAACAGTGGTCATCTCTATGAACAGTTACTGAGCAAAAGGGATACTAGCTTAGAGCAAAAGTCTTCAAGGAAAAGTACTGATCCTTTAGACTTCGGTATCTAGTTTTCCAATAAATTAATTAATTGAAAATTAATTGCATTTAATTACTGGAAATTAAAAGTACAAAAAATTAAATGTGCTTTTAAAAGACCCAATTTTTATTTATGGTGTTTTGTGTGTCTGCACATGTACATGCAGGTACCTGTGGGTGCCAGAAGGCAGCATTGCAACCCCTGAAGCTGGACTCGGTTACAGATGATTGTGAGTCATAGGACAGGTGCTTTTAACCACTGAGCCATCTCTTCAGCTACACATGCACTTTCATTGGCCAAGAGCGATGCTTGTTTTCTAACAGCAACATGAGATTTCTGTGACATGATATAACAATTAATTACCAAAACTCCAAAGTCAGGGAGCATGGGTGAACTTTTATGGAGAAGAGAGCACAGTAGCATATTAAGAATGAATAGAGAAACTTGCTGTTGTCACAGACAGACATGACTACTTAAGTAAATGCTACAAGGTATTTTATTTTTGTGCCACACCCCATCCAAGCCTAGACACGTCAAGTGCTTTCCTATTCGATCTACTGCTGCTACTACTACATTGTCCTCTTCTCATTTCTCCCTTTACCCTGACACAGGGCTCCTCTCTGTACCCTTGGCTGTCCTGCGGCTTGCTTTGTAGGCCAGGCTGGCCTCAAACTCGTGAGACCTACTTGCTTTTGCTTCCCCATGCACCTCCGTGCAGGGTCAGTCTAATACTTCTGATTCCTAATAACAAGGCACACAACATGCAAAGTTGCCTTCTAAAAGGGAACCCCAGAGAAAAGAAGTGGGCAAGAGGTTAAGTCGTAGAGAGCTGCGTTTATAGGAAGGCGACTCTCTGAGTTTGAGGACAGTTAGGGCTACACACAGAAATCCTGCCTTGAAAACCAAAACTCCAAACCAACCAACCAAAAACGTCACATGAAGCATTCACATGAAACATACTTTAACAGTTGACTATATTACAGTAATAGAACATACCATCATTTATGGGGTTATTTCACATTGCTTAGATGCCAGATTCATTTTTAGTCCTCTATCCAAAGTGTCATGTTTATTTAAAATGATACTATTAATACCTTTCTATGACACTGGCTGCATACCAGGAAGGCCATGATAACACAATCCAAGGCGCGGAGTTCTCCCAAGTTGCAGTGGGAAAGAACATATGCAGCCGACTCCATACACATGAATGCTTGCTTTGCTGTAGGAAATAAATCAAGCAGAAGGAACGGAGATATGTAAACAGGATTCTTGAGGGGGAAAAGGTTGACACACTGTAGGCATTTACTTTTCAGTCCTTCGGCCTCACAGTCTTGTGATCACCATGTAGCATCTATAGAGTTTTCTCTTTTAGGGGGTGGGGGTTGGCATAGTATTGCCTCTAAGGAGATGCATGGTGAGGCTTTCTGTCTTTGTAGGAGTTTTCATTTGGTGAGTTCAGTTCAGGAACATCTCACCAAAAGCCGCCTTAGTCAGTGTACTGACAAGAGTAAAATATAAAAAATGTTAAGAGTTAGTATGAGACAGACTAGGTTTGGGGCCCCCCCTCCCCTTATGACCTGTCACTCTGTGTCCTTCTGTGGCTTGAAACTTACTGTTTAGACGAAGATTGGTCTTTAACTCCAGAGATCTACCTGCTTCTTTCTCCACAAAGTGCTAGGGTTAAAGGACGTGTGATGTGTAGAAGCTGAAATGGCTGTGAGTTGCCTTATAAGGACTCTGGAAACTGAATTTCAGTTCTTGGCAAGATCAGTATGTTCCCTACTGAGTCACTTCTCCAGCCCCATTGCCTATTGCTTTTAATCAGTTCCTCCCTCCCTCCTCCCCTCCCTCTCTCCCTCCCTTCCATTTTTCCTGTTTGGGATTTTTGAGACAGGGTTTCTGTTTGTAGCCCTGGCTGTCCTGAAACTCCGCCTATAGACCAGGCTGGCTCAAACTCAGAGATCTGCCTGTCTCTGCTTCCCAAATTCTGGGATTAAAAGTTCCCACACCAGTTCCAACTCTTTTTTTTTTTTAATCAAGAGAGAGGTTTAGGTTTCTTTTCCAATATTGATTGCTCTCTAGGTGGACCTATGACCTATGCTATATTTTTTTCATGATTTTTTTTTCGAGTGTGTGGGTGTGTATGACTGTGTCTCTGTGTGCATAAGAGTGCAGATGCCCCCACAGGACAGAAGAGTGTGCTAGATCCCTTGGAACTGGACATAAAAGCATTTATGAGCCATTTGCTTGGGTCTGTTGCAAAATTCACACAGCTACACATGCTTAAACCATTGATCCAGAGCTCCAGCCACTGACTTATGTTCTTATAGACCACTGAGAACAGGCTGTGCTTCTCCTGGTTGGACACTTTGGTGCTATGTTTGACTATAGGCCTTCTCAATGTGGTTATGTGGCTATAGTATGAATCACTGAAGAATCTTCTTGATTGAGCACCTAGTCTTATATCCACAATCCCATCTCAGGGTAAGTGCTCTGTCTCTCTCCCAGGTTAGCCTTGAACTCATATGCATGCTAAAAACAAGAGCCCTAAGAGTTCCATTGTCCTTTTTTTTTGCCCTGGTACATAAATATTCCTTTATGTAAATTTTTATGCTAGCATGCTTCTTAAATTTTAGTTGTGGGTATTTTTTTGAAGATAGATGTGCAGTTTTCTTATGTTTCCAATAGGTGTATACTTTCTTGAATTTCTGTCCTGACTTGGGACATTTTTTTTCTTTCTTTTTTTCGTGGCTGAGGGCCGAATCCAGGGCCTTGCGCTTTCTAGGCAAGCACTCTACCACTGAGCTAAATCCCCAACCCCGGGACATTCTTTTTAATGAGATGAAATTCACATAGCGTAAAACACCTATTTAAAAATATAAGAAGTCCAGTGTTTAAATAAACTGAAAATGTTTTGCAATCTAGTTCAAGGAGTTTATTTACTTAGTTTTGAGGCAGAATCTCATGTTTACCTGGCTTGTCTCAAACTCACCATGTTGCTGAGAATGACCTTGAGCTTTGGTCTCCTAGCCTCTGATCGAGCCATCTTAACCAATTGTATGGCCTACCAACCGAGCTCTAGTCTTAATCTCTAAGATACCTTTTCTCACCTTAAAAGGGTTTCCCTACATCTTCTAATTCTCCCTCTACCCATCGCCTAGCAACTGGTGATTCACTTCGTACCTCAGTGAACTTTCCTTTTAGGATCCGCAAATAGAGAAATTCAGTCTTACATGTTGTGTTGTATCTGCCTCCTTTAACAGTGCCACTTTTAAGGGTCGTCCGTGTTAGCATACTGTTTTTCATCCTGTTTTATTAGGTGGTTCTGCATTTTATTGGATAACAATACATTTTATTTACCCATTTGTCTGTTGGTTGATATTTGAGTACCTTCCACTTCTGGAAATTGTGAATGATGTTGCTATCAACAATTTCTTAACAAATTTTTGATGGGTTAACGTGATTTAATTTATCTTGGGTGGATTTCTGGAAGTAGAATTGATGGCTCAATTTTCGACTCCATACTTATTTTTTTTTCGATGATGGGAAACAAATGCAGGCCTGGTACATACCAGACTTTTTTCCCCACAGTGCCTGTACCAACCATTTTGTTTTCCTTTTTTTCCCCTTCTGATGAGATGTCTGATAACCCAGGTGGTCTTGAATTCCCTATTTAACAAGGAATGACCTTGAGCTCCTGATCCTCCGGCCTACACCTTTCCAATGCTGAGATTACAAGTCTGCCACTTTGCCCAATTTGTGTAGTGTTAATGACCCAAGAACCAGGGCCTCATTCATGGTAGGCAAGCACTTTACGAACTGAATTATATTCTCAGTCCTATTTATAGGCAACATAGATGGATTCTACGTTTTTGTAGCCTTGCCAGTATTAGTTCTTATGTGGTTTCGATTTGCATTGCCATTGGCATATTTTCTTTTGAGAAATATATATCAAATTATTTACCATATAGCATTTCAAGCAAAAAATTTAAAGTGGTGTGTGTGTGTGTGTGTATGAATGAATGAATGAATGTTTGCCACATGTGTGTCAGTACCCAAGGAAATCAACTAGGGTCCCAGATCCCAGGAGCTAGAGCTACAGACTGCTTGATGTGGGTTCTTGGAACTGTGCTGGAGTCATCTGGAAGAATAGCAGACGCTCTTACACACGAGCCATCTCCTCAGCCTCAACCTGTCATGCTTATTTACTTGCTTATTTACTTATTTATGTGTGTGCACCATAGTGGACATGTGGCACTCAGAGGACAACTTTAAGGAAGCATTTACTTTCTGGGGATGGAGTTCAGGTCTTCAGGCTTGGTGGCAAGTAGCTTTACTTGCTGAGCTGGCTGGCTTGCTGTTCCAGCATGGGGTTTTATAAAGACATTTGGGGCTGAAGAGATGGTTTCTGTGGTTAAGAGAAAGCACTGATGATTCTTGTAGAGGACCTAAGACCTGGGTATGGTTTTTCCACATGGTATCTCACAACCATATACAACTTCAGTTTGAGGGTATCTGATGTCCTCTTCTAGACTCTGTGGGCACCAGCACACATATGTACAGACATGTACAGAAAAAAACACACATAAAATTAAAATGTATTCAGTCATTAATTTAGTGAGTGCGTTTGTATGAGTGCACGAACACACACACACACACACACACACACACACACACACACACACACACACACACACACACATACCTGCCCTTGCCCGTGCTCATGCCTGTGCCCTCATTGGTTTTCCTTGCTATCTATGGAGATTAGAGGACACTCTCGGAAAATTGATTCTCTTTTTCAACCATCTGGCTGCTTGGCCACAAATCTTTTTACCCCATGAACCATCTTGCTTGCCTCTTTTCTTCGTATCTTTAAGGCATAGTTTGAGAAGGATTGATGTTAGCTTTACTTTAAAAGTCTGTTAGATTTTGGTAGTAAATCTTTCTGGTCATGTTGAGGCTTTATTTGTTGGAGACGTAGTCCTACAATCTCATTCGTTACAAATCTTCTTAAATCGTGTCTTCTTTACTTTTGGTAGCCACATGTGTTTAGGAATCTCTCTATTACTTCTCCGTTTCCTAGATCTTTGGAATGTAAAATTATAAAATTTTTCCTAAGCATCACTGAATTTAATTTCTAATTTCAATTTTTTTGTTTGTGGGTTTATCTTTGTTTTTCTTTTCAAAGAATCATTTTTGGTGGTTTGTGTATTTGTGTGTATGAACACTTTGCATGTATGTCTGTGTACCACATGTGTGCCTAGTGTCTGGGGAGGCCAGAAGAGGACATAGGATCCCTTGGATCTGGAGAATTGAACCTGGGTCCTCTAGAAGACCAGCCACAACGTTTAATTTTTTTCATCATTTTTTTTTATTGTTATTGAGGCAGGGTCTCAGTATCCCAGACTTGCCTCATATTTTCTGTGCGGCTAAGGATGATCTTGATTTTCTGTGGCTTCTGCCTCCAGTCAGAGGAATAGGACTATAAGCACGTGTCCCCACATGTAGTTTATCTGTTGCTGGGGATCAAACCTGGGAATTTCTGCTTGCTACTCAAGTGTTCTGTAAGCGGAGTACATCCCTCCCCTTCCCCCAACTCTCTGGTCTCCATTTTCTTAATTTCTGCCTTTCTGCCTTTTTTTCTGCCTTTCTTTCAGCCTGCCTGCCTGCCTGCCTGCCTCCCTCCCTCCCTCCCTCCCTCCCTCCCTCCCTCCCTCCCTCCCTCCCTCCCTCCCTTCCTTCCTTCCTTCCTTCCTTCCTTCCTTTCCTGTAGTTTATACAGATAAACTACATGTGGGGACATGTGCTTATAGTCCTATTCCTCTGACTAGAGGCAGAAGCAACAGAAATTCAAGACCATCCTTAGCTGCATAGAAAATGTTTGTGTGTGTGAGTGTTTGCCTGCCTGCCTGCCTGTTGTCTGTATGCTTGCATGGTCCATGTAGAAGAAGCCAGGAGAGGGCATGGGATTTCCTCATACTGGAGTTACTGATGGTTATGATCCACCTTGGGATTTCTGGGAATTGAATTTAAGTGCTCTGTAAGAGTAGCCAGTGCTCTTAAGGACTGCATTGTTCTTCCAGCCTCCCCATTTTGGGGAGACTATTTATTTGGCTTTTATATCCCCATAACAGTCCACCATTGAAGGAAATCAGGGCAGGAATTCAAAGAAAAGCAGGAACCATGGAGGAACACTACTTCAGGATTTGCTCAGTTACGTTTTTCTTACTCACTTAACATCCTGCTCACTGTCCCCCACCCCACCCCGTCACGTCCTCCTTACCCCTCCCCTTTTCTTCTGAAAGAGATAGGGGTCCCCATGGGTATCTCCCCACACTGACACATGAAGATGATTTGGGGGCAAGGTGAATCCTCTCCCATTGAGGCCAGACAAGGCAGCCCAGCTAGAAGAACCTATCTCATGGATAGGTAACAGCTTTTGGGATTGCCCCAACTCAGTTGTTTGCAGCCCCCTTATTTTTAATGTATATGTATGTGTGTTTGTCTGTGTATATTAGTGTGGGATTTTACAGGCAGTTGTGTTGTCTGTGGGTTTTGGGAGTTGAACTTTGATCTAAAAAAGCAGTGAGCCATTTCTTTAGCCCTTTTATTTTATTAATTTCTGATCATATTCTTTCTTTCTTTTTTTTTTTTTTCCAGACAGGGTTTCTCTTTGAAGCCCTGGCTGACTAGGAACTTACTCTGTAGTTCAGGCTAGCCTCTAATTCATAGAGATCCACCTTCCTCTGTCTCCAGAGCTCTGGTATTAAAGGCATGAACCACCATCATCAGTACTTTCTATTTTCTTTAGGGTGTCCTTTGGAATAATTGTTTTGAAGTTTAATGAAGTCAGATTTATTTTCTCTCTTGCTTTTAAGATTATAAAATCTTCATTTAAAAAGACTTGATTTTTTTGGTATATCATGTATGTATTTGTGTTTGTGTGTTCATGTGCCCATGCCTGTGTGCACACAGAGACCAAAAGAGGTTATTAATGTCCTTTGTCCATTCGAAGCAGGAGTTCTCTGATCCAGGAGCTTGTGCTTTCTAGGCTAGACATTAACAAACCCTGTCAATGCTTTTGTTTCTGGCTGCCTCGTGGCTGCAATTGCATAGAATGCTTGTTAACACTTTTGGGATCTGGACTCTGTCCTCATGAGTACATAAGTGCTTTCATTGCAGCATGGTCACTCCAGCGTTGAAAAATCATCATAAAAAAGGATTTAATGTTTAATTTCTGCTTTCAAGCTTTGAACTCATTATAACCCCATTGAGTTTATTTTTTATCATTTTTCTATCTTGTCTGTCTGTCTGTGTATCTCTCTCTGTGTCTATGTATGTATCTACTGTTTTATGTTGTTGTTGTTTGCTTTTGAGAGAGGGTCTCACTTCGTTCTGGTTGTCCCGGAATTCATCTGTAGCCAGGCTGGCCTCAAAGTCATAGCAGTCCGCCTGCCTCTGCCTATGCCTCCCGAGTGCTGGGATTAAAAGGGTGTCATACCATGTCTGGCAACCTTCGTTATTAAACAGCTTTATGGTCTATTCTGTAAATGATGATTTTGTTATTGGTTTCTTAAAAGTGTATCTTTTTCCAAATCCTGTTTTATAATTTATTCATCTTATTATTATATCAGTCTATTATACAACTATTCTGTGTCAAGCAGAAGGAAGAATAAGTAAAACCTGATAAGACAGTTAGACATTAATGATTTTCTTGGTATAAAGGAAGAAAAATGTTCCATATCTTGCATGTTGGCATGTTTAAGTTTTTTTGCAAAGGTGATCTACCAGTATTTTAGTTTCAGAGGCCTTTGCAGGTATGGCTTATACATAAGAAAAGAGTTACTGAAGTTATTAATGATAATGAGATGATACACGTGAGGGTCAGCTAGACATTATGAAATAAAGGTGAATACATTTTTGTTTTTGTTGTTGATTTTGTTTTTTTTTTATAAATTTACCCATTTATTCTAACCTACATTCTTTTTTAAAAAAGATTTATTTCTTTATTATATATGAGTACATTGTCCCCAGACACACCAGAAAAGGGCATCAGATCCCATTACAGATGGTTGTGAGCCACCATGTGGTTGCTGGGATTTGAACTCATGACCTCTGGAAGAGTAGTCAGTGCTCTTAACCACTGAGCCATCTCTCCAGCCCTTGATTTTTTTTTTTTTTTTTTTTTTGGTTCTTTTTTTCGGAGCTGGGGACCGAACCCAGGGCCTTGCGCTTCCTAGGTAAGCGCTCTACCACTGAGCTAAATCCCCAGCCCCCTTGATTTTGTTTTTAAGACAGAGTTTCTCTGTGTAGCCCTAGCTGTCCTGGAACTCATTCTGGAGACTAGGCTGTCCTCAAACTCACAAAAATCCACCTTCCTCTGCTTCCAAGTGCTAGGATCAAAGGCATGCACCACTATTACTATGCCTGCGAAAAGGTGGATAAAATTTGTGCTTTTTTATGGCCCCAGTTTTTCTTTTGAGACTAATTTGTGGTTTTTAAGTTTTCTGTGTTTTTTTTTAAAGATTAGGTGACAGGTGTTTTGGGGGGATAGGAAATGCTGGAAATTAAACCTGGGGCCTTGTGCATGCAAGGTAAATATTTTTGATTCCCATGTCCATTCCCAGTGCTTTGCTAAAATTTGCTTTGTGTTAAATTATTTTAAATGTAACTTATATTTAAACCTACCATATTTAGCACACTGAAAGATTTAAATATCTCGGAAGTGTTTAATGAATAGTATCAGCATTTTTCTTACATGCCATTTTGAGCCTGCCCATGAGCATATGGGTAGATTTTATTGTTCATGCATTCATATATTCAGCAAAATAAAATTCATTGCTTTTAATTTTGACTTTGAGCATGTATATCCTCAAGACTAATAAGACTACAAGATAGGCCTCACTGTTTGTTAGAGATTTATATTTATTGTAAGGACATTGTTAAAATTTTGTTTTGATAGTGAAAGCAAGTTGAATACATTGGTGCAGAAGCTTCATGACTTCTTAGCACACTCATCAGAAGAATCTGAGGAAACGTGTTCTTCTCCACGACTTGTCATGAACCAAAGCACAGGTAATTTAAAGCTGACTGTGCCATATGTAGTTCTGTTTTATTTATTTCTATTTGTTTATTTTAAAGATTTATTTTTATTTATGCGTGTGATGTGTGTGAGGCTGCCTGAGTTTATGTGCACCATATGTTTGCTGTTGTCTCTGAAGCCTGAGGACTGGATTCCGCAGTAACTTAACTTCCAGAGTCCCTAAAACTGGAGTTAGAGGCAGTTGTGAGCCACTTGATGAGGGTGCTGGGAACCGAATCTGGGTCCTCTGCAAGAGCAGCAACCATTCTTAACTGCTGAGCCATCTGTCCAGGCATTTATTATTTTGGTATGGAACAGCTACTGAATTTGTAGAAAATTGGATTAGTAAGGTTATAATAGGAGTCTTATTGGGTGTGTTTGCTAGTATCTGCTGTAAGATTTTCATTTTGGAAAGGAAAAATCGAAATTTGTAAAGTGGTGTAAAGTAAGGGATGCGTAGTGAGTGAAACAGCAGTGTCTGGTCTGTAATGGAAGCTTCTGTAGGAGGTGAGAAATAGGTAAGAATTAGGACACGTAGGAGCACTGTAGGTTTCTGGTGCTGGAACTCGGGCCATTAAGCCTGCTAGGCACATAGTCTCTAACTGTATTTCTAACCAAGTAGAAATATTTTATTCCACTGGACACTTGTGTATTAGAATTTAAATTATGTTGCTTAATAATATCACTTGATGAAATTGGGCGTGCTGTCTCGGAAGTAAAGTTCTGGTGTTCAGTAGACAAGCAGGCTCTGTCAGGAGAATGGCTGTGAGTTCAAGGCCATTAGGGATTACACAGTAAGTTTTAGTCTAGCCTGACTGCAGTCATCTTTTTAAAAATAACAACAGCAAAACCAAACCAGATGAAAAGACATTAAAAGGATTTGGTATATATATTTTCATAAAACACATCATTTTTTTTCCTCCTTTATTTCATTTAAGAAACAGTTTTTAGACGGGATGTTGCTAAACAGCACTGGTTGTCTTTGAACTTGTGATAATTCTGCCTAAGCCTCTTGAATGCGGAGATTATAAAAGTAAATTCCTTTAAAAATATTCCATATCCTATTATGATTGGTTACTACATATAGCAAACACAACATCAAAGCTTGTGTATATATGCACATAAATAATGTAAGAAAAAAGTAGCAAGATCGTAGTGAAAAGTTGACCATATGTTAGAGTATCAACTCACTGGCTAAGCACTTTCTAAAAATTTAGACTAGCAAGCCACAGATTCAAGAGGTTCCAATAGGACTTATAGGAACAGAAAACCTACACTAGGGCCAGCCAGATTGCTGTGGCAATGAAAGCCTGATAACCCAATCCCTGGAACTCAGTAAAATTGGAGAGTGAGATCCAGTTCCACAGAGTTCCCCTCTGACCTTCATGCACATGTGTTCCATGGCACATGTACCCACCCACCCATGCAGTCCACCATACCACACACTTTTTAAAAAGGAAAACTATAGTCAGTCCTTATTAGATTTTTCTTTTTGAGACAGGGTCTCTCACTGTAACCCTGGGGGCCTGAACTTGCTTTGTAAACTAGGATTGAACTTTTTCCTACCCTTTGCTTCTGGAGTGTTGACTAGAGGCATGGGCCATCAGCTAATAGTCAAACTGTTTTAAAGAGGGGACATCTAAGACAAAAATTTGTGATCTTTCCAGAAGAATGGTATTACTGGCAAAGGATTAACAGTAATACTGTAGTTCTTTTTCGCAGATGAGCATGGCTTGTGTCAAGCTTACTAAATAAATAAATAAATAAATAATAGGAAGATAGACAGACAACAGACAGACAGATCTAACCAAGGGAATATGTTTCTGTGAATTTTACCACAAGGCCTGTGGTTTCATTTATCTGTTTATTGATGATGTTATTAGGTTATTTGGTTATGTTATGTCTGTACCTTGTTGATTACTATAAAAAAATTAGGACTTACTCTTTTATAACTAATAATGAGATCAGAAAGATTTTGAAATTACTCTTTTTGCCATCAAATTTTAACTTAAAGTGTTTTAGTGTGTTAGGTGGCTCAGGCAATCCATATTTGTGGTCTCACAGTTCTGTAGGTCAGGAATCTGGTAGGCTTTGCTGAACTGTCCTCTGATATCACAAGGCTGTCAGTGTGTCAGCAGGAAACTGTTCATTTCTGTTAGCTCTGTGCAAGACTGTATTCCCAAACTTCTTTTAAGGTTTTGGCAGAATTCAGTTCTCTGTGGTGTGAGAGCTCTCTGTCTTCACTTCCTGTTGACCAGGATCTTTCCCCTAAGTTCCTTTCACGTGTCTGCATTTCTTCTCATGTAGCCCCGGTTGGCAAGGCTAGCACAGCACATGGTGTTTCTCTCACGCCTTGAATCTTTCCTACTCTTTTGCTTGTTTCTTTTCTTGGTCTTTGCTAACAGGTGGATTTTTAAAAGACCGGTTCTTGGCTATGTAACCTTAACTGGCCTGGAACCTGATATGTAGATCAGGCTGGCCTAGAACACATGATATGTGCTACTATGCCTACCTAATCTGAAATTTCCTGTTCTACGGTCTCAAGCTCCACTCCTCAGTCGTTCTGATAATCTTATCTATTTATCTAATCTATTTATCTATTTATGAGACAGGGTTTTCTTTTGTATAGCTCTGGATCTTCTTGAACTTGCCCTGTAGACCAGGTTAGCCTTGAATTCACAGAAATCCACCTGCCTCTGCTTCCCAATTTCTGGAATTAAAGGGATGTGCCACTACCTCTCATTTTTAAGGTTAACTGTATCAATTTCCAAATCTGTTCTGGTAGGGAAGCCATGATTACAGCTTGGGGAACTGAAGTTTGTTGCAGGATATTTAATCACATTGTGAACCCTAAGATTGTGAGCTGGAAAAACTCGTGATGTGGCTCAGCCCTAGCACATACCTTTAACCCAAGAGCTTTTTGTAAACAAGAGCTAAATAAAGTCAGTGATTGGTCAAGACATAGGGCAAGCAACCAGTTGACAGGGAGTGAACATAAAAGCCAGGAAAGAGAAAGGAGGGTCTTTGAGTAGAAGGGTATTCAAGACAGTGTGGAGGGGATGTCGGTGGGGTAGGAGGGTCAGCTGGGTGCTTTCTCTGCCTTTCTGAGCTAGCATTCTGAGAGCATCTGAGAGCATCTGGCTCCTGAGTCTTCATTTCAACAGAGGTCATGGAATCTTGTTGGCCATTCCTAGAAAGTTTGTGTATCACAAAATTTGTTCAGGGTCTGGTAATTTATTGCTGCCATTATTGGTTGAAATACTACTCAAGTAGGGCTTTATGGTTTATCCTTTATGTATTTATTAGTATTTCTCAATTCTTTATATTTCCTATGAATATTGTTACTATCATTCATTTAAATTTTTATTACATTTATTTAGTTTTCATACGTGAATGTGTATGACTGTATATAACTTGTTAGCCAAAGCGCACCTGTGGAGGTCAGAATAGTAGGGGTCAGTTTTCTCCTTCCCCTCTTTGGGCCCACAGAGATTGAATGGAGGTTGTCAGCCTTGGCAGCAAACACTGAGCAAGCACCCACTGAGTGAGGTATCTTCCCAATCCTTGTTTTTTTCTTTCTTTTAATTTTAATTAAAAAATTATTTATTATGTATAGTGTTCTGTACTGCAGGCCAAAAGAGGGCATCAGATCCCATTAAAAAAGTTTGTGAGCCACCATGTGGTTGCTGGGATTTGAACTCAGGACCTCTGGAAGAGCAGTCAGTACTCATAACCGCTGAGCCATCTCTCCAGCCCTCCTTGTTTTTTCCTTTTGACATTCGATTGTACCAATTTTGTGCTATGTGGATGATCACATTTACTTGGTTTCTGTCTCTTTTTTCTTTTTTTTTCTGGAGCTGGGGACCGAACCTAGGGCCTTGCGCTTGCTAGGCAAGCGCTCTACCACTGAGCTAAATCCCCAACCCCATGTGTTAAATTTTTCCGAGTTGACATCAGCATTTGTAATTTGATAGCACGTGTCTCTCCAGTCTTCTTTTGTATTTACAGCTGGGCTTCTCAACAGAAGGGCATTGGGCTTGCATTATCCCCAACCTTTATAGTCATTTGCCTAGACTTCTTCATATTCATAGTTATATAATCAAAGAAAAGAAGTGTAAGTGTTTAGTATTTGTTTGAAATTATCCATCTATCTAGTTTTGTTTCAAGATAAGGTAATCCTTGGTGTCCTGGAATTCACTATATAAGCCAGGCTAGCCTTGAACTCAGATCTGCCTGCCTCTACCTCCTGACTGCTGGGTTAAAAGCATGCACCACCATTCTGGATTTTTATTGTGCCAAGTTGTCTCCTAGGCCAGGCTGCTTTTGAACTGGTAAGCAATCTTCCTGTTTACTTTCCTGAATGCTGGCATTATAGGCATGAATCGCCATGCTCAACTCTTTATTCATTTAATTGACATAGTTTTGAGACAGGGTCTCTACTTACAGACTTGAACTACACTCCCCAACTACTGTCTTGTTTTTCAAATGAAATTTATTGCCAGAGTCCTGGGTTCACTAATTGCTTGAGTTGGGCACATTAAGCATGTGCTTCTCTTACTGGCGGTATGTGGCTTCAGTTGGACAAATAACAAATACTATATGTATTGTGGGCAGCACAAATAGGGGAATAGATATAGATATGTAGCCGCAACAGTGGAAGTAAATAAACTGAGCTAGGAGATCTCACCCTGAAGAGGGCTATCAAGTGTTCAAAATTTACAAAAATGAAAACCCTCAAGCACAAAAAAAGACCTCTCGACATAGTATTCTGAATAAATCGCCTAAGCAGATCCTAGGTTCTAAGCAGTGGGGCGGGGACTGAAAGGACAGAACGCAGTTCTGCTGTCCCCTTTGCTTTTGATTTCAGCTGACTTAACTCTTCAGCCACAGGGCATCCTATTTCAGGATTTCCCATGTGCTGGAATCACAGAACCATATAGTGTGCTACTATACCTGACGGAGGAGAGAAGATGACTACACACGGGGTCCCTTTGAAAAATAAAATAAAGAATGAGAATGTTTAATTAATAGGGCAGCTGGAGACATTCTTAACCTTGTGCTTTTCTGTATAAGAATACTAATACACATTCTTGTTATATATTTTTACCTAAATCTATCCTGTTTTTACTTTTTTAAGTTTCGTTTTTAAGATTTATTTATTTATTATATATAAGTACACTGTAGCTGTTTTCAGTCACACCAGAAGAGGGCATCAGATCCCATTACAGATGGTTGTGAGCCACCATGTGGTTGCTGGGAATTGAACTCAGGACCTCTGGAAGAGCAGTCAGTGCTCCTAACCACTGAGCCATCTCTCCAGCCTATTTGTTGTTTTAAGAGTTATTTATTTACTTCATGTATATGAGTACACTGTAGCTGTCTTCAGATACACTAGAAGAAAGCATCTGATCCCACTATAGATAGATGGTTGTGATTCACCATGTGGTAGCTGGGAATTGAACTCTGAATCTCTGGAAGAGCAGTCAGTGCTCTTTACTATTGAGCCATCTCTCTACCTGTTTTTTTTTGTTTTTTTTTGTTTTTTTTTTTAAAGACAGTGTTTCTCTGTGTAGCCCTTGCTGTCTTGGAATTCACTCTGTAGACCAGGACCAAGCTGGCTTCAAACTTAAGAGATCCAACTACCTCTGTCCCCTGAGTACTAGGATTAAAGGTATATGTCACCACCAGTGGGCTTAATATTTAAAAAAAACTAGATTTAATTCATTTGTAACTGTGAGTGTTTTTGCTTGCATGTATGTGCACCACATGCATGCCTAATATCCAGAGAGGTCAGAACAAGTATCAAATGTCCTGGAACTGGAGATCCAAATGGTTGTGAACCACCATGTTGGTGCTGGGAGTCAAACCCAGGTCCTCTCAGAGCAACAAAAGTTCTTAACTGCTGAGCTGTCTCCACCCCTTCTCATTGTAACCTAAAGTAGGGCCTCTGGCTGTGTTGCCGCCATCTCTGCTTACTATATACATCTGTTTCAAAGCATCTATTGTTTTGAAATGTTTAGGAACTCATTTGGCATTTCTATGTTGAATTAGTGTTCTCTGAATTTGTTGAAGTTAGTTATTCTAGTAATACTTTGAACTATTCTACTTAATGCAGACTTACTATGCAAACCAGCTGACATTGAACCCACAGTTCTCAAGTACTGCTATTAAAGGATTGTGTAATCGCTATGTATCCTGTCATTTGTGCCTTGTCAGTGCTAGAACTAAGACACGTGCCACCATGTCTGGTTTATGGGTGCTGGGGAAAGAACCCAAGGCTTTGTTCATGCTAGTCACATATTCTGCCTACCAGCTGAGTTATATACACCCCCAGCCCTATACTTTGTCTTATTTTTTTTTCTTTTTGTTTTTTCGGAGCTGGGGACTGAACCCAGGGCCTTGCGTTTACTAGGCAAGCGCTCTACTGCTGAGGTAAATCCCCAACCCCCCCCCCCTTTTTTTCTTATTTACATTTTTTTTTATTAACTTGAGTATTTCTTATATACATTTCGAGTGTTATTCCCTTTCCCGGTTTCCGGGCAAACATCCCCCTCCCCCCTCCCCTTCCTTATGGGTGTTCCCCTCCCAATCCTCCCCCCATTGTCGCCCTCCCCCCAACAGTCTAGTTCACTGGGGGTTCAGTCTTAGCAGGACCCAGGCCTTCCCCTTCCACTGGTGCTCTTACTAGGATATTCATTGCTACCTATGAGGTCAGAGTCCAGGGTCAGTCCATGTACAGTCTTTAGGTAGTGGCTTAGTCCCTGGAGGCTCTGGTTGCTTGGCATTGTTGTACATATGGGGTCTCGAGCCCCTTCAAGCTCTTCTAGTTCTTTCTCTGATTCCTTCAACGGGGGTCCTATTCTCAGTTCAGTGGTTTGCTGCTGGCATACGCCTCTGTATTTGCGGTATTCTGGCTGTGCCTCTCAGGAGCGATCTACATCCGGCTCCTGTTGGTCTGCACTTCTTTGCTTCATCCATCTTGTCTAATTGGGTGGCTGTATATGTATGGGCCACATGTGGGGCAGGCTCTGAATGGGTTTTCCTTCAGTCTCTGTATTAATCTTTGCCTCTCTCTTCCCTGCCAAGGGTATTCTTGTTCCCCTTTTAAAGAAGGAGTGAAGCATTCACATTTTGATCATCCGTCTTGAGTTTGATTTGTTCTAGGCATCTAGGGTAATTCAAGCATTTGGGCTAATAGCCACTTATCAATGAGTGCATACCATGTATGTCTTTCTGTGATTGGGTTAGCTCACTCAGGATGATATTTTCCAGTTCCAACCATTTGCCTACGAATTTCATAAAGTCATTGTTTTTGATAGCAGAGTAATATTCCATTGTGTAGATGTACCACATTTTCTGTATCCATTCCTCTGTTGAAGGGCATCTGGGTTCTTTCCAGCTTCTGGCTATTATAAATAAGGATCCAGCTATACCTCTCTTGGGCATATACCCAAAAGATGCCCCAACATATAAAAAAGACACGTGCTCCACTATGTTCATCGCAGCCTTACTTTGTCTTCTTATATGGAGTTTTTTAGTATTTTGTTGGAAGTTTTTACATCACTACTCATGAGTACTACTACTACTACTACTACTACTACTACTACTACTACTACTACTAACGATAATGATGAGAATAATAATGTATAGTTTCCTCTTCTGTAATATCTTACTTTGATTTGATATCAGGGTAACAATGGCTTCATAAAATGAGTTAAGTATCCTTTCCTATCTTTAGAAGAATTCACAAATTTGCATCCTTTTTTACATGTTTGTTATGATTAGTGGTTAAAACATCTAGACTTTTGCTTTTCTTTGTGCATCATTTTTGATGACTAATCTCTTCCATGTTTTAATTTCCAAGACCCAATTTCATTAGTTTCTTTGCTTGTCACACAGTGTATGGTTCATAGAATTTATAATCTGTTGATTTTGTTAAGGGTTGGTAGTAGTAACCCTCTCTTTTACTTCTAGATCAGTATATCCTAAAGTTTACTTCATTTTCTTTGAACAACAACTACATTTTGGCTTCTTTAATTTTTTTCCATTCCCTGTTTCATTAATTTCTATTCTTCTGTTTGCTTTTGTTTCTTTAGTTTACTCTTGTGTTTCCAGTATTTTAGTTTTAATTCATGTGTATGAGTATTTTGCCTTACATGGCTATGTACCATTTGCCTGCTCAGTCAGTGCCCATGGGCATCTCTTATCACCTGGAACTGTAGCTGTGGGTGGTAGTAGTAGTTACCTGGGTTCTTCTATAAGAGCAATGAATGTTCTTGCCAACTACACCGTCTCTTCAGCTTCTGTCGCCAACATCTTTTTTTTTTTGAATTTCACAGAGCTTTATTGGGTAGGACAGAGGGCCACATTTCTACCTGTTTACCCACCAAACATTTAAACTGCTATTGCTCTGAGATCCCTGGTGATCTTCATGATCTCCGTTGGAGCTTGAAGAGAGTATGACCAGGAAAGCTCAAAGCTTCCTTCCTTAAGCACAGGCAATATTATTTACAGTTCACCTTCACACTGGAGGTGAAAATCATACTGGAATTTATCACTAAACCAAATTTACTTTTCCTTCTTAAATGTCTTTGCTACACAGTTTCACTTTTCTGGTGACTTCTTGTTCTTAATTTCTTGGTGTATAAAATGTCTTCATCCTTCTTCAGAGTTTTTACATCTCTCTTGGCCCCTTGAGTTACTCTTGGCTTAGGTTCATTGTCCAAAGTGACTCTAGTTTGTCTGGATCTCAAACACCTAACATCTGAATCTCCAGAGATTCCTTTCTCTTGCTGGGTCTTTATCGAGATTTCTGCACCTGATTTGCTTGTTTTCTCTTCTGCTTCATGAGGCTGGGGAATCTCAGTCTGTCCTCTAGACCTCAAACGTGTTCTTTTCCCACTGACTTTGCCCGGAGATGAAGACTTCTTGGTTCCATTATCTGGACTCTGCGGCCCTGTCTCCTGGGAGATCTTCATTGTTTTCTCATTTTTCTCTATTCCAACCTTCTCTGCAGACACATCAAACTTGGCGCTTGGCTGTTTTTCAGTTTTCTTTTGGTACCTAGAACTCTGGGAGTATTTTCTGATCTGGAGTGACAGGGTTCTCTCTTTTGGCTTGCATTTCTTCTGTTTGCATAATGGTGCTAATGTGCTCTTCCACAGATTCACGTTTATGTGACACACTTCTCAGGTGTTTCACCTTCACCGGCTCAGGTGATACGTGCCTCTTGGTAGAAGCAGCCCTTTGTGTCTTATGTACAGGTTTCTCATCTGTTGCTTCCTGCTTTGGGGTTACAGAGCATAAAGCCCTGGTTCTCAAAATCCTTCCATCTTTTGCAGACTTCCTGTGGGGGGACAGGTAAAGGTTGCTTTTGCTTTGTAATGCTGCAAGGTCACTGGTATCCATCAACACTTCTTTGGGGTCCTCTTTAGAGGTCCTCAGCACTCTTCTCCATGTTCTCAGAGGTTTCATTGAGTCTGGCTTTTGCTGTAGAGTGCTCTTAAGAATATTAGTGTCGGGTTGGGGATTTAGCTCAGTGGTAGAGCGCTTGCCTAGGAAGCGCAAGGCCCTGGGTTCAGTCCCCAGCTCCTAACAAAAGAACCAAAAAAAAAAAAAAAAAGAATATTAGTGTCATGTTTTAGTTTCTCAGAGTGATCTGATATTTGTGTTATTTCTTTGGAGTCACCCAGGACTTCCAAGAGGTTGAACCCTATTCTTACATGTCCTTAGCTGCCTTTTGCTGTCAGTTTCTTTTGTCGCCAACATCTTATGAGATGAAATGTAGCTTGTTAATAACCATCTTATATGCAGAGTAAGAGGCAGGCAGATGTCTGTGAGTTCAAGACCAGCCTGGTCTTCAGAGTGAGTTTCATGACAGCTAAGAGCTACACAGAGAAACCCTGTCTTGAAAACCACCAAAAGTAAAAGACTTTTAGTATTACCAATATTGCTTTGTTTCATGGCTTCAAAATAGGCTTGGGAGACTATGGGCATTCATATTTTACATTCATTCATTCATTCATTCATTCATTCATTCATGACAGTAAACCTTCCTCTGGAATCTTTGCTGACCTTGGTCCTGCTATGTAGGCCAGGTTGTCCTCACATAAGTGTTAATCTGCCTGCCCCTGCCTCATGAGTACTTGAATTACAGGCATGTGCCGCATTGCCACTTTTGGAGTTTAATATATTGAAGAAATGATAAATATTCTCTATTCCTTCCTTTTTTTAGATAAAATCAGTGCTTCTGGACTTAATTCTGATATGATGGAAAATAGCAAGGAAGAGGTAAGTAGAATTTGAAGCATTTATAGATGATAATTATTAACAGTCTTTAGTGCTTCTAGTGTCCTAGCATTTAAGGCTACTGTTGTTATGCACTCATTGTTATGAAGCTTGAGTTTGTTGTTTAATTTGTGGAGGTTTTCATTTTTCTCATGCAGTTCCCTTTAGCAGTTTATTTGAGGTCAGAAAAGGCTTGCCAATTAATAAGATATTTAACCATCATTATATTTTATCATTTTGAGGTACCCATTGTGGAAATGGCTCTAGAATTTTGAGATTTTATTTTCCTTTTGCTTAGGCAGGCTTTCCTGTATTTCTGGCTGTCCTGGAACTCTCAGAGGTCTACCTGCCTCTGCCTCCTGAATGCTGGGACTAAGGGTATTGCCATGATGCACTGTTGGTTTTAAGATTTTCCAAAGCATGATATCCAGAGTTTCTAAGCATTATCCTGATATCATACACTGAGGTCCTTCATCTTTCATGCAAGCCTACATTTCAAAAGAAATTATTTTGTGCAATTTGTTGGAGAAGAATAGTACCTTTTAAAATCCTTAAACTCCTGTCTCATAAACCGCATTAGTCCTGCTTTTTTCTTTTGGGTTTGTTGGATGTTAAACTGATGGTGGTAAACATTGTATTCTTTCTCACATTCTTAGATGGTAATTGTAATCATTTCAAGAGAATTAGCTCAGTGATAGAGAATCAGCTCAGTGATGGAGTGCTTTCATAGCCACACACACTCCAACACCACAAACAAAAAATCCAGAAAGATCAGGCATGGTAGCAGACCTAGTACTTAGGAGCTAGAGGCAGGTGGGTCTCTGAGTTCAAGGCCAGCCTTGTCTTCATAGCAAGTTTCAGGCCAGCTGGAGCTACATACTGAGATCCTGTCTCAAAAGAAAGCAAAACTCAACAGCAGTAAAAAGAAAACAGAAGTAGTTCAGTGTTAGAAGGTGGGGCCTTTGGCCACTCCCCTGTTAGCACTGGAAGTTTGATTTGCTGGCTTGATATTGGGCTGATGATCACAGCTACTGTTATTAGTAAATATATGAAATTATTAAATGTTTGAAACTTTCAAAGAATAAAACAAATCTTAATAAACAGAAGAACACATGCTAGGTGTCTCGGTTGAAATCTCTCACCCCTTCACCCCTAAAAAAGAGACCAATTTAATCTTCAGTCAAGGAAACTCAATTGCGATGAGAATTTTTATGGACTTTGCAGCTTTACCACTGAGGCACATTCTCAGATTCAGAGTTTTATTTTGAAGGTTTTTGAAAGAAAAAGACTTCAGGCTTAAAAGTAATATTTTGTTATATTATAGGACAAAAGATCTTTCTATAGAGGTATTGGGACAATTTTACTCACCTTTGTGCTTGTTTTCTCTTCTCATGTTTAGGGAACTAGCACCTCAGAAAAATCTAAGTCTTCAGGATCATCGAGATCAAAGAGGTAGGCTAATGTTGAAAGGAATATAATGCTTTCTCTTTTTTTTTTTTTGGTTATTTGGTTGTTCCTAAAAACACAATCTCTTTTTAAATAAACCATTAAACAAATTGACATGCTTGGAGATGACTACTATAATGAAATAAATTCCATTAGACTTGTATTGTGCTTTCAGTTGAAATTTTCCAGAAGGATTTATATAGTTAGTGATGCTTGCACTATATAGTGCTTTACAAACAAGAAAATGGAGAAATATCGAATCTCTCTTTTAGTAATGTGGGTTTTTAAAAGTTTTAAGGGTTTCCTGGAGTCTGGGAGGGAAGAAGTTTTTACAATCATACAGTATAGGAAATTCAAACAATTCATAAGGACAGGAATCATTTCTAGGTATACCTAAGACTCAATATGCCGTGGGTTGGCAGTCCTTTCTAGAAAATTTCTCTGTAGTACTACTTGATTTTGCCATCCTTATATAATAGAACTACTATCTCTTATTAAAAAACAATTTACTTATTATTTATTTATTCTCTAATTTCCCTAAAATGCACTTGCTACCACAATAAAATGCGTGTTGTTAGAATCTTTAGTGATATGATAAAGAGATGTTCGCTTCCACTAGTGACTCTGATGGTATCCTTGCTTTTGAGCCACCTGCTATATCTAAACATGATACTTATGGTCTTCGTATATTGCTCCAACATAATTCTCTAACCTTAACTCTTTTATAGGAAACCTTCAATTGTGACAAAATATGTAGAATCCGATGATGAAAAACCCACGGATGAGAATGTAAATGAAAAAGCTGCTACTGAGAATTCAGAAAATGACATTACTATGCAAAGCTTGCCAAAAGGTAATCTGTATTAATTTTTCACATGAAGTTAAATGGAAATGTACTTTATTATGATCATTGTTATACATTGCTAGTGGTTGGGAAATAATGTGTAGCTTGAGAATGAAAGCATATGTTATTCAGTTAGGTGGAATAATTCAGTTTAGAAAAGAACAAAATCAAACATCTTTTTATTGATTTTTTTTTAAAGTAAGGGGATGACAAACTTTCCAAATTACATTTGTGTATGCATGTATCTTTAAGGGTTTAAGATACCAAGTGTTAACTTTAATGTCAGTGATCTTGGCTTATTTAAAAATGTGATGGTTGTCCCTAAAAACATCAAGCATTTTGTAGTCTTTAATGTGACTGAATTTGTTTTTATGTAGTGCAGAGCATTGTGCCCAGCACCTTTTGCATGCTAGGCAAGTACTACTGCCTGTTGTCTTACTTAGTGCATTCCGATATTTCCAACAGTGTTAGCTGGCCATTACATGTAGGGAGATCTCTTGAAGTTACTCTTTAAACAAGCCTTGTTATAGACCTTTTGTGGCAGTGCTACCTGTGAAGTGTCATTGATTAGATTGGAGAGGAAAAAATGCCAAATGGAAACCTTGGACTATTTAAGAGTGAGAGCAATGTGATTAGAGAAGAGAATGATAAAGCTCTTCTGATTTTATGGTGTTTTAAATGGGAACTTTTTAGAGTTTGGTTTTCTTTTGTTAAATAATATGTTCTAGTCTCTTAGCAGATCTTTTATAGCAGTATTAACTAAACCTCTGTTTATATTTATGTTTTTTGACTTCTCAATTATGGAAGTTTGTTAAATGTGAGTATGAGAGATTGGGCTTCACTTAACTAGTATATTCTACGGAAATTAGGAATTATAAGATGAAGAAAAATAAGTAAAATGAAATGAGAATGGTGGTAAGAAGAAAAGGTAGAAGAAATTGATGATAACTGTAATTTATCCGGTTTTTACAAGTTCTCTTTAGCAATTTAATGTATTTGTTTTGGTGGCTGACAGCAGAAAGCACTAATGGGAGTTTGAGTCCTAATGGCGGTTACTCACTTATGATTCCTGTTGTCACTGGGAGTGCTTTGGGTATATGGAAGAACTAGGAATCCTAACATCTCTTTCAGTGGGACTGTAGCCAGAAGTTGGTATATTATGTTAACCAACCTGAGCTAAACATATTCCCATATTCAAATACCAGGAACTGTTTCATAAGTTTACATGTGGGTGATTATCTTCATTGTTCTGTATTGAATATGCATGTGTAGCTGACTGTCAATGAATTACCTCATTTAATCCTCTAAATCAGTGGTTCTCAACCTTCCTAATGTTTTCACCCATTAATATAGTTCTTCATATTGTAGTCACCCCAACCATAAATTTATTTTCGTTGCTATTTCATAGCTGTAATTTTGCTAGTTATGAGTCATAATGCAAATATCTGTATTTTCCAGTGGTCTTAGGCAACCCCTGTGAAAGTGTCATTTGACCCCCAGAGGGGTGGTGAATCACAAAGTTGAGAACCATTGTTCTAAACAATATAATATAGTAGTTATTGCTTCTAAGTGTTAGTTTAGGATCCAGTTCAGAGAGAGCTCAAGGGTTTTTGTGTGTTTTTTTTTTTTGTTTTTGAAGCACAGATTTTAGCTCAGGCCTGTCTTAATCCAGTGCTGGTGGGTCCTCTTTATACCACAGTTTTGCTTTCATTTGCAACAGTCTTCAGGAAGGCACACTAATTATTTTGAAATCTTGAGAGCTCTTTTCAAATGCTGGGGCTTCTCTGAGAGTAGACATGAAGGGGCTGTTGTTTCCCATCTTTGGCCATGTGAGTCTTTAAGGTTACTGCAGTCTGCTGGAGTCCGTCCTCTGTGCTCTTCCAGCCTTTTTGACGCTCCCCCTGGTTAAATAGTATTTACCAACTAAGAGGCAATAATTTGCCAAAACCTGCTTGGTGCTTTTACATATCCTTGTGTTTCATGTGGAGCTCTGACCACTCCTTGTGCTGATTTTCATTGTTCTTATTAATGGCCACTTTAGTTCTAAGCCCAGTAATGTACATAAATGTTGAGGCTTGGATGATTTTTATGAAGCTTCTTTTATTTCTTTTCTCTTCAGCCTGGAGGTTTTAGACTTACAGAAGTCTTGCTAAAACATTTTAATACACATCAACAAATGATCTCATTCCACAGTTAATTGGTTGACTACTTCAGTTTAAGTGTCTTAAAGTGACCTTCAGTTTAAAACTCTTCAAGGACTTTGAATGCTAGTGAAGCTTTGATGTACTGTGGGGGAAATTGTGTAGGCTAGGTACAGCAGCAATACAATGAGCTTCACTCTTTCCTACACTCCATAAGACCCTCCCCCAAAGCAATGTGGAAGAACTCTTAAAATCTTTAAGATTCTTTTTCTAATTTGGACTGTGAGAAAAATAGGATGTCTTTCCCCGTCTGCCAATTACTTTAAGCTGTTGAGGGAAGTTAGCCTGAATGTTCCTTTCATAACAGCTTTTGTCATAGGCACTATCAACATTGTGAGCTGGGCTGAAGCTTTCTACTTGACTGACACATTTCTTTTAGTTCATAATACCTTCCTCCTGTTTTTATGAACTAAACTTCACCAAGTAATTTGATTGCTGATACTTGGCCCTCTTACTACTACCCTGTGGTCCTTATACGAGTACTAAAAGCTTGACAGAAACAAACTATGTACCAGCAATGTTGGCTTTATCTGAACTGAAGTCTTGCACTTCACTTGCACATTTAATATGTGTAATTGGTTTTTTAAATGAAATCATTCTAGGTACAGTGATTGTACAACCAGAGCCAGTGCTGAATGAAGACAAAGATGATTTTAAAGGGCCTGAATTTAGAAGCAGAAGTAAAATGAAAACTGAAAATCTCAAAAAACGCGGAGGTAAATACAAGTGAAAATGAAACATGAGTTTAAATTGCTGTCTATGACCATATTCGAAAATCTGATATGCTTACTAAAAATACCTCCACTTTTCTGCCCATTGTTTATTAAAAGCACTACTTAAAAATAATTTCTGTTTCTCTTTGCGCTCTGAAGCAGAAAAGGTTAAAGTTCATATCTCAAAAATGCCTTTGCCTTCAGTGGCTACTAATTGTTGCAAGAAACTTAGCACTTCTTCTCCACATACTGGTTCTAGAGTACATATATGCCAGAAGAGCATGAGCATGCTCTCCAGTGGAAGCAATTTCAAATCATGCAAGTGTTTGCCTGTGGCCTCCAGGTAACTTCATACACACTGAGCAGTATATTAGGGACTACTTGGAGTACTTACTTAAAATACCAACCCCTTCATTCCTGACAAGTTTGAATTTCTGCATGACATCAAGAACATGCCCCAGTTTGTTCTTCATGGACACCATAGAACTCATTGCCACAAGAAGTAGGAGCTGGGCTAATGACCTCCTGCCAGCTTTCAGTCCTTTCAAACTTGGTTTTCCCTCGTATTCAGCCAGAGTATCTAGCCATCCATAGAAAAAGCATGGAGAGAGTTTACTTAGAAATCTATTACAGTTGAGTTTGTGCCCTACTTTTTTGTGGGTGATTTTTAAATAGTGCCTATATATACTTTTTGGGCAGAATAATGGTCAGGATCTGTAACTATAAGAGGAATGAATCTCTTAAAAGTAGAACATGACATAAATCGCCAAGTAAAAGTATAATGGAAGTGTCCCTTTAATATTGTTTATAGTACATAATTATAAAATTATTGAAATTTTTAAAGAAAATTTTAGATTTTTATTTTATGTGCGATTATGTCACTAGAACTAGTAAAATATTTTCTGTACTTAAGGTAATATCAGTTTATTAAATAATTTGTTAGGCTGCAGGTAAAATCAAGGGATTGTTATTTAGTCTTTTGTCCACAAGAGGGTGTTCCACCCCTTTTGAACGGAAAGATTACAATCAGATTCCTCAAATTTGTAGGAGGGAAGCTACCTTTTCAACACCAAAGCTAAGGTACAGTTTTTCAACCTTAATCACCCCATTAGTCGTAATGGGTAAGGATCCGTAGCACTTTCTTTTGTTCGTGCATCCTGTAGTACAATCAGGTGACTGGACAGCATTGTATTAAGACTAATGTTTTTTGGTGTCTTCAGGGAAGACACGTTAGATCAGTGTCTGAAATGTGAAAGGCAGAATGAAAGAAGGAGCCACTGTTGCCGGAGAGTGAGTTCCTAGTGCCATTTTGGTATGCTGTGGTACTTGGGTTTGGCAGACATGTTCCTGGAATTTTATTGGATACTCACCATAAGAATATGTACATCATGCTTAAGGGTCTATTTATTTTGTAGTGATAATGGTTATACCTAAATATTTTTATGTTTACTTTCATCTCAGTGATTTACATGTCTGAGCTGTCAGAAATCTCAGGAGATAAAATCTTAGGATTTTCAATATGTTTATGTGTGAATAACCTGGTGACTTGAGGTAAAGGATGGCTAGAGTTAGCATTCAGACATTCTGGCAGATCAGTACCCAAATGGAACAGTAATTTGGGAAACTGTGAGGAAGGTAAAGTATACCAAATTATCTTAAATTAATTTGGAACAAAATCGTGACACAATAGCAAAGCAAAAGTACATTTAAGGAACTTAATCATAGCTTTGCCCACTTAAATTGTTTAAAGTATTTATTATACATTTTTTACATTGCAAAAATATTTTATTTTTTTTTAAATCTTTAAAATATGTAGAGCTAATATAAATGCAAGCGCCTTTTACATTTACAGTTACACTTTTTAAGATAGATTATAATTAAAAACAAACCTTCAAACTACATGTAAGAAAAAGTACATAAAATAACATTTCAACATTTTACCATATTTGCTTCAGATCTCCCTTAAATAAAATACTGACTCAGTCCTACTCGCATCCATTTTCCCCTCTTCCTATCCCTCAGGTAATGATTATCTTAACATTTTATGCATGTGCATGTATACGCATGGCTTTTTATATCTCGTTGTGAGTCCAAAACAATTTTTACTCAAAAAAAGGATAAAAAGTACTATGCTGTTATATGCTTTGGGAGCGTTGCTTTTGGAATTTATCCATGCCAATATCTGCATGGGTTTAGTTTCAGCGTCCATACAGTACTGTACGAGTATAGTTCTCAAGTAGGAAACAGTGCTTATCCTCAACTCTTGAGTGCTTTTGCACATGATAGAAACACATCTCCAAAAGACTACCAAGTTTCCAAAAAAATAAATTCACATGTAATATATATACACAAGAGTACCTGGATGTTTAATGAATAGAATTTAACATTAGGTGCATTTTCATACTTGAGCTTTTTATTTATCTTCTTAATCTTAAGCCAGTATTTAAAATGTTTGTTTTTTAATATAAGAGATTACAAATATCTAAGCTGAAAATAAAACTGATGTCACATAAAATATTAGCAACATATATAGTAAAATCTTTCTGAAAAAGTGTTGTGTCCTTATACTTTAATATTTGTGTTCATGGTGCTTTGAACCTTAAAGTAACAAAATTACATAACAGAATTAAATGAGAAATATACCTGATGTTTTGTCTATTATTTAGGGATGGCGACAGTCACTCATGACTATTTGCCCCCTTTTCATTTTTGAATGTATACATTTGCACTGATTCACTTTGAAGGGTAGTCACACTGTGTGATTTGGATCAAGGTTTTGATTGCTTATCAAGATCATCTGTAAAAAATTGTCTAAAGAGATTTAAATGTGTTTAGATGTGGGAATTGTCTGTTGTCTGACTCTGTTTCTTGACTTTCTGTCTCTGTCTCTTTCTGTCTCTCTCTGTCTCTGTCTCTCTTTTGTGACAGGGCATCACTATGTAGCTCATGTTAGACTCAAATTCCTGGGCTCAAGTGATCCTCCTGTCTCAGCTGCCCAAATTGCTGAGATTCCAGGTCTGTGCCTGTTTTTGTTTTGTTTTATTTTTGAAGAGTCTTGCAATGATGTGGTATTCTCAGAATGAGAAGGACTGCCTTGGTATAACTAAGGATTGAGAGTAAAACAGGAGGGGCCAGAGCAATAATAGTTCAGTGGTTAAGAGCTCGTCGAGAGTATCCATGTGATTCACAAGGCCTTGATTTGATAACTCTTTTGACCTCTGAGACTACCAGAAGTAGTACAGGCAATATGTCTATACACAAAAATTATACTAGAAAGTCTATGGTTAAATATGAGGCAGGTGAGGTTTTTTGTTTATTTTCTTGAATAAGTTGTCTTCAACTCGCTTTCTTGCAGTAAAAATAAAATAGAGATGACCTCTCCCACCCTCTCAGACATTCTGCTTGCTGCTAAGAAGATGTCGTGTTTGCATTTGTCACAATGTCATGTTTGTAAATAGTAGACATTATTGATAAGGTAAAAGTAAACGTAGACGGAAGGTAATTGGTGCTTAATAATGTTGAAGTAAATTTTGGGAATTGGTAACACCGTAAATTACCCAGTTTTTGTATACCATATTGATAGGATCTATGCAAACAATTGTATTTAAGAAGCCAAACCTTCCTGGTATGTCTAACGGAACTGTAAAATTGAAAAAGAATTGGTTTCCCCTTTGCCATTCCCTAAGAAGTGATACTGAATTTGTTTGCAAGGCAATAACAAATGACAGAGCTCTTGAATCTGGGTGTGGTGGCGTATGCCTATAACCCCAATATTGGGGAGATTGAGGCAGGAGGGCTGCTGTGAGTGAGGCCAGCATGGGCTACATTTCAAGTGTCAGACCATCCAGGGCTACTTAGCAAGAACCTGTCTATAAAAACAAAGAGGTTTTGATTTTCCTTTTAAGGAATTTCTTATGATATCTCTTTAGATTATATCAACTTGTAATAATTAAGTTTTGCATCTGAATGATGCATTTATATCTGAGAATCAGTCAAGTTTGTTATGGTCTTTTCAAAGGTCAGTAAAATTACTCTTTTAACCCATGTCTAAAACATTTTCCCAAGGATTATGAACTCTATTACTTCTAATACTATATGAGTGTAAATATGTGAGTCATGATCACTCTTTGCTCCTAGAAGATGGACTTCATGGGATCGTGAGTTGCACAGCTTGTGGACAACAGGTCAATCATTTTCAAAAAGATTCCATTTATAGACACCCTTCACTGAAAGTACTTATTTGTAAGGTATGTATAGATTTGTTCATAAGGGGTTTTGTCCTTTGCAGGGCTCACAGTATATGGGGAATGCAGATGTGTACACTTCCTGAAAATGGCTATTATATAAAAGAAATTGTACTCATGGGCTTACAGGAAGTTTGCATCATTAAAATTTTGGAGATAATGATACCTAAGATCTGAATAAGAATTAGTTTGGTTAAGTGGGATTATTTTAGTTTCTTCTAGATGGTTAGCATGGTATTCAGAGGTTGGGAGCTGAAGGGGAGATTTACTGTATTTAAAACCTGCAGTTCCTTGTGTGTGCATATGTGTCTTGCATATCGTACTTCTCTAAATGTCCATGTCAGACATGCCTTATGATTAGGAAATAAAAGATTTTAACGTGTTTCATATATGTTAATTATAGCTTTAATAGTATTTGTGTACTTTTTTATCTGGATTTAGTTTCAGGAATCTATGATACCAAGGTTACAAGATCTCTTCTCATGTTATTGGCTTCCCATGTGTATTAAAAGCAGTTGTATGTTAGCTTCGTTCTCAATAAAAATGCACAATTCAGCCAGGACTGGTGATACACACCTTAATCCTAACGCTTAGGAGGCAGAGGCAGGTGGATCTCTGTGGATTCCATCCCAGACTGCATTACATAGTGAGTTCCTGGTCAGCCAGAGGTCCTCAGTTAGACCCTGTTTAAAAAAAAGCCACCTTTGAAATGAAGAAGGCTATAAGAAAACATGCCAGATGTTTTCTGTTATGAATATTTGATAGATTCTGACTTCTGACCTCCTCAGCTCTACCAAGCTTAATTTGGTTCCTTACACCCTTTCTTCTTTTCCTCCTGCCTTGAATTCATTTGATCTAGAGTCCTATCCAAAGTACCCTTTGTGTAGTGTTCAGTTTCAAGTTCTGACAGTCAAATCTTTTATCATTGGGTTTGCTACTTGCTCTCTTTGTCTATATGCTTGAGTGTTTTTTCCTAGGGACCCCATGTATAGAATACTGACATGTTACTAATAACATGTCATTTGTCTTTCCTGGCCTCACTGGAAAGGAATTGAGTTAATGAGACTTGGATTTGAATACTTTCTTCTACTCTTACCCAGTTACATTAGATATTGGACATTACTTACCTGTTAATGAACCTCAGAGATTTTAAAATACTGTATGTTGTTAATTGTTTAGCTGTACACATATGTTTATATATACTGTTAAACATTTTAAATAGCAGAAACATACATTTGTATTTAGAGCTTTGGTAGCTAGTTGTATGAGATTAGAAATGTGTTACTAATAGATTGTCTTTTGTATACTTTTATATAAGAAGTAATGATTCTTGATGAGAATTCCATTTCAAGGTGTCACGTAGCCAATTTCTTGAAATAGTCCTTTGCTTAGAAAATAATTAGTACTGGGTAGCACAGTTTTCTTGCTTTTATCATTTAAAACATGCACAACTCTTTCATATTTTAATGGCTTCAAAGATTTGAGACTTCTATAATTTCCCCTTCTCTTTTCTTTGAATAGAACTGCTTTAAGTATTACATGAGTGACGACATTAGCCGTGACTCAGATGGAATGGATGAACAATGTAGGTAGGTAATAAATTTTCATTTAATATTAATCGTTGTCTACTTTGGGGAGTAATTATCAACTTCATTAGATGTATGTTTTTCTCCCCTAAGACACGTGTGTGTGTGTATGTGTGTGTGTGTGTGTGTGTATGTGTGTGTAATAGTCTTGGCAGTCCTGGAACTTGCTTTGTAGAGTAGGCTGGCTTTGAACTTAAAATGATAACCTGCCTCCACTTCCCGAATTTTTTCACTAAAGATGCGCACCATCACTCTTTTTTTATTTTTTAAGATTTATTTATTTTATATATATGAGTACACTGTAGCTGTCTTCAGACACCAGAAGAGGACATCAGATCCCATTACAGATGGTTGTGAGCCACCATGTGGTTGCTGGGAATTGAACTCAGGACCTCTGGAAGAGCAGTCAGTGCTCTTAACCACTGAGCCATCCCTCCAGCCTGCACCATCACTTTTATTAGATTAACCTTTTAGATTTTTTTAAAAATAATATTTTTAAATCATTTGTCTTTATTTGTCTGTGCATGATTGTGTGCAATTGTGTGTAGTTCCCCTTGGAAATCAGAGGCTGAGTTCCAGGTAATAGTGAGCTGTCTGATATGGGTGCTGGGAACCGAATGTCCTTTTGCTGCAAGAGCACCATGTTCTCTTAACTCCTGAGCCATCTAGCCAACCCTAGTAGATCCATGTTCTGTAAAGTTTTCTTGGCTATGTTTAGTTGTTGGTTGAATCCCCCCCCAACCTTGTTTAGTTTTAAATTTCAGATAAAAGTAAGCAGATCATCTAAATTACTATTTTAAAAATGCTGGTAGGAAATTTAAATTTTTTTATCAACAAAGATGTTGAAATTACTTTCACTAGAAATAACATTTTAATCCTTACGTCATTTCAGATGGTGTGCAGAAGGTGGGAACTTGATTTGTTGCGACTTTTGCCATAATGCCTTCTGTAAGAAATGCATACTGCGCAACCTCGGTCGAAAGGAGTTATCTACAATAATGGATGAAAACAATCAGTGGTATTGCTATATTTGTCAGCCAGAGCCTCTATTGGACTTGGTTACCGCATGTAACAGTGTATTTGAGAATTTGGAACAGTTGTTGCAGCAAAACAAGAAGAAGATAAAAGTCGACAGTGAAAAGACTAGTAAAGTATGTGACCAAACATCCAAGTTTTCTCCAAAGAAGAATAGTTCCAGTTGTAATGGAGAAGAAAAGAAATTAGAGGAGTCAGGTTCCAGTTCTGTAACCTCCACTTCCTCAGCACTTATTGTGCCCAAAGAGCTGATTAAGAAGACAAAGAAACTGATTGAGACTACATCCAACATGAACTCCAGTTACATTAAGTTTCTAAAGCAGGCAGCCGATAATTCAGAAATGAGTCCTGCTATGAAGTTACGTCAACTGAAGGCTTTTAAATCTGTGTTGGCTGATATCAAGAAGGCTCATCTTGCATTAGAGGAAGATTTGAATTCAGAGATCCGAGCTTTGGATGCTGTACACAAGGAAAAAAATACCAAAGAGCTTAAAATCACAGATGCTAAGTCTGAGACAAAAATGCAAAAGGGGGAAAAATCCTATAATACAGAAAAGAAAGATTTTTTTAAGTTAGATGCTAGGTCGTCAGTAAAGGCTGTAGATAGTGAGCGCATCCCAGGAGAAGAACACGAAGCACATAAAAGTACTAGTGGTGAACATAAGGGTAGGAAAGATGGCCCTCAGTACGAACCCAGTAACAGTGCTGAGGACTTAGATATGGATATTGTGTCTGTTCCTTCCTCGGTTCCAGAAGACATCTTTGAGAGCCTTGAGAATGCCATGGAAGTTCAGAGTTCAGCTGATTATCAAGGGGATGGCAACAGTGCGAATGAGGCAGAACTGGAGAGCTCATCTCTAAAGTTAAACACTTCAAAAGGCAGCAAAGGGAATGTTAAATCAAAAGTCACAGCAAAAGTAAGAAAAGAATTATATGTTAAACTCACCCCAGTTTCCCTGTCTAATTCTCCACTTAAAGGTGTTGACTGTCAGGAAGCTCCACAAGAGAAGAATGCTCGTAAAAGCTCTGGGGTGGCCCGCAGCTCAGAGAAATGTAGACCCAGAGAGGAGAGTAGTGATAATGAGCATTCAGTTGAACACGATGTCACAATACTTTTAGAAGACTCAGATCTTCGAAGATCCCCACGTGTAAAAACTACACCATTGAGGCGACAGACAGAAAGCAACCCTGCTGTGTCCAATTCGGATGAAGAAGGTAACGAAACCATAAAGGAGAAACAAAAGCTGTCAGTTCCAGTAAGGAAAAAGGATAAGCGAAACTCATCTGACTGTGCTATTGATAACCCTAAACCTCATAAGGTACCCAAAGCTAAGCAACCAGGGATTGGGGATCAGAATTCAGATTCTGATGAAATGCTAGCAATCCTCAAAGAGGCAAGCCAGATGTGTCACAGTTCTTCCTCGGACACTGACATTAATGAACTACCGATAAATCATAAAAGTCAAAGGGGGAAAGATGACAACGGAAAAAGGAAACGGAAAAATTCTACTTCTGGGTCAGATTTTGACACTAAAAAAGGAAAATCGGCTGAAAGCTCTGTCATTTCTAAAAAGAAACGCCAAAACTACTCAGAGTCCTCTAACTATGACTCAGAGTTAGAAAGAGAGATAAAAACTATGAGCAGAATTGGGGCTGCCAGAAAAAGTGTTTCTGATAAAGAAGAACATGACTTCTCTGAAGATGAAAAACAAAGCAAAAAAGTAGTAGATAGCAGAGGGCATGAGAGGAGGAGGTCCGCACAAGAGGGCTCGTCTGGTGATGACACTGGTGATGCTGAAGGTGGGCCGGGAGGGAGCAGCTCCCCACGACAAGGTTCAGTTGAGAAAGGCAGGAGTGTAGTGGAATTCGGAGACATGGTTTGTAAGAGGCAGCAGTCTGCTGTTTCCTCTGCCGGTTCTGAAAAGCCTTCAGGGAAAGAGGAGAATGTCCACTCTCCTGAAGACAAAAGAGTTACTAAAAGTAAAGAAAAGAGTAAACATCTGAGAACCAGAACTGGTAGAAAAGTCAAGAGTGATGTCACTGATAGGTTCCGGAAGAAGGAGCAGAGCTCTGAGTCTTCAGAGGGTGAAAAGAAGCAGGGCAGACAGAGAACTGGGACAAGGGGAAAGAAAAGTACAGACTTAAAGGAAGAAAAGGTGAAGAGAGAGCGGGAGTATGAGTCTTCCTCTGACGGGACCGAGAAATTGCCTGAGGGAGAAGAAATTGGTCTGTTCTCTAAAGGCGTAAAGCAGAATAAAAATGACACAACTGATGGAGCAAAGAAAGGCAAAAAGTGGAAAGACAAATCATGTGAAAAGAAGGAAGAACTATCTGATAGTGTTGATCGATTGCCAGTAAAAGGAGAGAGTTGTGACTCTTCTGAAGATAAGAAGACCAGGAATAGAGTGTCTCTGAGAGAGAAGAAACAATTCAGCTTGCCTGCAAAGAGTTCAGGGAAGAGGCCAGAGTGTTCATCATCAGATACTGAGAGATCCGTGAAAGGAGAGTGTTGCGACTCCACCGATAAGAGAGTGAAAAGAATTGACTTGAGAGAAAGAAGAAGCTCAAATTCAAAGAGAAGTACCAAGGAAGTAAAGAGTGGTTCATCATCTTCTGATGCTGAGGGAAGTTCAGAAGATGCCAAAAAGCAGAAGAAACAAAGAATGTCAGCCAAAAAGAAGACAGGCAATACCAAGGAGAGAAAAAGAAAATCCTTAAGAGCAACTACTACCAAAAGGAAGCAAGCAGACATTACTTCTTCATCTTCTGATATAGGGGATGATGATCAGAATTCTGCAGGCGAGGAAAGCAGCGATGAACAGAAAATTAAACCCGTGACTGAAAATCTAGTGCTGCCTTCACATACTGGATTTTGTCAGTCTTCAGGTATGCAAGAATAAATTTTAACTTTAGAATTTATAATCTGTCCTCTTTTAGGGTTTCATATTGTTGCTTTTCCCCTGAAGTGAAATGCGGTTACTGTTGAAGAAAAGCTCATTTAAAATGTATGTAGACATTTACTGTAGATGTTTATTTGGACGCTATCATTGGAGGGCATTTCAAGCATCGGCAGACACACCAAACTGTTGACTAAGCAACAGAAACACTTTTTCAGTGTTTAATGTGTTTCTCTGGAATAATACGCAGTAGTTTATGAAGGTAAGTCAAGTTTATGCTATTACCCAACCTGGGATATCCCAAGAAGCCAGGTTTTGCTATCTATTTCTTCCCAGAGGCCGTCTTAAACAGCCAAATTCATAGTAAAAAATCAAAATGTATTCACTGCGGCCACATTGGGAAGAGGGACAGAGATCGAGTGACTCCTTATCCACTCAGCCTTGTTTTGTCTTCTGAAGTGAGATTAAGGTTTATAGAGGGCCGAGGGTATTTGCCTGTCTTGCTGTGGTTCCCACTCACTGATGACCCATCAATTAGGCTTTAGTCATTCTTATCCTACAAGCATTTTCTTTGTTTGTTTTTAAAGTATGGAATGCTTCATGAGTTTGTATGTGTGTTATCATGCAGTGGTGGTATGACAAGTTCTTAGAGCTGCGGAACCTCTTTTCCCAGAGCCAAGTGCTCCTTTTGGCAAGCTCCAGGCTCCCAGCTTTTTCCTTGTCCTAGCATTAGATTCCTAGTGAAATTGGAGGTTCTTAGTGAAATTGCCATTTCTTGGATGTAGTTTTCAGTGGTTTGCTTGAAGGGGACACTTAACGTCTCCATTTTCATTTTGCCAGGCTGGTTACAGTGTCAGTGATTTAATAGGTATTTTATTCATGCGGTGGTGGTGAGTGCTTGATACTGGTATAACATGGCATAAAAAAGTTTTGGCTGATTTGCTCTGAGATTTTTGTTAAGTGAAAAGAGGTAATTTTGTGTCCCATCAAATTCGCTGAAACTTTTTAAAAAAGATTTTAAGATAGCTCTCACACACAGTCTTAAACTCAGTCTATCCAACCAAGTTAACTGAGGCTGGTCATAGTCACTTCTCTGAAGTAATTTGTTTTGATATTTGATGGTAGTAATTCCCAGGGCCTTTTATATACTAGACAAATGTTTTAACACTGCAATTTACTTTATCAGAATCCTTCCCTCAGCAACTTTTATCTAATGATATGAACAGATATTTCTCATTTAAAAACACTACCAAAATAAAGGAAGAAAGAAAGCCCCAAAATGTCCCACCCTGATGAATTAGAACTGGATCAACTTGCCCTTAATACCAAGAAAAATACTTTTTAGTATTTAATTTTTATTACAGCTTCAAGAAAATCACTTGAATAGTAAATGTGCCCTCTTTGTCTTATTTACTTTTTAATTAGTTAAAACACTGTCAATTAACTAAGAATATTTAGAATTATTAAATATATAACTAGGTTTCATAGAAGTAGGTTTCATAGAAAACTGTTTCCAGATTAGGCAAAAAGTAGAAGAAACTTTCTTTTATACCTTAATTAGTTTCTCATTAATCCCAGTTTTTTTTTAAGATTTATTTATTTAACGTATATGCACTGTCACTATCTTCAGACACACCAGAAGAGGGCATCAGATCTCATTACAGGTGGCTATGAGCCACCATGTGGTTGCTGGGAATTGAACTCATGACCTCTGGAAGAGCAATCAGTGCTCTTAACCGCTGAGCCATCTCTCCAGCCCTATCCCAGTTTTTAAAATGGAACTAACTTGTTTTTTGTTTTTTTGTTTTTTTGTTTTTTTTTGTTTTTTTTGTTTTTTTGAAAAAAAAAATACAAGAACAAACCTTAACTTGAGGGCATTTAATAAAGCTCTGGAGAGGTTTCATGTGATACCACAAAAATGAAACAGTATTTCCACTATGAAATATTTGAGTGCTCACACTTAGAGAAATTAACACTTCAGATCAGGTTTTCCTATCAAATGAGAGGTTTTGTTTTTGTTTTTTTTTTTTTTTCAACATCAAAGTATTATAGATTAAGAATGGTTGCTTTGTATTAAAAATAGATCTAAGAACTGGAAAGATGGAGTAGATTCCAACTCCAGGGATCCAATTGGGTGGATCCCAAACACCCAAACATCTGTTACTCCATCTCCCGGACATTTGCACACATGTGCACATTCTTGTACTACAGGCATATGCACATAGTTAAAAACCACCAAGGTATCATAGTTACTTTGATAGAAAATGTTTTTGTTATCAAGTTAGTTGGGAAAAACCCTATTAAAGATTAGAATGTAAGAATAAAAAGTTATTAGTACTTATTATTGTATACAGTGTTACTATTAGGAAATCCTAGGTAAGTGATCTGATCTTAAACACTCTTAAGATTATCTTCTATGATTAAATGGCTTCCCTGGTGAATTCTGCATATTTAATTAAAACATTACACTGATTTTCATTTCCTGAAAAAGCCTTCTCTCTTGGGCCCTCTCTCTCCCTCACTCCCTCTGAGTGTTTGTGTTTGCATGTTCGTGTGTATGTGCTCATGTGCAGGTCTGGGTCTGGAATGGTAGAGTCCAGTCCTTCATGTCTGATAGGCAAGTCTTACACCCCTGAGCTACATTCTTACTGATTTGACATATGTTAACCATTCTGTTTTTCTCTTCTTCATTATAGTTCATGAGTGTTTTGCCTGCATGTATGTCTGTGTACCACACGTGTGCCTGGTGTTCTTAGGGGCTTGAAGAAGGCTTCAGATTCCCTGGACCTGGGGTTACAGAAGTTTGAAAGCCACTATGTGGGAACTGTGAATCAGTCTCGGGTCCTCTGCAAGCATAGTGAGATTATCAAAGGCCCTTAACTGCTGAGCCATCTCTCCATCCCCATCATTCATTTTTATGTATTTTTTATTATTTTCTGTTTGATATTTATATAAGACAAGGTCTTCCTATATAGCTCTGGCTGGCCTGAAATATGTAGACTAGAACAACCTCAGACTTGTAGTAATCTACCTTTTGAGTACTGAGGTTATGAGTTTGTAGCACCTGGTCCATCAGAAAGTTTCTGTATTTCTTATATTTGAATTTATAATACTTTGTGTACTAAGTGATACTATTCATTAGACCTTAGAAGATGGCAGCTTATGACAAATACCCAATGAATGTATTTTTCAGTAATCCCATAATTCAGTACTAGCCTTGCTCACTGTATTCCCTTTTGGCCAGGAGAACTTTGGCATGAAGGATGTGGGCTTTTTTTCTAGGGTTATATATGGAAAAAGCTTGAGAAATCTGTCACTTAATCAGATGCTTATCTTTCAACATTTCTTATGAGCCAAACCTTGTTGCTTGTGAATTTCTTAGGACCAAGTAAAATACTTGGGATAAAAACTGGAAGATAAGTTTGCTAGGGACTTTACCCTACCAAAACCTAGGGTTTGTTAATAAAAATATCCAATACAGCAAAATATAAAAGGTCTTGGAGGTGAATAATATACACAGAATACAGTTTTTGAACATAAACCTAGGTATGAGCCAATGATAAATACATTGCTTAAGAATTTACTTGTATGATCAACATAATATATAATGTTAAATGTATTCATTTTTTATGTCCAGTTTAATTTTATGTGACAAATTTGGAACATTGTAAAAATGTCCCTCCCATAATGAGCTTAGAAGATTCTATTTTATACAGTAGTATTTGGGTATCTCATAGCCACAACAGTTCCCTAGAAATTGGGACTTGAGAATGGCCTGAACACAGAAGATGATGGGCATGATTCGGGGAGGCTATGCTCTAATCCATGGCAGATTTGCCCAGTATTTAACAGCCCTTGCTGCTTTTAGAAAGGTCCTGAGTTTTGTACCCAGCACAGTCATCTTTGACTTCGAATTCTAAGGAAAATAATATAATCTTTAAAGATTTCCTTTTTCTGGGCATGATGGCTCATTCATGTAATTTTAGCTCTTGGGAAGATGAATCAGGTGGAATGCTTTGAGTCGGAGGCCAGCCTGACTACATACTAAGCGATAGAATGAGACCTTGGCTTTTAGAAACCAAACGAAACAAAAATAAAATTGAGGAAGCTACAGCAGGGCTGTAAATGAGCCATTTAAATATTTTAGGGGTAAAACTTCGAAGAACATGTAGCATTTAGCTTGACTTTGAAGTTTAGGACGGTTAAAGGATATTATATTGGCTGGCCTGGTGGTGATGCTTATAATCCCAGCTCTCTTGAGGATGAGGTAGGATCACTGCAAGTGATCTGAAGTTGTTGTGGACTACATTGGAAATTGTTGATTGAGCAGGGCTAAGTAGTGAGACCCTTTCTCAGACAACGAGAGATGGAGGGTAGTATAGTTTGCAATATGCTCTTTTAGTATTGTTCTCTTCAAATCGGATGTTGACTTTTGGCATTTAGCACATTTCTATCCAGAATCGGTAGGTATTCATTGCTCCTACCACCTTAGTGCTAGCTTTCAGATCTCTTGCCTTGCATACACTAAGCAAGTGCTGTACCATTGAACTACATTTCTCAGCCCAGTGTTTGCGATCTTTATACAGATATTTTCTTTCATTTCCCCCTATCATTTTGTCATGGAAAAAATGGCAAGTAAAAAGGGGTAAGGGTCTTAGATACTCACCCATTCATTGTAACTTGTGTAACTAATACAGTGTCGAATCCAGGAGACTGAAGATTTATTTAGAGTTCAGTAGGTTTTTAAAAATTGTTAATTTATGTCTACATTTGTGTCTCTGTGCACTTGTGTGAGTGCCCACAGAGTTCAGAATTCCCCTGGAGCTGCAGTTAACAGGCAGTAGTGAACTGCCTGACAGGGGTGCTGGGAACTGAACTCAGATCCCGTTGATGGAGAGCAAGTGCTCTTAACCACTGAACCACCTCTTCATCCCCTTTAGTATTTGCTTGTTTGTTTTCTTGAGATAGGTCTCATTGTGTAACCCTACCTGGCTTGGAACTTACTATGTAGACCAATTTGGTCTTGAACTCAGATATTTTCCTGTGTTTACTTCGAGAGTGCTAGCCTTAAAGAAATGTACCAATTTGCTCGGCCTTTTAAAAGTCTAAGCTGGCCTCAATTATCCTTTGTTTATGCTTGTCTGGTATTGAGATTACTGGTGTAAACCACCCGACCTAGCTTGAATTTAGTATTGTACGTACATTCATTCTCTGTCTCCCACCACACTGTATGGATGATATATATAGAGGTGATATATATAATACATGTTATATATATGATTTATATATATGATATATATGATATATATAGAGAGGGAGGAGGGGGAGAGACAGAGAATGTGGGTTTATCTAGTGTGTAGCCCAATAAATATGTCCAAACATTTCCTTATTATGAGCCCCCTCCCTCCTCGCTGTATTGTCCTTTCTTTGTCTTCATTACTAATTAACAACAGCTAGTCATTTGCTTTTAGAATTTGTTAGTTTGAGATTGGTATTTTTGAACATTCTCTTCTCTGTAATTTCAGAAATAATAGTAGACGTCAGCATAAGTATTCATATATATTGGCATACAAAATATTAACTAGAGTTTAATATTTAATTTATTCATTTGAGGTAAGTTTTTTGTACAATGAAATCCACAAGTTTCAGTCCTTCCGCCTTCTCTCTTTTCTGTGTTGGGATAGAAGTTTTCGACCTTGTAAATCATAGGCTTATGCCTATGTTTTAGAGCCTGTTACAGCCTCAGCCATCTCCTTAGATCCTAAGTAAAAACAATAGAACCTTTAAAAATGAAATAAGTCTTAGTGCACTTGAATGTCTTTCTGGGTACTTCACGTCACAGATTTTATATGGATTCAAGTGTGTTTTTCAATTACTTGGTACTACCAAAATGTAGAAGCAGTTTTATTATTCTTCATTGGTACCAGAAAAAGGTAGACACTTGTTAACTTCAGACTTTGAGGAAATCAATACAGTGCTTTAATGAGAAACCACTGGTAATGATGGGAATCAACAATCGCCTCTGAAAATGCTTGCCTTTAAAATTCTTGTGCTTTGAAAGAACCCTTGGGGGCATCAAAGAGTTAACTGCTATTTCCTGTTGGTCCTTCATAAATTTCCCTTGTACTTATTTTAGATTTCAACAGTTTTATATAGAACCTAGTAGTTTGCTCTAGCATTGTTGGATTTCAGTTTTATTTTATGCAGTTTTACTTGTATAGACAATTCAAAGCTAATTTTAAGTACACTTTTCCCCCAAGGAGATGAAGCCTTCTCTAAATCAGTGCCTGCCACAGTGGATGATGATGACGACGACAATGATCCTGAGAATAGGTATGATTCCATCCATAAGGAACTTAAGATTATAACACACCCTAGGCATGGGCGCAAACAGCAACAACGCAACAAGAACCAGGTTATAAAAACCAGGAGTTCCTGCCTTAGAAAGACTCGCGCACAGTCTTCTTGCAAGTTTGAAAGAAAGGCCAGAAAATGGGCTAAAGCTCAGAAACCTTAAGGGAAAGTAAATATCAGTATTAACACACCTAGCATAGGGTGTGTTATAAACAAGAACTGTCAATTTATGTTTCCATGTAAACTGATAATTTTCAAGACTTTCAATTTTGATAGATTAATGCAAGTAAATAATAATAAATGACAACAGACATCTCTCTTGGATTATTCTTTTGTCATTCAACATGGTAGTCCTATTTATGAAGACCTGTGAAGAGTAAATAAAGATTATTGATATACTTAAGATTAGGAAATTGCTTTCCAACTAAGTATCAATTGATAAGTTATCTAGACATATTCATATTCTAATCTTTATTTCTCAAATAAAATAGAAGTAGGAAATATGACATTATTAACTTCACTAAGACTTAAACAACTTGTTTCGATATAAACAGTGAAGCCTATATAGTTATAATCTAAGGCATGGCTGAGGGAAGAAAAGACACCCCGTCACATCTCGTCAACATGGTTCTATACACATTTTAACTGTTTCCCATCCTTTCATAGTCATAATATTCAATGAGAAGATAGCATGATGTGTATAGTGAATGGACAGCTTCTTTTTTTTATTGAATGGACAGTTTCTAACCTTTTAATAATTGTATGATCTTAGCCTGGTGACTTTAACTTATTTTGCTATAATTTTAATCTCTAATATTGAGAAACTGATAGTATTTTCTCTTTAATTCTGGTATCAAAATATGAGATAACCTGGAGATGATCTTGTTAAAGAACACTAAGATGGCCATCTATTCTTAATAGAAAGCTCTAGTTTTACGAAAGTGAAAATATTATGTGCTTGCTGTCATAAATTTGCGAGAGATGAACCAAGTGCTGTAAGCACATCTGTTCTCTGACCTGTTTTATGTCTTGCTGATAGTGACAGGTTTCTGTTTCAGCCATTGGTATTCTGTTAGTAGACTGAGTATGATAATTAGGATCAAAGGTCATATTATTTTGCACTTAATTAGAGCTCATTAATAAACCCAAAGACTCAGCCTCTGCTTTCCTATTTACCTTTTTTCTTACAAATGTCTGTCCAAGTTATTTGATGGGATAATATGAACGAGCCCCACAATGGAGTGTTGAAAGCATACGGTGTGTAGTCAGGGATTTGGTATATCATCAGTGCTAGATTATAAAAGCATTTAGAACATTTGTCTTTGAGAATGCTTTTTCACTTACAAAAGCTGCTGTTTTCTATGAACCACAAGTCTTCCAATGTCACTAGTTGTTAGTCCTACCTACTTTTTTAACTATGAGAGATGAACTTTTATGTCTAACTACCAACCAAACATGTTGTTAAGGTATAATTTTTGTAATAGCTTATCAAAAATTAATTTTTTTACTTTTAAAATGATTGGATTCTATCTCTCTGTAACTGATAGCTATTATATTGGATAATTTCATTAATTCAATTTTGTATTTGTGATTAAAAAAATGCAACCGTGGTAGTTATTTTGGAGAGGAATTGAATTTTATTTTGAGCATGTCTTTATACTCATTTTAATGTGTTTTTCTAAAACTTAAAATTTATGACTTGTTTAATATTTACTATACCAAGGAAGCATCTTAATATGCATGGTATCTACCATTGATATCACTGATGGGAACACAGATACCTCGTTGCACTATTTTAGTACAGAAAAAGTATGTGAGCATATTTACATATGCACTAACCAACTTCTAAAAATTTGTTTGCAGATCATGATTCAATTTTGGCATTTTTTTAATTTCATATTTTTTGAGTGAGCTGTATCTTGGTAAAGAGCATATTGTAAATGTAAATTTGTACACAATTGTATAATTGTATGTAAATTGTGTATAAATTTTATATGCTTTGCTTTTTCGGTAGTATTGTTAACACATGTCCAATTTACAAAGAGGTAAATAGTGTATTGTTTCAAATGCTTAACTTTGGATGCAATAAATTTCTGTAAAACTTTTTCTTGTTCAAGCATTTAATTTTAATTATGATGTATCTTTCATAAAAGCTCATAAAACTTTGTGAGAATAAAGTTATATGGCTTAGTTTATAAGCCAAAGAAGTTTTCTAATTCCCGAAATTAAGGCAGTCAGTACTTTGGATGTCTAAAACACATATGCTTGTGTTTTTGTGAAGGCTTAACAAACAATTGGGTTTTTTTTTTTTTACTTGTCCTCTTTTAAAGCTGTGATATTAAGAAAAGAATAAGGCTTTTTTGAGGTCATTAAGAAAGTCCTATCTTCAACCTGGTATCCGCATCAAGTTCCAGGACAGACAAGGCTACACAGAAAAATCTTCTCTTGAAATTGAAAACCAAAAAAAGTGCCCCATGTTCACTATTTTACTGTAAATAAATAACTTCCTATTAAACATTTAAAAATAAACATATTTCCATTGTGAGTTAGAAGGGTCCCATTTATAAATTTCTATTTAGGTGACCAAGTATAGTTTGTTGAAACAGGTAGCTGTCCTTTTTTTGATTGAGCTTTTCTTTTTTAAAGAAAATGTTAGTGATTTTATATTTTGAAATTTATGCAACTGAGGATTTTCCTCAGATTTTTCATGTTAAGCTTATATAATTTTTAAAAGATAAAATAATAATAATGCCAAATGGTTTGTGTTTCCTTTTTTTTTTTTTCCGGAGCTGGGGACCGAACCCAGGGCCTTGCGCTTGCTAGGCAAGCACTCTACCACTGAGCTAAATCCCCAACCCCGTGGTTCCTTTTTTAAGACAGGGTCTCACTATGTATAGCCCAGGCTAGAACTCAGATATACCCATCTGCCTGCCTCTGCTACCTAAGTGCTGGGATTAAAGAAATGTGCTGCCCACTGCTTGTTTTTTAAGTTGTTATTTATCATACTTGTGTGAATGTGCTGTTATGGTAAGGTTTCCTTTGCTTTTGGGATAGTTTAGGGTTTTGGTTTGTGTGTGTGTGTGTGTGTGTGTGTGTGTGTGTGTGTGTGTGTGTGTGTGTGTGTGTGTGTGTGTGCGCGTGCGCGCATGTGTGTAAGTTTTATTTATTTATTTATTTTGTTTACAGCGTTCTGCCTGTTTGTTTGCCTGCAGGCCAGAGGAGGGCACCAGATCTCATTATATCTGGTTATTAGTCACCATGTGGTTGCTGGGAAATGAACTCAGGACCTCTGGAAGGGCAGACATTGCTCTTAACCTCTGAGCCATCTCTCCAGTCCTCAGATAGTTTAGTTTTAAATTGCTCCTTGCCTTGAAGAGACAGCCATGCAATTGAAAAAAAAATTGGTCTGCAATTCTTAGCCAAAGTTCTCTGGAAATTTTTTCAAATTTCACAATTTGACGTTTTTATAAGACATTGTTTTAACTTGCCTAGATTTTACTGTTTGAATAGCCCAGATCTACATATTCAAAGATTTTTCAGAGCATATCAGATTTTGGGGATTCAGTGTATACATATATTATAATTTCTTTTGTTTTCATCATTATATCTGGGGACTTTTTAACCAAACATTTCTCATTGTATATATTTTAAAACTTATACTGTCAATGGGTCTCAGTAATGGAATATTAGTGTGTGTTCACAAATATATACATTCTTAGTTTATTCTTCAAGAAGATGTACATGGTTTTAGTAATATTGTACTTTTTTCTCAGATTTTCTCTGGATGACACTAAATTAATTTTTCCATAAATGTAATTATGGTGTGGAGATTATTGATAATAGTTTTACTACACTTAGAGAATGAGACCCTTGTTTCATTTGGCCATAGGTTTTTTTTTCTTTAAACTACGAAATACACAAATTATATTTACTTCTGTTTGTATGAAGTGGATATTCTACTAACGAATATGTTGTACTGTTAATACAGCCTAATTCCTTGGGAAGAGACTAATGATTATTGGATATTGATCATAATGAAGATATTTAATGGTTACTTGCGTGATTTTAGTAGAGTTAGTGAAATAAGTGTATCACAAGTCTTTAATATGGCTTTCATTTGAAATACATTTCCAGATGACCCTCTCCTCTGCATGTCCTTTTTTATTCTGTATACAAATTTGCCAAATCTAGACTTTTTTCCCTGTGGCTTTTTGTTTTTCAGTGGTACTTTTTTGGTTAGTAAAAGTTTTTAGAATCTTTATTGCACTTAAAAAACAGACCGCGTTTGAAGTGAAGAACTTTCCTTCTCGTTTTGTTGGAGTAAAGGTTTTAAGTATTTAGGGGTTTTACATTAATCTTTTTCAATTATTTTCTTGACATAGTTCTGGTAAGTATAGTCAATTAAGTCTAAAGGAGTTGTCACAAGCTATAGGTAGAATTCACTGGCCTATAACTAAACTGATTGCAGCTGTCACTAAATTTCTTCTTTGTACTAGACTCTTCATCAAAGAAAGAAATAGTATCGGTACCATTCTTATTCTGTGAGTAGGGCTTACATAGTATATGCAACAGACTTTCTTGTTTGGTGATATTGGGACTTTGAGCAAATGAGAAATAGTGTGCCAAAAACATTAGTGTTAGCAATGGAATTCCTTTTTCTGACTTGATAGCCTTTGTCTTTAAGTTTGATATTTTAAAAGTAGGAATTTTAATTTAAGTCTGTTTTTATTTTTCAGTATAAGAATATTGAATAATGAATTTTTTAGTATGGCTAATTGTCCTTTATTGATGTCAATGTATTTTTTCTTAATAAAATTCCTCTAAAAGCTTAGATTTTAAAAAGGATTTAATATATATATATATATATTAAATCTGCACGCCAGAAGAGGGCATCAGATCCCAGACTAGATGGTTGTGAGCCACCATGTGTGTACTGGGAACTGAACTCAAGACCTCTGGAAGAGCATAGTGTGCTCTTAACCACTGAGCCATCTTTCTAGCCCCCTAATTTTTCTTAAATAAAGGCAAGAAATATTCATTATCTTACTTTTCCTTTTCTCTTAATATTTTAGTTTTTGAAGACTGGCATTTGTGTTTGTCCTTGGTTGTCTTGGAACATGCTCTGTAGGTCAGGTTAGCCTCAAGCTCAGAGATTTCTGTCTGACTCTGCCTCCTTAGTGCTGGGGTTAAAGGTGTGTGTTACCACTTTGCCTAGCTGAAATACTCATTTTCTGATTTGTGTGTTTTAAGCAGAATAGCCCACGTATAAAATATTAACAACCACAGGTTCTTGGTTTTCTTTCTTTTTTTATTTTTTCTTAAACACGTCCTAAGACCTGGAGCTCACTGTTCAGACCAGCCTGGCTTTGAATTTAGCCCAGGCTGGCCATGAGCCCAAAGTTCCAACTGCCTCTGCTGTTAGAGTGCAGGGACAAAAGGTGTGTGCCACCCACCGTCTTGGGTTCACACAGCTAGTCCTGATCTTTTAAAAAATAATGCTGATATTAATTTTCTGGTATTTTCAACAAAAAAGAAAACAGGGCTTCTCGTCACTATATACAGACTTGATAAGACATGTGATTGAAGGGTGATTATAACTGTTTAGCTTTTGATTATTTACTAATTATTTATGATTTTTGTCATTTTTGGCTACAGTTACCTTTTTGTACCTGAGTTAAAATAATATACTAATGTAGAAATTTTAAGATTCCTCTAATTTATGATTTTTTTAAAAAATAATATAACCTTTGATGAACATGACATCAATTATAACAGTGTCTTATATTCTTCTGGAAGAATATGTATTTACCATTGTTTTTTCAGTGAAAATAGTAATTCTTCCATAGCCTTTTGCCTCTGAATTTTTTAACAAATAAACTTGGAAGGTATAATGTTATATTTTTGTGTTACATTTACTTAGAACCTAGGTTGTCTAAATAACGTATTTAAGCCAACAATTTTATTTTGTTAACTATATATTCTATCATGACACATTATGCATACATAAACAATTCTTAATAACTTCCGTTGCTTTTATATACAGAAAAAAATTCATTGGCCTTATAAAAATGTAATTTTAATTTGACTGTTTTTAGAGACTTAAATAGTAAACTAGTAGTTACAGGATGCATTCATTATCTGATATCTTGTCACTCTTTTAGAAATACAGACATAGTGCCGTATAGATGCTTAGAGCTCTTCTTTTAGCAAAGAAGAATCTTTAAAAATCAAAACTTGGAATCTTGTAATTTATAAAGACATAAAAATTGAATATCCCTAAAATGAATGAATGTGTGTATGTATGTATGTACATACACACACACACACACACACACACACATACACACACACACCCTACCTTTGAGAGCGACTATGATGTGCTTGTCCAGGGTAGCATTAGCACAGAAGTAGTTAATGACTAGAGAGAATAGCATTAGCACACTGAAATTGAATGGGCTATAGGATCATAGGCTCTGTTCCTTGGCCTTCTCACACTATCTTTGTTTATTCAGTTACGTCATTTGTTGTCTCTAACTGGAATGTAAGATCCTGCCTTCTGGCTCTAACATTCTGTGTCACCTTTGTTATGGCTTTTTTTAGAGCTCTATGGTGTAGGAGATCCTTATTTAAAATGTTCTGTTTTCAGCTATTGATTTGCATACCAGCGAGAGGCAGTCTCCTTCCCTTTCCTGTGTGAGCAGGTTAATAAGGCATTCATTACTCATTCTGTTTCTAGATAGGATCATAATTTCTAACAGTGTTTTTGGCTTTTTAATTTTGTTTTTCTGATTGCTTGTTTGTTATTAGGCTCATTTCCTATTATTTTTCTTTAGTAGATGAGGTTCACTAAGACATAATCTTAGTGTTCATCGTGCAATTTAGAAGAGTCAGTTTGTATGGATTTTGGGTTCCTATTCTATCTTGTGTCAGCCTGATTATTTGTGGGGTTTTACTTTCCCTCCCATTGTTTTGCTTTCTCCCCTTCCCCTTCCCTCCCTTTCAGGAAAATGGAGGCTCTTTTTACCTTGGGCCCTGCCCAGGTTGCCTCCACAAGAATGGCCTAGCCTGTGCCTTTAATGCTTCTGCTAAGAGTCCTGACTGCTTTGGATGCTCTACCTGTCCCAAGATAAAATTTTGATCATTGAGATTCCAGGGGCAGTACCTTGTTGCCTGGATGAGTTTCCCAGAAACGTCCTGGAAAGCCTCAAGAAAGGAAACTTCAGAGCAAACAGAATCAACTAGGGATCATGACTATACATCCATCACATGCATACCAGCATGGGTGCAGCCGAGGCCTCCAAAATGATGCTTTGCCAGCCTCAGCTGGTTCTCAAGTGATGATGTCTTTGAAGTCTCTGTGGCCCGTGACTCCAGAGTTAAGGTAGTGGAGTTTCCCTTTAAAGCATCTCACAGCGGGCTTTGTAGGTGGGACACATCTCACCTCAGCATGCTTGCTGACTACTCAGGTCGAAGGTTGGCCTCAGCCCTTAGGTCCTTCAAATTATAATTGTAGCATATAGCAGGTTCTGTTGTAGGTTAGGATTATAGCTGTCATTCATTATTGATTTTTTTTTGTGTTTGAAATGTACTTTCAATTATGTATATATCTGTGTGTCGGTATGTGCATATGAGTGCAGGTGCCCACAGAGGCCAGGGATATTGGGTGCCCCTGGTGCTGGAGTTACAGATGGTTGTGAGCTGCCCGATGTTGGTGCTTGGGATTAAATTCATGTCCTGTTGATGAGCAGTACCTGTGCTTAATCATTGTCTCACATCTCCAGTTCTCCATCAGTTGTAATTTATGGGAAGTGAATCAGTTTCATGAGCAAGCTTGGCTGTAAATAAGACTTTCCTTTGGTAAAATAATGAGTCTCCACTAGTCTAGATTTAACCAGTGATGGAGAAAAACAACCATTCTCTGAAATTTTGTGGTTTGATTCTAAAGTGACTATAGTTGTTTCCCATAGTATATACACCGTTACTGAAGATGGTTGGCAGTTTGTAATTTTAATATGTATATTTGATTTTTCCTGTGATTTATTGTATAATTTATTACGTAATATTGTGTCATTATTTACATTAAAATTTACTAGGCCATGAGAGTTAATTAGGTAGATTTATACATTCTGACTTCCCAGTTAGACATATTCTTAAGAATTTAGAATTTGAGAGAAGAAAAATTATGTGGTTGCTTACAATTAACAATAAGGTTTTATAGTTAGCATTGAACTTTTAAAGAGTTTTGAATTTGTAGTCACAAATGGTTGTGTTGACATTTATAGTAAATAGATTCAGAAGGTAGTTCTGTTGGCTCTGTTAATGTCTTATCCAAATCATGTTATAAATCTGTAGCTTCTAGTGAAATAAATAGTTTTCTATTTCTAATCTAAAACTCAACACTTCATGTACAGGTTTTATACATATAGACTCATTTATCCAAAATTTGTTACCTAGTTTAACTTGAGAAAGATTTTCCAGGTTCATGAGAAGTACTGTTATAGTGTATAACTTTTCCATAAAAATCCTTTGGATCAGTTTTAAAGAACTTCCCTTTGTAATGGCTAACTATCTTAAGGAGGAAAATGTGTCAGATAGTCTTTATTTTTTAAACTGATTAGAGTAAATGATCTTTGTTACCTTTTTATTGTCAAAATAAGATATTGCAACCTTTACTTAGTCTACTGTTAGTTAAATGCTTCCTATATTCAGTACAAGCCAACACCACTCATCTACATGTGTAACAGCTTCCTCTGCTTTAGTTAAGAGTGTCTATACTTAATTAAAATACAAATCACAGCAGAAAACACAAGAAAAGCAAAGTCATGTCCATCTACATCATGTTTTGTGACTCTTAGGAGAAAGTACAAAATGACATATAATACACATTTATGGAAGTGATTCTCTATTTTGCTTCAGCCTACGTGTGTTTGTTCTGCATTTTGATTGCAAATATCATGTCTGTCAAAACAGAGGCCTTATTATATATATTATACTATATATATATATATATATATATATATATATATATATATATATATATATATATATTACTACTAATTACCCTGGTGTGAATTTTTCATTGAAATGAAACCGCTTCTTAAGAAAGGGAGAGAGGTGTTTCTTTTTCTTTCCATTTATTTGTCTGTCTGTCTGTCTGTCTGTCTATCTATCTATCTATCTATCTATCTATCTATCTATCTATCTATCTATTGCATATGAGTACACTGTCGTTGTCTTTAGACACACACGAAGAGGGCATCACATCTCATTACAGAGGGTTTCGAGCCACCATGTGGTTGCTGGGAATTGAACTCAGAACCTGTGGAACAGTCAATGCTCTTAACTGCCAAGCCATCTAGTTTCAAACCACGAAATAGCAAAGGCGTCCAGGCCTTGTAGCATATACCTTTAATTCCAGCATTCAGGAGGCAGAGGCAGAGGCAGAGGCAGAGGCAGAGGCAGAGGCAGAGGCAGGACTTTGTGAATGTCAAGCCAGCCAGGGTTATATAGTTATACCTTGTCTCAACAACAACAGCAAAAAACCCCAAATCAAATAAACAACAACAAAAAAGCTAGCAAAGGTTACATAGGCCCAAAATTGGTCAATCTTGATTGCCGAGTAGATGCTTATCTTACAGATGTCACGACAAACTGTTAGGATCTTGCCCCCTTCTTTGTGAGCTTTTCTCTCATAGTTTCTTTTTATTAGTTTATTATGATTTATGAATTCCTTGCAAAAGGATACTCAGACTGGTCCATGCCATGCCTTTTACAAAACCTTCATTATGTCTTTTTATTTTACATTTTTAGATAATTTTCTTTAGTACAAACTTGAAATTTTCCTAGGAGTTTATTTTTAGGACATTAGTAAAAGCTCTATTTTCTCTCTAAGCAATTTTTTATTAGCAAATTAGTTGAGAAGCATTTTGAGAAATTGTGTGAGCAAAGCTATTGTACTATATTTTTTCTGAAACTTAGAATTCATTTATGATAATTTGTGTTCTTTGACCATGTAATAAGGAACACTCATCCTTTCTCTACCGGAGCTTGACTATTACTAATGTCTGATGGTTGCTTCAGTACTTCATATTATGGTGTAATTGAAATTCAGGTCCAAACATTCTGTAATAGGAGATGCTGTTTCCTATTAGATATTGATTTTTTCTGAGAATTTGTTCTCGTTGAATAAAACCTTTTCTTTGGCATTTTATCTTGGAATGCCATTTGTCTGGATAAATGAACGTACTCTTGTTAGCCTATCTCTCCATGGTAGTTCCTGGATGATGGCAGCATCAACTTTCAATTGGCTAAAGTCGCTAATAAAATATATCCCTGAAAGTTGTCAGTATACTAGAGTATACTGGAACTGAAATGAGTGCAGTGAACATTTTTGTTCATTGGTAGCTTATGTTAAAACATGGTCTCTGCCAGTCTCTTACTTGTGTATAAAGTCTACGATAACATATATTTCTATTTTGATATAGAGATTTTGTTTTCAATCCAATGTACTTCAGCCCCCCAAATATAGCTTTTTATTTTTTCTCTAAAGAATTGCCAAGAAGATGCTTTTAGAAGAAATTAAAGCCAATCTTTCCTCTGATGAGGATGGATCTTCAGATGATGAACCTGAAGAGGGAGAGAAGAAAAGAATTGGAAAACAGAGTGAAGAAACACCAGGTGATGATGGTGAGCTTCTTTTATAGTTTAATTTATTAACCATTTAGTCTTTGAAGAATGTGTGATCAAGAAATTTCAGGAAATGCTATTTGAGGTTTTAGAAGGGGTTTAAAACTTTATTATCACAACTTATTTGAGTATCTAATGATAATTGCATATGGTATTTAAGTTGTTTGAGTTTCTGCCCATAAACTGTAAGGGCGGCTTTTCACGCTTTAAAATGATGCACACTGATGATAGCTCATATTTAGTAGCCAAGGCTGATAAACGATCCTCTGTCCACAGCTCATGGATACAAGGGGCTTTTCCATGAATTATGGCAATCATGAGAATGCACAATAGTTTTATAAAGGCATTTCAAAGAAAGTCTGTTGAAAGAGTGCTTCTTTAATGTATTTTCTTTATTTTAAAGGCTCCAACCAAGTCAATTCTGAATCGGATTCCGATTCTGAAGAATCTAAGAAGCCAAGATATAGACATAGACTTTTGAGGCATAAACTGTCTTTGAGTGATGGAGAATCTGGAGAAGAGAAAAAGACAAAGCCTAAAGAGCATAAAGAAACCAAAGGAAGAAATAGAAGGAAGGGTAAGACATTTTAATTGTGAATGCAAAGGAAAGCCTGGTGTTGTCAATGAGTTCTAGTAGTGAAATTTGAGTATATCTGCTCAGACACTTAATCACTGCTCCTAAGAATATCAGCACATTGGTGATTTCCTACTGAAAGGTGGTAGAACATTAAATTGATTTGGGTAGATTTGTGAGTTTATATGTAAAACATTTCAGATTATGTGTTCTTTGTATTGGAAATCTGAGTCCTTTGTTTTATTTCTGTCTGTTTTTAAGACAGAGTCTTATACTATAGCCCCGTCTGACAAAAACTGATGACCATCCGAGTACTGAGATTATGGTTTATGCCACTCTGCCCTGGATGAGTGAATCTTTTCACATTGCAAGTGCTTACTGTGTCTAGAACCAGATTAAGTATTGTGAATACAAAATGAATATAGAAATAATTGATATAATAGTTTTCTGTTTGGACTAACACCAGGAGTACTGAAATTCATAAAACTAGAACGTATTGTTTTGAATGAAATAAGCCAGAGAAAAATGTATTGCATATTCTCATGTGACATTTTAGTTCCTAAAGTTGAAAGTAGTGTTCGTTAGTGGTTAAGAAAGGGGAGAGTGGAGCAAACATAAGGGAATGTTGGCTAGCACGTGTGGTTGAAGGAATTTTTTCTATTCTCCTGTCCAGCAGTCTGACTGCACTAATTGACTGTATAGTTTAGACGTTTCCTAGGACTAGTGAGGGATTATGGTTTACAAACACAGAATTATGAATTGCTTTGATTTGAGCATTCTGCATCAAGTTGGATTCTGTGTCCTTTCCACATGTATGCATCATTGTTTGGACACTGCTTTACTTTACTTTCTGGCTTTGTAATATGTTCCAAGGTCATCTTCCTTTTCTTGCCCTATGTGTGCTGCCAGAAAGTTTGGCCTTCTGGAATTATTCTATTTCTATTCTCACACTTGTGATGCAGAAATGAAAGAGTAATAGCACTAGAGGTACCCTTCACACTCAATATCTGATCTCATGTTTGGTTCCTGTGTTTGACTAGAAAATTATAACATTTTTGCCATCAATGGTTTCTGTAGCTTTGGCATTCAGCCTGTCTTCCACTCAAAACCAGGACTGTTTTTAATGATTTCTATTGCTTTGATAAACACAATGACCAAAAACAAGTTGGGAAAGAGAGGGTTTACTTCACTGTACAACTTGAACTCAGGTCACTTCTGTTACTGAGGGAAGATGTGCAGGAACCTGGAGGTTGCGATTCAAGTAGAGGCCATAGAGAACATTTACTCGCTTACTTGTTCCTCATGGCTTACTCATTCTGCTTTCTTATACAACTCAGAACCACCTGCCCAAGGGCAGTGCCTTCTGCAGTGAGCTAATCTCCCTCTCCCAATCAATCCTTAATCAAGAAAATGTTCACGTTTTACACACAGGTCACTCCAGTAGGGATATTTTCTTCTCAGTTGAGGTTCTCTCTTCCCAAGTGAGTCAAACTTATGTCAAGTTGATCAGTCAACCAACCAAGCAAACAAATAAACAAGAACACAGGAAGAAAATGACCCAAGACAATCACCTGCTATTCTGTCTGCTGTTGTCCTCCCCATATAGAGGACTCATTATTTAGGTCTTGATTTGAACCGTGTGTGTGTGTGTGTGTGTGTGTGTGTGTGTGTGTGTGTGTGTGTGTGTGTGTGTGAGAGAGAGAGAGAGAGAGAGAGAGAGAGAGAGAGAGAGAGATTTCAATCTTGTGTGTGCTTTTGTGTTTGTGTATGTGCGCCTGTGTGCCACAGGCCTGTGTTTGTGAAAGGCTGGTGTATAAATAATGAGAGATCTTGGGGAAGGGGCCCATGTTAAAACACAACCTTGATTTATGTGTCACCTACACCTCATCTACATAGCTTAAAGGTAGTTTTCACTACTGGAACATCTCGATAGTCAGATTTTAGAGTATTTTAGATCTTCTGATCAGACACAGAGCCTGGAGGGATGGGTCCCTGTTAGTTGCTCTTTGAGAGGACTACATCTTTCAGAGGATAACTGTCTGTCCCTCCAGTCTCAGGGCATCTGACACCCTCTTCTGGCCTCAATGGCACTGCCTGTACATGGCACATAAACATCCATGCACAGGCAAAACCCTTGTACACATGACATAAATGTAGAGGTTAAAACAATGGAGAGCAGAGAAAGGAGATGACTCAGTATGGCCATGTGTGCTGGATCTCTGACATTCTAGCCAATGTGCCAACATCGAATGCATATCTGGTTCCTATTCTTTTTCAAGACAAGGTCTCACTATAAACTTGGAACTCATTCTGTAGACCAGGCTAGTCTTAAACTCAGAGATCTGCCTGCTTCTACCTCCTGATTGCTGGGATTAAAGGTGTGCACCACTGTGTGGTTTGTTTGAATGGTGCTTGTTACCTTTTGTAATACGAATTCATACACAGCCCCTCCCCCCATTCCTGATGTTCTTTATGTAATTCTCTAATGTTGAAATGTGAAATTACTAGGTGGAGTCTGTTTCTTTTGAAAAATATTTAGTAATTTATTTTTTTCTAAATTTAAGTGAGCAGTGAGGATTCAGAAGACACTGACTTTCAGGAGTCAGGTGTTAGTGAAGAAGTCAGTGAATCTGAGGATGAACAGCGGCCTAGAACAAGGTTAGTTTTATTTTTTTGTTTGCTTTTATATTTCAGTGTTAGAAATTGGACCATTGAGAGATGGCCTAGCAGGTAACGCTGCCTAGCGCTGAGACTGATAGATAACCAGAGCTTGTTTTCTAGGACCTACATGGTGAAAGGAGACAACCAAGTCCTGCTGGGTTTTCCTCTTTTTCCTGTGGTCCCTCCCTCTGCATAACATTAGGAATTAACATGAACTGACTATACTTTCAAATTGTTTGAAAAACAGCTTTGTAGCTAACACAATATGTAATATTTTGATTTGAAATTACTGTACTGAAGAGGAAGAGGTGTCAATGAGAAAACTCACTGGGTAAAGATTCTTGCTGATAAGTTGGATCCTTGGGGCTGCTCGAATGGAAAGAGAGAATGAGTGCGTGCACACACAAATTCAGTGAAGGAATTCAGGAAAAGGAGGATGGGGAATGAATTTAGTCAGTATATGACATGCTTGTATAAAAATATCTCCATGAAATGAGATCCAAGACATTGTACAAATGAATAGGTATTGATAAACATTGAGATAACAAGTAGTTATACTTAATCTATAGAACCCAGGGCCTTGTATGTTCTTTGGAAAGAGATACAGGCCCAGGCCTTCGTCATTGTCATCTTTTTCAGTCCGTCCGTCTGTTCCTCCCTCCCTCCCTCCCTCCCTCCCTCCCTCCCTCCTTCCTTCCTTCCTTCCTTCCTTCCTTCCTTCCTTCCTTCCTTCCTTCCTTCCTTCCTTCCTTCCTTCCTGTTTTATATAGTTTGGCCTCCTGGCCTTGAACTTATTACTATGTTGTCATGATGACCTTGAATTTCATTACTCTTACTTTCACTTCTTGGGTACTTAGTTGACAGATGTTTACCCCCACACCCAGTATATGTGTTTGGACCTAGGGTTCTGTCCCTTTTAGTTATACTACATAAGCTATACTCCTAACCCCTCATTATTTTTAATTGCTTGATTTGGTAGTGCTGGCAATGAAAACCCATGGTCCTATGCATGTTTTGCACATACTATATGTATATTGAGCAGTCCCAAATGGCTAGTGTTATTAACACTACTAAATTATACACTTAAAAATTGTTAAGATGCTAAGTGTGCTTTGTGCATGTTGTTCTTACTAAAATAATGACACGGACTATGTTTGCTACTTGGTACTGTAGCATATGCACAGCATACACTTGACCCTTGCATGTACTGTTCCCGAAGTAGTACAGAATTAATTTGAGGAACAGAAGCATTTTATTTTCCATTTAAATTTTTCTTCAGGTCTGCGAAGAAAGCAGAATTGGAGGAAAATCAGCGAAGTTATAAACAAAAGAAGAAAAGACGGCGCATTAAGGTTCAAGAGGATTCCTCCAGTGACAATAAGGCAAGAATGATGTTTATTGTTTGCTTCAATTAATAATAAATTCACTATTTTCTCTTTGAATTTCAGTCAGTAATTCCATTTGATTATATTTAATTTTAAAACTTATGGAAAGGATCTTTTTTTTTCCTTTTTTCTTGATTTTTTTATTTAGCCCCATAATCATTAATGTTTTATTTTCTTTTTGATTACTTTGAGTCATGAGATTATGAAATGACAATTCAAATGTTTGTTTTTGGTATGCATACAAGTTGTGAATGCTGTTGGGCCATGCAAATAATTACATGTTAAAAGATTTTTACCTATTTTTCTATATTGGTTATATCATTTGGCATTACCACCTCACATTTAGTGTTTTACATTTTCCTTATTTATTTAATAACAGTAGTTATAATGAGATAATGAGTATAAAATGGTATCTTCTTGTGGTCTTGAATTTTATTTTTCATTGTCCTGGACCACTTTTCATGTTTTTGTTAGGCCACTTGTGTATATTTTAAAAATAAATACCTATCTGACTCCTTTGCCCTCATTGTTTTCCTTCGTCAAGGTTTACTTGGGATTGTAATACTTCTTTATTTCTAGATATAATTAATAAAGCTTTCCATCTACCTCCTGTTGGCACATTTCATAGTGCAACATGAAGTGAATACGGTAGGACATTTTTACTCATTGTTTCTGTTTAAATCTCACAGAGCCATTCTGAGGAAGAAAGAAAGGATGATGATGATGAGGAGGATGAAGAGGAGGAAGATGAAAATGATGATTCTAAGTCACCTGGAAAAGGCAGAAAGAAAATTCGGAAGATTCTTAAAGATGATAAACTAAGAACAGAAACACAAAATGCCCTTAAAGAAGAGGAAGAGAGGCGAAAACGGATTGCAGAGAGGGAACGTGAAAGAGAGAAATTAAGAGAGGTAACCAAACTTCCAATTTGATATATAACTTTCATAGACATGTGTCATAGATGCATACAGATTTTCAAGAGTTGAATGTCATCATAACCTACAGATTTCTGGGTAAAATTCTTTTATACCAGTACTAGTATGCTTTGCTTTTTAGTCTGTGTATACTTAAGTACTTGGAAACACTTGAGACTGGTATGATCACCAAAATCATTGTAGTATACTTAATTAGGAACATAATTTCTTTTTAAAATTTTCTTTTAATTTTGAAAACCGTTATGTGCGGCTGTGCATTTGTGCCTAGGTGCCCATGTATGTATCAGACGGCACTTTGTGATTAATTCGCTCCTTTTGGCTTTATGTGGGTTCTGAGAATCTTACTCAGTTGTTAGGTTTGTACAGAGAGAACCTTTTTCTCCTCAGCTATTTGGCCATCCCTGAAATTCTTTTTTCTATTTTTTAAACACATTACTTTAGTTTCAGTTCGTGTGTGTGTGTGCGTCTGTCTGTCTGTCTGTCTGTCTGTCTGTCTGTCTGTCTGTCTGTCTGTCTGTCTGTTTTATATGTGTGGTTGGTTGCCCATTAAGGCCCAAGCATGGTGTCAGATCTGCTTAGGCATTAGAGCTGCCAGGCAAGGGTGCTAGGACTCACTGGTTCTCTTCTGCTATTAACCTCTGAGGCATCTCTCTATTATCCTTGCTTTGTGTATCCTCACATCACTAGATTTGGTTAATGTCTTTACTTTGTTCTAGATTTTGGGATAGTTCCCAGCAATAGCATCATCTTTCATCAATAGTTAAGATTATAACATAAGATTTTAACCATTAGTACAAGATGATATTAAACATTATTCCTTCAAGTAATATGATTTTGAGGAAGTTTTTTAAGGTGTCTTGCTTTGCATTTTCATGATTCTCACTTTTCTATATTGTGATTGTATATCTCTTGGGATTCATTTTCATGATTCTCACTTTTCTGTATTGTGATTGTATATCTTTTGGGATGGATACCTTGGTCACTTTCTACAGTGGTCCATGTGAGTGGCTTTCTTTGGTGAGCTTAGTCCTTAGTAACACTCAGAGACCATTTAATCGGAACACAAAATCAAGCCAGATAAAGGAATACTTGTAAGTCTGTTAAAACCACTGTGTATGTGGTAGCACACAGCTTTAATCTGAGCACTTAGGAAGCAGAGACTGGCAGATTTCTGTGAATTTGAGGCCAGCCTTGTCTACAGTGTGAATTTCAGGACAGCCAGACCTACAGAGAGAAACCATGTCTCCCAAAATGTTTAAGCCAACTACCACTCCACCAAGAACCACAGGAACAAAAGTAGCACAAATGGTGATTTAGAGTAAGCTATGAAGTTAATAATGTATAGGTAGTATTAATAATAAATTTAATTTAGAAAGGGATAAAGAAATCTTATTACATGAAAGAAAAGACCTTCCTATTTTTAAATAGCTGGTGCTGCTCATGGCCACATTGCATGCAGCAATGGCACAGGTCCAAAATGAAGACTGCTCCCTCCTGTTTGCCTCAGAGTGTGGGAGAAGCATGCAAAGCACTGAGATTTATGGTAGAGGGGAGTACCCACATTCCCTGGTATTTCACTTACTGGTTTCAGTGACTTCAGATCTGCCTGAGAGAGGGGTGATTGGGGATTGCAGACATCAAGGGCTTTGCCCTTATATGAACAAGTTAGCACACACTTAACCTCTTTGAAGATACAAATTTATTGTCTTACAATTAAAGAAGTTGGGTACGGCTCTGCTAAGTGTTTTACTAAATTTAAGCAATTAACCAGGGCTCTACTTTATAATTTGGTATTATTTTCCCAAATTACTCAGTGCCATAATATTTTAGCTTCTTAGAATTAGAATCTATATTTAGCCCCTTCTCTCCATTACATGGCTTCTCTCTCGCTTTCCCTTGCTGCCCATAGGAGAGCATTGCAGTCTCTTAAATGGCTAACTTTGAATACGTCAAGACCCCACTTAGAAGAGTATGTTTTGATTAAGTCTGAGTCAAATGATTATTCAAATCTGGGAACAGGAACATGGCGTGTGTGTGTGTGTGTGTGTGTGTGTGTGTGTGTGTGTGTGTGTGTGTGTGCGTGCGTGCGTATGTATATGTATTATGTCTCAGCGTAGACTCAAGGAAGACAGATTATACAGGATGTTTATAACAAAAGGCAAGAATCCTTGAATCTTGATGCCATTTTAATATTCTGCTCACCATATCATGTAAACAGGCCAAGACATTTACGAAATTTCTCCTTTTTCTAGTAGCTTTTTTTCCCCTGTAGTATATCTTATATCATCTATGCTATGACAAAATAGCTAATGTTCTTTTTGTGTGCTAAATCTATAATGGATGGTCCTTTATTTTCTACAGTACTTCTCATATTTTCAAGTATAGAACTAGAACTTCAGCTTCTTGAATAAATCTTGTGAATATATTTACATATGTGCATCATATATATATATATGTATATATATATATATATATATTTTCCACATCTTTATTAAATTGGGTATTTCTTATTTACATTTCAAATGTTATTCCCTTTCCCGGTTTCCAGGCTAACATCCCCCTAACTTGCTCCACTATGTTCATAGTAGCCTTACTTATAATATAAATTACCCTTTTTAAAGAGACCCTGATCACCTTTTATTCATGAAATTGCATAGTTTCTCATTTTGCTTCAGAATCATTTTGGATTGGAGAAGAAATAGATTATCACGTCAAGAGTTTTTGTTTTTCTGTTTTTAGAGACACAGTCTCGTGTAGCACAACTTGGCCATGAACTCAATACATAGTTTAGTCTATCCTGGAACCCCTGATTCTCCTGTCTTTACCTCCCAGGTAGTGAGAATATCAGCTTGTGTGACCATGTATGGCACTTATAAATTTTTGTTTTTGGGGGTTGGGGATTTATTTAGCTCAGTGGTAGAGTGCTTGCCTAGCAAGCGCAAGACCTGAGTTCGGTCCCCAGCTCCGAAAAAAATTTTTTTTATTTTCTATGTTAGAGACTTGAACCCATTTGACTGTCACATGTAAGGCAAGTTCTCTATTACCAAACCACATCCTGTCCTTACAATTTTGAAATCAAGAGTATTTGTTTTGTTTTTTTTTTATCAAACAATAAAACTATTCACTCAAATACTTCTTTTGTTAAAACAGTATATTAGTTTTGCTTAATATCATGGGCTATATATGGAAGCACTTTTCTAGGTCTAAATCTGTTCCTTTGTTCTCATCTATAAATTGTCAGAGTTAAAACAACAACTAAGTGTATAATCATACTTGTGCTTGTGTATGTTTGTTTGTTTATTTATTTATTGGGTATATATTTGTATGTGTGTATAGAGACTAGAATTCAGCCTTTAGTGTCATTCCTCAGAAACCATCAATCTTACTTGTGAGACAGTGACTCTCAGTGACTTGGAGCTTGTCAGGTGGGCTATGCAGGTTAGCCACTGAGTTACAGGAATCTACTGTTGCCTTTTTCCTCCTTTTCTTCCCTCCCACTTTCTGGCCTCCCCTCTCCTTACCTCCCCACCTTCATGCATTCTGGGTAATGGACTCAGGTCCACATGCTTGTACAGCAGGTACTGTACTGACTGAGAGAACAATTTACTCAACATTCTTCCTAATATAACTGCATTAGTAATATCCTGGGTCAGAGGGAATTTCTGCCATTACTATAGTGATTTCAACTCTACATAGGGTTTTGCATCTGGAAAACATAAATCTGGACTTTGTCATATTGGATGTGTTCTGTAGGAATAGTGGAGTCTTTGTTTTGGAAAATCTATCTTAAGATTTATATACCACCATTGCTTGAAAGAAATCTATGAGCTTAACCATCAATGATAACTTTTTTTTGGTAGGTGATAGAAATTGAGGATGCTTCGCCTACTAAATGTCCAATAACAACCAAGCTGGTTTTAGATGAAGATGAAGAAACCAAAGAACCATTAGTGCAGGTTCATAGAAACATGGTTATAAAATTGAAACCCCATCAAGTGGATGGTAAGAAGCTATTACATGATTTCATCACTTTGAGCTAAATTTTACCTATATTTTCTTTTCTTCGTTTTCAAAGCCTAGCATTTTGCCAATCACTAGAGATACATTGTTGAGCAAAAATAATATGATTGCAGCTGTTACTTATCCCACAAGGAAGTAAGGAAGGAGGAGTCTGGCCATCTGCAAGCATAGTGTGTTAAGTAGGCAAGAGATACTACTTCCAAGTGGGGATCTTACAGCAAATGGAGCTCTGCTGCATAGTGAGTGCTTGGCTAGACACTGAGGTGTAAGCACACTTAACCAAAAGCTTTCTATGGGAAATGACATTTCAACATTTTCAAGTAAGTGTTTAATTGGTTTTCCTACATTAGGATTACAGAGCTGTTCAATTGCTTACGCTCTGTTGTATTAGTATAGAACTACTTACTGAGGGAGTTTTAAATGTGTGTAGGAAGTGGTCCATAAGGAACCTCAAACAGTTCCTGCTTCTTGGATTATCAATCCTTCTCCGGCAGCCATCCTATGCTATAGGGAAATGTAATGTGATAGTTTAGGATAACTGAGCAAACACCCTTGTCTGCTTGTCTTTTGTTTCTGATTTATTAAAGGAGAACAAATAATGCTAATTGGATTTAAGAATTTCTTTAGCTCCAAGTGTTTTTTGAATGCTGTTTCTTGGGTGCGGGAGAGATGGCTCAGGGGCTCAGAGTATTTACTATAAATCTTTCAAAAAGAAAGAAAAAAGCTCTGCTGTTTCTCAGAAGTTTTGGTTTCTCATTCTTAGGTGTTCAGTTTATGTGGGATTGCTGCTGTGAGTCTGTGAAGAAGACAAAGAAGTCTCCAGGTTCAGGATGTATTCTTGCCCATTGCATGGGCCTTGGCAAGACCCTGCAGGTAAGAGCCACAGGAAGCATCTATTGTGTTCTGCCTGGTTTTAGGTAGATTGTGGAGATTTTGCAGTAAAGAAGAGTGACAAGATTCCTTCTCAAGTGTTGATGATTGTTTTGGAGAACGAATTTTTATAAAAGTACTTCCTGATACTGTGTTTAAAGGGGAGGACTGAGAGGACCAGCATCTTTAAAGAGGTGTTGATTGTGTACACACACACACACACACACACACACTCTTAATGGGCAAAAGAGGAGGAAATGATACACATGTATTATAATCTCAAGTGAAAGGAAAAATGCCCCATAAACAGTCCTGGTAGCACCGCGCAAGGCTGCTGCTATAGTTGAAGCAGTGTGGCTGCACGTGCAGCTACCCACCCCTTCCAGGATATTTGCATTTACCTAAGTCTCCAACTTTAACAGTCCGTGCTGGTAATAGGAATGCAAAGTCTTTTCTACTATTAAAACTGCTTCATTTCTTGGATTGGGTCAATATTATATTTTTTTTACTTGTATATTCTGTGTGTTGGAAATTATGATCTTCAGTTGGCTGGCTTGTTTAAAGTAAAACTGTTAAGTCATGATTGCTTGCTTTTTAAAATATGTTTTTGTGGCTACATGAATGAAAATGTAACTTTATTTACTTATAGGTGGTGAGTTTTCTTCACACAGTTCTTTTGTGTGACAAATTGGATTTCAGTACAGCTTTAGTGGTTTGTCCTCTTAACACTGCTTTGAATTGGATGAATGAATTTGAGAAGTGGCAGGAGGGATTAAATGATGCTGAAAAGCTTGAGGTAACATTTTGTACTGTTTCCTATTGAAACCATAGCATGAGATGCATAAGAGCCTTAATTATTACTGCATCTTTTATGGGAATATTTAGAACTCAGTTCATTTTCCTAGCCGCTGTTAAGCATTTTCATTTTTCAAGGTTTCTGAGTTGGCAACTGTGAAGCGTCCTCAGGAGAGAAGTTACATGCTCCAGAGATGGCAAGAAGACGGCGGTGTCATGATCATAGGGTATGAAATGTACCGAAATCTTGCTCAAGGAAGGAACGTGAAGAGTCGGAAACTGAAGGAAATATTTAACAAAGCTTTGGTTGATCCAGGTAAGTTGGTGCCTGTTGTGAGCCAGGCATGCTGGCACACACCTTTAATCCCAGCACTGTGGAAACAGAGGTGGGCAAGTTTCTGAATTTGATGCCAGCCTTGTCTACAGAACAAGTTTCTAGACAGCTAGAGCTACACAAAGAAAGCCTGCGTTAAACAGACAAAAACATTACATATAATTGAACACTTAAGTAGCTGGTGCTAGTTTCCTTTGTCCTTGAGATTTTATTTTTATTATTAATACTGACTATTTAATATAAAACTATCCCTTTTTTTTCTTTTTTCTTTTTTTTTTTTGGAGCTGGGGACCGAACCCAGGGCCTTGTGCTTCCTAGGCAAGCGCTCTACCACTGAGCTAAATCCCCAACCCCATAAAACTATCCTTAATGCTGCTAACTGTTCAGAGGTTCAGTGTTTAGGGATGTATGTGTAGGGATCTATGTGTTGGTGTATTATTAGGGAATTTTAAACTAGGACCAATGGTATCAGTCATTTCAGCAGATTTTTTCCCTACAGGATTTGTGGGAAATAATTTCAAACAATAGTTTTAAAAACTAGGCATGGTGATATGTGCCTGTATTTTCCGGCCTTCCTATTAGACCCAGTCTTCTGTGTCAGAAGCTGGCAGTGGATCACATTAGCCTTCTCATTCTCCTGCCTCCACTTCCTGAGTGGTGGAAGTAGAGGCGTACACCGTGACATCTCATTCACGTGGGGCTGTGGTGCTACAGAGTGAACCCAAGCCTCATGCGTGCTCGCTACATCCCAGCCCTTACTTAGTCTTTACAGAAGATTTACACGCTGGACATGGTGAGTCATTTTGGAGTCATTTCTGTAATCTTGTCACTCCTGAAGTGGAGGCACGAAGGCCATGCATATCTCAAACCTGAAGGGGGTGTGTACCAAAATGGATTAGTGGATTAGTGAGTGAAAGCTGTTACTCTGTGCGCCTTATGATTTGAGTTTAGTGTCTGGAATCCATGATGCAGGGAGAGTGCATTCCACAATCAGTTTAAGATTCCATTATTTATTTTATTTTTAGATTTCTTATTATTATTTAAAGAGAGTGAGTGTGGGAGTGTGGGGGAATGAGTAGAAATGAGTGGATGAATGAATGAATGAATGAGAGAGAGAGAGAGAGAGAGAGAGAGAGAGAGAGAGAATGAGAATGAGAATGAGAATGAGAATGAGAATGAATAGAGACCAGAGCACACGTTTTGACATTTTCTTCCAGCATTGGGCTGACATTGAGTTCATTGAGCTCAGGATTTGCAGTAGGGCATGAGCACTTTGACATGCTGAATCAGCTCTCTGACTCCTTTTATTTTATAAAATAGCATGCAGAGTAGTCCGAATACCGTTGGAAACTGGAGGCCAGCATGGTATTCCAGTATGTTTCTGCCTTCTCTCCTTTGTCCATTCATTTTTGATGTTCTTTAGCATTGTCTTTGACGCCTACTGGTGCATCTTGGCTAACAATTTAGTAATTAATTCATTTAACTCATGAGCACACTCCACCTTTACTGCCACTTCATCAGGGAATTTCATCAAAAATGCTGCCTCACCGTTAGATAAGAAGGCAGATCTCAGAGGAGGCACCCAAAACATTCACAAACAAGACTTAGTATTATGTGACAGAGATTGGAGGACAAGAGACAGGTCACCATAAAACCAAAATTAAAAAAAAAAAGTTCCTATGAGAAGCTAGTAGGAATTCAAAGGACAGCCAGAGTTCGTGGTGACATGGAAGCAGGGAAGAACTACTTAGCCATATAAATACCTTCGGTTCTATGCAGTTAAATACATCATTATTTAGCTTTCCCGGCACCAGTCCACCCAGGCTACTTGTGTACTGTCCAACTTCATCTGAAATGAATGTCTTTTTTTTTCGGAGCCGGGGACTGAACCCAGGGCCCTGCGCTTGCCACCACTGAGCTAAATCCCCAAAGCCATGAATGTCTTTTTTTTTAAAAAAAAAAAATATTTATTATATATAAGTACACTGAAGCTGTCTTCAGACACACCAGAAGAGGGCATCAGATCCCATTACAGATGGTTGTGAGCCACCATGTAGTTGCTGGGATTTGAACTCAGGACCTCAGGAAGAGCAGTCAGTGCTCTTAACCACTGAGCCATATCGCCAGGCAGAATGTAGGTGTTTTGGTTAGTTTGTTTGCTTGTTTTTGTTTTTGATGTATGCTAAAACTAAATTATGGTGAATCTTTAATAAAAATTCTAGATTTAGTTTTATCTGATAAGATGCTGACCGTATTTTTAAAATGTACTTTAGTTTAATTTTAAGTTATTTTTTTAAAAAAGTTTTAAATAAGTGTTTTGTATGCATGTATATCTGTGTACCATGTGTGTGCCTAGTGCCTGAAGAGGCCTGAAGGGGGAATTAGATGTCCCGTAAGTGAAGTTACAGATAGTTATGACCTGCCATTGACGGTCTAGAAATTGTACCTAGGTCCTTTGTGAGAGCAGCATGTGCTCTTAGCCTTCCAGATATCTGTTCAGTCTTCGCGTTCATTTATTTTATAAATTACATACCAAAATTATCTTCAGGATGACTTCAACAGTACTTTGCTTTTTCCATTATTTTGTTACATTGTTTTTTTTGTTTGTTTGTTTGTTTTGTTTTGTTTTTAGCCTTCACTTTTTTTATTCTGTGTGCACAAAGACTAGCATGATTGGTATCACTGAGTAGGCAGTCGGTTTTACTGGGTAGACAGTTGAATCATCCATTCAGGTCGCTTAGTCCAACTTCATAAAGCCTTCCCGTACTGACGGAAGCACTGTCTGCACATGTTCAGCCCGTATTTATGGGTCAGACCATGGCCGTTAGAGCAGACACGGCAAGAGCGAGAACCCTGGTCGAACTTCGCAGGTGACTCCAGTAGAGCTGCTGGTGACCCATCTTGCCTTCAGACACCCAAGGAGGAAAAAGGAATGAGCTCTGTATTTTCTTTATGACAGGGTTTTTCTATGTTGCCTAGGCTGGCCTTGAATGCTTGATCCTACCCTCATCCCTGTTACCTTTTCTGACGATTAGAGATGGTTTGAGTTTTCAAAGTTTTTGTAATGCAATGAGTATCTTATAATGTCATGTATATAACACACACACACACACACACACACACACACACACACACACACACACACACATCAAGAACAATGTATTAAAGCATAAAATCTAAGATTTAGTGATATTAATATCTTATATATGTAAATTCCCTTTACATCAATATGTTCTGAATTTCCATCAATAAGTGAAATAATAGTTTCTTTTTTCCTCAAGTGACTTTTATGGTGTGACATAAATTGGCTGCACTAAAGATGTATATGACAGGTGAATATTTGGAAAGTTGGGTTTGTATAATATAGAAGAAATATCCTAACTCAAGCCTAGGATAAAAGCTTTATGTCAGGGCCAGACAAGCAGACTTGAGGCATCATAGTCCTAGACAGGAGGTTTTAAAGTAGGAGAAACAGCTTGTCAGGTTAGAATCTGGAAAATTGGGAAGATTTTAGTACGATGACTATTTAGATTGACTGGAATTGTTAGTAATGTATACTGATCTCAGCTCCTCCTCTGGCTTCGTATTGGTACTTAATCATTTCTACTAGTGGCAAACAGTGACTACAGTCGTTTAAGTAGTGCTTTTGATGGTGAGGATTAAACCTCAGGGCTGGTAGGGTTACCACTTAGCTGCATCTCTAGCCCTGGCTGTGATTTTTCAAAATAATACCAATAGGTGGCACTGTAACATTTTGGAAAGGAAACGTTGTAGAGTGATACATTTGTTTGGGCCTTAGTTGTCTTTAAAAAGTGTTTTCCTATTCACTTAAATTAGTCTGGCGGAGGTTTTCTTATTTTAATGATTTTTAGAAGGTGATTTTAGAAGAATACTTTTAAGGTTTTTTTTTTAGGTTTAGAAGACAAAATCTGCATTTATATGTATGAACAATATTCAAAGCATTGTTGTATTTTAGTAATACTGCCTGCGTCTTTCACTTTTAATGATTCCATCAAAAGACACAGGAAAACCTGGAGTCTTTATACTAACCCATCAATCTCAATATTGCCACACCCACACCCCCAAGTGTGCCTGCATGGACATAGCATTTTAATAGTGAAATAGTAGTGTATATGCCTTCTAGCCAATTTGAGGTTTTTATATGCAAGTGATTTTCATAGTGTCAGTAGCTATAGACTTATAATGGCCTTTGTTGGATCCATTTTCTTTCTGACTTGATGATTATGTGAAAGTCATGCATTCAGGAGTAAGTGTATTTCAAACTTAGAAATTTAATTTTTGTAGGCTGGGGATACTCAGCAGGATATTGTCTAAAAGTACAAACCTTAACACTGGGGTTCCATGGCACATATCTACAATCCGAAGGCTTGGGACAGGGAGGCAGGAGGAGCAGTAAGCACGTCATTCTCCTGAATTTAGTGGAAACCAAGCCAGCCTTAGTATATATGAGATTCTAGTTCCTCTTCTGCTCGAGGTGGAACCTAGATCCTATCGACGAGCAGCACCTTTTTTTTTTTTTTTTTTTTTTGTTCTTTTTTTTTCCGGAGCTGGGGACCGAACCCAGGGCCTGGCGCTTCCTAGGTAAGTGCTCTACCACTGAGCTAAATCCCCAGCCTCGCAGCACCTTCTTATAATCACTGAGCCATGTCTTCATTCAGCTCCTATATTGTGTCTTATAGCACTTGATATTTTTGTTTTCATGTTTATTTAAACTCTTTTGTGTCTTAGGCAATAATTTTAATATAATCTAATGCCACAGGATTATTTTAAAATATATTTTCCTTCTATTTGTTATGCTATTCTGTAATCATTTTAATATGTCTTAGTTCTAAAAGTTTAATCCCTTAAAAGGTATTTTCTTTATGAAATATCCAAATCTGTTGAAGATAATCTTTACTGGTATTCTATTTCTCCCCCTCTGTCTCCATACAGGCTTTCTCTTTCTAGCCTTGGCTCTCCTGTAACCCTGTGGAAAAAGTCTGCCTCTGTCTCCTAAGTGCTAGAATTGAGGGTTTGTGCCACCATGCTTGACTGGTTTGGTAAAATCTTTAAGCTATATTCTTCACAGCGTTTGGCGATCTTTAGTAGTACTTTAATATTAGTTTACGAGGACTTTATTAATATTAACTAGTGCCATTTCAGTCATGCACAATGGTACATAGAATATGAATATGCTCCCAATGATATTGCTTTACTTTCTAGATCACAGGTATAAAATGATGAACTATATATACTTTCATGTGCAACCTTTCTAGCTTTATCGTTTCTTTTATTTTCATTTTAATTAAGTGTTGTTTTTATATATAATTTTATAGGCCCTGATTTTGTTGTCTGTGATGAAGGCCATATTCTAAAAAATGAAGCATCTGCTGTTTCAAAAGCTATGAACTCTATAAAATCGAGGAGGAGGATCATTTTAACAGGAACACCACTTCAAAATAACCTAATTGAGTGTGAGTTAATATTATGTCATTCTGCTGTAGAATGCTGCCATTGACTCATATTTTTGTAAATTTGACCATTTCGTTTTCTTCTTTTTGTTGTAGTCTGTGACCATAATGTATAGTTGATTCTTCTGTAAAAGAACAAGTTGTTTTTCAAGTGAAATGCTTTGTAAATCTGAGTAGCAAGCCACTGTGAAGATATGTGACATTGTCATTGTTTAGATATAACTAAAGGAAGAGAAATCCTTAAAAAGTATGAGAATACTTTAGTAAATTACTTCAAAATATACAAAATGTGTATGTGCTTATTAAAGAGGTCTGATAGTGGTATATATCCAGTTTGGAGGAAGTACCAGTAAGGACACAAACACTCCAGCTTTGATAGTGTATACCTCTAATCCCAGGACGCAGAGGCAGGTGGATCTCTGTAAGTTCAAGAATAGCCAGTAATACATAGTGAGACTTTGTCTCTCCCTGTAAAAATCAAAATAAAAAAGAAATGCCTGTTGTGAACATTTTGGAAAGTGGAGATGAGAACAAAAACTTCCAGCAACTCTTTCCCAGAATAGCATCTGCTCAGACAGAAGCGAAAGTGAAATGCATAGAGAAGTGCCTTGTGATGATCCCTCATTGTCACGTGACGCACAGGGGCTTATTTAGCAAATTGCAATTGGGATTATAGAGTTGCACATTCTCTAGTGTGTTTGGCTTTTTATTCGTTTTTTTTTCTATTTCTCTTCTATTCTTTTACAGAATGCTATTTTCCATTGAGTGTGCTTCTTATAGGACAGTTGATGGCGCCTTAAGAGACTTGAGCAGCTGAATTAAGAACTGAATTAGCTGTATAGCTTCGCCATAATAGCTTGTCCTCCATTTGTCTTACTTTCATGTGGTACTTAATTTTTTCTTTACAAGGCACTCTCACTGACCATAAAATCATCATTGCACTTATGTACACAATACAGTTACGTATACTTGCTTTATGCTTTACAGGTTATAAATAGTAGTTTAGAATCAACTGCTTTGTAACAAAATAGGTTTAGGAGGGTGACGGATGATCTTTTTCAGTTTCTTAGATGGTTTAGCTAGTTCTAGATCAGATTTGCAACCAGATTTTATCCTAAGCATAGCTTTCCCCCTTGCCCCTTTTACTGCCTCCCAATTCCCTTCCTGATAATACTTTCTATGAGATGAGTATTTGGCAGTAGGAATATTTTAGAGAATTTTTCTGGGTCTTTCTATCATTAATATTATTAATGAATTAATATCTTGTCTCTTAGATCATTGCATGGTTAACTTTATCAAGGAGAATTTGCTTGGATCCATCAAGGAATTCAGGAATAGATTTATAAATCCAATCCAAAACGGACAGTGTGCAGACTCTACCATGGTAGATGTGAGAGTGATGAAAAAACGTGCTCATATTCTCTATGAGATGTTAGCCGGATGTGTTCAGGTACAGAGATGCTCCACAGAAACCGACATAATGGAGTCCCACATCAATTTTTGACTTTAGGCTTGAGCTACTTTGTCTCATTTTCTTTTTGTAATTTAGTAATTATAACTCTTTGCATTATAGCTGTTATGATTAAGACATACTTATGTATACTTGACATGGTATTTAGACCTCACTGTTTGAATAGTTGTAGTTGAGACTAGTATGACCTAAGAGAGGAACTATTTTTAACGTAATTGTTGGGGGTTGGCAAGATGGCTTAGTGGTTAAAGGTCCTTGCCACACAAGTCTGGCAACCCAAGGTTAATTTCTGGAATCCATGTAAAGTTGGAAAGAGAAAAAGTTGCTCCACCAAAGTCATTCTCTGGGCTCTACATGGGTACTGTGACAGACACATTGTTCATATATTCATTCACACCTCCTTTCATAGATACAAGTCATGCACTCATGCATACACCAGTTCTATAGTGAACAGGTTAGTAATGTTATGTAAAATCAGACTGTCTGAATCTAAATGTACAGATTTTAGGTAAGTATGTAAAGATGGAGCTATCAATTCTGAGATTTCAAGACCTACATTCTCTCTTACAACACTAGAAGGTAAAGGTAGCTACAAAAATCTTCTACAGGAACAACAATGCTGTTTTTGAGTATGACTATAGTGCTATCATAGCAGATAATTGTGTTTGATCATTTTGGCTGTATGTACTATTAAGCACTTCTCTTCTGTATTACTATTACCACCCAAGCAGTAAGTTGGTTTTTCTGTTTAAGTAGTTATTTATATTTAATAATTATTAGTATTTGTGGGGTTTTTTCTGTCCGTCTAAGAAAATTGTTTCATTAGTGTTTTATACATATCTTATTTTCTCAGAGGGTACAAATATTACTTCAGAAATTATGTTTTGGCATACAACTCAGATTGCATTAGAATTTTGATTTTTGTGTGTGTGTGTGGGGGGGGGGTATTCCTTTTTTTCTCCTTCGAGATGGTTTTTATTTTTATGTAGCCTAGGCTTGCCTGGAACCCTAGATGCTCCTGCCTCAGCCCTCTCAAGTGTTAGAGTCGTAAGCATGTACTTCAACACTTGGCTACGTGACACTTTGATTCCTATGCTTGCCTATACTTTTAGTGGTCTTCACATGACTCTGGGGCATCACCAATTTTTTTCTACTTTTTTTTTAAATACAGAGAAGACCATCTTGAAAACTTGGATTTTGTTAAGTGATCATATGACCACTTGAATTTAAAACCTGATGCCATGTTGCAATATCTTTTTTACCTATGTACCATAACACGTAGTCATATGAAATATATTAAGTATAATAGTATGTGGTCTCTGTTATGAATTGAGAGGGAAACTATCCTTAAAAAATATTGACTATGTGTCTTTCAACTCAGAGTTATTCAAGCAGTTCATTCTGGTTACATATTTGGATCACTGATTTGCATTTTTGTCTTGTTAATTGCAGAGGAAAGATTACACAGCATTAACCAAGTTCTTGCCTCCAAAACATGAATACGTGTTAGCTGTTAGGATGACTGCTATTCAGTGCAAGCTCTATCAATACTACTTGGACCATTTAACAGGTAACAAATACATTCAGTTGTTTTCATCTTCTCTATGAGTGTGTTCTTTTTCTGAGGATATGGTCTTAGTAGTTTTTCATGTATTTTGCTTTCGTTTAGTTTTCTATTTGAACAAAATATGCTTAAAATTGCAATGTTTATGATTAAAATCACTGTCAATGCTAAACTGAAGGGGCAAACTTAAAGCAGTAATGGTTTTTGTTTGCTTGCTTTGTTTTTTTAGACAGGGTTTCTCTGTGTAACCCTGGCTAATGAAATCATGTTTAGTAGAAGTGCTCTTACCTTTTGTATATGGGGCCTAGCTTGACTTTCAGCACCCCCCCCTCCAAACAACACAAGAAAATCCCCAGAAATCTCTGTATTATATGTAAATAAGGCTTTAATTTGTTAAGAGTAATTTATGGAGGTGGTGGTTTCAGTTGGTTAAAAGTACTGGCCATTCTTTCAGAGGATCCAGGTCCAATTCCCAGCACCCAGATGGCAACTCGAAACTGTAATTCCAGTTACAGGGAATCTGTCACCCTCACAGACACATATGCAGGCAGAACACCAGTGTGTGTTAAAATAAATGAAGTGTTTTTAAACAATGGAAAAGAACTAGTTTATGCTGGCTGTTCCAGCAGACGCAGGTGGTTCTTTGAATTCAAGGCCTGGCTAGTCTACACAGTAAGTTCCAGGACCTCCAGGCCTATACAGAGCAACCCTGCCTTGAACAAAAGAAACAAAGTAGTATTTCTGAAGCATATGCAATAGAGGGAGAATAAAATTCCAGGACAGTTTTAAAAATATTCAGCTACATAGATTTTGAAAGGTATATAGATTAAATCAAGTTCACAAAATTTAAAGGTAGAATACAAGGGGAGGGCAGGAGAGATTGCTCAGTGGCTAAGAGCACTGACTGCTCTTCCAGAGGTCATGAATTCAATTTCTAGCAACTACATGGTGACTCACAACCATCTGTAATGGGATCTGATGCCCTCTTCTGGTGTCTGAAGACAGCTATACTGTACTCATATACATTAAATATATTAAATAAGGGGTCACTTATGTACACTATCAGATCATCTGCAAACAGCGATACCTTGACTTCTTCCTTAACAATTTATATCCCCTTGATCTCCTTTTGTTATCTAATTTCTCTAATTAGAACTTTGAGGACTATATTGAGTAAACAGAGAATGGGCAACCTTGTCTTACCCTGGATTTTAGTGGGATTACTTTAAGTTTCTCTACATTTAATTTCATGTTGGCTGTTAGTTTGCTATATATTGCTTTTTATCTTTAGGTATATGCCATGAATTTCTGATCTCTCCAGGATTTAACATGAAGGGGTATTGTGTTTTGTAAATGGCTTTTTCAGCATCTAAATGAAATGATCATGTGGCCTTTTTACTTCATTTAGTCTATAGAGTATGTTATGTTGATGAATTTTCATATATTTAACCATCCTTGCATTCCTGGAATGAAGCCTACTTGATTGTGCTGAATGATGGTTTTTATGTGTTTGAGGTTTCAGTTTGGAAGAATTCTATTGAGTATTTTTGGATCGATATTCATGAAGGACATTGGTTTGAAGTTCCTTGTTGAGTCTTTGTGTGATTTATATATAAGAGTGATTGTGGCTTCATAGAATGAATTAGGTAGTGTTTTTCTGTTTCTATTTTGTGGAATAGTTTGAGGAATATTGATATTAGCTCTTTTTTGAAGGTCTGATAGAACTCAGACCAGTATAAATTAGATACCCTTATGGAACACTGTCCACCAGCTATAGAACACATACTTAAGTGCATGTATAACATTGTCTAAAATACACACACACATACACACACACACACACACACACACAAAGTTAGAGAATAAGACAAGCCTCATTAAGCTTAAAGAATAAAATGACACAAAATATTTTCTTTTTATTGTATGTATTTAACATATGTAATAGGTTTTGATGTATATAGCTATATAGCAGGATAATTAATATAGCCGACCAAGTGTACCTGTCCTTTTCTTGTATGTTTTGTATAGGTAAAAGTACTTAAAATGCACTCAGCGTTTTACAATATGCACTATATTTTTAACTATAATACTTTAATGTTCATTACATGACTGAAAGTTTGTATCTGTTGCCCTCCATCTCTTCGTTTTCTCCACCCCCTGCTCTTGGCAGAAATTCTATATTTCTGTGGATTTTAGGTCTTTTTATTTTACTTCTGTAGCAGAAAGATCATTATTTATCTGGGTCTCTCATATTCTCTTCCACTTCCTTCACACTCACTTTGTACATCCAAAGCATAATTTTTGAAAGACTCTTTATGAGTCCTCATACTTGGAAAGAATTGCAACAAAGTCTGTCTGTATGGAGCCAGGCTTTATTTGTCTGTAATAGATGAGGGGCCATGAATACAATTTAGGATATTTCAAAAATCTAAGAAAAAAATATCTAGTTTTGTATCCTTTAATTAAAATGACAGTTTCCTTCCCAGTATGGAATAGGCAACAGATTATAGTTGTATTAATAATTATGACTGTGTTGTGAGTAAAATCAGAAAATACTTTATATATGTTATTGAGATCTTCAAGTATACTTGCCATATGTTATTGTGTAATCCATCATTTTCAAAAGTGCGTATGCTGAGTGTGGTAGTACACACTTGTCTTCTCAGCATGTGCTGGTGGAAGCCGGAGTGTCAGGTCTTGAAGGCAACTTAGACTATATGAAGTTCTGGCAGAAGAAACAAGTCATATTTCTTTTACCACATATTTGGTTTTTAATATTGCAATCATTTTTGTAAAGCAGGTTTTTCCTACAATCTTATTTATTACTTTATATATTTCAAAATATTAATAGTAAGGAATTAGATTTTATAAGCTTTTTCATACTTTGAAAAGGGTGTGTATCATAGAAAAATCTAATACAGGATCATCATGGTGGAAATGGAGATTCCTTGTGTCTTCAACTATTGTTTCTTTTGGTCAGGTGTAGGCAATAGCACTGATGGTGGAAGAGGAAAGGCCGGTGCAAAGCTCTTCCAAGATTTCCAGATGTTAAGCAGAATCTGGACCCATCCTTGGTGTTTGCAACTGGACTACATTAGCAAAGAAAATAAGGTAAATCAAGTACCTCAAATTGTTTAATTGTTACTTTTTATATTCTTTATATTTGAAGCAACTTTCTATTTCATTAATTCAGCTTCTTTTATTCTTAGTTTATTTATATGTCTTTGTTGTCATTGAGATGGGTACTTACTCTCTATCCCTAGATGGCATGAAACTTACTGTGTAGTCCAAGGTAACGTCCAGCTTTTGGCCTTCCTCTTCCCTTTGCCTTCTGAGTTTGCCATTAGAGGTGTATACCACCATTGCCTTGCTTATTTCTGTATCTTGAATTCATTATGCTTATAGGGTCATTAAATGTTTGTTTATGTGCTGGGATTTCCACCCAAGGGAGCTACATCCCCAGTTCTAAATTTTCTTGTATTGAGCCCTTTTACCTTTTTTGAGGGGTGACAGTGTATGTCTTACTAATTGAATGTTTGCCTAATAGGCACAAGACCCTTAATTTTGATTCCGAGTGACCTGAGCACACACATTCAAAATATGTGAAAATTTAAAAACTAGGCTAGGAATGCAGCTCAATAGGTTTAGTGTCTGACATGAGTGATACTCTGTGTTCGCTCTCCAGGACCACACAAAGCAGGCAAGGTGGCATGCATCTATCATCTCAGCACTGGGCAGGTGGAAGTAGGATGATCTGAGCTGGGGGTGTTAACACACATTTGTAATCTCAGCACTGGAAAGGCTGAGGCATCCAACATTGGGAGGTCAGCCTTGGCTGAGAGCTTGTCTTAATTATTCCTTTAGTTTGATGTCATTTTATGGTTATAGAAAAATGGTTTTATGAGTATAGCCGTACGAACACACACCAAAAGAGAGCATCATATCCCATTACAGATGGTTGTGAGCCACCATGCGGTTGCTGGGAATTGCACTCAGGACCTCTGGAAGAGCAGTCAGTGCTCTTACCCACTGAGCCATCTCTCCAACCTCACATTTTAATTCAGTTTCTCCTAATGTTAATATCACATATAGTCATAGTAACTTAGCAAAGCCAATAAATTTACTTTGTTACAATACACCAAACTCAGCATTGCTTCATTTTCACATTTTCTTCATCCCATTTCAGACCTCCTGTTTTATAATCTTGTTAAATTGCCATTATCTCTTTCAGTCTTCCATAATTCCTTAGTCCTAATTCATTTTATATCACTTAGTGAAATGAAATGTTTGACTTTCCAATGTATGTTGAAATGGGCTACTAAAACATGTCTTCTTTTGTCTAGGGCTATTTTGATGAAGATAGTATGGATGAATTTATAGCTTCAGATTCTGATGAAACTTCTATGAGTTTAAGCTCAGATGAGTATGCAAAGTAAATTGAGTACTTTTGTTCCCTATACTGGTACATTTAAAAGCCTGGACTTGTGGGCGGTCTTCTGATAATTGGCTTTATACCCTTACTTAATATGCTTTCCTAACACAAAGTTCTCTTTTTTCTCTCCCTCCCTCTCTTTTTTTCTCTCTCTCTCCATTTTAGAAAGAAGAAAACAAAGGGGAAGAAGGGGAGGAAGGACAGCAGCTCAAGCGGGAGTGGTAGTGACAACGATGTTGAAGTCATCAAAGTCTGGAATTCCAGATCTAGAGGGGGTGGAGAAGGAAATGTGGAGGAGACGGGAAACAACCCTTCAGTTTCTCTGAAGCTAGATGAAAGTGAGTGTGCCGGACGTTTATTGTGCAACACTGGCTGAGGACACATCAGGTCGTTCGTGTTTGCTTTTGTTCTGTTCTCCTAGAGAGTCAATGCAAAGGAATCTCTTTGCTTAGGTATTAAGAGCGTGCAGAGTTAGAACAAATCATTAATGTTTAATTGTAGGCAAGTCAATTTACTCTGCCTGGTAATTTGGAGCAAAGAAAAAGGAAATCTAATTGTTTCTTTAAATGTCTATGCCTGCACCCAACTATTCTGACTTTGTGCATAGCTCTTAAATGTAGTTCATAAGTGATATTGAAGTGAAGCTGGTAAATTTAGTTTTATAAATGAATGCTAGATCTGGAATTCATGCTAGAATGTGTCTAATCTTAAGGCCTCTGTAGGATTTTCACTTAGATGCATAGGAAAACTGTAAGCATTTCAGGTAGTGAATTGTATATATTAGAACGAATTTTAATCACTTAGACTTTTCCTTTCTAATTCTTCATAATCTATAATTATGTGCTTTGGTTCCCCTTATAGCAAGTACAATTCATTTTTCTGTTTTTCTCTCCTTTATATGAAAGTAAAAGTTTACTGTCTGGTGGCTTCAGTTTTTCTCCCCTTATTTATGCTTAAGAGTTATTACTTAGCCATTCTATGTTCTTAGTGCAAACTGACTGTGTTTAGGAGCTTTAAAGCTGGGAGTAAATATCAGAATACTTCAAATATCTTACTTCTAAACGGCTCTGAATTTTTGGCATTGGGGAGTTATAGAGCAAAACATTAAACATCTGTGAGGAGGAAAGCAGTGTGGGTGGCAGCCGAATGATCTTGTGATCAGATAAGCTTGATTGAGCTCAGGTCTGCAGCTGACTAACATAGTGACTCCTCTATAAACGCTTCTCTTTTCAGTACCTCTGTGGAATAGACAGGTGGCAGCCTAACCACAAACCCTGGATTCTCCAAATCAGGGGAGTCATGAAATTTAAACTACAAAATTTCCCTCTTCCTTCTTTTCTTCGGCTACTCCATCCATTAAAGCAGCTTTATCGGCATTCATCTTTCAAGTAGATTTTCTTCCAAGAGTGTTTTCATCAACACAGCAATAAACTGTGCTCATAGAGTTAAAGCAGTGAAAAGCTTCTGCTATCTCCTCCTGTGCTCTCTTCTTCCACCCTTTCTACTTATAGTTCTGCAGTCTCTCCTTATATATGTGTGTTCCTGGGAATAATTACGTTAAAATAGTCTTACTGAGTTTCTTTTCTTCTCTTAGGGCTGAAAAGAAAGTGCTGTAAATGACTTACATGCAAGTCAGAGGAATGGGGAGGAGTTGAAGGGGAGGCAATACGAGGATGCATGTATGAAATTCTCAAGGAATTAAACATTAATTAATTTTAAAATTTGACTAAGACTCCCCCCCCCCCGCCTTTATCGTCAGGAAGTACAAGTGGGGATGTGTGGCTGCATTGCTTCTAGAAATATCTAGCTGCTTCCATTTTTTTGGTGTGCTTTCTCTCATATCTTCAATTGTGATATTGTGCAGGGCTTGGAAAGCACTGGCCCAAGATGTAGATTGTTGTATGTTGTGTGCTTAATCAGATGGGAAAGGTCATGCCTTCCAAAAGACAAGCTTTGACTGCTTATCTAGGGCTTTGCTTCTTTAAGTTTGAGTGAAGTAAAGGCATGTAATTTTTTTTTTACATATTTTACCAGAAACATTCTCTTGAATAACTGGTTAAAAAAAGAAAAACTCCAGTTTTGTTCTTTAGATTTAAATTCTCTCCATTTAAGAATATATACTATTATGGGCTGAAGAGATGGCTCAGTGGTTAAGGGCACTGGCAGTTCTTTCAGAAGACCAGAGTTAGGTTCCCAACACTCACATAGTGCCTCACAGGTATGTGTAATTTCTAGTTTCAGATAATCCAAAGCCACACAAACACACACACACACACACACACACACACACACACACACACACACACACACAGATACATAACACATAAAGTAAGTGAAATTTTTAAATAAAGAATATGCCATATTCACTGGATAACTAAAATGAAATTACTTCCTTAGCATGGTACATTAATAAGTAGAATTCTCTTGTAGTTTTTTTAAATAGTATCATGTTTGAATAAGTTATTTAGGTTTATAGCATGATCCTTTTATATTTTATTAGGAAAGCTTATGGTAAAGAATAGCTACATAATCTAAAGATTATTGCTTTATTATTAGTGTTTTTAAAGTATGTTTTAAAGTATGAATAGCTGTATGTTATGTTTCCTTAATTTGGTTGAGTGGGTGCATTTTCGAAGATGTCTTACTCTGTAGCCCAGGCCTAGAAATTACTTCGTATCCCAGGGTAGCCTCAAATTTTTGGTAACTCTTCTGCCTCAACTTCCTTACGATAGCCTCAAATTTTGGTAGCCTTTCTGCCTCAACGTCCTTATACGTTTTTAAATGTATCCCATTTCATATGTGAATATAAACTTTATGACAGAATTCTTGTATTTGATGTAGGGCTATATGTTATTACTACAAATACACCATCTTTGTTTATTCTAAAATATATTTAAGTGCTTTCTACGAGCTCTAGTCACTGTTCTAGACAAAATACATTGATGGAGTTTACTATTTTGTCCAACTGATTGCATAGTCTATAAAGGAAAAGATTTTTTTTGAGCTCACAATTCTGGTCGCTGAGTAGCCCATGTTTGAGTGTCTGTAAGTAGCAGGGCTTTATAGAAAATAAGAGGTCAAAGCGCAAGTGGGATTCTCATAAGCATTCTCACACTGTGTCTCTCTGCCTCCGTTTCCTGAGGTGTGGATGTTCACATTCTCTCTTAACAACCTAATCATCTCTTGGGAATCAAAGCTTAACATGAGTTTTAGTGAAGACAAACCATGTTCCAGTCCACAACACCACAGTGCTTTTGCTTTGGCCCCACACACACACTAATTTTCTGTCTCTCCTTTCCCCTTCCTCCCTCTTGTTTTATATGTACACTTGTCTTGCAAACTTTTCCTCCTTTAAAACATACACTTTGTTATTCCAAATGCAGTAGTCCATTTATTTAAATATAGAAGACATCAAGAAGTTCTAAGTGAGTGTATTGCTTTCTAACTGTATTATATTTTATTTTTCTGAGATTCTTGTGGGGTCCAGAATATATATAAAGTAGTAGTTGGATGCATTTAGTTGTTAACACAGCATAGAATTGTAACAAAAGTTATAATTAAAGTATGTGAATGGTAAAATCAAAAAAGTCAACATAAATATTCGTGTGCAAATTTTAATATTAAGCACTGCTAAGGATTTGGTTTTTCAGACAAGGTTTCTGTGTAGTCAGTACTAGTCTTGAAGTTGACATGTAATACAGGCTGGACTTAAACTTGAGATAGGCCTTCATTAGCCTCCCTACTACTGGGCTTCTAGACGTGGTCCACCACCATGGCTAGAATATATTGTAATTGGAGTAGCCCATAGGTTTCTGGATTGCTTACTTTAAAGAAAGGTTCTCATGTACCCCCGGGTGTTGATATACACAGCTGAGTAAGATGTGAACTTCTGATCGTCTACCTGTTTCTACTTCAGACTGTTAGGATTACTGATATATCCCCTAATACTTTGATTTTGCAGTGCTGGGGATGAAATCTAGAGTTTCATGCTAGACAAGCATGAGCTGTAGTCCCAGCCCACAGTTTGCTCTTTTAGATTTTTCTGTAAGGTGTTGTTGTTATTATACTTAATAGGATCACAATTAGAATGGAAGGACTAACGTCATAGGTCATTGGTAGGCCACATACTTAGCATTCAGGATTCCCTCACTTTGATTCCCCAGGCATGCACAAAAGAGTGGCATCTACTATGTTTGCAGAGAAATTATCACATATTCTTAGCTTGGACATTTTCTATTTAACCTCACATTTTTACTCTCTGCTAGAATTTTTTGGTTCTGATATTTTCATATTATTATTATTATTATTATTATTATTATTATTATTATTATTTGTGGTTTTTCATGACAGGGTTTCTCTCTGTAGCTCTGACTGTCCTGAAACTCCCCCTGTAGACCAGGCTGGCCTCAATTTCAGAGACCTGCATGCCTCTGCTTCCAGACTGTTGGGATTAAAGGCTTGCACCACCAAATTATTTTAGTGCGCTATTTTTCAAAAACAATGGCTACTTGCCAGGTGACTAATTATATAAGGTTTAGTTAACATTTGTTTAGTAAGTTATGTGCCAGGGTCCTCAAGATCATGTTCAAGCTAGTAATTGATGTTCCAGGGTATAGTCGTATTCAAGACTATGAAACTTCTCTAGCATCAGATTACCACATGTACAAAGTATTGTCAACTAGAGAAGGTTGTTAGAGATTCATTGCTCAAGGGTTTTATTGGGACCTGGTTACTATATTTTCGATTCCCACAATGAAAGATTATTTTTGTTGTTATTTTTCATAAATTGCCTGTGTGTGCTGAGTTGTGGCTACCAGGCAATGTTTTCATGTCAGCAAAGAGGACTATTCACCATTCATGTTCCCAGATGAGCCAAGGGCCAGTAATTTGAGGCTAATCATTCCGAAATGAAAGGAATCATAAAGTATGAATAGAATTTGCCTACCAAGAGAGGAGGAGAATGTCCTATAAAATACTATAGACCCAAAAGTGATGGTATATGCTTATAATCTCACCACTCCAGATGATGATGATAAGGTCAGAGAAGCATCCTTTGGGTCTAGCCTTTGCTGTATATTGTGTTTGAGGTTAGTCTTGGCTACAGAGTAAGACCTTGTCTCAACCCCCCCCCCCAAAAAAAAAAAACCAACAACAACAACAAAAGATGTTTAGGGAAAGATGGAGTCTTATAAGTATGTGGCATGCCTAAATAATAGTTCATATGCTTTCTATGTAAATGCATAGTGAGTTCTGAGAAATTAATGGAGTCTTCTGGGACAAGGCTTAAGAAGAGGACCTTGTTAAATCTAAAAAGCAAGTTCAAGAACATGTAGAACAGAAGCCCTAGCAATATTCTAACCTTGCTTGACATTAGCAGCTTTGGATTTTTATTTTGTCTTTCTTAGTTTTTGGTGGTTGTTGCTTTTTTTGGTCTTCCTACTCAGGGACAGAATACAAGGCTTTGATCTTTCTGTATTTTGTCAAAATCTTAGATTACTCTCTCAAAGCTGCACCCCCTTAAAGGGATTAAAATGGCAGGTATGGTGGCACATGGCTGTAATCCCAGATGTAATCAAAAGGATCAGAAGTTCGGAGCAACCCTTGGCTACATAGTAAATTCAAGGAAAGCTTGCAGTACATGAAACCCTGTTCAAAAGCAAAACAAAATAAAACGAAGAAATTATTCTGTTAGTGATCCTTTGGGGTAACCTACAGAACCAAGTATAGATTCAGCCTGCAGATACATGCATTCACCTCGATCATGTTCACAGATTTGAGCCCCTTTGAAGATGAAATGGTACTGAAAAATTAGACAGGCCTCTTTTACAGGGAATAGTGGTAGATGCAGAGACCTGTGACTGCCTAAGATGCAGAAAATGGTAGATATAAGAGTTGGGGAAAGAGGAAGGGAAATGAATCACCATTCACTACACTCGATACTACTACTGTAACTATTAACTTTCGCAGTTACATGCATTGAGTGCACACTAGACCAGTGCTATCACCAGTCAGTCAGTCAGTCAGTCAAGGTAGTAGGAGAGGGATCACAGGCTCCTTTTACCTCTGAACTTTTGGCAGTCATTAGATTCGGGGGAGGGGAGTGACCGTTTTGTGTACCCTCCTCTGTTCCCACTACCCTCCAATTGATAGCACCAAACATACAATTACACAGATGACCCTGGTTAATCTTGGTGGGTCACAGAAGAAAATGAACACAGGAATGTGTCAGAGAGATTTTAAGGGAGGTTAAGTGGTGGGTACGACTGGTAGGAAGTTGGAAGTGAGGACATACATATATATACAAAGTGTGCATCTGTGAAATTGAGAAAAGTGTAATAGAAATACTTTGAAATGGTTGGCAAGATGGTTCAATAGGTATGTGCCACATAAGCCTGCAGACCTGAGTTTGATCTCAGGAACCCACATGAAGGTGAAAGGAGGGAAAGACTGCACAGTTGGCCTCTGCCTTCCACTTGTGTGACCCCCACCCCCCGCCATTATGTACAATAATAAATACACTTTAGAATTTTTAAGAGAAAGACAATTGTAGAACACTAGAAATAAGCAACCTTAGAAAAATGTAGTAACAAAAAATACTAGCAAGCAGCCTGAGGAACGTTAGCCCACAAAACACACAACATGGTCAGATTCTCAAGAAAAATTCTCAGTAAGATTATGCAAATATTGGATAAAGTCTGTGAAATCAATATGTCAAATTACTGTAAAAATCATACTGTCTCTTTGTGTTGTAAAATTTAAAACTTAGGTAAGATGTATGGTAGTTAGAAAACATAGCACCAAGCATGTATATTCATTGTGATGATTATATAATCATGTAGTGGCGTACTCCATTGCAGATATCTGAATAAGTGACAAACATGAATAATAACATTTTGAGTGAAAAGCCATACTGAACAAAAATTTTCAGAATGATATAAATAGTATTTTACTATTTGTGCATGGCTTAAAATGCCATGGTCATGTAGTTTAGGGATGCACTTGGGGTAAAATAGAAATGGCAAATATAAAAGAAGGGGATTGGTTAGGTCTTAGAAAAAGAGAGAGTGGAGCATCTTTAGAGTTCACGTGCATCGAGTAGACTTTACAGTTTTGACAAACATGATATGTGGAGGCACAGCTGTTCATTATGCTCTGCTTTTTATAACATTAAAATTGTAAATACTTTTCAATGCAAGACAATTGTGAGAAAATGTCAAAGCCTGTAAGGCATTTTTTTTTACTTTGATTCACATTATATTTATATTGTCTAATAGATTACTTCTTGTATATTTTACTTTATGGTCAAAATTTTTGTTAAAATATTAATTAAATAGTTCCGTATGATTGGGTGATTTTTTTTTTTTCAGGTGAGACTTTGGGTTTAGTAGCTCAGTGATAAGATTTTCTTCTTTAATCTCTCTGTCTCTTTGTGTCTCTTACAGTGTATTTTCAGGGTTTTAGTTTTTCAGGGTCTGGGGGATTTGTATCTCTTTATTGTTCTCTTTCTGAACTCCTCAGTCCTACTTATAGGGTCTGTCTTGCATTCTGTCAGAATCAATCTTCTGCTTGCTGTCATCTTGTATTTTGCTGACCCTTCATTTCTCCATTCTGTGCCTTCCCCCCAGTGTAGAGCTCTTTATCTCTGTTCATCCGCTGTCCTTTCCCTTCCCCTGTCCTTAGCAGCCATCAGTCTCTTAGCTTTCTTACTCTAGCTTGTTTGCTGTTATTCAGGGAGTTTTGCTGATTATTGTACTTACTTATGTTCCATTTATTTTATTTAGGTAAAACTACTTCCACTTCTAACCCAAGTAGCCCAGCTCCAGATTGGTACAAAGATTTTGTTACAGATGCTGATGCTGAGGTTTTAGAACATTCTGGAAAAATGGTACTTCTTTTTGAAATTCTTCGAATGGCAGAAGAAATTGGGGATAAAGTGTAAGCTTTTTTTATATATATATCTGTTAGATAAATTAACTTTTTGGTAACCATACTATTGTTTATAAAGTTTATTTAAACAAATCTGATCTATTTTCTTCTAATGAGAAGTTGTAATTTCTTTGATTATTACACTGTCATGCCAGTACAACTTGCTACCTTTCTTATAAGTGCCTTGTTCTGAGTATATAAGCCAGTTTTTTCTTTGGTGCCTTCGTAATATAGTTCAGGATGGTCTTAAACTCAGCAGTCTTTCTGCCTTTGATTCTCAGATGCTGGGATTAATTGGTAAAAATATGTTTTGATGCAGAAACAATAGGAATTGATAGATTAAATACAGGCGATAAATAATCAGACTGTTAGCTCTGCAACTTATATGACTAGTGGATTATGGTATTAATTCCTAAAATGGGAAGGCTAAAGAGGAAACAAGTGTATTAGAAGAAATGTAGCATTTTGGGGGGTCTATGCTAACTTTTGAATAACATGTTACTCTTAAAAGATGAAAAGTAGGAACTAGGTATTTGAGTTTAGATACAAGTGGAGAAATGACTCTTTTCATACACGTTTGTTGCTTGTTTTTCTGTTATCAATTTGTACAATTTAAAATCAATTTGAGAGCTCAGGGGATGTCTGTAGCTTAGTGGTAGAGTGCTTGCCTAGTGTGTACAAGGTTTGACCATTAGCACCTTCAATTTTTTATTTGCACATGATCTTTATCAGTGATTTTCTCATCATTGTAACAAAATACCTGATAGAAACAACTTAGAGGAGGAGAGGTTTACTCTGGCTATGGTTACAGAGGGAGTTTAGTTCATCCTTCCAAAAGGGGTAAGCATGACAGAGGGAGTGTGACACGGCCATTGTTCACAAACCCCAGGAAGTAGATAAAGCCCATCTACCCACAGCGATCGGTTTCTGCAAGTATTGCTTTAAAAAGTTTCTAATTACATGTGTGTGTGTTCCCAGTGCCATGGCACATGTGGGGAAGTCACAAGAAAACTTAAGGAGTCGGTTTTCTCCTTCCACCATGTGGGACCCTGGGGTTGAATTCAAGTTGTCTGACCTGGTGGCAAGCACCTTTACCCACTGAACCATCTTGCCAGCCTTGTATTGCTCTTTATATTTTCATATGAAATGCTAATAAAGCAGGTGAAACCAAAATAGCTTATTCAGGTAAGAGTATTTTTTATCAAACATTGAACAACTTTGTTATTTTTAATTAGAAGACATTGGTATATTGACATTTGATCATAATGACTCTTAACTTCTTTGCATGATACATAACTCAGTGATTCCTAAACTAGTCTTTATTGCTAATTGATTTAGGCTGACTTCTTTTCCAGTTTAATAGTCCAAATTCCTTATCAATATCAGTTAAATAGTATTTCTAGGTACTTAAAGGCCTGAAGTTTGTAGTTCAGAATTGTTTGAGTGACTTCATTGAAGCTTGCATGTTGGATTCTGGGGAAGGCAGCTGAGGCAATGGAACTATTGCCATTGCTGTGTCTAGACTCTTGCATTGACCTTCTGCTGTCCTTCAGTGATGCATTACCATATAGAATTGATTTGCCTTTCTTTGGTGTGTGTTTGTATTGTTGTTGTCCTGTGCCTAACAGCTTACAATAAGATTGTTAATTTCTGTAAATATATCTTGTTGGGGCTTTTGGATTTTGATTATAAAGTTTTATGTTAAATTTATAGATAATTAGGAAAAATGATAACTTTACAGGATTGATCTTCTAATCCATAAACACTAATCTTTTCTTTTCTTAAGTCTTGTTTTTAGTCAGTCGCTCATATCTCTGGACTTGATTGAAGATTTTCTTGAATTGGCTAGTAGGGAGAAAACAGAAGATAAAGATAAACCTCTTATTTATAAAGGTAAGTTATTAGCATATCTATATTATAATTTTTAAAATACCCCCTTGAACACAATGAACATTTTACAGATAAAGGAAACCAAATAACCCAGTATCTTGCCACCCTGTCATGTCAAAATATCTCCTCGTCTTTATCACACACATCTAGTCAGTCTGTCTCTATTTCTTGTCTCTGTTTGTTCCACTTTCCCTCCTCATTTTGAAGTAGGGTCTTGACATTTAGCTAAGATGGCCAAACTCATGGTCTTCTTTTCTCAGCATCATTTGTGGTGGGGTTACAGCAGTGGCTGTAGTGCTTGGTTTGGTTTCTTCCCTTTGTTTACAGCTTTCTTGTATACTTTTGGGGTCTACAGGGTAACATTGTGGGAACAAATGTGCATTAATGTTTCATCCTATTGGTACTCTTTCATCATTTAGCAAAAACTAGTAACACTAACAATACAATGGTAGGCAATTTAGCACTGAAAACAAGTTTATTAATGCATAATTCATATCTTACACATTTTACTCAATGTGAAAAGTCCACTGGTTTTGGATATTTAGATATGTGAAACTAATACCATAGTCGATTTTTAAGTATCAGAATTTGGAACAGTGTTGGTTTTAATTAAGGTTATCAGACTCAGGTTAGGTATTATTATCTAGTAGTCTATGCAGTATGCCAAAATTCAGAGCACTCCCAAATCTTAAGAGTTTTAGGTTGTGACCAGTTTGGCAAACTCCCAGGTTAAAGGGGGTAGAAGACAGCCTTGAGAGCCATTTCTTGGAAATTTCCCACGTTTTGTTTGAGTAAGGTACTGGGATTCCAGGCATGAGGCAGTATGGTAAATTAATTGACAGTGTTTAAGAAAGACCTATTTCTCTGCTTTTGTTCAGTAACAGTCGTGTAACTCTCGTGGGCTTAATTGGCAGCCTTGGCTATGGAGTGAAACTGTTCCTCAACAAAACACTGAAAAGTGGTAGGAGAATGGCTTTACAAAATTAATATGCAGACCTCATTTCTGTTTATTGTGGATGGACCTGCAGGGCTTTGTACATGCTAGCAAAGAGTTTCTTACTGAGTTATCTCTTCAGTAATATAATCCACCTTTTAGTTTTGGGTTTTCTTTTTTCTTTTTCCCTTTTTTTTTTTTTTTCCGAAGCTGGGGACCGAACCCAGGGCCTTGCGCTTGCTAGGCAAGCGCTCTACCACTGAGCCAAACCTAGTTTTGGGTTTTCTATGTGGGTGTTTTGTGCCTGTATATACATGGGCCTCTGAGTATATGGAGGCCAGATGTCTCTTTCTCAGTCACTCTCCATCTAGGCTGACAGGCTAGTGAACCCCTGGCATCTGGTGCCTACCACCATGCCGGGATCTGAACCCAGGTCCTCATGTTTGAAAAGCAGGCACCAAGCCATTTACCCAGAAAGTAACATTTAGTTTCTGTTCTTAAATATAGAGTCTCAAATTCCCTCTGTATCTGATCATGACCTTAAAGATCTTATCTTCCTGCCTCTACCTCCCAAGTGGTGCCAGAATTGTATGGCTACAACCTGCACCACCTTTGTTCTTATTTCATACCAAGAGTGCAGGGCTCCATGCATTCTGCCAGCTGAGCTACATCTCCGGCTTGCGTTTTGATGTTTTCAGAATGTCTAGCTATGGAGGTGTAGCCCAGTCTGGATGGTGAAATTGCCCTCCTGGTACTAGGATTATAGGCATGTACTATTCCACCTCCTTCCATCTCATGAGTCTGGGGAATCAAAATCAGGTTGTCAAGCTTTTTAGCCGGAACCTTTACCCCATCAGCCATCTTGCTTTTAAGTGATTATTCAAGGAAGAAAATCTACAATTATGAAAGAGTAACACATGAAATTCCTCTTTGAGTTTTCTTACTACATTTTCAGGTGAAGGAAAGTGGCTCCGAAATATTGACTATTACCGTTTGGATGGTTCTACTAATGCACAGTCAAGGAAGAAGTGGGCTGAAGAATTTAATGATGAAACCAATGTGAGGTATGAAGCATTTTCTGTATGTATAGATATTTTAAATTTATGTTCAGTAAAATTAACTTTTTAATATAGTCTCTCATTTTTAATGATGTAATCAAGGCCAAAACCAGGTGAATTACAACCTTCACCCCAAAATTTCTCATGTACATTGTAGCCATGTGAATCTCGCATCTGTCACTTACAAATTGTATTTGAGCAGACCTGGTGGAAGCATATGTTGTAACTCCAGCATTTGGGAGGCAGAGGCAAGTGGATCTTTGTAAGGTCAGTGCCAGCCTGGTCTATAGTAAATTGCAGTCCAGCCAGGGCAACACCACTTCTGTCTCGAAAATATTTGTGATTCATGCTTCTTTCCTTTTTATTTTTGAGTTCTAGGTCATCATAGTCATTGCCTTCTCAAGATCCTTTGAATTGTTCCCAGGTTTTGGAATTAAAATTAAACCTATTCTAAATGTTCTTGTACAAGTTTTTGTCATCACTAGTATTTTCCTTATACTGATGCAGTCTGAGGATCTTAAATGCTGGTTTGTGTGATAATCTTACGTTTATCTATCTGTGAGATTGTCAGTTTTCCAAAGCGACTCCATGGTCTTGTATTCGTTTCAGCAATGTAAGAAAGTTCGAGTTGTGCATTCTTCTCGGCACTTAACTCTTGTCCTATTTTCCCAAAACCTAGTAGGTTTATTCATTCATTCACGTTCTCCAAAGGTGGTGCAGTGTTCTGGAGGAACTGAAATACCAGGTCGATGCGTGGAGTGGACAGAAACTGCTCCTGTCCCATCTCTTAGCTCCAAAAATCCATGGAGCATACTGGCCTCGGATAGAGGATACATTGGATAGTACACTCATAACACACTATACTTGATTTTAGCCAAAAGGCCGAGAAATAATCTTAATGTGATTTTTTAATTTGCTTTTCTCCAATCATAAATCATACAGATTGAATTCTTATATGTATATTGGTAATTTTTTATTTAAAATAATTTTACATCTATTTTGATCATATTCTTTTTCTTCTCCCAACTCTTCTGAATCTTTAAGTCCTCTTTAATTATAAATTATTAGAAGTTTTAAAGTTAATGTTATAGTTATAATTAATATAATAATTAATGCAATTACCAACTTCTGATTTCTTTGTTTTTTGAAAGCTGATTCATCTTACTTAAACCACTGTAGATGAAAGTATGCTTTGTATGTGAAGTGTTGTAATGTTAAAGTCCTATCATAGCTAAGCTTTTATTTTATATTTTTTCTTTCAGAGGGCGATTGTTTATCATTTCCACTAAAGCAGGATCTCTTGGGATTAACCTGGTAGCTGCTAATAGAGTGATTATATTTGATGCTTCGTGGAATCCATCTTATGACATCCAGAGTATATTCAGAGTTTATCGCTTTGGACAAACTAAGCCTGTTTATGTATATAGGTTCTTAGCTCAGGTAGGTTTGTCATTTACATTTCTTTTATGTGAAAGTATTGGGTGAAACTGATAATATTCTAAAGGTGCAGAAAGAATACAGATGAAAATGAATACTTTAGACTTGTACAGCATAGATCTCTTACAAAGGGACAGTTGAAAATATTCTGTAAATTTATTAAATATTACAGAAATTTATTCTGTAAATAAACCAGAAGTCAAGTTAGCCTTAGCAGCCAGACGTGCTGGCACAGAGCTGTGATTCTAGCACATAGGATGTGTAGGCAGGAAGGTGGTAGTTTCAAGGACAGTCTTGTTTACAGAGTGAGATCTTTGTTTAAAAACGAAATCACTCCCCTTCAGAATTCAGACAAAAGAAAATAAAATTGAAGAAAAAATTTTATTTCCAGTTCATTTACATTTGTAGAGTTAAATTGTCCTTTTAGCTCATAGCATATCTGCTTTAGGAGCAGATGTGACATACACTCCCACCTGCACCTAAATCCAGGCTTTTCTCAGTTACATTTTACTGGTAGATCCTTACTTGGTCTTCCTGAGTGTTGTATATCTTTCCCGTTATTTAAATGTACAGCTTCTTTATATTTTAGTTTATAGGTAATGAATACATATGTCAATCTTGTTCTGGGTTAAAGAAAGCAACATTTGACATCAGAGAAATTTTGGTTATTTTTAGCCTTTTATACACAAAAACCTAATTTCTAATTTCAGTACGCATCTAAATTTTCTTTCATGTACCATTCTTTCTGTTTGTCCTGATATCTGCCTGATCTCTGAATTTCACCAAGTATAGAACTATCTCAAGGCAGCACACAAATTTACTTTGGTCAGATAATTTAGAATGACTCTCCATAGTCTAATTTTCTTAATTTGATGATAAATCAAGGTGGTAAGTTTTCTTAAGCAGATGAACTCTGTCATGAATGGAGGAACACTGCTGGTATTCCTTACAACCTTGAGCTGTTACCCTTTTATATTGACCAGTAATTATCTGAAGTTCTATGTTGACCGAATTTCCTTATTTATATAATTGTTCCTTTCTTCTTTCTTTAACAAAGGGAACCATGGAAGATAAGATTTACGATCGTCAGGTAACAAAGCAGTCACTATCTTTCCGAGTTGTTGATCAACAGCAGGTTGAGCGTCATTTTACCATGAATGAGCTTACTGAACTTTATACTTTTGAGCCAGACTTATTAGATGACCCTAATTCAGAAAAGAAGAAGAAAAGGGATACCCCCATGCTGCCAAAGGTATGATCATTCAGATTATTAGGTTAACTAACAAAGCAAATGCCAATACTGGCCAAGGGAAACTGGACTACTACAGTGAAAGTGAGTCTTCTGAAGACCATACTTAACAGATTTTCAGAGGTTAATTTATATTTAATAAGCTTTAATCTATATGATTATAAATGTAAGGATGCCTGATTGCTTCTCCATAGGCACTATAAAAGATAGTATTTCTGAAAAGCATGCTCTATCTTAAATAACATTCCTACCGCCCAGAAAGATGTCTGAGCAAATACCTAAGTGGAAATCATGAAGACTGTATTTTCCTATTCCTCTCCAGTTGAGCATGCGCATATTTAATTAACTGTACTAGTAAGTTAGCTGTCTCTTCTTTACCTTCTTATCTGTCATAGAGCAATTAAGAATCAGAAAATTGGTTTATAAAAATTCCCTATCCTCCTAGTTAATGAGGGAACTGTAAATCAGAACCATAGTGCGATACTACCTTATACCTGTTAGGGTTGCCAGTAAGGAACAAAACGTGGTAAGTATTAGCGGCAGTGTGGATAAAGGCAGTGTGGATAAAGGAAACCCTTCTGTGCTTCTGGTCTGGGTGTACATTAGTGCTGCCACAACTCAAAACAGTACGGATGTTCTTTTAAAATTAAAATACAATTACCATATACTCCAGCAGCGTCATTTCTAGATAGATGAAAAGCAATCAAATGTCTGGATAGTGAAGTATCTGAAATCCTGGTTTTGTGCTTACTGTAGTATTAGTCACAGTAACTAGCCTGTGAAGTAAATCTAAATGTTAATCAGCAGGTGAGTGCATAAACTTTATCTCACCTTGAAAAACAGTGACAGAATCCTATTCACAACAATATAGAGGTTCTTATGCAAAGTAAAAGAAACCAGATGTAAGATGAGTCCCCTTATGCGCTTTCTACATCCTGTTTTGTTGACTCACAAAGGGGTGCTCGCTAGGAAATTTGTGTAATCGGCACGTTTTGGTCAAAGGACATAAAGCTTCGATCAGGCCAGATAAATTTCTTCTAGAGTAGTATTATGCATCCTAGTATCTGTGTTGCCAGCAGAGTAAATCTCAAGCGATCTTATCATCAAAAGATATCACCAGTAGAGCTTTTAGAAGTAATGGGTTATGACATTGATTCTAGTGATTCTTTCGCGGGTGTGTCCATACCTGGAAACTCACTGACTTAAATACATTAACTCTGTTCAGGCTTTTGTATGTTTCTCATAAGGAGAAAAGCCTATGTTATTTTTCTAATTTAAATAAATATTTTATAAGCTAGTCCCATTCTAATCCTCAAGAAGGCTATGTATACATACACTTTTTCCTGTTATCTTGATTGAGACCATTGTGAAAGCAGATAGCTGGGTAACACTTTAGTCACTTGTAAAGCCCATTATTTTTCCATATGATTGTATACCTTAAATAGCCATTTAAGGAAGGAATATTTTTGTTTTTGTTTTATAAAGAACAGCCTCTAGTGCTAACATAGCATTTTGAAGAAATATGTATATATAACTCACATAAGTATTATTTATTTTTAAATACATATCTCCACATTTTTGTATTCTTTGATTTGGACACAGGATCTCATTATGTTTTTTTTTTTTTTTTTTTTGGTTCTTTTTTTTTTTTTTTTTTCGGAGCTGGGGACCGAACCCAGGGCCTTGCGCTTCCTAGGCAAGCGCTCTACCACTGAGCTAAATTCCCAGCCCCAGGATCTCATTATGTTATCTTCAAACTTACTGTTTTCCTGCCTCAGCCTCCTAAGTACTATGGCTACAGGGATTTAAAATGTTTTTAATGGTGTGTGTGTGTGTGTGTGTGTGTGTGTGTGTGTGTGTGTGTGTGTGTGTGTGTGTATTTGCTTATACGCATGCATATATAAGCAAATATGTTAGTTTTCTAATAAGAGAAACTTGAATTTAAAGTTTATTGACACAGAATTTTGGATGGACCTTTTTGTTTTCTACAATCTAGTCTGGCCTTAAACTGGTTATATAGCTAAGGATGACTTTGAACTTCTTATCCTCTTGCTCTATATCCCAAGTACTATGATTAAGATTTATGCTACCATGCCCATCTTGAAAGAACTTGTTTTTATGACAACTTCAAATTTCTTAGACAAATTTCAGGGTACTTATATGTTTAAAACAACCATTTTTAATCAATTACTTTTAAAATGAAAAGTATCATTATAATATTCATGTTAGGAAATACTATTAATAATGATATGTCTTCATTAGGTATGGAATGTGATTTTTTCTTTTGGACCACACAGGATTTCCCTGTGTACCCTGGCTGTCTTGGAACTCTTTAGACCCGGCTAGCTTTGAACTCACAGAGATCTGCCTGTGTCTGCCTCTCAAGTACTAGGATTAAAGTGTACATCACCACTGCCAGATTGAGAATGGGAAATTTATTTGTGGTACTGGAGATGAGATCCAGGGTCTTGCAAATGCCAGGAAAGCTTCTACTGCTGAGCATACCCAGCTCTTTACCTTCTCACTGTGTGTGTATGCATAGGTGTCTTGGTTACTCAGGTCTTTATACGTGGGAGGCAACAATATAGCACTTGAGTTATAACCCAGACAGCCTAGGATTTCTGAAACTGGGTCTTCTATATAGCTCAGAATAGCCTCAAGCTGTTTATCTCCTGAGTGCTGATTTTATATTCTTCAGTAGTCTGAATGTTTCCTATGCAGTAGCTAAGTTGCTTTGTACATTTAACAGCACACAAAAATAATTTAATAATACTATACTATTGTTTTATGGGTTTCTTTTTCAAGTAGATAGATCTTAAAAATATTTTCAAGTGCATACTATAAAAAGTAGTAAATTAATTTGTTCCCCAACACCTTTTGTATTATTTCTGTATAATTTCACTTAAGGGTTTGTATATATGTTTATAATTTTAAAAATAGTTCCCCTCTCCAATTTGAGATTATTTCATATCTAATTTTATCTAATTAGCATCTTTTCTAAAATTATACCTAATGTTACATTTCAGCTTGTATAGGAAATAGCTCCTAATTAGTAATATTTCTAATAGGAAATAAACAATCCAGTTAGAAACCGGTGAATTGGTATACATGGCGTGCATACCTTTAATCCCAGTATATGGAAGTGGCAAGAAGAGCAGTTGTACAAGTTTAACATATACTACACAGCAAATTAGCACATATCTCTAATATCAATCACATGGAGGCTGAGACTCGAGGATTATGAGCCTGAGGCCAGCTTGGGTTACATACTGTACCAAAAGCCAAATTAGAGGAAATTATTAGAGGGAATAGAGAGAAAGTCAAGGCTTAGCATGATTATGTCACTTAACCTGGTGTATGCATCTAATTTGTATTGACGCTGGCCTTCAGATCTGCTCTGCTGAGTACTGCAGCAAATGTTTTTCACTTTGCTGGGATTGAACTTTATGACCTTATGCATACTATGCAAGCTCTGTACTACTGACCTATACTCTGAATATTATACTTTATTGTTGTCCCTCACTCCTAAAAATTATAGTTGCTACCAAATATAGGAAACATGGAGAAGGACCCCTGGGATTCTGAAGATTCAATAACTTGTTTAGCATACATTTTTTGAGACAGAGTTTCCCTATGTGGCCTCGGCTATCCTGATCTAGTCAGGTAGACCAGGTTGGCCTCAAACTCAGATCCACTTGCCTAAGTCTCCCAAGTGTTGGGATTAAAGGCATGCACCACCACTGCTTGGCTTAGGATGCTTTATTTTAATAAAAAAGTTTTTAAAATTCAGAATGCTTTCACAGTCAATAATCTCAGAAAACTGGGATTTAGAGAGTTTGTGTGACCAGTGAGGTTAGAGCTAAAATTTGAACCTTGAAGTCACCATCCCTTTTCAACTAGATCCCCTCTGCTTTTATATACTTAATGTATTGGACTTCAACGTAAGTCCATTAAGTGTTTGTACTGGCTGGTTTTGTGTGTCAACTTGACACAAGCTGAAGTTATCACAGAGAAAGGAGCCTCCCTTGAGGAAATGCCTCCATGAGATCCAGCTGTAAGGCATTTTCTCAATTAGCGATCAGGTGGAGGACCCAGCCCATTGTGGGTGGTGCTATCCCTGGGCTGGTAGTCTTGGGTTCTATAAGAGAGCAAGCTGAGTAAGCCAGGGGAAGCAAGCCAGTAAGTAACACGCCTCCATGGCCTCTGCATCAGCTCCTGCTTCCTGACCTGCTTGGGTTTCAGTCCTGACTTCCTTTGGTGATGAACAGCAATGTGGAAGTGTAAGCTGAATAAACCCTTTCCTTCCCAACTTGCTTCTTGGTCCTGATGTTTGTGCAGGAATAGAAACCCTGACTAAGACAGTGTTTTTCTCTTAAGTGAACAGAAGAAATGTCCTGGGTTATATATTAGAAATCTGTACAGGCACATACCTAAATGTACCATCCAGTTCTTTGGAAAAGTTGAAGGTGAGGACTTGCTTAAAAATATATTGAAAATAGGAGTTGCTATGGCATTGCTGAGACCACAGGGAGAACAGCAATTCCTAAAAGAAATGTGAAGTAAATGGCACAAGTTGGAGGATCCGAAAGAAAATAATCATACTGTAGGGTTACAGGTGGATGGGGATGGGTTAATAGAACTTAGATTAGAAATCACATTATGGCCGTAGGATCTATTGAACTTTAAACAGGAAGCATTTTTCATCTTAGAAAAAGTATTTTGTGTGACAGTGTAGAAGATGCATTAGAGAAAATAAAGTGGATGTTAAAACCCTTGTTAGGATACTGTTGAGATGACGTAGATGAGCGGTAATGACAGGCCTAAATAAAGCCCGTGTGAACAGCAGGGCTGTACAGTCCAGTTAGTAAAGGCTACATTTGTCCCTCAGGCTGTATTTACCAGCTTACTTCATGGCGCCAAAACCTTGATAGGGTTTATATTGACATTTGCAGTGAAATATTTCTTGTCTTTTGAACCTGCTTTTATTAAAGTTATCTATTATTACTATACAATTGTGATTACAGTCCCTTTTATCTATAATTTTAATTATCCTTAATTTTTTTCATATTATATATTTTGATCATGTTTTCTCCCTTCCCCACATCCCACTCACCCAAGTTTATGTTCTTTCTCTTGTTTTGGTTTTTCACCTTTGCTTTGTTTTGGCTTTTACTTTTGTGTTTTTTGTATTATCTTTAGTCAAAAAATGATATATCTTAATTCTTGTTCTCAATTTACATTATCTAAGTAGTTATTAAGTAGCATGCCTTCTCTATGTTAAATTTTCTGAAACTGCTAATTTCTAACGTACCTGATGTTATTATATGCCTTTCTGCCTCTTTATTGTCCTCTTAGTGCACAATTCTTGTTTTGGTATTTCTATTATTATTATTTTTTTTTTTTTAGTTTTCCTTCTCAACTTTCTAATTAGATTTGATGTCTCAGCTGTAGTTTATTAGTCACTTGACTGTGCTTTGGTCTCTTATTTTTATAGGTCTTTCGAGGCAACAACTCCATTCTTCCTTTGCTCTCTTCCATAGTGAGCCGTGTAACACTAGCCTTTAAAACATACAGAATGTCACTGCACTCTCACAATTCCTTAATGATGTACTGTCATTGAGAGGTGTGACTACAGTTTATTGAGTATTTAGTCTTACTCTTAGTCTCTCAGGGTACATTTCAAAAAGGAAGAGAATTGATTGGTTTTGCCTTGTGTCTGTCTGGCTTTGTTGGGTCTGTTTGCACTTTGCACGTCCTACACAAGTGCTCCTCTGCTGAACCGCATACCAGCTCTGTATATTGTACCTTCAGTTCCTTCTTGAATCTGCCATATTACTCAACTCCATTCATGGTGATAGCACATTAACTTGTATTTTCTTAAGTCTACACATTGGATTCTTAGTTGTTGTTGCCAGTGAATTTTTTTCTCTTTTTTGAAATTCAATAGCTTCATAATCCTGTGAATACTTTTTTCTTTTAGTGAATTAAATTTAAGATCTTCTGAATCATTTCTGCTAAGTGTCTATTCATCTCTTTTGGTTTGCTTTTGGTTTTTTGCTTTTTGGTTTCTTGCTCTATAGCTTAGACTCACCTTGAATTCCCTTTGTAGCTTAGGCTGTCCTTGAACATCTAGTAGTCCTACTGCTTCAGCATCCTGAAGACTGGAGTTACAGGTATCAGTCCTCAATAATACTCAGCTCCATAGTTAGGGTTTCTTTTGCATTGATAAAACATCATGACCAAAGGCAACTGGGTGAGGAAAGGGTTATGGCTTACAGTAGCGTCCATCTTCAGGGGAAGTCAAGGCAGTAACTGAAGGCAGAAACAGATGCAGGAACTGAAACAGAATAAGAAGGAGTGCTGCTTACTGGCTCACTTCCTCTGGTCTGCTCAGTTCACTCTCTCATATACCCCTGGACCACTTGCTCAAGATGGCACTACCTCCAGTGGTTGGGTTGGTCCTTCCACATCAGTCATCAGTCAAGAAAGTGCCATACAGACTAGACTTGTCCTGGCAGTCTAAAGGAGGAATCATTTTCTCATTTTCTCTATTCAGGTTCTTTGTCCCAAATAACTCTAGCTTGTGTCAAGGTGACAAAACAAAACAAAAAATAACTGATGTACTAGGTTCTATCCATCCTTTTAATTTTTCAGAGTAATGTTCTTCAGTCATTGTGAGCCTTCACCAAATTTTACTGAGTTGGTGCCTGATTCTCAACTATTTGTTTCTTAAATATTAATGTCACCTCTGTTAACACATATGTAAATGTTCTTTGGAAAAAATGCTTTTCTGGCAATAAATATATAGATTGCATAGGTTTTAATGATCTGATCTTGGCCAGGGCCACATTTCATAATACACTTAAAAGTAGGTGTTTCGTTCCTCTTAAGTACAGTGTACTCAGCCTAGGTTCTGTACCCTTTATTAAGAAAACAAAAGCCAGTATAACTGGCATAGAAGCCTTTCTGCATTTCCCTTTGCAGCACTGTACCACTTATGTCTCTTTAAGTGTGGACTGCATGTTGGTAATTGTAGGGAGGACAAAATGGGGATTTAAGCTGAAGCACCCTAAGTGAGCCTTCAGGTTGCCTTTCTCCACCCTGACTTTGTGGACAGTTTTCTCCCCTAGACGTTAGTCCTTTATGCCAGCTCAAAGCATACTTTACTGAACAGAGATGTTATTGTACAGTTTTATTAGCCAGCACACAATAATATCAGGTTTTAGGTTTGTCATTTTTAACACTAGAGTAGAATACCATTAAAATAATTTGGTGTAAAGCTTGGAATAGCTAATCAGCTTATTTTAGGAACTTTCTCTGAGCTTGCATACATTTGCTTTTGAGACATAGGATTCACATGGTGGCACATGAGTCTGATTTTTGCTGCCATCTACTAAGGAGCCAAGTTTATAATTGAAATATGAAGTTTAATGTCAGTTGTTACTTCTCTGCCTCTTTTATATGTTTAGTTCTTTTGTTTAATAAAACAAAGTCTAGTGGTATTCATGCATATGGGTTTTCTGATACAAAAGTTCTTAATATTTCTCTGAATAAGAATAGAATACTGGGCTGGGTATTGGTAGTGTGCATTCTTTAATCCCAGCACTTGGAAGGCAGAGGCATGCAGATCATAGTGGGTTCGAGGCCAGACTCGTCTACAAAGTGAGTTCCAGGACTGCCAGGGATACACAGATACCCTTTCTCAAAAAATAAAAAATAAAAAAAAATAGAATACCAGAAAATACAAGTTTAAGAGGAATTATTTTAGCTATACCAGTACTTTTTAGATTATCAAAATCTCTTATTTGGTGTTTGTTAGGATATTGATGCCATGTAGAAGGGACAGCTGGTTTGTGTCTTTTCTTTATTTTAGGTCTTCTGCTAAATATGCTTTTGGAAGTAAATCTTGTTGGTGTTTCTTTTTCCCCTCTAATTCTTAAAATGTATTTGCTAGTGGGGGGAGCCACCTCAGTGGATGAGGAGGCATTTGGATAGCTTGCAGGAGTTGCATTGCACTGCAGGTGCCTTTGCTGACTGAGGTCTCTCACTCGCCCCTGTATTTGTTTTGAGATAGCATCTCACTCTTTAGTTGAGATTGCCATGGATGTCAGTATGTAGACTAGGCTGGCATACATTCTTGGCATTCCTCCTGTCTTAGTCTCTGCAGTGCTGAGATGGCAGAAATGGATCACCACACCTGGCTCATAGGGGATACTTTAAAGCAAGCTTTGTGAGCCCCACAATTCTCAAGAAATAACAATACCTACACCTCATGGAGATCACACACACACACACACACACACACACAGACACACACACACACAGACACAAACACAAACACACACACACCCTCACATGTAGTAACTGCACCAATGGTCACTGATAGTTTCCTTTGGATACTTGTTACAAATATTGCCATTTTGCTAAATTAATTTCTCTGAAAGCAATATATATTTTGAAAGAAACATCATATGAGATCTTTATCCTTATAAGATCAAAGTTTGACATATGAATGAAAACATTCAGGGGACAAAGGAAATAATCTTAGCTATACTGTGGGAGAAGCAAAATTTGAGGCCTGAGTTTCCTTCGAGATGAACTGTATCAGTTGTCTGAGTACTAACAGTAATTAGTAAATACTCACTTCAGTGAATCTGTGTGGACTCGTCAAGGAATGAATACCCTTCCCAATAACTAAGGGTTTTCTCTCCTCTTCCTTACATAATATATGAGAATTATCCTTTAGCCATCTACAGTTTCTGTAGTATTTGGGTTTTGGTATTTAGATTATCTTATTTAATAAAGACTCATTTTTCAGGTAGCTTTGTAGTGAGTTGTTAAAATAAGAAAGGACTTCTGGTCCTCCTACAAACTACACAATATACACTTGGCTGTTACTGCTGTTTTACTGGGGCTTTTGTTTGTTCTTCATTTTCTCTCTCTTTCCTCTTCCTTTTCTTAAACAAGAAAATCTAGTAGGAAGTCAAGGCCACCAAGTCTTTCTTTAGGTAACAGGGTCCATGGTGCCAATGATACCTCCAAAGAACATATTCCCAAATTCTGACAAGCTAAGCTGCCTTAGAAATTATTGGGGGTTGGGGATTTAGCTCAGTGGTAGAGCGCTTGCCTAGGAAGCACAAGGCCCTGGGTTCGGTCCCCAGCTTCAAAAAAAAAGAACCAAAAAAAAAAAAAGAAATTATTGCCAGTGGAAATTACATCATATATAATGTATCCTTGTTAGGCAGGGTGTTTTGCAAGATTCCATTGGGGAAGGGATTGAGTTGGACTTCAGAAATTGTTTCCTTATGGAGAGTTTGATACACTACAAATATTTACTACTTGCTAAGCCTGGTGATGTGTGCTTTATGATCCTCGTTTGAGAGGCTGAGGCAAGATGGTCGCAAGTTCAAGGCCCATGCTGGTTCATATCTGAAGTGTGGTCCTTAGTGTGGGTCTAATCATATACAGTTTTCCTGGAGATAGAAACATTGGATGCTGCTGCCTGCCGCACCTACAGGCACACAACCCTGCAGTGGGGCGTCTTAGGTTCACTGTCAGCTTTATAACACTATATATACCATTCTGTCTCTTACATGTTTATATCATTTTTGGGGTTGGGGATTTAGCTCAGTGGTAGAGCGCTTGCCTAGCAAATGCAAGGCCCTGGGTTCGGTCTCCAGCTCCGGAAAAAAGAAAAAAAAATGTTTATATCATTTTTATCATTTTCTTGAAAAACTGTAGTTTCTAGAACTGTGGTGACAGTTTTTGACATTTAAATCCTAAATATAGTGTTTAGTTCTTTAAATGTTAAAGAAAAAAACATTCTTATCAAGAGATGTTTTTGCCCTCTGCTAATGTCAGCTTGGCAGACAGGAAAGTTCTATGGTCGTCAATAATTCATAACTCTTGTCATAACTCTGGGGATTCGGGCCAATTTCTAATGCTCTTTATTTAGCATAGGTTATGTACTGCAAACACAAACACAGAAGTCTCAGGTTCATTCACTAAGCTGTCTACTTACTCCACACACTACAGTTTTTCTCCCACTGGAATCTGGGGAAAGAAACCGACTTCAAATGTGAAAGTAAAAGCTTTTGGAGCAGGATTATTAAATTTCTTCACTAAAATGCTAGACTTCTTCAAGTAATAAAAGGGACCTTTTTCATAGACTTTTAGTCAGTCATATGGCAGTTAAGTATTCTAGCAACCTTTTACTTCCACATATTATAAAACTAAAATTCAAAGTGATGGTAAGCAAAATATTTTTGAAATATGGCAAACCTCCTACCCTACCCCCAGGCAAAGCCTTGATTATTTTTTAACAATTTTATTTTCAAGGTTGGACTTTGGAATTAATTAGATGGGATTTTTGTCAGCTTGCCAAATACTTTAAACTTCTAAATAAATTAATTTAAACTTTTAATTTATGATTATTTTTGTTTTATTAATTGAACTAGTCACTTTTAAAGCTTAAACTAATTTAGGTGGTTAGCTGAAATACAGACCATACTTTTTTCAGTTTGTAGGCATTAAGAAAAATGTATTTAAGAAAAAGTAAAGTTTAAACAAAGACAAGTAAAGGTACACATTTGGATGTAATTTAAGCCTCATTTTGATGACTGTTGGCTTAGTGATTATAGATTCTGTTCCAGTATTGTTTTCAATAATAGTGTTACTATAGCAACAAATATAAATGCTGCTTTAAAGGAGGAAAACAAAAACCTTTCTACTGATTGTATCTTACATGGAAAAAAAAAACTTTTAACTTTCATAGTTTATTCTGGATTTGCAAGAATGTTTTTCCTGAAGAAGTAGTCTGAGGATCCTGTTACAAATATTTTTTGGCCTTCCTAATCTCATTATTTGTTTCTTATATAGATTGAATGCTGCAATTAATTTAAAAGCCAAAGATATGGGATGGTATCTGCTGCCCTGCTTCTGAGCTATATTATTTTCTATTTTTCTAAGACAGGCCTTAATTTGCGTGAATTGTATTTTTATTCTTAAAACAGAGAAAGAGAACAGGGAATTATATGCATGAATTTGTATGAGTGGCTGCTCATCTGACCAGATTTTGCATTCTTTTTTTTTTTTTTGAAATAGGGTTTCTTGCTGAACTTGGGGGCTAACAGATTTGACTAAGCTAGCTGGCTAATATGGCCTAGAGTTCATCCTTTCTCTTCTTCCTCAGCCTAGGTTTACTGCGATGCCTACCTCCTCTCCCCCTTCCTTTCTCCAAGGCTTTTTTTTCCATTTTAAATCTTTTTATTTATTCTTCTCTTATATATTACATCCCGACCACAGTTTCCCCTCCTCTCTCCTTCCCTCAGATTCACCTCAGAATAGAGCGGACCTCCCCAGGATATCAACCAAATATGAGAGATCCAAACTTGGGCTCTTATGTTTGCAAAGCAAGCACATTTCCAACTGAGCCATCCCTCTAGGGTCTTAAAGTGATGATTACAGCATACATATTTGTCCAAGGGCTTGAGTATTATCAGCATAATCAATATGTGAGGAATTTTTTTTTTATTTTCTTTTTTCTTTTTTTTTTTTTTTATTAACTTGAGTATTTCTTATATACATTTCGAGTGTTATTCCCTTTCCCGGTTTCCGGGCAAGCATCCCCCTCCCCCCTCCCCTTCCTTATGGGTGTTCCCCTCCCAACCCTCCCCCCATTGCCGCCCTCCCCCCATAGACTAGTTCACTGGGGGTTCAGTCTTAGCAGGACCCAGGGCTTCCCCTTCCACTGGTGTTCTTACTAGGATATTCATTGCTACCTATGGGGTCAGAGTCCAGGGTCAGTCCATGTATAGTCTTTAGGTAGTGGCTTAGTCCCTGGAAGCTCTGGTTGCTTGGCATTGTTGTACTTTTGGGGTCTCGAGCCCCTTCAAGCTCTTCCAGTTCTTTCTCTGATTCCTTCAACAGGGGACCTATTCTCAGTTCAGTGGTTTGCTGCTGGCATTCGCCTCTGTATTTGCTGTATTCTGGCTGTGTCTCTCAGGAGTGATCTACATCCGGCTCCTGTCGGTCTGCACTTCTTTGCTTCATCCATCTTGTCTAATTGGGTGGCTGTATATGTATGGGCCACATGTGGGGCAGGCTCTGAATGGGTGTTCCTTCAGTCTCTGTTTTAATCTTTGCCTCTCCCTTCCCTGCCAAGGGTATTCTTTTTCCTCATTTAAAGAAGGAGTGAAGCATTCACATTTTGATCATCCGTCTTGAGTTTCGTTTGTTCTAGGGATCTAGGGTAGTTCAAGCATTTGGGCTAATAGCCACTTATCAATGAGTGCATACCATGTATCTCTTTCTGTGATTGGGTTAGCTCACTCAGGATGATATTTTCCAGTTCCAGCCATTTGCCTACGAATTTCATAAACTCGTTGTTTTTGATAGCTGAGTAATATTCCATTGTGTAGATGTACCACATTTTCTGTATCCATTCCTCTGTTGAAGGGCATCTGGGTTCTTTCCATTTTCTGGCTATTATAAATAAGGCTGCGATGAACATAGTGGAGCACGTGTCTCTTTTATATGTTGAGGCATCTTTTGGGGTGAGGAAATTTTTAAAGTATATCCACTAAGTCATTCCATTGCAGGTATCATAATAATCAACACAGAAAAATCATTTTAATCTCTTCATCAACAGTTAATGAAGGTTTTCTATATAGTGTATTGACTCTCAACTTTCTTTATGCTGCGACCCAACCTGTTAATGCATGTCCACATGTTGTAGTGACCTTTAACCAAAAAATCATTTTTTTTTCTTTTTTTCGGAGCTGGGGACTGAACCCAGGGCCTTGCGGTTGCTAGGCAAGTGCTCTACCACTGAGCCAAATCCCCAACCCCCAAAAAATCATTTTTTTGCTACTTTATAACTGTCCTTTTGCTACTGTTATGAATTGTAATGTAACTACTTTTGGAGATACAGGCTTGCCAAAGGGTTTCAAGGCACAGGTTGAGAACCACTGACATAATCTTAAGTTCTGTGCCTCCATCAAAACCAGTGGTTTGTATTTTGTATAAAGTGATGTCTATACAAAGATAGCAAGGGAGAAATGTAGATTTCACTTAAGTCTAACGTGTTCCCATGTTTGTGAAAAGCTCCATGTATACACATGAAGGAATATATACCATATTATTCACAGTTGTCTCCAGGTTATATAGTTAGATATTAGTATTACTTTGATTAATTTGAAAAGAGAAATTATCATATTCATTAGAAAAAATATGAAGTTTCTGGTTTGTTTTTGAATTTTGGCTTGAACACATGGACTGTGTTCATAAGGCTCCAAATTTTATTAATGGTAGAAATCAAAGTTATGCAAGCTTTTCCTGTGACTTACTGGTATTTCAGGTGGCTATGAATCAAAAGGGACAGTATTGCTTGAATAGAGACTGTATTGCCACCATTACCTGACCTTAATTAGGTAATCATGTTTCATTTTGATAAAATAAATCTAGAATCAAGGAATGAAAATGGCAAAATAGTATATGTCAGCTTTAGTATGAGCATGAACTAGTCTTTCACAAGTTGGGGATTTTAGCCTTGGCTTTTATGTTTTCTTTCATTAAAATCACTTACACTGAGCCTGTAGAGAGATGGCACTGGCTGTTCTAAGGGACCTGGGTTCGATTCTAAGCAGCCACCCACATGGTGGCTCAAAACCATGGATAATTCCAGTTCCAGGTAATCCATGTTCTAGCCTTTGTGGGTACTAGGTACACACATGGTATACATACATGCACACAGGTAAAACACCCAAATGCATAAAGTAAAAATAAATGAATCTTTGTTTAGGAAAAGAAAGCTCAAAACAGTTAAAAGTGTAAAAAAAAAAAGAAAGACCTTAGGCTGTTTCTTGCCCAGAATCCTTTGAGGGATTATAGTTTTAACTTAAAAAGTAGACCTAGGAAACAGAGGCGACAAGCCTCATGAAACCAAGCATTTTCTGTAGTGTGATATAATAATAATTACTGGATAAGAGTTGAGATATTCAGTTGCTTGTCCCAGCTCGTCCCTTGTGTAATTGGAAAAGTCAGTTGCCTGGTCCTCAATTTCTCCTAATTTCAAGTCAGCAAGTTTGGATTTGAAATTATAGGATGCTAAGGACTAACCCAATAAAACTCCCTATCTTGGGCCTTTTTACTGTGTTTGTACACACACATTTCTGGAAAATCTTCTCTATAGTAAACAAGTGATGTTTGTATTGGGTTGTGATTGAGAAAGACATCCTCAATTGACATGGTGTTTAATTTTTTTAAAACTTAGGTGTTTCCATTTATTCTGCTATTCTTGTAATATCTTGTTATACCTGTGAGTAAGTAGTATCCATCCATATTTAACTTGTGTTCATAGCCAGAGGTCTCAGTGGTTATCAGAGTTAACTCCAGATCCAGTGGCGTAAGAGTTCTCTTGGTCCCTGGAGTAGCTAGCTTTGTCAGAGAAATGAACTGATAGTAATTTTGGTTACAGTTATCACTTACTGCCAGGCAGAAGTAAAATATCTGTATCTGTTCAGTTGTGCTTCGGGTAGTCATGGGAGTCGTGTTAGATGAGTTTATAAAGACAGGCCTCTCTTTGCCTGCTAGCCCTGATAACAACAGCTCTAGAGATTGAGCAAGTGATGAGAAGCTTGTTTAGTGGGATCCAGCCCAGCAACTAAGATTTGAATGGAAGATTACTACACCAGACAGTAGCCTTTCATAGCATCTCTCTATTCTACCAGGAAATTTTCTTGAAATCCTCTCGATGTATGGTCTTTTAAAAGCTTGCTCATTTCAGCAAAGGAAGTATAGCATATACTGCATGGTTACAGCTATAGCTTTACAAGTCGGTTTTATTTCCTTTTTGGAAGGAAGTAACTATTTCAAGTGTTTGCTACAGTAGCTAAGGGTATTCATAGGAGTTAGATACCACATTATATGGAATTAGGGTCTGTGTTTGCTCTTGTACAGGAAAAGACTTAGGGCTTTATGAAATGAATCTCTCATTTTTGAGTTATTTAACAGATATTTGATTCCCTTTTGTGGATCAAATTTCTAAGTATGGCTATACACACACACACACACACACACACACACACACACACACACACACACACACTCATGTATGGTTTTTAACAGCTTGTGGCTGTTTGCTTATTAGAATAGGATTTCTTTCTTTTTCTACTGCCAAGTGCTGGGTTTATAGGCCTGCCCACCATTTGGGGTTGGTATGTTTTTGAGGCAGGGTCACACACTGAAATTGCCCAGGTAGGCCTTGAACTTATGATCCTTCTGCCTCAGCCTAAGCAGTGGCTGGGATTACAGGTTTGTGCCACATTGCCTGGCTACATTTTTTTATTAGCAAAAGTATCATATTCATGACATTCATATTAAATTCTTACCCATGTCTCTTTTCTACCATGCTCTCATAGTCATAATTACAGAGCAGACTTTTAGTATTTAAACATCCTTTTTTAATGTTCAAAGATAAGTTTTACGAGTGGAGGGGTGGCTCAGCAGTTAAAAGCACATATTGCCCTGTAACAGAGTTAGATTCCATAGTCCACACAGTTCACAAATTACCTGTAACTCCTACTCTGGGAGAATCCAATGCCTGAGGGCACTGTACTTTGTGCACATGCACACTTAAAAATAAAAATAACTCATAAAAAAACAGACTTAAGTTTGGCAAAAATCACTTGGTGGGTAAAGATGCATGCTGCAAACCTAATTGAGCCGAGTTTTGAGCCACAGGTAGAGGGAGAGAATGGTTCCTGCAAGTTATCTGACCTACACGTGCATGCTATGGGGCGTGTTGAGGTTTACATGTACACACATACAACAGCAATAAACAATCAACTTAGGTATCATTTCTCAAACCTCTTATAATTAGTTGAAAATAATTATCAGTTCAAATTTGACTGTGTAGATAGCCAGATGGTGATATAGACCTGTAATCCTAGCACTTTGTAGATGGAGACAGGAAGATCAAGAGTTCAAGGTCATCCTTTGCTCCATAGCATTTGGAGGCCAGCCTGAGTTGACATGAAATTTTGATGCGAGGTCTGTTTTCTAGGTAACTTATAGTATACATTGGAAATGGGAAAAACAGTCCATTTATACTTTTAACTGTCTAGAACTATGAAGATCTGTTCCAGAGGGGGAAAATAATTATGATTTCACTTCTACCAAACAGGATACCATACTTGCAGAACTTCTTCAGATACATAAGGAGCACATTGTAGGATATCATGAACATGATTCTCTTTTGGACCATAAAGAAGAAGAAGAGCTGACTGAAGAAGAAAGAAAAGCAGCTTGGGCCGAATATGAAGCAGAAAAGAAGGTATTTCGTTCAAAATGCCTTTTCCCTGAAGATAGATGTTAGGGTAAAGGGAGAAGCTTAACAGGAATGACTATAATTTAAGTGCATCCTCTACATGGGCACCTGCCACAGTGAACTTTGTTATTGTAATCATAAAGATCTGCTAATAACTAAAAGTACTTTTGGAACTAGGTATGGTCTCTGTGGTCCCAGCTACTTGAAAGACAGACAGGGAGATAATTCGTGCTCGACATTTGGAGACTGATCTGATTAACAAACTAGGAACAAACACAATTTTTGCTTTCTGTTTTTATGTTTGCCATTGGGCAGCCATGAAGGATGAGAGGTATCATATTTGAAGGAAGACATATTAAAATAATTGTTCGTCCGTATAGGTTCCCTAGTTAGTAATCTCAATTTAAGGGGTTTGGCTGTACTCACTAGTCGAATAGGAGGAAGAAGATTGTAGGTTATACTTAAAGGAAAAATACTCTTTTTTTTTTTTTTTGCTTAGCCCTTGCTGAATTAAAAGCCATTTAATGCCAAGCTCCACCAGCAACTTTTTTTTAAAATAATCCATATCTGTTTTAAATATTAGCCCACTTGAGCAGAAATTTGCCTGAGCATAGAAACCTTATCCTAGTATTTGAATCCTTTGCAAACCCCTAACTCACTGTACCAAACCCCTTTAATGTTAATATGATGTTAGAGTCTCATCAGAATTCACTGATTTCCTCAGTGTGGGGAATTTCTAGAAAAAAAAGAATACACCTTTAGGGTTACACCTTTCCATGTAGTAAGATCTCGGTTTCAGGTAAAAAGGGTGTTTCTTCGTGTGTGGAAGAGTGTTAATAATTTCCTAGATCTGAGATTGTTTATTAAACCAGTAGGTGATTTAGAACTTCACAGTTTTAATCACATGTGAAAGTGCATATTTTTTTTGTGTGTGTGTGTTTTTTAGGGATTGACCATGCGTTTCAACATACCTACTGGGACCAATTTACCCCCTGTCACTTTCACCTCTCAAACTCCTTATATTCCTTTCAATTTGGGAGCCCTGTCTGCAATGAGTAATCAGCAGCTGGAGGTGAGCTCTAAGGGACAAAGGTGGTTGGACATGAAGTAAAGGCAGTTCCAGCTGCCTGGCTGCGGGTTCCCAATGTAGGAATAGCACATTCCCTAAAAGATTACCCAGGATAAATCAAGACATTTTCCTTTTATTTGTTGACCTTTTGGAGGTTTTGCAGAGCACAAAGGAATCAATCCTTGAATTAATACAGTTTGAGTGATTTTAATTAAGGACTAATAAGGCAGCTGAATGGCTGGGGACATAACATTTTGGCCACTTATAAAATACCTGGAGAAAGAAATGCACTTGCTTAGTGTTTGCAAGTAGCTTAAATACATCTGTGAGTCTACTTGCAAGATAGAGGTGCCCTTAGGTCTGTGCTACTGTCCTTTGCAATGAAGTGTGTGATTTAAAGGTAGAATAAAGTGGGAATTAAATAGGAAAGATTAGACTATGTTATCAGTGGGTTGATAATTTAATTGAATTTGTGGTTTCATTTTTTATAATTTGCTCATGGATTTATTTAAATTAATTGCTTCAGTAAATCCCTAATTTGTATCTTCCTAAGAAGTCTCTTTTGCACATTGAGTTTTACTTCATTTATAGGTTGCTTAGGTTGCAAATCAAGTGCTATAAAGTGGCAAGAGGAATGATCTGTACACTTGAAGGCTATGCCGTCCTTCTTCCCCATGTACCTTATTCCTTATATCCTTCTAGGATCTTATTAATCAAGGAAGAGAAAAAGTAGTAGAAGCAACGAACAGTGTGACATCAGTGAGGATTCAGCCTCTCGAAGACATCATTTCCACTGTAGTAAGCAAATGACAGTTGTCTCCTTTCGACCTCCAGTCGGTGTGCATCTCACGTCCTTTGTTTTAACTTCTGCTCACTTTTCTACTTTCTGTGGGAAAATCATATAATCCTTATGACTTGATTCAAAATTGTTAAGTACCAGTAACTTTTGTAACAGCCTCACGCTGTCATTTATCCATTTTGCATAGATGATGACATAAAAGAGAATGGATAAATTACAAGAGTCGAGTCATCAAGCATTGTAACGTTGTTTGTATAAACACATTTTTAATGTTATCGGTTCCTCAAATTCAAATAATTTTTCCAGAGGAAGCCAACCCATATACACCAATGAACAGCTTAGTACCCTGTTCTCCTAACATTGGCTTCTTTAGAAATGAATAAAGGAAGAAGGAAATGGGGTTGAAAAATCCTGGACATATTAAGCACCTTAATGATTTCCCCTCAGTTGTACAGTTAGTAATAAGGAATAAATAGAAATGTCTTTCTTGCAGTGGAAAGAAAACATGAATCTCTCTGAGGCCCAAGTCCAAGCACTAGCATTAAGTAGACAAGCCAGCCAGGAGCTTGACGTGAAACGAAGAGAAGCAATTTACAACGATGTATTGACAAAACAACAAATGGTGAGAACTGTCTCTACGCTCTGTTGGATTTTCTTCTGTATGTATGAGTTGGTATGAGTGCAATAGCCATACAGGACGAATGGTCGTAGATTATTCTCAAGTTTTGCTAAAAACTAGTAGTGTTAAGAGAGATTTGGCTGAAAGAGTGTCGCCACAATCTGTTCTCTCTGATGTTTTTATAGGTTGTATTTCCTTATAATTTTATTTTTTTATCTCTTCTGGACATGTAGAACTTTCTCAAGACTTTTGCTTCTTCTGTCACATTCTAATATCTTCTAAAAGTACATATGTCAGTGTATTTATTTGGAGACTATGGTGTCCTGAATAATGTATAAGATGCCTACATCTTCTGAACACTGCCCTATTCTATGATCCTTGGTCATCTTTCCCAGCACAATCTTGACACGGGGTGTCAGTGGCGTGATTTACTAGGAAGCACTGTAGAATCAGTGTGCCTTTAAATTGTCTTAGGGAATTTGAGACCTTTAGGTAGGAATTATTCCTATTAAAATGCTTTTCCCCTTGCTGTTCATCACTAAAATATTTGTCTGTCACCATGTGAAATATTCAAGAGAATGACAAAGAAAGGAGAGTTGACAAAAAGTGCTGTAACTAATACTTGAGACTAATCACAGTGCAGGACAGATTACTATGGCAACTAACCTATATGCTGCCTGCAATACAATAGTCAAGTCATTAAGAGAATTTAGTACTAAATGGTGTTACTAACTGGTTTCTACAGTAATGGTCCTGTGAATGCCATCAAATTAGTAATGGTGATAACAATAATGTGTTTTCCTTTTGGTATGGTACTCCCTTAGCAAATTGATTTTAACCCAGAACTTGATACTTGCCTCTTTGGGGCGGGACATACCACTTGTATATATACAGCTCCCTTTTCTCTCTCCAGTTAATCAGCTGTGTTCAGCGAATACTCATGAACAGACGGCTTCAGCAGCAGTATACTCAGCAGCAACAGCAACAATTGACTTATCAGCAAGCAACACTGAGTCACCTCATGATGCCAAAGCCTCCAAATTTAATCATGACTCCTTCCAACTACCAGCAGATTGATATGAGAGGAATGTATCAGTCAGTGGCTGGTGGTATGCAGCCACCACCCTTACAGCGTGCACCACCCCCAATGAGAAGCAAAAATCCAGGACCTTCCCCAGGGAAATCAATGTGATTTTGCACTAAAACTTTAAAGGATTATTAAAATCATAGAAAGATCTTTTATTTTTTTAGGAATCAATGACTTAACAGAACTCAACTGTATAAATAGTTTGGACCCCTTAAATGCCAATCTTCCATATTAGTTTAAATTTTTTTTAAATAGGGCATACCATTTCTCTCTGACATTTGTCAGTGATGTTGCCTACAATCTTCTTACACACATTGAGTACAGAAGATATTTCAAATTGTTTTCAGTGAAAACAAATCCTTCCATAACAGTAACAGTTCCACAGATTTCCTCTCTAAATTTTTATGCCTGCTTTTAGCAACCATGAAATTGTCATAAAATTAATGAATTTAGAAATTAATAAAGATTTATATATTCGCTCTTTACATATAAAAACACACAGCTGAGTTCTTAGAGTTGATTCCTCAAGTTATAAAATACTTTTGTACTAATTCCATTTCTTGATTAGAGTGATTGAAATGGTCTTAATATTCTTTTGACTGAAGTTTGAAACTGGGCTCCTGCTTAAATATTGTCTCTGTGATTAAAAGCGTGTGCAATATTCTTAAATACTACTACTAATCTAAAGGTGAGGAGCCTTGTATCTTAGCATTGTAGAAACAGCCTTAAGTACAGTCTAAGACGAGAAAATTCCTTTTCTTATTTAGTCTTCCTGCCATTTTTTATTTTCAGTTGTATGTGATTTCAGGGTTGTGAATTATCCTCTGCATATGAGTTTCCTGTCTCCTGGCACTAATGGAAGTCCGATCCATCAGCCAAGGAGCCAGTGCTGGTGCTTCATCCTGTTGCTGGCAGTGGGATGCAAACTAAGAAAACCAAGTTAGAGCGCTTGAAAAGCTTCGCGCTGAAATTGTGGTTTTAGGCTCACACCCTGTTTTATAAACAACATCAAAATGGCAGAACCTTTGCTGACTTTGAAGTTCACATGAGGAATGTGCTTTCCTAGTCTCCAGTACTGTCAGTATTGTGAAATAATTCCTCTTAACGATAAGGATCACTGGCTTCTATGCTCCTCTTTTCACTCATCACACTTTCCCTCTTTCAAGCTCCTTTACAGTTTAGTAAATTGTTTTCAAGTTTGATCCCCCACCCCATTTTGATCTCTGAGTTGGTTTCCTTTCTTTTCTTTTCTTTTCTTTTTTTGGAGCTGGGGACTGAACCCAGGGCCTTGAGCTTGCTAGGCAAGCGCTCTACCACTGAGCTAAATCCCCAACCCCTGTTTCCTTTCTTTTCATTCCTCTTCCTCCTCTTCCTCTTCCTCTTGGATAAAGTTATTAATTCACCTAATACTCTTTTATTTCTGTTTTGTTTTGTTTTGGTTTGGTTTGGTTTTTTTTTTAACTAGAAAAATCAGTGTATTTCTTTTTCTAGATCCAAGTTTTTGAAAAATAACCTATAATTTCATTCATGTTCAATTTGATCATTTTAAGTGTCTTCAGTAAGAAGATTGTGTTTGACTATGGGTCAACTCATGACGATAGCATTTTTGAAATAAGTAGTAGAAACAGCTAAAGAAAAGCTGGGTGGAGTATTTGTTCTAGGCCTCACTGGACGTGATTGATATTGAATTGAACATGAACTTAAAATGGTTTTAGTTGTTTGGATAATAAAAGATTTCCATCTTTATCTTGTAAGAACTGGTGGTTAAAATATCCACACGCACCAGGTTTGTGATGAAGAATAAGTGAGGTGTGGCGGCTGTACCTTCCCATGATCAAACACACTAATGAACTCTGCGTATTTGGATACTGTGCCAGCCATGTAATAAAGCTTATTTAATTGGGGGTGGGGGGCAGATGTGCATTTCCTTTGGAAGAAGTGAAAGAAGCAAGACTTGTGAGATAAGTATTTGAAAGCAGTATGCTCTGGCCAACTGTTACCAGAATACGTTCAAGCTGATGTACTAGACATGGGAACTTTTACATGCTCTAATTATTTACTCAAAGACATAGATATGACAATTTTAGGCAACATTATAGTCCATTTTCATAATGGATGAAACTATAACTTGAAAAAATAGTAATTAGAAGGACTCATTGGAAATCAGAGCATTTGAAATAGATCTTGGACCACTTGCATACACTCTTCTCACTTGATATGTTAGCAACATAATATATGTACTTTGAGTATAACATCAAGTTTTAACAAATAAAGACAAAAAAAGTCACATAAGATACTAAAAGCTCATTTTTATATTTGTTTTAGATGTTTTAAATAGTTGCAATGGCTTAAATGACGATTTAAAATGTTGCTTGTAATACAGTTTTGCCTGCTAAATTCTCCACATTTTGTAACCTGTTTTATTTCTTTGGGTGTAAAGCGTTTGGCCTAGAATTGTGATATTGTACATGTTTTGTCCCGGTTGTATAGTAATGTTTCAGTCCATCATCCAGCTTTGGCTGCTGAAATCATACAGCTGTGAAGACTTGCCTTTATTTCTGTTAGACTGCTTTTTGGTTCTGTATTGAGTATCTTAAGTACTGTAGAAAAGATGTCACTTCTTCCTTTAAGGCTGTTTTGTAATATATATAAGGACTGGAATTGTGTTTTTAAAGAAAAGCATTCAAGTATGACAATATACTATCTGTGTTTTCACCATTCAAAGTGCTGTTTAGTAGTTGAAACTTAAACTATTTAATGTCATTTAATAAAGTGACCAAAATGTGTTGTGCTCTTTATTGCATTTTCACAGCTTTGAAAAATCTGTGCACATATTGTTTCATAGGACCTGTATAGCTTTTGATGTCCTGTTTAATGGTGGTTCTTTTGCACATTTAGTTGTTTTACTATTTGGGAGGTCAAGAAGTTTGGTTTTGGAATCTGTTATATACTAAATTCTGTAAAAGGAGATCTCTAACCTCAAAAAGAATTTAACATACCAGGAAGCCTTGTGTGTGTTGTTTCAGTTTTGGTTGTCTCTGTGTAAATCCAGCATCATTCCCTGTTTCTCCACAGCTGTGCCTTTCATATAAGTCAAACCTTCTCTTAGGTGATCACTGCCCAGAAGCCCTAGCAGAAGCATGGAAACCATAGTGCCTGACCTTTAAAGAAATCAAAACAGTTTTTAAGACTTCCTGAGCATTGCCCACCCCAACCCCCCTTTTTATAAACTCAGTATTTTTCAGACAAAACTTTAAAAGCAATTAATCATTTGTCCTAGTAACCAGGATTTCCTCAGAAGGAAGATACCACATGTTTGTCATTCTTCAAGTAAAATACGTTATTTCAGTTATATTCAGGTCATTACCAGTCCACCATCACCAGACTCAATCTCAAGTGACTTTTGACAGTCTTTAAAGTCAAATCTATCCTTAGAGAAGTAAATCCACCATTCCCCTTCCTCCCCCACTCCTGAAGTCTGTAACTGAGCCAATCCCAGAAGACTTATCGGGTTACAGAAATGCTTTCACCAGCAAACACACACACACACACACACACACACACACACACACACACACACACACACACGGGTGTGATTTTAAAATTCTATGCTTAATATCTGCCAAGTAATTAAAGTCAGTATCACTAGCGTTGGATCTAAGCATGCAGGAGTATCTCACTGCAAGAGTGCATCCTCCGCATATGCACTGCCATAAATACACTCAGGATATATATTCCTCTCTGGAGTTATCTGACACCAGAGTCCTCAGTGAAGGGAATCACTCTTACTGACCAGTTCGTACATTCCTTTGTCAAGGAAGAGAGCACAAAAATGAAAGAGTAGGAAAACAACCTTAATTTTCAAGGTACATCACAATTTTACAGTAAGGCAATGCTTTACATTTTCCTGTGCAGTGTGTGCCTTGCTATCCTTTCCTGGCAGAGGAACCAGGAGAGGGCAGGAGTTAGGTTGTCATCTTGAGGGATCAGATGACTACTAAGACCTTTACCTGGTCTGGTGTGCCCAGCTCTACCCCTATAGTCCTGATTAAATAGGTGTTGGCTTTCAACAACGGTGGGAGAGATGGCTTATCAGATGGAGAGATGATGGGCTTTGTTTCAGGGATGTGAGGAGAAAGTGTAGTACTGAAAGAAAGGGAACAAAGGTCAGGACGAATGGAGAAAGACGCACAGGTAAATTAAAGGTCTTGAGGTAATGAGTAATTTAATACATCGGATAACTAGGGTTTGTTCAAAGTAGCGGGTAAATACGATGAAGATTTAGGGTGGGATAATTTGAAAGGGTTAGAATACGATGTGCAGAAAGATTGGAGACTACAAGACAGATAATGAGTCCTGGTATTCAGTGACCAGACTACAGATAATTTGAAGGACAAAGGGAACCCAGCATTAAGGGGTTGTATAGGATAGAGACTTAAATGGTTTTTGTAAGAAAAACCTGCTACTTCCCTTTACCTGTCTGCCCAGGAGACCAGATGTCAGGATTTCCAACTTTGCATGTAAGAGCTCACTGTTTATTCTTTCAGAATGATGTGTCTGTTAGTGACATCTTAGCTCCCCTGTAGAAAGCTTTTCTCAAGCCAAAGACTTTTGGTCTTTGGATAAAGACTCTTTTGATCTTTGGTTACAGGGTCTCAGTATATACCCCTGGCTTACCACAAAACAGCAATCCTCTTGTCTCAGCCTTCCAGGTGCAGGGGTTACAAGTGTGTGTCGCCATGCCCAGCATCAAGCCAATCCTTCGAAAAGCCTACCCATTACTTTACCTAGAGGATTCATTTCGGTGTGGTGGTGTCCCTTGACTGACTCTCCCTCTTTCATGCATAAACACATACACCATATATTCTAGTTATGTCTAGTTATATTCTAGTTAAGTCTCTGGGTCCTTCACTTCTCATTTGGAAAGGGGTGGGGCTATATTGCTTGCCAGAAGGCAAGGGGCTGGACCACGTGATTTCCCAAGTTCCTTTCAACTCTCAGAGTTAAACAGTGAGCAAAGCATTGTGAAGCCAAAAAGGCTCTGTTTGTCTAAGGTTACAGGGTGAGTTTGTGAACAGCATTAGAAATCCTTTCCCTTTGGCTAACCCTCTCCCCCACTAAGCTATACCTTTTCTTTTCCTCTTGTTTAGAAAAATGAGAGGTCTGACAGGCATTTTAATGACAAAGTAGATAAGTCACGTTGTAATTGGCTCTAATTACTGCTTCCAGCAGCTGTAACCTCCTTTATCTTTTGCCCAGAGGCACTCCCAGAGCTGTGTGGTTCTCACTGCCTCTGGAACTCATTGCAGAAAATGGAAAAAACATGTTTCCAAGGGACTGATTCTTAGATCCTAGCTTCATGGCTGAAATGAGTGAGAAAATATTGAGGTAAATGTAAACGGGCCTTCCCAAAGCTAGCTTTTAAAGCAAATAATTGGTAACTTCCCATTCCGTTGTTCACAACTGGAAAAAAAAAACAGCTTAAAGCAATTGCATATAAATGGTCCTGTGTGGATAAAGTTTATAGTGAGCTGGAGGCAATGTTTACATTGATATTAACAGCATGTACCTCCTTTGAGGTGTAGGTTCATAGTCCAACCGTGCAACAAACACGAAGCAAACTAAGAGAATGAAGTAGTGATTTTTTTTCTGTAGATGCTTGTCTCGGCATGCCGACAGGAAAGCAGGTAAAAGCCTGTGTTGAGCCTGCTGAATACATCTCAATGAAAACAAAACCAAACTTAGGAAGAGGAGGCGGGAACTGTGCTTTAGATCCACCAGAGGTCTTGTTAGTTCATCCCCCAGCTCCGTGGTTTACAACAATACAGCTGGGAGAGGTTGGGCTTCAAAGGCTTTAGTGAAGAAGTAGGGCTGCCTGCGTATCCTACTGAGCAAAGGAAACAATTTATTCTATTTGTAGATTTTCCACCCTCTTTTCTCACCTCTTGCTCCTGAATGTGCTAAGCTGAAACCAAGAGTGGGTCTCCAGGTTTTACCCTTTCCTTCTCCACACTGTATCCCCCCCCCCCCTCCCAGCAAGAGGCCTCTTAGAATCAAAGCCTGCTGGATGGAAGGGTAGTAGCCCAGCCTCTTCCTTTACAAGCAGGAAAACAAAAGGAGAGAAGGGAACGTGGCACCCGCCACACCTATGTCTTTTTCCCATTGCAGTTCACTTTGAACTGCCTTCCGATGTGTCTACTACATTTAATTCCACGTGGTTCTTTTTTGTCCAGTCTATCAAGACAATATTAGATGCATTTTCAGAGTAATTTTTACTGAACTAACATTTCAAATGAGCACTGCTCTTGGGAAGTGGGAGAGTACATGAACCAGAATGAAGGGGCAGGGGTGTGAACGGCAAACAATACACAGCATGAAGGGGGGGAGACACCAGCATATCCCCTAAGCCTTTAATTTGGCTTCCAGCCCACTAGTCTCAGGATTTAGTTTCAGAGGGATACTTAATTTGTTTAAAAGGTTTTTCTTTCACCATGCTTAGCATGGGCTAAACTGATAGGATCTGCGAGCTTTGTGCATCTCTGTGTTGGGTGCCCAGGATGGAGTCACTCAGCCTTCTTCAGGCCAGGCTAGTTTCTGAAGCAAAGTACCTCAGATATGTTGATGTAGTTACAGGGACAAATACAAGCTCTATGTTAAGAAAAATCTATTTCCCTACAGAGTTGGCTCAGCAGTTAAGAGCACTTGCTCTTATTGAGGACCGGGGTTCCATTCCCAGCACCCATATGGTGTTCACGGTCCTCTGGAACTCTAGTTCCGTGTGATCCAACATTGTCTTCTGATCCCTGTGGGCACATGTGCTGCACATACATTCATGCAGGTGAAACTACATAGTAATTAATCTAATTTTTTTAAGTATCAGGATTTGCAGCACTATTCTTGTGTTATAGACGTGCTGTGATGACCATAAATAGCTTATGTATTTAGAAAGAACTCAACTACAAAACAATTTTAATATGCTACAGTCACCCCCACCCAGTTCTTCCCTCATGTCATGACCCAGACTCTGCTCTCACATAGCAAGCACATCACAAGCATTATGTTCTGTTGCCTTTTGCTTTTCTTTTTTTACAGGTGAGGAAATAGGTTTAGAATAATAGAATTCTATACACAGTGTCATGGTAACTAAGGCAGATTTCGGAGTGCAAGGCTAGCTTTGTGGCTGAGCAAGACAAATATTTCCTGGCACTACCACCTCTGAAAGCTGTTCACAGTCCTTTACCTTTGATCTTTTATCTGAAACAAATTAGATTCTCCCTCCTTTGGGGTGTTTGCAAGGTCTCTTCAGGTTCCCTGCGAGCATACCCAGGGTTTGTGCTGCTTTTCTCCTCCCATTTCCTTCCTTGATCAAAACAGGTATCTAAAAAAGCCAGTAGGAAGAGTAAAACGTTTCCACATGTCACAACTCATTGTTTTGGACATAGAGGTCTTATTACATTGCCCAGGCTAGCCTTGAGCTCTTGGGTTTAAGTTATCTTTCTGCCAATGTTTAATATTTCCTCATGAACTCCATTAGTCACCATTTGAGAAGCCTAAATGGTCAAGTATTCTGAACAAATTGATTATTCATGGTTCTACCTGATAAAGATCACTTTTGTGAGAGACCTGTATTCACTGTAGAGAGTAGGCTGAAGCAGGATAATCATGAATTGAAAGACCAGTTTGGCTACAGAACAAGACTCAATCCCAAAACTGAACGGAGTGGGCTGGAGAAACGACTCAAATGTTAAGAGCTCTCACAGGAGATCTGGGTTTGGTTCCCAGTCCTCATGTTGGGTGGCATACAACTGCCTTTGAACTTTAATTCCAAGTTACACACACACACACACACACACACACACACACTTGTTAAAAAACGAATGATTTAAATTCAGTTACAAGGAATAAATATTCAGCTCAAATTAGTGTCAACAAATAACAGACATTCACAAAAGACCACTGGCTGGGTCTGTAAAACAAAAGAGAGAACCTCAAAATAGATCCACACAAATGCAAATTTTAACTTCAAATAAATGCTGGGCAGCGGTGGCACATACCTTTAATCCCAGCACTTTCTCAGCAAAGGCAGGAAGTTCTCTGAGTTCAAGGCCAGCCTGGTCTACAGAGTGAGTTCCAGGACAGCCAGGGCTACACAGAGACAGCAGTCTCAAACAAACTAAATTAATTAAGAAGACAGCTAGGTGGAGGGCTTCAACTGTCGCAGAGCCAGAGCGGCAGAACACTGGTCTAGCACATGCGGGTTTCCCAGGTTCCATTCCCACAGCCCAAACAAAGACAGTCAGAGTGGCATCTAGAACAGGATACATGCAGAGATTAAGAACAAGGGAGTCAATAAAACTCATGCAGGCAGCAAAGAACAGAACTCAGAATGGCATATAATCACACACACACACACACACACACACACACACAGACACACACACACACACACACACACACAGGCTTCTAAAGAATGGCAGACTGTATGCACAAATAATAGCCCCCACGTAAGCCAGTAGTTGTCTCAGTGTAGCATGTGAAATTAAATGGTGGTGGAGGCAGCAGTGATCTACAGGGCAAGCCTCCTGCACAAATATGTTACTTTACAAGGCAAGAGAGAATTCAGGCTGCGGATGGGACTATGGGTACTAATCAATTGACTGAGACGGAAGTGGGTAGCCTAGCTTGTCTACATGGGTCTAAATAATCATAAAGGCACTTGAAAACAGAGGCAGACAAATGCAGAAGATAATTGCTGACAACCTCTAACCTTTGTCCTGTTTATCACTAGTCTTTCTTTCCTACTCATGTCTGCAAGTATGGTATAGGGACATGGTTAAAATTATAGTGCAACACAATTTCCTTTTGCTTCCCCATTAAGTTATCCTGGGATAATCCAGTGTCATACAATATATTCATGGGTCTCATTTTAAACTTTGCTATTTTTTTAGACAAGGTCATACTATGCTGGTCAGGTCTACAGGAACTCTCTATGTAGTTCAAGCTAGCCTCAAAGATGGCAATCCTCTTGCCTAGCCTCTTTGGTGCAGAGTTCTAGACATAGGCCTCCACACATTGCTTTGTAGTAGCATTTTAATTTTTTTCTTTTGAGACAGGGCCTCACTATGTGGCCATAGCTGGCCTGGGGCTTGCTATGATCCTCCTGCCTCTGCCTCCTAAGTGCTATGATGGAAAGCCTGTGCCAACCTGGTTATTCTATATGGAATCTGGAGACTACACTCAAATCTCCTTTCTTTCAAGGCCAGTATCTTGCTGACTGAGCTATTTACTTAGTCCTTGTCTTCTTTTTCATTATTGTAAGCAATATATAGTACCCACACAATAAGCCAGGGACAGTGGGGCACACTTAGTCCCAGTCCTAGGGAGGTGAAGCCAGGTGGATCCCTGGAGCTCCATGACCAATCAGCCTAACCTAATTGGCAAGTTACAGATTCTCTCTCCTCCCAAAACAAGGCAGCTTCTCCTTGTAACTTCTACCTTAGAAGGACCAGAAGGAATTGGAACAGAATCAACCTCATCTTCAGACATTTGCAAAAATACACCTCACGTTCAGCTATGGCTCTCTGAGTCAGTGAATGAGTGGACAGAGGGGTAAATTGTTGGTTTTGATGGGTCCATGAGCCTCGTACTAGATGATGCAGAAGAGAGTCACTCTAAAACGAAGTTAAACAACGGAGTCAGAGAGTGCTGCAAAGGGATACTAGTACTCTGCTACAAAGAGTTTCCAACTAGGAATGATCAAGGATGCCAGAGGTTGAGAAGGTAATACAGTGGCATTTGTTTTATTTTCCTTTAAGGTTTCTTCTGCTGTTAACACAGTTTGAAACATCTATTTATTCATACGACTCTGGTGGCTCTTATTGTTACTGTCAGGTGACAAAAAATGTGGTGAGATTTTGTTACAATTAAAACAAACAAACAAAAGGTAGACAGACCCACGGAGACAAGCTAGACCACTCTCCTCTATCTTAAAGTCAGCTGATAGCAACCTGGGTTCCATTCACTTCTTTTTTGCCAAGTGTTTTGTCGCCAGGACCCAATGGTGATTACTTTAGTGGAAATACACAACAAAGGGGACCTAGAACCTGTAGAGACCACCTCTGGGTAGCTAGGGATGGCCCCCATTTGAAGGATGAGGTCACCCATTCAGCTTAAATTTTTAACCCAGAAAAATATCCCTGTCAAAAGGAAATGCAGGGACAAAGAGTGGAGCAGGGACTGAAGAAAGGCCATGCAGAGACTGTCCCACCTGGGGATCCATCCCATCTGCAGACAACAAACCCAGACACTATTGCTGATGCCAAAAAGCACTTGCTGACAGGAGCCTGATATGGCTGTTCACTGAAAGACTGTGCCTGAACCTGACCAATCCAGATGCAGATACTCACAGCCAACCACTGGACTGAGCACAGGAACCCCGATGGAAGAGCTAAGGGAAGGGCCGAAGAAGCTGAAGGGGATCACAACCCCATAGGAGGAATATCAACTAACTGGGTAACCAAGAGCTCCCAGGGACTAAACCACCAACCAAAGAGTACACAAGGCTCCAGATACATATGTAACAGAGGATGGCCTTATCTAGCATCAGTGGGAGGGGAGGCCCTTGGTCCTGTGGAGGCTTGATGCCCCAGCACAGGGGGATGCTAGAGGAGTAAAGCAGGGGTGGGTGGATAGGTGGTGGAGCACCCTCTTAGAGGCCAAGGGGAGACAGCAGAAGGGAATGGGATGGGTGGTTGGTGGAGGGGTAACCAGGAAGGGGGATGACATTTGAAATGTAAACAAATAAAATAATAAAAAAAGCAAGGAGTGATGCTCAAGGTTAGTTTCTGACCTCCGTGTGCCCACACACAAGCACACCTTTGGATACACATGAATACAACCCTTAACAAAACGGTGATACTTAACTCTAAAACTAAATAACTAAACAAACAGTGTGATAATTGGTTATAGCGATATACCATAACCTGCAGCTATTTTTCTGCTATTGAAAGTTAATGTGGGGTTTCATGCACAGTGTTTCAATAAGAGTCTTTATGAATCTCTGCATTCTCAGATGTAGATTCACTGGTTAAAAGACATAATCATTTTTAAGCTCTTCCCCCTCTGTCCACAGTATTTGAGCTTGGACTCAGGGTTTCCTGCATGCTAAGTAGATGATGCTCTACCACTGGGTTATATCTGCAGTCCTAAGATAAACTCTTACAAAAGAAAGCATTTCACTGGGGGTTGGGGGGCTGGCTTACAGTCCATTATCATCATGGTGGGGAGCATTGCAGCATGCAGGTAGTCACTCAACCAGTGTATATGTATATGTATATGTATATGTATATGTGTATGTGTATGTGTATGTGTATGTGTATGTGTATGTGTATGTGTATGTGTATGTGTATGTGTATGTGTATGTGTATGTGTATATGTATATGTATATGTATATGTATATGATGTGTGCATATGTGTGCATATGTATTTATATGCATATGTATGAATATATATGAATATATGTATTGTATTCTTTCCAGATATGATTTTGCTTACTTAGTTCTTTATAACCTCATTGATTTCAGGAATTGCATTAGCCTACTTCCTATCATTGTGACAAAATAACTGAGATAAATAACGTGTGGGAAAGAAAGGGTTGAGCTTAACACGGCACCACATACCTGCCATCCTAATGCTTGGGAGATTAGACAGGAGGATCAGGAGTTCGAGATTAGCTTGAGCTATACAACCAAACTCTCTTGAAAAAAGAAGTTCCAAAAAGTGAACACCAAAACATTTTTAATGTTATGGACAAACTTTGCTTCATTTTTCATATTTTATTAATTGCTTTTGAGATTGAAGCTTATTTTTAAAATAAATTACATATCTCCTTTGGTAAATTGTTTCTGTGCTTTGTTTTGGAAACATAGTGACTTTTGTTATAGATGGGCATGAGTCCTGTATTCTATATGTTAAAAGTAACTTTTTTATTTTGTGGTATATGTCTCACCATGTTTCTTTTACCTTTTTATTTTGTTACTTTTTATATTTAGAAGTATCAAGTTTCTTAATATTTTCTTGGTGTTTTTATCCTTTGATGGAGTATTTAGTAAGGTCTGCAATGACCAATATCTTAGTCACTGTTCTTTTGCTATGAAGAGACACCATAACCAAGGCAATTGATAAAAGGAAACATTTAACTGGGGCTGGTTTACAGTTTCAGAGGCTTAGTCCGTTATCATCATGGTGGGGAGCAGGGCAGCATGCATACAGTCACTGGAGCAGTACCTGAGAGCTATATCCTGAACTGTAGGCAGAGAGAGAGCCACTGGTCCTGGCATGGGCTTTAGAAACCTCGAAGCGCTACCCCCAACCTCCAGTGGCAATACTTCCTCCAACAAGGCCACACCTCCTCTTTCAACAACATTATACTTCCTAGTCCTTTTCAAACAGAGTTGCTCCCAGGTTTTTAAGCTTTCAAATATATGAGCCTATGGAGGTCATTCTTATTTAAATCACTGCAACTAGAGAAAAAGTTGAACACACCATAAGGAAAGTACAAGAATTGTGTGTAGCAGCACAGGAAGATGATATTAGTGTTAAGAGGGAGGGTATCTATGGCAATCATGTATGGGGGCAAAGATTGTGTGTACAATTATTTTTACACTCTCAAGTGTATATATCTTTGGTCCATTGAATTCTTTAAAGGTTTATTTATTTGTATGGTATGTATATGGGTGTTTTACTTGCAAAAGGAGCAGGAAGTAGAGGCGAGTCCCTGCTCCACTGATTTTTGTGTATGTTGCTGGGGATCCTGTGAATGGTTTTAGACACAAACACTCCAGAACTGAGTTCTCATCATCCTGTCTATAAGGATGCTACTACTAATCAACGGGAGAAGTTTTTCAAGACATATTGCAGAGACATCTGGATATACACATAAGTAATACGAAATAAGGAAGTTGCTTCTCTACCTCACATTATATATAAAAATATACCCCAAATGATCAATGACCTGAATATAAGATATAAAACCATAAAGTTAGAAGACCTTGGGTTAACTTACAGTGTCTTATATATGATACCAAAAATACAAGCCATAAAGAGAAGAAAAATAAACCAAACTACTTTAAAATTAAAAACTTTGTGCACTATATAACACTGTTAAGGCCAAGTATTATGGCTCCACCTGTAAACCTAACACTTGAGGGATGACATGAAGATTGTCACAAATCTGAGGCTATCTTGGCATTCATAATGAGTTCGAGGACAGCCTGTGCTACATTGTGAGATTTTGTTTCAAGCTTTACCTCCAAAAATGGCACTATGAAGAAAGTGATGGTGTTGGGGACTTAGCGCTGTGACAGAATGCTTGCTGGTAAGTGCAAAGCCTTAAATCTGATAGGGGATGGGAAGAAAAGGAAGAGAATGGGGCTGGAGAGATGGCTCGGTGGTTAAGAGCACTGACTGCTCTTCCAGAGGCCCTGAGTTCAAATCTCAGCAACCACATGGTGGTTTGCAAACATCTGTAATGGGATCTGATATGTGTCAGAAAACAGCTACAGTGTACTCACATTCATAGAATAAATAGATAATTCTTTAAGAAAAAGGAAGAGGGGGTTGGGGATTTAGCTCAGTGGTAGAGTGCTTGCCTAGCAAGCGCAAGGCCCTGGGTTCGGTCCCCAGCTCCGAAAAAAAGAAAAAGGAAAAAAAAAGGAAGAGAATGATAGGAAAGAGAGGAAGGGAAAGGAAGAAAGGGAGACAGAATGGGAGGGAGAGAAGAAGGGAGAGAGAAACTGAATGGGAGAAAACTTTTACAAATTATATCGCTAATACTGGATTTACATGAGTAGGAGACAGATTTACACCTATTACTCTGGAGTTTGAGGCCAGAGAATTGTGAGCTCAAGGCCAGGCCAGGCTACACAATGAGACCTTGTCTCGAAACCAAGACCATATAAATAACAAAAGACAAACCCACTTAAAAATGCACAAAAAGCTGAGTGAGGTTGGCACACACTTACAATTTAAGCATCAGAGGCATAGGTAGGAGGGTCACAAATTTGAGCCCAACATGAACTACATAGTGGAACCTTGTCTTTGAAAACCAGATAAAAACCAGTAACATTTCTATATACTATTAGCAATCTAGAAAAAGACCTCAGAAGACATTTCTACAAGTAACAGCAATGCAATGGACTTGAGTGGGATCATATTTAAATCACTGATGAAAAATGAGGAAAATACCAATAAGTGTACATATATCACATGCCCATGGATTGGAAGAATATGTTGAACTGTCCCAATTACTCAAAGAGATCTATATATGCAATACAACCCCTACCAAAATTCCACGTCTACTTTTTTTGTTCTTGAGCTATGGTCTCACTGTGTAGTCCTGCCCGCCCTGGAACTTACTATGTATGTAGACTAGGCTGGCCACAAACTCACAGAGATTGTCCTGCTTCTGCCTCCCAAGTGTTAGGACAAAATGCCTTTTTTTTTAAGAGTAAAAGAAATTCTCAGATGTGTATGGAACCACAAAAGAATTTAAATGACAGGGATAGATTGGTGGTAGTTAGGTAGGTATTATAGATGGATAGATAGGTAGATAATAGATAGATAGATAGATAGAGATAAGGTAGAGATAGATAGATAGATAGATAGATAGATAGATAGAGATAAGGTAGAGATAGATAGATAGATAGATAGATAGATAGATAGATAGATAGATCGATCGATCTACTAGGGATGGAACCCAGTGCCTTGCTCATGCTAGGCAAGTGCTGTACCACTGAACTATATCTCTAGTCCTTGAAGCCAAAGCAATTTTGACAAAAAGAACAAAGTTGGAGACATAACACTCCTTGATTTCAAGATCTATTATAAGGCGATTGTAATGGAAACAGCATGGTACTGGCATAAAAAGACACACTGACCACTGGAACAGGACTTGAAAGGTCAGGCATAAATTCATGGATTGATGGTTAATTTGTTTTCAAAAACCTCACCAAGAAAACATGTTGGAGAAAGGCTAATTCCTTCAATAAATGGTGTTGGAGAAACTGCATATGCACATACAAAAGAATGAAATCTGATCTTTTGTTCACACTATCTGCAAAAATCAACTCAAAGTGTACTAAAAAATTAAATATATGACTTGAAACTGTAAAATTACTACAGGAAAACATAGAAGAAATATTTCACATTGAACTGGGTAAGGGTTCTTTGGTTATGATCCAGAAAGCACATGTTCCAAAGGGAAAAGAGGAGAAATGGGGAGGACTGTTATCCCAGCAGTTGGATCAGGTATGTCATGGTGAAGTTTGTCCCCTTCAAAATTAAAAATTCAATAGGAGTTTACGATCATCCTCAAATATAGTTAGTTCAAGGCCAATTTGGGCTGCTTGAGACTTCATTTTGAAAAAAGAATGAAAGAAAGGAAAAGAAAGTGGGGAGCAATGAAAGAAGGACAGGAGAAACAAAAAGAAAGAAAGAATAGTACCATATGGAGTAAGAGAAAACATTTGCAAACACTTTTTATGCTAAAAGGTTAATATGCAAAACATGTAAGGAACGCAAACAGCCCAATAGGAGTAAAATAAACAATTCAATTAGAACACGAGCAAAGTGGGAGAGGGAATAGCTCAGTGATAAAATGATTGGCTATTATAGCACAAGGCTTTGGGCTCCATTTCTGGCACTGCTAAACAAAAAGAAGCAAAACAAAGGGGGAAAGGGTTGACCAGATGGACAGGTATATTTCAGAAGACCACATGCCAGAAGGTATAAGAAAATGCTGAGCTGAGCATCCCTAATTGTCAGGGAATGCAAATACTAACCTGAAAACCACAGTGTATCTGGCGACAGTACAATGGCTATGAAAAAGAGTAAGTCTCCCTTAGGCCCCTGGACTCTATACCAGTACAAGTGAGGTGGGTTGGGTGAGATGACTTAGATATCGGTGCAAGCATAAAAACTAAGTTTGTATCTCTAGCACCCACATTAAAAAAAAAAAACTAATAGGCTGCCCCACTAGTAATCCCAACACACTGGAGAGACAGAGATAGGGGCTCTTTTGCCAGTCACCCTAGCCTAACTGGTGAGTAGAGGTTTTGAGAGAGACACTGTCTCAAAAAAAAAAAAATAAGATGGAGAGTGTCTGAGGAAGCCATCCAAAGTCAACCTCTGGCTTCCAGATGTGTGTGCACGCACTCATAAGAACATGCACATACACCAGACTAAATGCTGGTGAGGATGTGAAGAAAACTAATCATTGCACATGGTACACTACTGGTGGGAATGCACATTAGCATAGCTATTAGAGAAAGCAGTGTGCTGAACCCTTAAAATAGAGACAGAGGTGGTGGCACACACCTTTAATTCTAGCACTCGGTAAACAGAGGCAGGCAGATCTCTGTGAGCTTGAGACCAGCTTGGTCTACATATTGAGTTTCAGGCCAGCCAGGACTACACAGTGAGACTCTGTATCAAAATAATAACAGCAACAATTAAAATGGAATTACTGGCTGTGTGTGGTGTGCCACAACTGTAATACCAGCATATAGGAAATTACAGTGGGAAGAATATGAATTTGAGACCAGCCTAGGCTATCTGTCAAGGCCGTTTCTTAAACACACAGACAGAGAGACACAGGCAAACACAAAGACACACACACACACACACACACACACACACACACAGAGAGAGAGAGAGAGAGAGAGAGAGAGAGAGAGAGAGAGAGAGAGAGTCAGAAATCTCAGTATCAGAAATCTATCCAACCAAGAGAAACCAAAGGACGTAAGATTAATAGACACTCACACTTCTGAGTTCACTCTAGCACTAGCAGCAATAGCCAAGATACAGATTCACTCTCAGAGCACTGTAAAGGCTGACTGCATAAAGACAGCATAGTATAAACTCATTAGAACATTAGTGTCTACTTGCTAAGCGTCCCCTTTTGGTCTTCCTGCCTCCATCTCCGTCCACGCTCATACCACCTCACCTGGATTTATGTGACAAGCATTCACTTTTCAGGCAATTGTTTTACTACCTGATCCATATTCCCAACCTCAAGAATATTAATTACATGCAGGTAAACATGGATGCACATAAAATAAATTAATAGACCTAAAAACAATCAAAATAACATTATATGATATGTCTCACTACAAAACAAGTGTGATAATTAATATGTTAATTAGCCTTAGTCAATCATTGGGCAATGTACTTGAATATCAAATTATCATTATATTCTATAAATATATGCAATTATAATTTGTCAATTAAAACTAGTACTAATTAAAAATATCTTAACAAGGTACTAGTTCACACCTAACTAGTATGACTGTGAGAATGATGGAAAGCAAGTGGTGGTTAGGCCATAAAGATTTTAGAAGCCAGTAGGGTGTGCTGGGATAAGCCTGTAATCCTAGCACTCAAGGTTGAGGCACAAGGACTGTGAGTTCAAGGCCAGCCTGGGCTATATAGTGAGATCTTGTTTTAAAAAAATCTAAGGGGTGAAAGAAAATAAAAGAAAGAACTGGAAGTCTTGTGTATTGTAGGTGTAAATGCAAAATGGAGGAGTCTTTCAAACAAAGCTGTTCTCCATGACACTGACCGTGACGAGATATATACCCAAGAGAATGAAACCATCCACACACACTTGTATATAGATATTTATAGCAGCATTATTTGCCATATGCAAAAGGTAGAAACTAACCTAAATCCCTAGCAACCTGTAGAATGTGGTGCATTCTTAGAAAGGAATACTGTTCAACCATAAAAAGGAATGCAGTGGTGGTATGTGCTACAAAAATGGATGTATATTCAGAACATTGTGCTACAGAGAAGCAGCCAGTCATGAAAGATTACATATTGTAAAATTCAATTTATATGAAATATGAAGAATGAAAAAATCCATAGAGACAGAAAGTAGATTAGGGGTTACCAGGGGCTGGCTTGAAGAAGTGGGTAATGAGATATTGCTTAATGGTTTCAGAGGTTTTGCTTGGGCTGATGAATAGCTCTGGAAGTATCATGGTGCCAGTTGCACAATACTGAAAGTATAATTAATGTTATAGTGTATATATTTTAAAATGGTGAAAATGGCAGATTTTGCTATGTATATTTTATCACAATAAAATTACTTTTTAATTAAAGAAAAAAAAACCCAAATTAACACACACACACACACACACACACACACACAAACACACACACACACACACACACACACACACACACACACACACACACTAATGATTGATGGGAAACTACCCTTGGATGACTTTTGTCTTTTGTGAAACGTGAGGGAGGCTCATCCTCAGAGACCAGAGTTCTGGTCCAGAACAGGCTGCAGCTGAGCTCAAGACAAATGGTGCTGAACTAATGCTGTGTTCACGCCCCATTCTCTTGATAAGAATCACTTGGGGACTTGTTAACCATCCAGATCACTGATTCTCAAAGTACTGTCCAAGGAGTCCTGGGGGTCAGTGAGGCCCTGCTCTTTCCAGTCACATAGCTCTGAAACTGGCTGGATTGTTCCTCTACATTTCATCCCAAAGAACAGATAATAAGAGATTGAATTCAGGGGCAGATAGGAATGTCTATTCAATTCTGCCACTGTAATTTTTCAGTTTAAAAAAATGATGGAAGCTACCGTCTCTGTGAAGTTTTGTAATGCTATGAGTTTTGGTTAAAGTGGAAACTGTTTGCTACTGAGACCACTGCAGAACTGAGATTTGGCAAGAGGAAAGGGTGCATGTCCATGGGTGTCTCAGGTTCTACAGCTCATACAGTTCAGTCACACAAGGAACATTCCATCAAATGTCCAATGAGAAAAGATTTTTTTTTAAATTAATGACTTCTTTGACAATTTCACATAGACACAATGCATTCTGGTTCCTCTCACCTCCTGCCCTCTTTTATCTCTCTCCCACCCGTCAAACCCCCTTTCTCTCCAATGGTCATGCCTTTCTGTTCTGTTTTGTGGCCCATGGGGTCTAACCTGGGCCATCTAAAGCAATCACCAAAATGTTAAAAAACATTAAACATTAAAACATCTGTTGTGGGTCCAAGGAGGCAACTGGCCCAGGGGGTTAAGGTGAATGCTCAGCAAACCGAAGGACTTGGCTTCCGTCTCTAGAAGTCTTGTAAAAGGCTCATCTTGGTGGTGTGCATTTGTAATCTGGTATTCTGTGCTGAGATGGGAGGCAGAGATAGAATTAGCTGGGAGCTAGCTAGCCTGGAGCACACAGTGCAATAGAAACAAGAAAGACTCTGCCTCAAAACAAGATAGAAAGAGAGAAATGACTCCTGAAAAGTAGCCCTATGCCACCCATGTGCCTTTCCCAAAATGTGTGTGTGTGTGTGTGTGTGTGTATGATATATGTGTGTAGGTATGTATGTTTTATTATACATGTTAATACACACACACACACACACACACACACACATCCTGATAAAAGAAAAGACAGATACCAAAGAATGAAAAATGTAGAATACCATCACCCCCAATTGAACTGTTGAGAATATACTCATTTTATTAAATGTTACTTATATTACTGAGTATCATTTTAGTATTTCATGGAAATTACAGGCATGTACCACCACTCACAGTTTTCCAAGTAATTTTTGAGTGTGTAAGGGTTTCTGAGAATGAAAACTTAAGAACTATTGACAGAGAAAACCAACAACCATTTCAGTTGCAAATTGTAATTTAGATGGCTTCTCCGCCTTTTGGCTAAAAGCAAATGTAAACATTTTGATTTAGGATGCCTTTCTTGGGGCCCTGGACTGTTTTGAGACAATCATACCAGGTACTTACAGAGGATACTTGGTACAAATTGAGTTAATGTAAAGGTGTTCAAATGCTAGGAGTGTTTATGGTCACCAGGTGGAACTGAAACTAGAGGAACCAGGACTGTCAGGAAGCAAATAGCTGGTCTCTGGGCGCTATTGTGTGCGTAGTGAGTGTTTGATGAGCAGATCCTCATAGTTGTGTCTGTCAGTGCTGGAAACCCAAGAACACAAACAGAAAGTAGGTACTGTAAACAACCTGGGGCTCAGAGGGGGCTTTTAAAGTCACCTTGGACTATATACATGTGGCTGGCATTCGTGTTGTCCACTGAGAGGCCTTGGCCTGGGCTATGTGGGGGAAGAGTTCAGGCACCTCTGGGATCTGAACATAATAGCCAAAGTGGGGGAGGGGGGAGCTGAGGAAACCTATAGGATATAGTTTGAAGAGAGACCTGGGGGACATGGTGGGCTTTAGGCTGGTGGGACAGGGCAACTGAAGGACACGATGCGTCCTTGCAGATCAGCCCTACTGCTTTCTTCTCTGAGTCATGCTCCTGTCCCCTCCCTCTATGATGCACTGGACTCCTAGTATCTTCTTAGTGGTGGGTGTTCAGCTCCTCCTGTCTGCTTCCCCTTTTCCTGTTTCCCTGGTCCTCCTTGATGGATCTGAGCTTATGAAGCACTGGGGAAGATTTAGTAGCTCCAGCTGTTTAGGAGAGGAGGAAAGCAGTCCTCAAGAGCCAACCTTTTGAGGAAGAAGGCTGGGGTTGCCCTCCAGACTACTTGGACTGAGCCTGGGTGACCCCTGGCCCAACTGCAAGTCCTGAGCCTGGGGTGTTTCTCTCTATGCTCCTGGGGAATTGGTGTGTGCACTGCAGAGACTTGGAGGTAAGAGCAATTCAGGTCGTGTGGTGTGTGTGTGTGTGTGTGTGTGTGTGTGTGTGTGTGTGTGTGTTCTCTGACTGAGTTCCTTTGGGAAGCCCCTGCCATGTGGCTCCACCCAATTAGACAAGATGGATGGGATTGTCAGGGAATGCAAATACTAACCTGGCATAGTGCTTTGGTACCTTGTTGGGTTTTGAGCATTAACAATCCTCATGGCTTGAATGCCTCTACTAACATTTCTGTTAAAATTTAATCTCACTTTGAGGTGTTAAGAAGTTATAAAGACTCACTAGCTAGTTGGTGTATACTTGTCATTTCCAGCAATCTGGGGATTGAGGCAGACAGATTTAGAGTTTGAGGTCATCCTGGGCTATAGAGCCAGGGTCTTTCAAACTAACAAATGAAAGTTGGAAACTTGATCTGACTGTGGTATCTGGCAGTGGTGGGGTAGAGTGAGGTGGGAGTATGGTGGTGGCAGTGGTGTCATGGAGGTGATTAAGGCTAAGGAGATATTAAGGGCAAAGCACTAATGCCATATGAAGACGACTTCTGTCTTGTCCTGTGATGCTCTGTGCCTACAGTTCCTGCCAGTGAGGAGGACTTCCAGACACAGCTATTTGACTATGAATTCCTTAACCTTCAGAACCCTGGGTCAAGTAAATATTTATTCTTTATAAACTTGTTTCTGCTCCAGTTATTGTAATTGAAAATAGAGCAAGAGGAGACAGAGAGATGGCTTAGCAGTTAAGAGCAATGGCTGCTTGTCTTTGCTACTTTGTGTTTTTTTTCCCACCCTTTATCTCCCTGGTTTTGCCCTCATCACTAGATAGGAGAGAGAGAAGGATCGAGGGGGGGGGGGAAGGGAGAGAGATCCCTGAATCTAATTGCATTCCTTTTATTTCTTCTTTGGTTCTTTTTTTTTTTTTTCGGAGCTGGGGACAGAACCCAGGGCCTTGCGCTTCCTAGGCAAGCGCTCTACCACTGAGCTAAGAGGACTACAAACTAACTGCAACCAACCACCAGACTGCCTCTCTCGGCCCTTGCATTTATATACCCTCTGAAAAGTTCCCAGAATTCCAAACATCAAACACTTGCAGAAACTCTCTGCAGCTAGCAAAACCATGCCTCTGTTAGAGCACCAGGCAAATCACAGTCAGCTGTTGAGGACAATCCAAAGCAGTCCCATATTCCACACCTGGGATTAAAACAAAAACTCACTAATAATATTTCTGTTTTTTAAAGAAACCAAAGTACTGCAATTGTTACTATAGCTGCTCTTCCAGAGGACCTGGCTTTGATTCCCAGATCCCCACATGGTGTCTCACAACCATTTGTAACTCCAGCTCCAGGAGATCTGACACCCTCTTCAGAGCTCCTTGGCTGTCAGGTACACACATACATGCAGGCAAAGCATCCATATGAAAAAAATTAAAAACTAATAATTAAAAGTTGAGAGAAAAAAATCAGAGCAAGACATTAAGGACAGTGTCATTAGGGGACAATGAAACAAGTGGAGCATTGCTACCAGGACTGGCCTTGTCTTCCATGCCTTGTAACTTCTTGTCAAACTTGAAGTTCTCCTTCAGAGGATCAGAGATAAGTAAGGCCCATGTCTTTGGTGGTAAGCAAGCAATCATCTAAAGATGTTGTTAGCATTTTCATGCAGCATTATAGTGGCCACAGTTCTTATGCTAGATGCTTTCGGGCTGTAAAAACTCTTAAGATGGCCCGCTCTAAATCTTGAAGGATGCTTCTAGGATCAAATATATGTATGGGTTCACATATTATTTGGGGGAGTTCAGGCCCTGGTGGTCTCCTTCGGATCATTATAAACCTCATGAACCCCAGGTTGGGGATCTCTGACCATCACTGTTTTCCTTAGCACATAAAGCAATTAGGCAGCACTTTTAGGTCTTGTGTATTCTTTCTAGGATCACTGTTGGTGTCCAGGAGAATTCTGGAAGACTTGCAGAATATATAGGTGGTAAGTTAATAGCCACATCCCACCATTTATCTAGTATATACCTTGTTTATACTACATGACACAATATTCTTGTCAAGTGGTTGTCTAGACTCTGCTTAAACACTTATAGTGACAGGGAACTAATTTTCTTTCTGTTGACACACCGAAGTTTGTCTTAGTCCTATTCAGGTATACTTACAACTTGACATATTACTCTAGATTATTCTGGTATAGAATACCTAAGTACTTCCTCATCCAGTATCTGTACCATTTGTATGCATATATACAGAGACCTGTATACATGATAAAAGAAATATGTATGGCTCTGCCTGTTTACCCAATTATTCATTCATTCTTTCAACTAATTAGCATTTACTCGAGACTTCCCAAGTGCCTGTCTTGCTCCAGAAATAGTCCAACCATGGGGAAGGGATGCAAAGATGACTTTGTACATAGGTTCATCCAAGGCCAGAGCTGCAGAGTTTACTTTTCTAGAATTCTCTTTAGGTTGGTGCGACATAACCCACTGTTTTAGCACTTTGGTAATACGCTATCAGTCTGCTGTTGATGACTAGCTCATGCATCTGACATCTCATTTCCAGAATTTACCCCTAATTTTAAAAATGAGAGTAGTTGGGATTACTAATCTATGGCCACGTGTGGCACTGATTGCTACCCTGAGTTCATCAGCAAGAGCAAGCCCCTGCTGTGGCATTCTTCTAGTCTTGTCTCCTTTATTTCTTTCTATCCAGAGGGAAGAAGGCATTTAGGGTCTTTCCCTGCCTCACTGCTATGGCATTTTTCTTGCACATCCTGCTGTGTAATAATGGTGCTTGTGGTCTTTCCAAGCCAGAGCTAACGGGCCCATTTAAGTAACGGTAGACTTGCTTGCAGAGAGATGTCATTTTCTTATTGGCTACAGAAGATTTCATGCTATTTCATAAGGTACCAAAAGTTCTAGGTAACCAAACACCAATAGATAGCTTAGGTAAGATTTTGGTTTTAAAATCAAGATGTAGGGCCAAGTGAGATAACTCAGTGGTAAAGGTACTTGCTGTCTAACCTGATGATTTTAGTTCAATTCCCAGACCCCACATGGAAGTTAGAGAATTGACTCTTGCAAATTGTCCTCTGACTTCCACATATAGTACATGCATACCTGCAGACAGATAGACACACATGCATGCATGCATGCATGCATGCAAGCACTAAATTTAAAAAGTAATGAAAGTGAATTTAAAAATAAAATCAAGGTGCAGCCAGCTATGATGGTGCATGCCTATAAACTCAGCATTTGTTAAGTAGAGAAACGAGGGTCCAATGTTCAAATCAAATTCAAGGCAAGCCTGGGTTATATAAAGACATGTCTCAAGAAAACCAAACCAAATTTAACCTAACAACCAAAACCAGTAACAAAAATCACAATTATGAAGGTGTGAAACTGAGTGTGGTATTTCATATCTGTAGTCTTAATGCTCAGGAGGCTGAAGTAGGAAGATGATTTGATCAAAGGTGTCTGAAGACAACATAGCAAAGCCCTGTCTCGAAAATAAAACTAAAAATAACAAAACAAACAAACAAACAAACAAATCTATCAAGGTCTGATGCTCACTGCTGACATGATAATCCAGATGGGGTGGTGCACACCTATAAAGTCAGCACTCAGGAGGCTGGTGAAGAAGGGTTATGAGTTTGAAGCCAGCCTGGAATACATAGAAAGTTTCTAGGCCAGCCTGAGATACATAGAGACAACCTATTTCAAAGGGACATAACTTTTTTTTGATATAACTGGTTTTTAATTTTGGAGAATTTTATAGACAGTATCTCTTTTCCATAGCTCAACATAAACAATGTTTTGCCTTCCTTAATCCTGTTGGTTCTTCAAAACAGACATTATCTCTGTTGGAAAGCAACCTACTAAGCCTAGTCTGCTGAAATGTCCACCTTGGGGATTCGCCCAATCAGCATGCTAGCCAATGACCACATGCCATGCAATAACTTACTTTTTGTCCGATAGTTTTTGTCTTTATTTACTTACTTATTTCTTGCAGCAGTACGAACTGAGCCAATCATGGAAGGCAAGAGCTCGTCCATCGAGCTACAGTCCCAGCCCCCAACTTAGCTCTCACCACAGTTTTATTTGGCATTTCAGGGAAGTATCCCCATATGTCTGACTTCTTCATTGGCTACTTAAATTGGAATGAGCTTTAATAGCTATTTTGGTTTTGCTTTTTTGTGATGTTGGGGTGTGTGTGGAATCTAGGGCCTGTCCCACGCGAAGAAGCACTTCACCATTGATCTGTATCTATATCACTGGGTTTGCTTTGCATGTGAGCCGGGACCTGTCTGACTCACAGGTATAATTAGTTAGAAAAGTAGTGGATGCCTACATGTGGGCAGGATGAGGAAGAACTATCCTAGATTCCAAACCTTTGCCCATCAGGCCTTCATACTGCTGGTATGCTCACCAAGACTTTTATCATTTTGATTTCACCCTCTTGCACCCCTACTTCTGGAAATACCAGTCAAGAGTCCACAGATTTGAAGCCAAGTACCTTAGGGCTGATCTCAAAGATGGAGAGCTCTGAGGTATGAAACTAGTCCTTCATTCTCTGGACTAGCACTTGCACACCAATTTACTTATGAACTATTTGGCTGCAAAAAAACCACTAACAAAAATCTATCATGATGTGCTTAGGGATCACATGTACCATGTGATGTGCTTAGGGATTCTCTTGAAAACTTGGTACCATGCAAAGTGCCCTGGCCCTGAACCAAGTTTCTACTGATTTCTATCCTTGAGCAGTTTCCAGGTGAAGGTGCCGGGTAAGGGCTGCTCTGAAGGGATATGCTGCCAGTTTCACAGAACCCACTAGGAGAAGCCCTGGTAAAAGATGCTGCAGATGGTCACAGCCAGTAGGATGATGTCTTCTAGCAGGGAAGTTGACTGGCTCAAAAACTCCTCTCCTTGCTGACTACTATTTTAAATGGCTTCACTTTCATATCTGAAATAAAGATCCACTGATTAGGTCTCTGTTCTTAGAGCTTTGGGCCTTCAAGTCTCCAAGAAAGGTAACTCTAAGCCTAATCCTAAGTGTTACAAATGGGAGCTTCTGTAAGAGCTGTTAGTTTAGGTCTTCCTAAAGCTCCCATAAGTCATGGGACCAGGCTCCTGGATAATGCTACCACACTGAGTGATGGAGTCAGCCAGCTCAAGCTGCATGGGCCTGCCATTGGGGATTTTATTAACCTGGAGAAAAAGAGCTGGCCAGCCTCTTCATTCTACTGAATGTACAAAGCAATAGAATTAGACACTGGTTTTATAATTAAAGACAATTTTATTGCCAAATAAAAGCCTTTAATAACTCATTTTTCCTGTTTCAATAGGACCTTATTCTTTCTGAAGAAAATCCAGTCATAGCATCTCTCATTAAAAATAAAATTATTTTGAAATAAATAAATATATAAAATAAATAGCATATACATTTCATAAATAGTTTGTCCTTATGCACAGTATCCATGCTTACATTTTAATATCATTTCCTTACAACCTACCCCATATCTCCCACTTTCTGGTGGCAGGAAAACTGCATGTCAGGACGAATGAGAGATCTACAGAGCTAGGGTAGGGATGGCTTGCAGCAGGGTGGGAGCCCCTAGGATTTTCCAAATGACACTTTCCCAAAGCTCTTTAGGTAGCATCTGTGGCAGATTCCTTGGTCTTTCATTTGTACCCCATCTCAAGGTATCTGGGTAGATTGTGAGGCAAGACAGCTTTGGCCCTTAGTGGGAACCCTTGTTCTTTGTCATGCCACCTCCCGGGAAAGAACATGAGTAAAACAAAAAGTATATACAAGATTCCCTCGGAACAACCCCTCCCCCCACGTCCCTCCCCAGAATAACCCAACCTTGATATACACTTTGAACAAGGGGACAGCTGGGTCATGTTGAACAGTAAGTGCTTCTCTGTTATCTAATTGATAGGAAGGAAGGGTTGAAAAGCTATGAGTATAGTGTTTGCAGAGCCAACCATGGTCACAGAGTACATGGGTCACAGAGGTGGCACCAGGGGTCCATTACCTATAGCGGAAGAGGTCTCTGGACATGGAGGGCAACTTAGAAGGATCTACTGGCCTGGGTAAAAAGTGAGTGAATTTCTGGTGTCGTTTAGTCCTGTATCCCTCCCGGGGTGAGCCGTCTTTATTCAGGGCCACATAATACTGTCTCTCCGAGTCCGAGTGTTTGTACAAGGTGGATGCATAGGTGTTGTACCAGTTTTCTTCAAACTGTTCCCGGAAAACACATTCTCGTGTGAGTTTCTTCTGTGAGGGTGAGAAAATAAAGCAGAGCCCATTACATGACTATTCCTCCCATCCCAGCTTGCTGGTGGTGAAACCCTGAAATAGCAATAGCACATTGAGATTAGAAAATTTCAGTCCTGTCTCCCCGTGTGACCAAGGCATCTTTTTTTTTTCCTTCCAAGCAGCACAAAACCCTCCCGGTGTTATCTTCTTCATCCTTCTTCAGGAGTCAAACAAAAATATTTTGGGTGTGACCTTTGCTGAAGCAAAGAGATTTGGAGGAGTTGGCTTGGCTGGCTCTTTAAACCCTAGAATTTCCATTATGGCCCTTCCAATGCTCCTCTGGCACCGACCGAGCTCACTTCCTACTTAGGGCTAATAATGCTCGAATGCATTGAGATTACAGTCACCCACATCAACTGGCAGGCAAAGGCCATGGGTCTATATAAAGCTGCATGGGAGGTGAGCTGTGATCTCTCCTAATGAGCAGCCTGTCAGTTGGAAAGCTCAGAAAAGATCTGCTTGAAAAGCTCCTCCAATCTGGCTACTTCAAGCTGGCAGCTCCTGGGTCTTTTGCTTCTGGCCCTTCTCATAGTTGATCGGGGCACCATTCTGTTTGCTGGGGTGCCTGATACTGAGTGCTGGGGACAGGCCTATCTCCCAGGTGTCAGGGAAAAATGTGTTCTGATTTCATGGGGTGTAGCCAGCCAGAAAGCATGCTATGTGACTCAAAAGTCCAAGTCAGAATATTGGGATGGCCCTGAAAGGGTTAAGGCCAGCGAAGTTATGCCCCAATGCCGGGCTAGCTTCCAGAACACAGAAAATGTATTGCAGCCAGCCCCTTCTTTGCTAGGGGTCGGGGCTGTCACTAGTCCTGGAACCCTCATTCTTCATTTGTTGGTGTTATTTGGCCTTTGGGGGCTCGGCTGAAGCAATCTGGAAACCAGGGGCTGGGTTATTAACTTGAGAATCCTTACTGGAAGGCTGGTTCTTCCACTCTATATTATTTTGTGCCTGCTCATCAGCCACTGCTCATGGGCACCCATTAAAACTAAGATGTGCTTTTTAGATGGGTTAATGCCCCAAACCCTGAGAGCATTTACTCACCAGCCAGCATGGCTTCCTCTTATCACAGCACTAGTAGGCCCTCTAATGGAAACTGTGAAAGCAAATGTATCCCAGAAAACCTTGTTTGGATGGAGGGCTGAACAAGTGAAGCAGTATAATGGAGCAAGGGCCTGAACCACCAGGAACAGGAAGACTCCAGTCCTTTACAGTCATAAAAGGGCTCTCAAGTGCTTGATAAACGATTTTATGCTTTGCCTCGGGCTGTCTAAACATCGGTGGTCAAGCCTCTGATAAATAGAAAAGCTGGAACTTACCGATCCAAACAGCTCTCCTCGCTCATTCATTCCTAGGTATAGGCCAGAGTCTACTCCCCGGATGCTGATCAGCCCCACAGCCAAGCTGATAAATTCCAGAATTCCTGAGACAAAAAGTAGAACACCATTCTGTTACTAACATAGAACTAGGGGCACGAGCTGTTCAGGTGACATAAGCTACCAGTTATTTACCCCCAACTCTAGGCAGCTCTGGATATCCAGAGAGAATCATTCGATAAACCCGTCTTCTGCAGTGAGAATTGAAAACCTCAGAGAAAGTGCTCACTCTCTCCATGCCTCAGCTTTTCTATGTGTAAAACTGAAGAAACAGCCCCTTCCTCCACTTAATATTCTCAGATGTGTGATTTTTCTTTCTTTTGCAGTGCTAGCTAACATGGGAACTTGGGCCCCTGGGTATGTTAAGAAAGAGCTCTACCACTAGGCTATACCACCAGGCCTCTTAGGCATGTGAGGGTGAAGAAACCGTGGGAGGGTTTTCTACCAAATGGTCCATAATTATGGCGTCAGTGGAGTGGAAGGCCACACGTTTCAAGAAAAGGCAAAGCAGTGTTCTCAATGCCATGTCACCCTGTCTCTCTCTGGCACCCACCTGCATTCCCTTGCTGTCCTCTGGGCTGAGCATATTTTTCAGTCTCTCAGCTCTCGTGTCCTTAAAAACCACATGAAGCTGTCAACTGCCTGTAGCTGACTCTAACGAATGCCACACAGGCCATGCTCTGTTCGTTCACCCTGTTTATGGCAGGAGAGAAAAGTTGGCCTGAAAAATGTTCTCAGCTTGCTCAGGCCCAAACTGACAAGTCTGTCGTTCTCCCCCCTTCTCTTGAGAATTTAAAGTTGAGCCACGGCTGAGTTGGCAGGTAGCGTTGGACTCCATACTGATTTGAGATGTTGCAACTTTAAGGGGAAAGGGAAGAAATTAGAAAGGTCCTTTTAACTGACAAGGTTAGAGGTGAAGATTTGAAAATGTTTTCATTTATCCCATGAGGGAAAAAAATCAATTATGAAGAGGGTAAAGGGACAGGGAAACTAAATCATGGTAGTATTGAAGACTTCATGATTTTGAAAATAGTACATCTATTATCTAGAGAGATGATAATAGTCTTTAGGCTCTTCTTCGAGATTCCTCCCTCTTACCACATTTTCAGCAGACATGGAAAACTTGCTACAACTGTCTGAAGGCATACACCGAGCTCACACACCTAGCTATCTTTCATGCCACAATTACAATTATTAAGGGTAATATTTTGAATATTCTACAGAGGAGGTAGAGCTGATCCTGTGAGATAAGGAATTTGAGGCTGTAAGATGGCTTGGAGGGTAGCAAAGGGATTCAGCACCGAGCCCAGGAATTTGATCCCTGGGACCCACATGGCGGAAGGAGAGAACTGACTCCTGCAAGTTGTCCTTTGACCTTCATATGTGTGCCATGGCACATGCATTGGATGGAATCTCTCTCACTTTCTCTCTCTGTCTCTGTCTCTGTCTCTGTCTCTGTCTCTGTCTCTCTCTCTCTCACATACACACACACACACACACACACACACACACACACACAAATGTACTAAAGAAAGATTTAAAAAAATGGCTGGGAAAGTCTCTGGCAACCTGTCCCCCAAGTGCTAAAGTCAAAACAACCACTTCATTCAGCAATCAGGTTGAAAAATCAGGTCGAAAACTCCAGTGGGAAGTTTTTTTTTTTTTCCTCGGAGCTGGGGACCGAACCCAGGGCCTTGTGCTTGGTAGGCAAGCGCTCTACCACTGAGCTAAATCCCAACCCCGGGAAGTTTTCTATGAAGCTCAATACCTGGCAGGCAATGGGTAGGCATTTGATCATGATAGCAGGTTTGGGGGTATGTGTTTGGATGGCTCTCTCAGATAAATTTGAAGGATCTATATAGTTCTGCCATTAGTCTATGGGACATTTGAGAGTTTGTCTTTTGGTTTTCACATTCAGATCCTCTGAGTGAACCACTTCTCTTTCTTTATCATGGCTTCCAGGGACTGACCTCTAGATCTCAGGCATGTGTAGCAAGTGCTTTGACTTCTGGGTCATCTAGGTCACCAGGCTCCTGATTCTTAGTACCTCTTCTAGTACAGTGCAGATGGTTTCGGGAAGAGAATACCATATGATGGTTGGGAAGGAAGGGGCAGACAGTGGTGATGGGGGCTAATTAACCACAGATTTGATGAACACAAATCTTCAATTGTCTGAATTGAATTGAATTGAATTGTCCCTGGTAAACATTTTAATCAACAACTCATAAGAGGAAGAGCCCAGCTTCCCTTAGCTCCAGAAGACACATAGCTGAGAAAGATAATAAGATCCAAAGAGGTTTCAAAAGTTGGGAAATGGGCTGGTTCCAATAGAATAATCATAATTAGAGATAAAAGAAAGTATTGCACTTTGGTCCCCAAAACCAGCTTCACAAGATGTTTGTGTTTGTGTTTTTGTTGATGGAAGATGAGTCTCACAAGCGCACGGCTAACTTCACTCCTTTGCTTTGTTTGAGAGCTTTTCCATCAGCCATCTCTCTTTATAGCTCCGTATCCTCCCCCCAGACACCTCCCACTTCAGAACTGAAGTCAGGGCCTTGAACAGGCTAGGTAAGTCATCTGCCACTATACTACGTTCTGCCCTAACCCCTGTGTATTTTCTTGACAGTGTGTGCACTTTTGTATTTCAGTGCCCTTAAAAAAATTGGTTTTGGTGCTGGAGATTGAACCCATATCTAGAGTGTGCTGTGTGCATTTTAATTATATGTAAGTCTGCCTGTCTCTACAATGGGGAAATATAGCCCAGTGAAACTTAAATAGCAATGGCTTTGGGGATTTCACTGAGCAGTTAGGTCATTATGAAGGTGATTAGCAGGATTATTGAAAAGCTAATGTAGGGTTGACAAGTGGCTCAGCAGGTAAAGGCACCTGCTTTCAAGCCTGCCCAGTTGAATTCAATTCCAGGGACCCATGAGGTAGAGGGCAAGAACTTCCCCAAGCTGTCCTTTTGACCTTCACATGTGTGTGCCATTGTGGGCGGTAGATATGCCTTGTCCAACACCCCCATTCTCTGTCTCTCAACACTCCCCTCTCTCAATATGCCCCTCATTCTCTCTCTCTCCCAACACCCCCCCACTCTCTCTCATAGACACTAAAGAAATAAAATGTAAGTAATTTTTAAAGTGTAAGGTAGGACTAGTAAGATGGCTCAGTGCCTAGCCTGATCTGAGTTTGATCCCTTGGGATTCACATTCACACCTGGGAAGACTGCTGAAAGCTGTCCTCTGATCTCTACACAAGCACCGGTGCCTCTCCTTCCTCCAAACCCCACATAATCGAAAATAAAATTTCAAAGAACTAATATAAAACAGGTTGACATTTTCTGGATGTAGAAGCATATATCTATACTATTAATACATGGTAGTCTGGGGCAGGAAGATAGGTAATTTAAAGCTAGCCTGGGATACATAGGGAGACCCTGTGTGGAAAATAAAAGAACACACACACACACACACACACACACACACACACACACACACACACCAGGTAAACAGACACAGGGCTGTAATTCCAGGAATTAGGAGGCTAAAAGAGGAGGATCCCAAGTTTGAGGCCAGCCTGGGCTACATAGTGAAACAGCACCTTAAATCTTTTAAATTCTTGTGTTTGAGACAGGATCTTGTGTAGTTCAGGCTGGCCTTGGAAATTGAGCTCTGTATGCAACTATGGATGATCTTGAACTCTTGATCTTCTTGGTTCCATTTCCTAGGTGCTGGAGTTACAGATGGTGCACCTTGATGCTTTTTTACAAATTAAAAGTAACTTAAAAGGCTAGTGTAAAAATAGAAAAAAAGCTAAGTGGAGCTAGGCTGCAGTCAGAGAGATCTAGTTACTAACATAAGAGAAGGAACTGGCCTACCACTCTGCCGTGTCCTGGCAGGATCAGGCTGGGGTTAGTTCTGTGTCTGGCTCTACTGTGTCTAGAGAGGGCTGTGGAAAAACAGAAGCATGCTCAAAGTAGCATGTCTGTCTGGCAAGGAGATCCCACACCATGCCTCAATTCTGTTCTAAGTGCTAAACTCAGATGGGCACCAATCCTTGTTACTAAAGGTCTTTGCTTTTCCAGAGCAGGCTACCTCCGAGTCTCCAATCACAGCAGGTCCCCTTTTCTCTAAGTATCCTCTCGCTCTCTAAGTATCTATCTCTAAGTATCTATCTCGCTCTCGGACTACTCTGAACTCATTAAGTAGCAGAGGGCAGCCTGTGATCTCACTTCAAGAGACCTGGTATGAGAACAAAATCATGAAACCCAAGAGGTGTGGCCATTTGAGTCACCACAGTTTTTTCTGCAACTCTCTGTGAACCCCGATGCCAAAGGACAGATCATACAGGATGTCGCTTGGGTTGTGTCCAGTAACAGGGGTCTCCAACAGCTGGAATCATCCCTGCCCAGCTGTCTTTGGGCATCATTTGCCTTTGCCAACTTTCCTATTAGTTGGATTGAGACTGTGGGAACCCGGTGGCACATGATGATGAACAGATATTTCTAAACCTTCTCCTGAATCCTGGCCAGCATGGGAGGGGAGAGAAAACAAGCCATTTTCATATTTTCCCAGCCACAGCTGGACAGGGGTGTTAACAGAAAAGCGTTGAGGCAAAGTATTAAGTAGACAAAGTTTGTCATCAGTTCTCTCACCCCTTCGAGGCCCAGGACCTCCATCTCCCCTGCCTCATCTTGACCTGCCCACCTCACGCTCTGGCATTTTCTTGACAGTTTCCAGACTCTTCTCTTCTTACACCTCTCTCCCCAGGGCCTCAATCAAAACGGATCTGTCCTGGGCCCCACTGTTTCAGAACCTAGCTAGATGACTGGCTAATGTGTCATTTAATCTGCTTCCCTCAGCCATCCTGTCAGACCTTCGGGGCCAAGACAGTGCTGCCCTGGCCCTTTGCCAAATAAGAACCAGATCGCTCCAAACCCAAAGCAGCTGCAGCAGCCTGCGCCATCCCACCTGGCAGGAGGCCTCTCCTCCAGTCTGGCTCCCAAGCCCGACTCTGTCAGTCCACAGGTGCCCCTCAGGAATGTCAGGCCCCCTGTGAACCTCATGTAAATGCCACCAGCCAGGCGGGGACTGAACGACTCCTGGCTACTGACTGCAGATGGAGAGCAGGGAGCATGTGCAGTGCCAACAGGTTATTATTTGGAGTCGGGGCTGCACTTGGGCTCAGCCTGACTTGTTTAGAACACATGGATTCCAGGGTAATCCTTGGGGGCCCTGCTCTCCAATTACAACAAATAGCTATTTACTTTACATGGCCTTCGGAGACTCCCTCCTCCCCCCAAGCAGAGATCTATAATATTTTATATCTTAAGTCTGGCCTACTTTACCCTGCTGGAATGTTGACTGCTAAAGCACTTATGGAATGTTAAAGTTTCGATTTATTGAATACTCTGGCTGATTAACTCAAATGTGGAGGGCGGAGAGTGTGAGCAAACTCAACCACCATCTCGTCCCGTGCCAAAAGCTAAGCTGAGCAAGAGTGGGTTTGCAAGTTGGTAGGGGAGGTTACGAAGAGACAGCTTTGACCGGTTATCCTTTCCTTTACAGGAAATGCACAGAACTGCCAAGAAATCAGGGAAGGAGGAGAGGGAAAGGGGATGTGGAGGGGGTCTCAGGCTGCTTGTTTTTGCTAAAAGGCCAAACCCAAACCGAAGCAAGCCGGTTAAGCAGCAACGCAAACATCCTCTGCCAGCTTTACTTCCTTTGGTTTCTCCTTAAACTTAACACCCTTAGCCGGTCTGGGAGATGAAAAGAAATCAAGATGTGTCTTTAGGGAGGCAATTAAAGACCACTTATCCCAAGAGCCTATTACTGATTTATGTTGACCTTGTAGATTATTGGGCTCAGCTCAGGCACAGAGGCAGACAAACACTTGTAGCAGCTGGGGGCAGTGCACAGTTTCACTGCCCCCACCCCACATTTTGCTATCATCTCGTGACTTTGCTTTATACACATCCATATAAACGCACACGTGTATATCTGTCTTTTATACACGGACCCGTCTGATATCTTTAGGCCATTTCTGGGAGCCTCTGAGTTCAGGGTGGGAGTCCCAGTCCTTATGAAGAGGAACAAAAGGGGACTGCAAAATCGCAAGTGATGGAAGGGAAAGAAGCCAAGTTAACACCCCCTCTCCTCCCACCCCACCTCATCACCCTTTTGAGGACCTGCTGCAAGTTTATACAGACACCTGCAACCCTCCATTACCCCTCCCAACCTACTGTACTCCAGCTCTGTTTGAGTGCATTTTTCCAAGATGACATAGACCTCATTAGGGTTCCTGCCTGCTCCCAGCAAGGAAGGCCAACCCTGGTCCTAGTTGTTTGCTAGGCTTGGCCTTAAGCTGCCCCTTGTCTGTTCTGTCCTCCGCCCCCATTTTCTTTCATCCTTTTCTCTCTCCTTCCTTCCTTCCTTCCTTCCTTCCTTCCTTCCTTCCCTCCCTCCCTCCCTCCCTCCTTCCTTCCTTCCTTCCTTCCTTCCTTCCTTCCTTCCTTCCTTCCTCCCTTCTTTCTACTGAGTACTCCAGATGCAGCTCTAGAAAAGCATGCAGAATGGGAAGATGGGAAGGGTAGGAAAAAACGAAGCACGACGAGCTTGAGGGGAGGCAGAGCTTCAGACGGCTTGCGGGTAGAAAGAGCCTTTCTTGCATTACAAGGACTCTGGGAGGAAGCCGAGGACATTGAGACAGGGGAGAAAGGCTAGCTGTCACAGCACCTGCTTGATGGCTTAATAATGAATAGGAAATTGAAAATAAAAAGCGGCTGAAGAGGGAAACACATTTGCTTAGAAGCCTAAAGATTTCCGTCCCAGATCAAGGCTTATTTTAATAGTGTAATTAGTTCTGTATGGTGACGCAGGCAGCTGGGTGCTCTGTATAGTTGCAGGCTGGCAGAGGCAATCCTGCCTGGCGATTAGACATTTCCTGTCCTGTTTCTGGGGCTGGCAGTGGGTTCGGGGCAGTTTCCTCACGTGGGCAAGGAGTAAGTTCTGGGCAAAAGATACCCAAGACTCGTTAGTACACAATGGGCACCGCAAGGTTTTTTCCTGGATCCTCAGCTATTCGGCTCATGCCCTGCTTCCTGGATTGGCTCCTAACCTGGGCAGAGCCACCCGGAGGATGACCAGTGCCATGACTGCCGGGTCCCGGCTTGATAAAAGTGATTCGGGTGCCCGCCGCTGGCCCACCACGCCCGTGGCCGGTGAAGGCTCTGCTCTGGGCGATCAGTTCCGACGGGTCTGCCACCTTCAAGGCTCCTCCGGCCACGGTCCCCTGCCTCCTAGGCGAGGACTCCGGCTCCTCTCCCGACTTCACCTGCTTCCCTCCGGAGGCCCGACGTTGGTCTCTCAGAGGGAGCCCCTAGCTCCGGGAGGAGGAAGGGTGGAGCGGCTGGAAGAGGCCGCACTGTGAGGCGCCTCCGCCCCCTCCGGAGAGCGTCGCGGGGCGCGGGGGGCCACCGGGTCGCCGCGAGGCTTAGGGCCCTGCCACCCCGTCCCGCCCCGACGGGCCAGGATGGCACCCGATGCGGGAAGGTTGAGGGACCCCTGCGGGACAGCCCCGCGCCGACGGCTCCCCAGTACGCGGTCCGCCCGCCCCCTCTCCCCCACCATCCCCACGGCCGCGTCCTCACCGAAGCGGCTGTGGTCGTGGCGGGTGCCATGCACCGTGCCATTGGGGAAGATTTCAAGGTGGAAGCCCGTGCGGCAGTAGAGCTGGCGGCGCCGCAGGATCCCCTTCAGGTGGGCGAAGTCTGTGGGCGAGCCGCGCTGCAGCTTCCCCTCGATCTGGCCCAGGCGCTCGTTCAGGAAACCCGGGGAGTCAGCTAAGGGCACGTTCCCCAGAGAGGAGGAGAAGCCTTGCAGGTCCCAGTCCAAGGAGGCAAAGACGCCCCCGACCTCCGCCATGGCGGGGCCGGCGGCGGCGCGGGCCGAGCCGGGGCCCCGGGGCGCGAACTGCCTCTCCTCCCGGCTGGCGCGGGCGGGCGGGCGGGCGGGTCGGCGGCGCTCGCTAGCTCGCTGCTCGGCTCCGCGCTCTGCCCAGCTGCAGCACACGTCTGTTCGCGTCCAAAGAACTTCTCAGCGGCGGGGAGCGTGGGGTAGCGCGCTCCTGACCTTGCTCTCAGTTAAAGTGCGGCTTCCCCTTCGCATCCATCTCTCCTGGCCTCTCATAGCTGGCTTCGTGGAGCTATCAGATGCAAATGGCACTTTATATACGTACCCACTCCCCTTCCATTGACATATTGGATATTTAAATACAAGCCACACCTCACTGGCATCCCCTCAGAGATTGGTGTGTGGGTTCTTTCCTTTTTTCCCCCCTTCTCGTATCCATTTGGCTCTTTTTGGGAGAGGGGGGTGGAGGGGGGGGAGCGAGCAAGCGAACGAGCTTCACTCCCTCTTTTATTATGAAAAAAAATGGCAGGAAAAAGCTACACATTGCAGTGAGGCATAACTGCTTTTGGCAGGTTTTCTTAAACTGCTGATGAAATAACGGAGCCCAGTACGTGGAGGCCATCGGCGACCACGGCCACGCAGGGCAGTTCCTCGGGGGTCTGCCTGTCGGTCTACTGCAAGGGCCACCCCCACCTCCCACGCATCCTCCCGTTGCTCCCCTCTGGAAAGTGCCCGAGACCCGGGCTGGGGGAGGGCGTCCTCGTACTGCTGAGCCCCTCTTCTCTGGCCCAAAAGAGGCTGTGGAAGGGGTGTCTGGTCCGGGACAGGGGCGCTCCGGTTCCTTTGTTCTGCTGTCCCCTAGTCCCACTCCCCACCTGTAGGTCCACAGGGGTCTGAGCAAGCGAAAACGATCTGGAAGTCAAACGCAGTTGCCGTTGAAAGGACTGATAGGTGGTGGAGGTCCCTGCAGACGCCAAAGGGTGGGAGCGCTTAAGGGGTCTGGGAGGAGCGGGAAATCCCAGAGGGAAAGAAGACTTTTAAAATGGGACGTTGTGGCTTAGGCATAGAGGGGTGGAGGCTAAGACATAGAAAGCGATCTTTTTGAAAAATGATCTCCATGGCTTTCTGGGCGCGCTTTTACAAGGCTCAGGAGAGCACACTCCGTGAGAGGCCATTGGAAGCCTGGTGGGGGCTTCCCCCCATACACCCCTTTTCTTCTTGGAAACAGGTGTTTCCTCGCTCTGTCCTGTGCCCTGTTCCAAGATCCTCTATCAGGAAGAGCGGCAGTCAGGGGTGGGAACTGGCGGCTGCCAGGAAGAGAGGCCGGGTGGAGAGGACCTGGCGAGCAGGTGCCTGCCTGCCTGCCCTGAGCCCCTGCATCTCTGCCCCGCACCTGAACCCCACGGTCCCTCTGGGCTTCTGGCGCTCGCCTCCTTCTTGCTTATTAAATGGCGTTGTTGCTTGCAGTTTTCACACGCAGCAGGCGCTGGCCGCCTTCCCAGGTTCTGGTAGTGACTGAACTCCCAATCCTACCCCTCTGCGCCTTTACTGCGCCTCCTGCTGGAGACCCCGCCGAGCCGCAAGTTCAAATTCAGGGTTACCGTAAAAATGAGTAAACAAGCTTCCTCCCAACCAGTGCAATTTGAGGCCCTGCTCTTAGGCTCCCATGTACACCCTGTGATCACTTCCATGACCCATAGCAATTCTTAGTTTGGAACATCATTGTGGCTTGTTCCTGCTGTGTTTCTCTAGCTCAGACGGAACCTCCAGGTCCAAGCACAATGCCTGACACATGTAGGCACTCAAAAGTAATAATGCTTTCAGCAACAGAGAACACAGATGCAAGCTATCATCCATGCAAGTTATCCAGTTGTAATGGACCCACACATGCAAAAGGTGGAATCTGGAGGCTGGGAGCTCAGCGCTGAAGACTGAGTAGGACCCAAGTTCTGTTCCTACCACCCACATTGGCTCACATATGCCTGCAATTCCTGCACAAGGAGCTCTGATGTCATCTTCTGGTGTCCACAGAAATCCAAACACATGTGTGTGCACGTACACACACACACACACACACACACACACACACACACGTACACATCACATAATTTTTAAAAATTAAAAATCCTTAAAAGGGTAGAGTCCTTATTAGAATATGTATTAATGAAAGGACATATTGTCTTGGAATTACTCTTCCAAGAGTAAGCCTGTGGTGCTGGCACTCCCGGGTAATTCCAGCACTTGCAGGATTTGAGAGTGTGAGCCCATCCAGAACTGCACAGCCAGTGAGGGAATGAACAAGCAAATAAGACACTATCCAAAGTGTTCAGCGCAGTTCCTCACACTTGCAGTCTCAACACTTCGGAGGTGGAGGCAGGGGGATCGGGAGTTCAAGATGAGACTGCTTGAGACTCTGTCCCAACAACAACAAAACAAAAGTTTATGGTGATGTAGATTCATGATCTAGGGAGGGGTCCTGGATCCATTCTGGGCTAAGGTGACTTTTGTAATGAATGTACCCTGAGGCAAAGATGGGAAGAATCTTTTTCTCACGATCAGAAGGATCACTTCCAAAAGAAGAAAATAGTAACCAAAAAAGGAACAATTTCAATTGTTAAAGTCTAATTCTCCTAATGAGAGTCAAATGAAAAAAAATGTAGATGAAACCGCTTCGAGAAGCAGGCACTATAAAGGGTGTAGATGTCTATGATGAAATCAATTCCACTTGCCTTTTTTTTTATACATTTTTTCTTATTGAACATAGCTTCTTTCCCCATACAGTATATTCTGATTATAGTTTCTCCTCCCTCTACTCCTCCCAGTTTCTTCTCCTCTCTCCTCTAGATCTATTCTCTTTCTGTCTCTCATTAGGAAAGATCAGGCTTCTAAGATAACAACAAAATATGACAAAATAAAATATAATATGATGAAGCAAAAACTATCACATCGAGTCTGGACACAGCAACCCAACAGGAGGAAAAGAGCCCCAAGAACACACAAAAGAGTCAAAGATTCATTCGTTCTCACAGTTAGGAGTCCCATAACATGCTAAGCTAATAGCTGTGCTATGTACCCAGAGGACCCGGTGCAGACCGGTACAGGTCCTGTGCTTGCTGCTTCAGTCTCTGTGAGCACATACGCGCTCTGCCTAGTTGATTCAGAGGGTTTTGTCCTCCTGGTGTCCTTTGGGATATCCCCTCTGGTTCTAACATTCTTCCCACCTCCTCTTCCACAGGATTCCCTGAGCTTTGAGGAAAGGATTTGATGGAAACCTCCCATTTAGACTCCCTTTCTTCATAATGCCTAGCTGTGGATTTCTGCATCTGTTCCCATCTGCTGCCAGAGGAAACATCTCTGATGATGACTGATGTATCAGAATATCATTCGGAATTACTTTATTGATTTCCAAAGTGACTGTAAAAGTTTGTACTCCTACCAGCAATGGAGGAAACGTTCCCCTTGCTCCACATTCTCGACAGGATGAACTGTCACCCGTGCTATTGGTCTTAGATCTTAGCCATTGTGACATATATAAGACGGAATCTCAAAGTAGCTTTGACTTGCACATCCCTGATGGCTAAGGGCGTTGAACATTTCTGGAAGTGCTGCTGAGCCATTTGAGATTCCTGAATTGATTTGTTCCCCCATTTAAACAAACATTTAAATGATTTATTTATTTTTGTTTTACATACATTGGTGTTCTGCCTGCATGTATGCATATGTGAGGGTGTCAGATTCCCTGGAACTGGAATTACAGTGTGGGTGCTGGAATTGAACCTGGATCCTTTAGTCGTCAACGCTCTTAACTGCTGAGCCAGTCCCCATTTTTAAATTGGACTGTCTGGCTTTTTGAGCTCTTTGTAGATTTTGGATATTAGTTCTCTATTGAATGTGGGGTTGGTAAAAATCTTTTCCCATTCTCTAGGCTACTGATTTGTCCAAATGATGGTGTCCATTGCTTTACAGAACCTTTTCAGTTTCATGAGGTCTCATTTATTATTGTTGATCTTACTGTGTGTTTTAGCAGTATTCTTTTTTTTTAATTTATTTAATACTTAATAATAATTCTTTGGTTTCCTGGCAAACATCCCCCTCCCCCTCCCCTTCCTTATGGGTGTTCCCCTCCCAACCCTCCCCCCATTGCCGCCCTCCCCCCAACAGTCTAGTTCACTGGGGGTTCAGTCTTAGCAGGGCCCAGGGCTTCCCCTTCCACTGGTGCTCTTACTAGGATATTCATTGCTACCTATGAGGTCAGAGTCCAGGGTCAGTCCATGTATAGTCTTTAGGTAGTGGCTTAGTCCCTGGAAGCTCTGGTTGCTTGGCATTGTTGTACATATGGGGTCTCGAGCCCCTTCAAGCTCTTCCAGTTCTTTCTCTGATTCCTTCAACGGGGGTCCTATTCTCAGTTCAGTGGTTTGCTGCTGGCATTCGCCTCTGTATTGCTGTATTCTGGCTGTGTTTCTCAGGAGCGATCTACATCCGGCTCCTGTCCATTGATGAGAGTGGGGTGTTGAAATCTCCCACTATTATTGTGTGAGGTGCAATGTGTGTTTTGAGCTTTATTAAGGTTTCTTTTACATATGTAGGTGCCCTTGTATTTGGGGCATAGATATTTAGGATTGAGAGTTCATCTTGGTGGATTTTTCCTTTGATGAATATGAAGTGTCCTTCCTTATCTTTTTTGATGACTTTTAATTGAAAATTGATTTTATTTGATATTAGAATGGCTACTCCAGCTTGCTTCTTCTGACCATTTGCTTGGAAAGTTGTTTTCCAGCCTTTCACTCTGAGGTAGTGTCTGTCTTTGTCTCTGAGGTGTGTTTCCTGTAGGCAGCAGAATGCAGGGTCCTTGTTGCGTATCCAGTTTGTTAATCTATGTCTTTTTATTGGGGAGTTGAGGCCATTGATATTGAGAGATATTAAGGAATAGTGATTACTGCTTCCTGTTATATTCATATTTGGATGTGAGGTTATGTTTGTGTGCTTTTCTTCTCTTTGTTTTGTAGCCAAGACGATTAGTTTCTTGCTTCTTCTAGGGTATAGCTTGCCTCCTTATGTTGGGCTTTACCATTTATTATCCTTTGTAGTGCTGGATTTGTAGAAAGATATTGTGTAAATTTGGTTTTGTCATGGAATATCTTGGTTTCTCCATCTATGTTAATTGAGAGTTTTGCAGGATACAGTAACCTGGGCTGGCATTTGTGTTCTCTTAGGTTCTGTATGACATCTGTCCAGGATCTTCTGGCCTTCATAGTTTCTGGCAAAAAGTCTGGTGTGATTCTGATAGGTCTGCCTTTATATGTTACTTGACCTTTTTCCCTTACTGCTTTTAATATTCTTTCTTTATTTTGTGCGTTTGGTGTTTTGACTATTATGTGGCGGGAGGTGTTTCTTTTCTGGTCCAATCTATTTGGAGTTCTGTAGGCTTCTTGTATGCCTATGGGTATCTCTTTTTTTAGGTTAGGGAAGTTTTCTTCTATGATTTTGTTGAAGATATTTACTGGTCCTTTGAGCTGGGAGTCTTCACTCTCTTCTATACCTATTATCCTTAGGTTTGATCTTCTCATTGATTCCTGGATTTCCTGTATGTTTTGGACCAGTAGCTTTTTCTGCTTTACATTATCTTTGACAGTTGAGTCAATGATTTCTATGGAATCTTCTGCTCCTGAGATTCTCTCTTCCATCTCTTGTATTCTGTTGGTGAAGCTTGTATCTACAGCTCCTTGTCTCTTCTTTTGGTTTTCTATATCCAGGGTTGTTTCCATGTGTTCTTTCTTGATTGCTTCTATTTCCATTTTTAATTCCTTCATCTGTTTGATTGTGTTTTCCTGGAATTCTTTCAGGGATTTTTGTGTCTCCTCTCTATGGGTTTCTACTTGTTTATTTAAGTTTTCCTGGAATTCTTTCAGGCATTTTTGCGATTCCTCTCTGTAGGCTTCTACTTGTTCTCTAAGGGAGTTCTTCACGTCTTTCTTGAAGTCCTCCAGCATCATGATCAAATATGATTTTGAAACTAGATCTTGCTTTTCTGGTGTGTTTGGATATTCCATGTTTATTTTGGTGGGAGAATTGGGCTCCGATGATGGCATGTAGTCTTGGTTTCTGTTGCTTGGGTTCCTGCGCTTGCCTCTCGCCATCAGATTATCTCTAGTGTTACTTTGTTCTGCTATTTCTGACAGTGGCTAGACTGTCCTATAAGCCTGTGTGTCAGGAGTGCTGTAGACCTGTTTTCCTGTTTTCTTTCAGCCAGTTATGGGGACAGAGTGTTCTGCTTTCGGGCGTGTAGTTTTTCCTCTCTACAGGTCTTCAGCTGTTCCTGTGGGCCTGTGTCTTGAGTTCACCAGGCAGGTCACTTGCAGCAGAAAAGTTGGTCTTACCTGTGGTCCCGAGGCTCAAGTTTGCTCACGGGGTGCTGCCCACGAGCTCTCTGCGGCGGCAGCAACCAGGAAGATATGCGCCGCCCTTTCCGGGATTTAGCAGTATTCTGTTCAGGAAATTGTCTTCTGTGCCCATGTTGGGGTTCGAGGGTATTACCCACTTTCTCTTCTATCAAGTTCAGTGTATCTGGTTTTATGTTGAGGTCTTTGATCCATTTGGAATTGAGTTTTGTACAGGGTGATAAGTATGGAACTATTTACATACTTCTACATGCTGGCATCCAGTTAGACCAGCACCATTTGTTGAAGATGCTGACATTTTTCCAATGTATATTTTAGGCTTCTTTATCATAGATTAGGTATTCATGTGTATATGGATTTATTTCTGGGTCTTCACTTGAATTCCATTGATCATCATGTCTGTTTTTAATGCCAATTCCATGAGGTAGCTCTGTAGTACAGCTTGAAATCAAGGATGGTGATACCTCCGGAAGTTCTTTGGTATAGGATTGTTTTAGCTATCCTGGTTTTTTGTTTTTCCATATAACGTTGAGAATTGTCCTTTCAAGATCTGTTAAGAATTGTGTTGAAATGAGGATTGCTTTGAATCTGTAGATTGCTTTTGGTAGGATGGTCATTTTTACTATGTTAATCCTATTGATCCATGAGCATGGGAGATCTTTCCATCTTCTGAGATCTTCTTCAATTTCTTTCTTCAAAGAGTTGAAGTTTTTATCAGACAGATCTTTTACTTACTTGGGTAGAGTTATTCCACAATATTCACATTATTCCAGGCTCTTGTGTTGTTTCCCTGTTTTCTCTCTCAGTCCATTTGTCATTTGTGTATAGGAGGGATACTGATTTGTTTTGAGTTAAGTTTGTATTCTGAAATTGTTTATCAGCTGTAGGAGTTCCCTGGTGGGTCACTTATGTATGCTATCATATCATCTGCAAATAAAGATACTTTGACTTTTCCTTTCCAATTAGTATTCCCTTGATTTCCTTCAATTGTTTCACCACTTTAGATAAGACTTTGAGTACTATATTGACTAGGGATGAATAAGGTGGACCATCTTTTCTTGTTCCTGATTTTAGTGGAATTGCTGTTTTTCTCCATTTAATTTGATGTTGGCTCTAGGCTTATTATAAATTGCCTTTATTATAGTTCAGTAAGTTCCTTGTATCTCTAATCTCTTCAAAGATTTTATCATGAATGGTGTGGAATTTTGTCTAAGGTGGTTTTCTTATGGATTGAAATGATTATGTGTTTCTTCTTTCATTTATTTATATGGTGGATTATATTTGCTGATTTTTTGTATGTTGAACCATCTTGCATTCCTGGAAAAAAGCCTACTTGATCATTATGGATGATCTTTTCTATGTATTCTTGGATTTAGTTTGCAAGTAATTTAATGAGTATTTTTGCATCAATGTTCACAAGGAAAATTGGTCTGTAATTCCCTTTCTTTGTGAGTCTTTATGTTGTGTAGGTATCATGGTAACTGTGGTCTCATAAAATGAATTGGACAAAGTCCCTTCTGTTTCTATTTTGTAGTATAACTTGAGGAGTATTGGTGTTAACTCTCCTTTAAAAGTCTAGTAGAATTCTGAACTAAAACCACCTGGCCTTTGGCTTTTATTTCTTGGGAGACTTTTAATGACTATTTCTATTTCGCTAGGGGTTCTAGCTCTATTTAATTGTTGCTCTGATCTTGATTTAACTTTTGTAAGTGGTACCTATCAAGAAAATTATCCATTTCTTTTAAAACCTCCATTGAGAAGTCAGGTGTAATTCTGACAGGTCTGCCTTTATATGTTACTTGGTCTTTTCCCCTTGCAGCTTTTGATATTCTTTCTTGGTTTTGTATATTTAGTGTTTTGAATATTATGTGCTGAGAGGACTTTCTTTTCTGGTCCAATCTACTTGGTGTTCTGTATGGTTCTTCTATCTTTATAGGTGTCTCCTTCTTTATGTTAGGAGACCTATGTTATGTTTCTTTATGTTTCTTCTATGGTTTTGTTGCAAATATTTCCTGGGCCTTGGAGCTGAAGTTCTTCTCCTTCCTTTATTCCTATTATTCTTAGGTTTGGCCTTTTCATAGCATCCCAGATTTTCCTGATATTATGTGTCAGGAATTTTGTAGGTTTGACATATTCTTTGATCTATCCATTTTTCTTATCATATCTTCAATGGTTGAGATTCTTTATTCTGTATCTTGTATTCTGTTGGCGAAGGTTGTTTAGATAGTTCTTCTTCAAGATCTTACATTTTTCATTTCCCTAATTCTTTCAGTTTGTGTTTTCTTTGTTGCTTTTATTTCCAATTTCATATCTTGGACAGTTTTATTCATTTTCTTACAGTTTGTTTTCCTGAATTTCTTTAAGGGATTTATTCATTTCCTCTTTAAGCATCTCTATTACATACATAAGAGTGGCTTTAAAGTCTTTTTCTTGTGCTTCATGTATGTTGGAATATTCAGGGCATGCAGTGGTAGGATAGTTTGGCTCTGGAGGAGATATACTGCTCTGGCTATTATTGATTGTGTTTTTATACCAGTGTCTCAGCATCTGGCTTTGGGGTAATTATAGTCCAGGTGCTGATTTCTGGGTTTCACTGTTGGGTAGACAATTTTGTTCCTTGGTTTCTGTTTCCTCTCTGGATTTTCATAGAGAGTTATGACTGTGTAGTGTCTGTTTTCCTGGCCTGTTCAGCTGGTATGTTCACAGGGAATGCCGGCTGGGGTAAGACGCTGGGTAACTGGTATGAGTTAGGGAAAGAATGTTGGAGGAGAAGGTCTTTGCAATCCTTTGGGGGATGAGATAGAGGAAAGGGAGACCACAGCAGGTTTTCAGCTACAGAGCAGGAGAGGAGACTAGGGTGATTTGGATCTCAGACACAGTAGGAGAGGTACAGGTCTGCCTTCAGCTTACTTGTTGCCCTGGGAAGAGCTGCACTTGGGTTAGCAGCGGGTACCTTCTGGAGATGGGGATTGGGAGTCAACAACTAGAAGGAGGAGGTAGGTTACAAGGGGATAGACTGTGGGAGCCACAGGACATGTGGCAGTAGGGAGGGAAAGCCAAAGCTAGGGTCCTGTTGCAGTGCTAGGGTGAAGCTTGGGGGATTGGCTCTGGTGGAACAGAAAGAGAAGAGAAGGTCTGTGGTAGCCTGCCTGGTTTGCTGGCAGGTGTGACCTGTGGTTTAGCAGAGGGTACCTGCTGAAGGTGGGGGCTGGGATGCAGTGATGAGTTGGGGGAGGGAAGTTAGGAGGAAATGCTCTCTGAATCCACAGGAGATGTGGTCAGGGAGGAGAGAAGGCTGCAACCGGTGTTCTGTTGCAGCGCTTGGGATGAAGCTAGGGTGTTGAGTCTAGGGGAAAGAAATCACACATTTCCACAAGGGTTTGTATTTTTTATCCTTCAGCATTCTTTTTTTTCTTTTTAATTTTCAAGACAGACAGGGTTTCTCTAAATAACCCTGGTTGTCCTGGAACTCACTCTATAAACCAGGCTGGCCGCCAACTCAGAGTTTCACCTGCCTCTGCCTCCAGAATGCTGGGATTAAAGCATGTACCACCACACAGACTGTCTTTTAACATTCTCAGTGTCACCAACTGTTTTTGAACAACCTGTGTCCCAAGTCAGGTCTGGCCACCCATCCTCAATAAACCAATTAAAAGAACCAAATTAAAAGTTGAAAGCAGAAGGGCTGGAGGTATGGCTCCGTGGTTAAGCCTGTTAGTTGCTCTTTCCGAGGACTAGATCTTTCAGAGGATAACTGTCTGTCACTTCTGTCTCGGGATCTGACACCCTCTTCTGGCCTCCAATGGCACTGCCTGTACATGGCACATAAACGTCCATGCACAGGCAAAACCCTCGTACACATGACATAAATGTAGAGGTTAAAACAATGGAGAGCAGAGAAAGGAGATGACTCAGTATGGCCATGTGTGCTGGATCTCTGACATTCTAGCCAATGTGCCAACATCGAATGCATATCTGGTTCCTACTCCTTTTCAAGACAAGGTCTCACTATAAACTTGGAACTCATTGTGTAGATCAGACTGGCCTGGAACTCAGAGTTCTATTCCCCCTCTGCGTCTTAAGTGCTGAGATTAAAGGTGTGCACCACCCTATCTGGCTTCTGGCTTCTGGCTTCCACTTTTCATTTGACTCTTCTAGTTGACTTATTGAGGATGGGCGGTTGGACCTGACTTGGAACAGAGGTTGTTATCCCCAAGTTCAATAACACAACCACAATTCTCAGATCTGCAGCCATAACTGATTCAGAGATTGAAGCTCCATTTGGGACTTTTTTGAGATTAAGCTGACTGGTGTTGCTAATTTATTCTTTTTTTTTTTTTTTTTTTCGGAGCTGGGGACCGAACCCAGGGCCTTGCGCTTCCTAGGCAAGCGCTCTACCACTGAGCTAAATCCCCAACCCCAAATTTAAATAAATTTTAAACAACAACAATAATAATAATTATTTGTGTGTGTGTGTGTGTGTGTGTGTGTGTGTGTGTGTGTGTGTGTGTGCACAACACACACATGGAGGTGAATGTATGACTTTGTGGAGTTAGTTGTCTCCTTCCCACCTTACATGGGTCCTGGGGCTTGAACTCAGGTCATCAAGTGTTTGAGGTGAGCATTTTATCCATTGGCCCAGACATTTGCTGTCTGTATTTTAAGTAATATTTCTTTTTTTTTTAATTTTTTTTTAGTCCTAGCTTTTGGTCTAATATTCACATATCATTGAGTGCATACCATGTGTGTTTTTTTGTGATTGGGTTAACTCTCTCAGGATATTTTTCCCTTTTTATTGGATTTTTAAAAATTTCATTTCAAATGAAAATTTTAAACTCTTTCACAGTTTCCAATCCACAACCCCTCTATTCTATCCCCTCCCCCTGCTTCTATTAGGGTGTTCCCCCAAAGTACCCGGAACTTCCTGCCTCCCCACCCTGATATTCCCCTAAACTGGGGTGTCCATCTTTGGCAGGACCAAGGGCTTTTCCTCACATTGTGCTCAACAAGGCAGGGTGATATTTTCTAGTTCCATTCATTTGCCTAAGAATTTCATGTTGTCATGGTTTTTAATAGCTGAGTAGTACTCCATGTTGTAAATGGACATTTTCTGTATCCATTCCTCTGTTGAAGGACATGGTATCTTTCCAGCCTCTGGCTATTTTTTTTTCTATTAACTTGAGTATTTCTTATATACATTTCGAGTGTTATTCCCTTTCCCGCTTTCCGGGCAAACATCCCCCTCCCCCCTCCCCTTCCTTATGGGTGTTCCCCTCCCAACCCTCCCCCCATTGCCGCCCTCCCCCCATAGACTAGTTCACTGGGGGTTCAGTCTTAGCAGGACCCAGGGCTTCCCCTTCCACTGGTGCTCTTACTAGGATATTCATTGCTACCTATGGGGTCAGAGTCCAGGGTCAGTCCATGTATAGTCTTTAGGTAGTGGCTTAGTCCCTGGAAGCTCTGGTTGCTTGGCATTGTTGTACTTTTGGGGTCTCGAGCCCCTTCAAGCTCTTCCAGTTCTTTCTCTGATTCCTTCAATAGGGGACCTATTCTCAGTTCAGTGGTTTGCTGCTGGCATTCGCCTCTGTATTTGCTGTATTCTGGCTGTGTCTCTCAGGAGAGATCTACAGCACTGACTGCTCTTCCAGAGGTCCTGAGTTCAATTCCCAGCAACCACATGGTGGCTCACGACCATTTGTAATGGGATCTGATGCCCTCCTCTGGTGTGTCTGAAGACAGCGACACTACACTCACATACATGAAATAAATAAAAAATAATAAAAATAAATAATAAAAATAAAAATTATTAAAAAATAATAAAAATAAATCTTTCAAAATGACATTCTGAGGTGGACGATGGTGGTGCATGCCTTTAATCCCAGCACTGTGGAGGCAGAGGAAGGCAGATCTCTGAGTTCTGAGTTCGAGGCCAACCTAGTTTACAGAGCAAGTTCTAGGACAGCTAAGGCTACACAGAGAAACCCTCTCTCCCAAAACAAAACAAAATAAGACAAACAAAAAACAAACTCCAAACCAAAACCACATTCTACATTTTGCACCTGGGCAACGGGTGAAGAACATAAGAAGGTTGGCTTCCGGTGGGGTCAGTCTGAAGGAAGCAGCTCTAGCCTTACTCACCCTTCTGTGGCACTGAGCTGCTCTTACTCTCTCTGGGCTTTAGAAGGCCTGTCTTTCAGAAACAGGGAGACCACACTGTCAGCCCTGGGCGGGCAAGCAATAGGAAGGACGTGGGGGCCCGGGGACATGAGTGTTATAGAACTCATTGATTGGGCATCTGAAGCTCCAGGTACTTCCGGAAGTGCCTCACATTTAAGTCACATCACACCATGAAGTAGATGCTTTCATTATCTCAATTCTTTTTTTGAACACATGTTAAAACTGAATGTGGAGAGGTTAAAGCCACTTGCTTACTGTCACAGAGTCATATCAAATGTTGGGGGTACAATTTCAATCTGAGTCTGGCGTCAGTGATAGCTAAGAAAGCCACGATCTGTAGAATGTTCAGGCTTTATTCAAGAGAGGCAGTATCATCCTGACAAGGATGGACGCAATTTAAAACATTAGCCCTTAGTCAAGTGTCACTCAGTGGCAGAGTACTTGCCTGGTGTGCTTGAGACTGGCTTCCATTCCCAGCACTGAAATAAAGGAAGCAACAGTGATTCCTTCCCCTCCCCTCCTCTTTTCCTTTTGTCCTAGGTACCCAGAGCTCAGGAAGTCTTTAAAAAGTCAAACTCCCTTCCATCTCTCCACCCCCAATACTAGGGTCCAGAGAAGAAAGAAAATCCCTCTGTCTGAGATGAGCCCTGCATCTTACCTTTCTGCTCAGTCTCCTGCAGTGACGCTGAGGAACAAGTCTCTTTTGTCTCCGCTGTCATTTTCCTGTGGGCCTACCTGTAATGGCGGAGGTAATGGGCCATTTATTCTGGCTGTAACTTGACATTAGTCGTCAGGTGATGACATCTCTGTGAAACGATCTGTTAGTTCTCTGAGAGGAATGGGGCACTATGGAATGTGGCTCTAATGCTAGCGACCTGCACCACATCTCAGGGTGATGTGTGTGTGACACTGAATGTGACTATCAATGGTGGCTTGTGTGCAAGTAGCGCTGGGTATTGAGGGAAATAGTGTGGACAGAGACGATGCTTCGCTTTCCCCAACATGAAGAGTGCCTCTGTTTATACTTGTGATGGTGTGCAGACGTTTGCATATGGCTGTGTAAAATCAAGAGTTGTAGGTTTACTGTTTTCGTACTGTATGTATATAAGTCTATGAATTTAGGTAAGTCTCTGATAATTTGAACGAAAAATAGACATGATGGTTGGAAAGGTGACAGAGGCAAAGGAGACTTGTTCCTCAGTGTCACTGCAGGGGACTGGGCAGATAGGTGAGATGTGGGACTCATCTCAGAGGGATTTTCTTTTCTCTCTGGACCTTAGAATTGGGGGTGGGGAGAGTGAAGGTAGCTTGACAGTTTTAATTAAAGGTCTCTTCTTGCAACCTTGACTGCAGTCTTTCTTTTTGGCACTACCTGGCCTGAATCTCCATGCATACCAGGCTGCTGCCTCTCCTGCCCCTGCCTCGTTGAGAGCTGGTTATTTTAGCCTAACAGTAGGTGGGAGACAGAGATACCAGGAAAAGACTGAGGTAACCTTAGAGCATCTCTGCATCTCTTTGTATAAATAAGAGGGGAATGCAGTTAGCTTGAATTCAGCTCGTGTGTGTGTGTGTGTGTGTGTGTGTGTGTGTGTGTGTGTGTGTGTTCATCATTTAATTTACAGGTGACATCTGAGGAATACGTTGTTATTCGCAGCACTTGATGCTGTAGACAGGAACCTCTGTGTCTCCTCTGTCCTCAGAGCTCCTGAGCCATGGCTTTCCCTCAGGACCGGCTGTAAGAGTCTCAGCAAAGCAAACAAGGCCAAAGCAGACAACAGTCAGCAATGGCATACAGGACAACTAACTAGCTGAGAAGAGACTGCTAGAGGTGGCTTATAGTTCTAGCACTTGCCGCGAAAGCACTAGTCATGGCTTTGGCTGAATTATTTATGAAACACAAGGGCTGGGGACATGGCTCAGTGAGAAAAGTGCCTGCCAGGCAAGTATGGGGACCTGAGCTCCGACCTGAAGCATTGATATAAAACCCTGGACTCTGAGAGAATGAGACAGGCAGTTCCCTAGAACTCACTGTCCAGTCAAACTTGCTAAGTGATGAGCTCCAAGTTCAGTGAACAACCATGTCTCAAAATAACATAGAAAAGGGAGCTGGAGAGCTGGTGCAGCCCTTAAGAGCACTTGCTGGTTCCCAGCACTTATGTGATGGCTCACAAAGGGCTGTAATCCCAGTTCTAGGAGTATCCAGAGGACTGTTCTGGCCTCCCATGCACTTACACATATACAGTTAAAACCCACATACGCATAGAATCTTACAACAGTAGGCAGAGCTGGGTTAAGGAAGACACATGATTTTTTTTTGAGGGTGCAGCAGACTTTACTGATGGTATTCCAGAGGGAAGGGAGGGCTCCCCAGGCCCCTCCTGTTATTATGGGGTCTGGGATGGAATTGTGAGGGAGATGCTCAGTGTTGGGGGCTGAGTTGGGATGGGGACTCCTTAGCAACTGAGGGCCTCTCTCTTGTTCTCAGTGTCCTTGCTGGGCTGGGGTGAGTGGTCCAGGGTTTCTTACTCCTTGGAGGCCATGTAGGCCATGAGGTCCACCACCCTGTTGCTGTAGCCATATTGTCATACCAGGAATTGAGCTTTACAAAGTTGTCATTGAGGGCAATGCCAGCCCCAGCATCAAAGGTGGAAGAATGGGAGTTGCTGTTGAAGTCGCAGGAGACAACCTGGTCCTCAGTGTAGCCCAGGATGCCCTTTAGTGGGCCCTCGGACTCCTGCTTCACCACCTTCTTGATGTCATCATACTTGCAGGTTTCTCCAGGCGGCATGTCAGATTCACAACGGATACATTGGGGTTAGGAACATGGAGGGCCATGCCAGTGAGCTTCCCATTCAGCTCTGGGATGACCTTGTCCACAGCCTTGGCAGCACTAGTGGATGCAGGGATGATGTTCTGGGTTGCCCCACAGCCATCATGCCACAGCTTTCCAGAGGGGCCATCCACAGTCTTCTGAGTGGCAGTGATGGCAAGGACTGTGGTCATGAGCCCTTCCATGATGCCAAAGTTGTCATGGATTACCTTGGCCAGGGGGGCTAAGCAGTTGGTGGTGCAGGATGCATTGCTGACAATCTTGAGGGAGTTGTCATATTTCTCATGGTTCACACCCATCACAAACATGGGGGCATCGGCTGAAGGGGCGGAGATGATGACCCTTTTGGCCCCACCCTTCAAGTGAGCCCCAGCCTTCTCCATGGTGGTGAAGACGCCAGTAGACTCCATGACATACTCAGTACCAGCATCACCCCATTTGATGTTAGTGGGATCTCACTCCTGGAAGATGGTGATGGGCTTCCCATTGATGACAAGCTTCCCATTGTCAGCCTTGACTGTGCCGTTGAACTTGCCATGGGTAGAGTCATACTGGAACATGTAGACCATGTAGTTGAGGTCAATGAAGGGGTCGTTGATGGCAACAATCTACTCTTTGCCAGATGCAGAGCAGTAGGCAGCCCTGGTTACCAGGCGCCCAAAACGGCCAAATCCGTTCACTCCGACCTTCACCATCTTGTCTATGAGACGAGGCTGGCACTGCATGAGAAGAGGCGGCTGTCTCTGGAACAGGGAGGAGCAGAGAGCCCCTCCCTCTGATTCTTACAAGAACACCTCCAAAGGGTATAGTTTGGATTTTAAATGTCTCCCAAAGGCTCGTGTGCTGCAGGGAAGTGGTAGAGCCTAGTCAGAGGAAGGTAGGTTATTGGTGGTATATCCTTGAAGGGGACAGTGGGACTTCAGTGGCCCTGCCATGTGCTTTCTGGTTCTTTTTAAATTTATCTTATTATTGTTAGTGTTTGTGTGTGGACAGTGTGTGTAGGTCAGAGGACAACTTTCAGGAGTCAGTTTGGTTTTGATTCTGAGTACAGACAAGGTGGACAGAGAGCTTCTGGGTGATACGCCTGTTTCTGCCTTCCACCTCTTCACGTGAGTGCTGGAATTATAGATGTACGCTACTCTATCTGGGTTTTTCTGTAGGCTCTTAGAATTGGACTCAGATCACTAGGTTTGTAGGGAAGGTGCTTTGACCTACTGAACCATCTTGCTCAGGTGTTTTTTAAATTTTAAAACATCTTATTTTGTTTTCAGATGATATTTTTAATTATTTGTATGTACATATGTGTGCCATGGTGTGTATATGGAGGTCAGAGGACAAGTTTCCAGAGTTGGGTTCTCTCCTTCTACTATGTGTGTGCCAGCTAGTTTTATGTCAATTTAATATGAGCTGGAGTTATCTGAAAGTAGGGAACCATTGTTAAGCTAATGCCTCCATATAGTCCTGCTCTAGAGCATTTTGTCAACTAATGGTTGATGTGGAAGGGCTCAACCCAGTGTGGGGGTGCCATTCCTAGGGTGGTGGTCCTGTGTTCTATAAGAAATCAAACTGAGCAAGGCATGAGGAGCAAGCTAATAAGCAGTACTCCTCCATGGCCTCTGCATCAGCTCTTGCCTCTAGGTTCCTGCCCTGTTTGAGTTCCTGTCCTGACTGTCTTCAGTAATGGACAGTGATGTGGAAGTGTAAGCCAAATAAACCCTTTCTTCCCCAAGTTGCTGTGTCCATCACAGCAATAGTAACCTCAACTAAGACAATGTGGGTTACAGGAATAATTTGGATCGTCAGGCTTGGCATCAAGAGTCCTTATGTGTTGAGCCATCCTGCCATCCCTGACTCCTGAATCTTAATGAGATGAGAGGTTTCACACCAAGTGCTTCATTCCATGGCCATTTGGCACATACACCAAAGACCAAAATGCCATGTGTCTGCCTGGTCATGGACTGGAACTTCTCAAATAGTCAACAATTAACTTGCAGGAATTTTGTTGTGCCGAGGGAAGCTTGATAAACACACCAGAGTCTGGGGTTGGTAAAGAAGGGGAGTGCTAGTAGTGATAGGTGGCTCTAGATCAATGGGACATTTTGCTGGACAAATCATCACAGTGCCATCAAAGCAATGCCCATAGATACACTGTTGCTTCAAGTCGCCACAGCAGAGTACTGAAGGGTACATTTCCTCAGCTCCCTGGTCTTCCTCATTGCCGCAGGAAGGGAATAGAAAACCGCCCTTTCAAGGCGTTAACTTCACTGGCTCTTGAGTGTCTGGACCTCCCCAAGCCCAGGCCTTTCTTGATTAGCATCTGAGGCCCACAGTGGAGGATGAGGTCAGCATGGTGTGAGATGAGATGACAGTGTCACGACTTGGCTGCCCATAAAACAACTGTTTTTAAAGCTAAATTTTGTAATCTCATAGCTTTCCTAAGGGGTTATGTAATACAAAGCCTTGACCATGAAGCTATTTGTAAAACTGTGAATTTCTTCTGAACTGAGTGGGGAGTATGGGAAAGTTGGGCCCTTGGGAGGCAAGCATGGTGGAATGAACACTGAAGGTCTCTCTTAAGGTGACAGAGGTCAAATCTTCTGTAGATATAAAAAGCTTTGTCTTCTCAAGATTTCTAAAGTAGAAAGTGTTCAACCTACTGACCTCAACCTAGGAAAAAAAGAGAGAGAGAGAAAGAAACCCCCAGTGGAACTTGCTCAGCTTCTTAAACCATAACTGGGGCCAGCTGGCTGCTTACTCGGGGTGGGATAACTTACCCTCCAGCAAGGGTTTGGAGCTTGGCCATCTAAAGGAGTGACAGTCTTGGAATCAGATACCATAATTGGTATACCTCAGGCTCTCTTGGAGTCTACAAGAGAATTTGTAGAAGGCTCTATGTATCAGATAAAGGCTTGATAAGCACTGGATGTAGCATACTTGTAGGCTTGGCTACCTGGGAGGCAGGAGTAGGAAGATCTCTGGAGCCTAGACATTTGAGTCCAGCCTCGGGTAACACAATGAGATCTAGCCCAGTTCAAACAACAATAACAAGGACAGTGAAGAATTAGACAAGGTGCTGTGATGCAAGTCTATAATCCTAGCACATGGAGTGAAAGGCAGGAGGCTCAAGAGTTCAAAGCCACCCTGTCTACATAGTGAGATCTTGTCTCAAAAACCAATACAAAGAGAGTCTGGACAGATCTCATTGTGGATCCATCACTCAATAACTATGTGACTTTAAGCAAATCACCGAATCCTTCCAATTCTGTCTCTTTGGCCGTAAAATTGAAACAATAATTCAAGTTAATTCATAGGTGATTGCAAGGTTAAAATATGATAATATATGATATATATGTTATATGGACCATAGAAGCAGCATACATGATTTGGCAACCTCACAGTGAGTCAATAATAATGTAGAGGCCAGAAGAGGGTGTTACAGATAGTTATAAGCCACCATGTAGGTACTGAATATCAAAACCATGTCCTCTTGAAGATCAACCAGTGCTCTTAATTGCTGAACCACCCTTCCAGTGACTCCACTTCTTTTTAGACAAGCTCCTGCTATTGACAGAGTCATTTGATTCCTTTTCATTCCCATATTTGCTCAAGATAACAAAGTGGGAGCTTTGTTTGTTGAGACAGGATCTCTTTACTTAGCCCAGGTTGACCTCAAATTAGCAGTCCTGATTCAGCCTCTCAAATGCTGGCATTATAGACATGCATTGTGTCAGGTTTCTGACACATTTCTTGAGAGTGTGGTCTGTCCTTTTGTTTCTAGTTTCTCCCTAACCCTTGTTCACACACAGGCTTGTCGTTTAGGGAATGCTATCTGAATCTACCACATCCTGTTTGTTTTCTTAGAAAATCCCACGACCCTATGGCTCGGAGCCATACTGAAGCTATGCTAAATCCCACTACATGTGCCCAACCATGCTGCCACCTTCCTTTCCAGGTTTGGGAGTTGAGCTAGCCTCTTGATTTGCTGACAATGCTGAGAGCAAGGGGGTTGGAATGGCTCAGTCTCCTTTCAACCCAATCCCTTTTGCACCCAAGGGAGCCTTTCCCCTTCTTATGCACCTCAATGCCAGTGCCTCCTGATTCTTCCCTTCTCCTTAGCTTATTCCTTTTCTCTTCTATATCTTCAACTTACCTGCAGTCACTTTACTGAGAACCACAGGAGTTTCCTTTTTTATCTGAGTCAGAATCTTGTTATGTAGTGAAGGCTGGCCGTGTATTTGTGATTCTCTTGAGGCATGTGCCACAAAGTCCAGCTGTAGGAGTGTCTTTTAATTTTTTAAGGTTTATTTATTTTGTGGGAATGAATATTTTGCCTGCCTATATGTATTGTGCACCATGTGTGTGCCTTGTGCCTTCAGAAGAAGACTGCTGGAGCACATGGCAATTTCTTCCATTGCTTGCCACAATACAGCAGCACAAATGACAGGGAGCCTAGTGATATATTCTGTTTCATTCCATTCCTGAACATCATCCAAGCTGCTAGAGAGATCAGGCACTGCAGCCTAGGATAGAATTCTGCCTCAAGAAGACCTTCCTTGGGGAGTAATGCAGGGGATTGATGGATTTCAGTCAGCTGCAGAGTTTTGAGTCATTTGCTGTGTAATCACTCTCTGTGCTTGGGGACCAAGATCCAGGGCAAAAGGACATAAAGCTGTAGGAACTAGGACACCTCTCTGTCTTTGTAATGTTTCTGATTTTGCATTTATGAAATATGCTCTTGCTATAGAGCTCAAGCTGGCCTCGAACTTACTATGCCCCTGCCTCATTTCTGGAATGTTGCTAGCACTATAAGAGTGTACCCCTCAGGGTTGGGGATTTAGCTCAGCGGTAGAGCGCTTGCCTAGCGAGCGCAAGGCCCTGGGTTCGGTCCCCAGCTCCGGAAAAAAAGAAAAAAAAAAAGAAAAAAAAAAGAGTGTACCCCTCACTTGGCTTCTCTCTATTTTGGGAATATTTAGTGTACTATGAGACTCTCCTCTGGTGAGGCCAGTAAACATCTGTTCACTGCTGAGTTGCTCTCTTGTGACAGAGAAAGACATTGAGCAGGACCTGGGATTTAATACCAAACATGCATGAGTGCCAGGTGTGTGCTCAGCCATCGAGTTACAGCACCAGAGCTCCATATTTACCTGGGTGTGGCAGCACACACCTCTAATCCAGCACTCTGGAGGGAGAGGTGGGCAGATCTCTGTGAGTTTGAGGCCAGCCTGGTCTATGCGGCACAAGCTCCAGGCTAGCCAGAGCTATGTAGTGAGAACCTGTCTTTGGAAAGGAAGGAAGAAAGGAAGCAAGGAAGGGAGGAAGGGAGGAAGGGAGGAAGGGAGGAAGGAAGGGAAGAGTGTCATCTTTAAAGAAACTCTGAGGTTTTTATATCTTAGTCAATTAAAAGTATTCATAGCTGTCTACATATTTTGTTTACCACTAATTTCAGTTAAAAAAAACTCTTTTAGGGGCTGGAGAGATTGCTCAGTGCTTAAGAGTATGGGCTGCTATTCTGGGCCTGGGTTCCGTTCCCAGCCCCCACATTGGGCAGAGGTACCATTCTCTTCTTGATTTTTTTTATTAACTTGAGTATTTCTTATATACATTTCAAGTGTTATTCCCTTTCCTGGTTTCCGGACAAACATCTTTTTTTTTTTTTTTTCGGAGCTGGGGACGGAACCCAGGGCCTTGAGCTTGCTAGGCAAGCACTCTACCACTGAGCTAAATCCCCAACCCATCCTCTTCTGGTCTATAAGATCACTGAATACACATATACACACGGTACACATGCATACACTCGGACACATACACACACACATTTCACTTAAATAACTATTGTATACTTTCTTCTTTTAAAAGCTATTATTATGACATTTTATTTAGTTAGTGGGGAGAGCAGGGGTACGCCTGAGTGTGTAGAGGTCAAAAGACACCTTGAAGGCTCTTTTTGTTTGACTTCAGGTAGTCCTGATTGGTAGCAGGCACCTTGACCTGTGGAGCTATCTTACTGGCCTCTAGTGTATAAATTAACAAGCCTCTGGTTTTGCCAGTTAAGATGTATTGTCAGCATTAGACACGTTAATGATCATGGCCAGTGGAAATGGTGATAGTGAAGGGGCCTAGCTCATCTTATTGGGTGAGAGGTCTTGGTTAAGACAACAGACTACATACTAAAGCAGTCCTTCGGAGCACCATTACCTGAGTTCTGGCCATGACCCGACCCTGTGTCCATTTGCTCACTCACATTAGGAGATGTCATACTATAGATGAGAATGGAAACGGAACCTGTAGACAGTTCTGAACAGTTCTGGGGAGCAAGAAGTGCTCAGTCGGGCTCTGACCTCCCCTTAGCAGTGTTACTACCTAAGGAAAAGATGTTAACAATCAGAAAAAATAGCCTGGAGTATACATATGGAAGTTTAGAAGTTAGTTCCTTCTAAACTGAGAGATGAGGTTTCTCCTGACTTGAGGAACATTTTCACTCCCAGTACTGGATTTCCTATAGGTAGCCTAACTCCAAGAGGTCCTTACAATGTCAACTTGAAACACGTACAGTTGTTTGAGAGGAGGGAACATCAATTGATAAAATAAGATTGTTGGGCCAGCCTGTAAAAAAAATTTTTTTAAATTACTGATTGACTGGGGAGGGCCCAGCACATTGTGGGTGGTTCCATTCATGGCCTGGTGGTCCTGGGTTCTCTAAGAAAGCAGGCTCAGCAAGCCATGGAGAGCAAGCCAGTATGCAACATCCCTCCATGGCCTTTACATCAGTTCCTGCCTTCAGATTCCTGCCCTATTTGAGTTCTTTCTTGCCCCGACTTCCTTCAATGATGAACTTCAATATGGAAGTGTAAGCCAAATAAACCTTTTTCCCCCAAGTTACTTTGGTGTAGCTTCATCACAGCAGATCATCACTAAGACAATCACTCTGTCTCGGGAAGCTTTTTGAGATATGGTCTCTTTAGGTAGGCCACATCTAGTATTTTAGTAAATTACAGCTATTATAAAAGGTATCTCATTCTGATGATCCTGGGAATCAAGATCAGTTGAAGAACCAGAAATTTTCAGCTCTCTCTCTCTCTCTCTCTCTCTCTCTCTCTCTCTCTCTCTCTCTCTCTCTCTCTCTCTCTCTGTCTCTCTCTCTCTCTGTAGGATTTTGTTCTCGTTGTGTCGCACCCTGGCCTTGAACTCCTGGCCTTACATGATCTTCCTATCTCACAGCAGCTGGTGCCTCAGGTGCTTACCTTTCTCTAGGTTTCAAGAGTAAAAGAGTAAAAGTGACTCAGCCGTGTTGAGGCTGCTGGAGCGTGTCCTGTCTACTGTAACCATTCTAAACATAGTGTGAGAGCCTTTGGCTTTCCTGAGGTTCCTTGGCTACTATAATGGTTTTCTTCCCCCAAAGACAACTGCTGCTCAGTACGTAGACAGTTTCTGGAATGTTACATACTCTATGGTTGGGCTCTGCTATAATTAATGATTTCTTACCTCCGAG